>NC_083358.1:36485978-37086811 GCF_030254825.1 Meriones unguiculatus
AGGGTTATTCTGGACCAGCAGGTACTACCAAGGGTGACATGGTTCTATTCCCATACTTCAAATACATGTTCTAATAGGAAAAAAAATAGGTGAAATTTCACCATATTTTGTTTGTCTAGCACACCTCTCCCTTCTTTGGAACCAGAAATTCAGTTTTTCTCCAGGGTGTCATCAATCTTGACCCCCGCATACTCACCTATTTAGCTTGAGTGGGAATTCTCCCATGAACCCCAGTCCAGGGAGGCACATGAACTAGGCCAGGCAAACACAGTGACCCTAACCAGGCTAACTCAATCACTGCCTGGAGAATCCAGTGTGACCAGGCATGAGAAAAGAACTCACTAGGCCCTACTACAAACTCAGATGCTGAAAACCCCATATCCCTTGTGCTGTTCCAGTCCTGCCAGACTATGGTTAAAACCCAAGTCAGCATGAACTCACACACAGGAAGCCAAGAAACAGAAGCCAAGAAATCCAGAATAAGAATGATCGGGGACAATGTTTGAGAGTACAGCAGCATGCTCTAGATTTCTAAATAATCCTAATAAATGCCTCTTCCCATTCCTTTTTTTTTGTTTTGTTTTTTTTGTCTTATATAAGGGAAGAATGCTGAAGAATTCAGATATTCAGTATCCCAGTCCTACTATTCAATGGGACAGGCAGGCAGTAGAGCACACACTTGCAAGGTATAAGTAGCTTGCCAAACACAGAGGTATGATAATGTGTCAAAAGCTTCTCAAAGGAGCTGATGTGTAAGTGAACTCTTAAAGGATTAGCCACCCAGCGTCAGGATAGGAGGACAAGGTTATATATTCTATGCAGAATAAAAACAAGAACAAAACAAACAAAAAGCCAACATGTGCAGAGAGGTGCAAAGGTAGAAAGGACCATGGATGCTGGGGAAGTGAAAACAGCACACTGTCTAGAGAGAGTTTGAAGAGAAAGCAAACTGGAAGGAAAGGCATGTGCTCTGCGTGGGCCAGGCCTCTGAGTGTACCTAGCCATTTCACCGGTCAAAGATGGAGGCTACAAATTGGTAAAAATATTAAAACATCTTACCTGCTGATAGAACTCATCATCTTTGGGAGTCAGGTAAGGAAGCCAAGTGTCTTCAAGCTCCTCCAGGAGCCTTAGTTTCTGGTTAAAAATAAGAATTACATATTACTAAACATAAAATGACCTCAGATATAAAATAATACATTTTCCAGTAAAACACACAAAAAGATCTTAATGAATTTAAATGTGTAAGCTTTTAAACATTTTAATTTGTAAGGTATATAAAACATCCTTTCAAAAATAATTTTGCTCACTGTCACTTTTCATGAGACAATTTCATTCATCCCTCTTGCATCTTAGCCATCAGATCTTTCTCACAAGCTAGGTGACCTATGAGTCAGTCTTACAGTCTTCCAGCATAAACCTTCCTGCCCACACAACCTGAGACAGTTACGTTCTCTGTGATACCAGCCCTGGAGATATCAAATAAAGTACAGCCATCCACTGTGGGGCCACTGGGGTGGCTGGCGTGCCTACTCTGTGAACGTGCGCTTGAACATGTCCACTTAGAGTATTGCTCCTTTTTAACATTTATTTTATTTTACGTGTGTGAATGCTCTGCCTGCATGTATGTATGTACACCACCTGCTTGTCGACTGCCTGTAAAGGTCAGAAGAGCATATTTGACCTGCGTCCTTTGGAAGAAAAAGAAGTACTTGTAACTGATATTCCATCTCTCCAGGCCCAAGCAGGGCCTTTTTAAAAGTAATCTTTCATCTCTAAAATAGCACCAAAATTAAGTTAAGCCTCTTTGCTTTCTTTTCCAATTTCAAGAGGCACCATTTTGTAAGTATCCATCCAGCATTGTCTAAGGCTTTTTCAAACAGCACTGACTACTCAAGACAAGATTGCAACCGGGAGATAATACAATGCTTGACCTTATATTCAGGCATCTATAAGCCTGTGATTGCATGTAGCACTTACACATTATATATGAATGCAACACGCACAAACATACATACTCACGTTCATACTAATTATTTAGAAGAAAAAACAGCAGAAAGAAATAGTTTTCAAATAAAATTGGAAAATTTTAAATGCATCACCGGGGCCATTGTTAGGAAGTAATGAAACACTAAGAACAGGAAGGTGTATTGCTCTGGACCAATGTGGGCCTACCCAAGGGAGTACAGATGAGCACACACAAACTATGTTTTATTTCCTGCCAACTCCAGAAGTCAGTGATCTTATACAGTGCACCACCCACCCAACCAGACCTGGTAGCCCAGAGTATTAACCCCTCCACCCCAGGAAAGCCAGCCTTTACTCACAAACCTATCATGGCCAGAGCAGTTCAGAGCAAACATCTCTTTTTGACCCAAAAATTCTAGACCTTTTATATGATAACCCCAAATAAATAACAAAGAGGGAATAGAAATCTAGTAACTAGTACACACAAAGGAAATAAAAAAGTATGTTCTATTTTGCATGTGATTCTGCTTATTTAATCAGTCTTCCATTTTGGTGGTATTTTCTTACCCATAACACTGAAAGACTTCTTAATTAAAGTAGGATCAGTGACCATTAAGAAGGACATATAATAGTAACAGAGCACTATCAGCTAATTGGTTAATGTTTTATTTTCTTTCAGGAGTAGCCACTATCACAGTGATAAAAAGAACTAATAATACTTCTATGAATACACATTCTCACATGTATGTACACTATCAATACCTTAACGAAAACCTACACTTCAATTTCCATGTGACACTTAGGAAAGGCTGCATTTCCCTGTGATCTTTTAACTAGTTCTTACAAGTTTTTATAAACACAAGGCACTACAATATTTACAAATGCCACCAAAAAAATTAAACACTGAATAACTCAGAAGTTGCACCTTACAAACACCACCTTAAAAATCTTTCCGTGAGAATCCATCATTAAAGCTAATTGATGCATAAGGTGTACATTTCCAAGAGAAATTCCATACTCCATCTAAAACAGACTAAAAATCCAAAGAGCTGCCTCACAGGCCAACAGGCATCAGTGGAGAATGGAACTGCTTGTAATTAATGCTTCAACTAAATCACTGTGAAAACAAGTATTTCTCAGCTCGCTGAGGTACAGACCATCAAACACTTTTAAGGCATTACACTGGAAAGGCTGTGCCAAGGGATAAGATCCTAGAAGAGTACCCAAGCTATGGAGCAAACAGAACAGCAATGATCTTTCTCTACAGGAATTCAAAACATTCTGCTTCCGTTCTCTTCAACACTGTAAACCACCTACTGACCATAACTGTGTACCACCTATTTAAACACATTACCTCTTGATTCTTACCATGGGATCCACTACAAAACCGCAAGCTCGTGCTGCAGGGCTTGCTTTAGGAAGTATATCCTCCTGCCCATGCAATAAAGCATCTGCTGGAAAAGCTCACAGACAAACACACTGGGGTGAGGGGGAAAAACCAGCTCTGAGGGTTCCTTTGTACCTGAGAGCCAGTCACCGGAGCACATGAGAACACACTGGCTGGAGGCAAATGAGCTCACCCAGGATCGTCAGCTTGGGCCAACAGCAGTGCCTGCTGAATCCACACAGGTAGGCCCTGCAGCACACTGCTCTGCTCACGAGCTTCTTGGCTGTCACACCTGTGACAAATATATCAAGCTACTCACAAATGCCACATAGCCAGAACAGGCTCGGAGCCTGACACCCCCACCTGACAGGAGCTCACAGAAAAGTCCTCCAGGACCCTTCTGTGCCGGCTAAGGCCCACTTCCATAGCTCCCCAGAAAAGGGGCACACACCACCCTACATTAAAAAAGGCTGCAACTCAAAATCATAAGGTGTTTCGGGCTGCATGCAAGAAACTGTAGGTTTACGCTTCTGCTTGGCTGGGAAAGCTGAGGAGTCTGAGGTCACAGATCTTACCAAAGATGTGGTTTGTGTATGTGTATGCATATGTGTGCATGTGTGTGTGTGTGTTTGATGGTTTAACTAGCTGAGCTGTAATGATCACCTAAGTTTGTGTGTGTGTGTGTGTGTGTGTGTGTGTGTGTATGTACAGATGTATGTGTGTATCACGGCTTAACTAGCTGTGCTGTAACAATCATCTAAGGTTTAACACAAGAAAACTGCAAAGGCTTAGAACAGAGGAAAAAAGCAAGGTCCATGGAAAGCTGTGAGGTGACTAGCAGTAGGTCACATATTGAGATTACTCTTACTGCCCAAGAACTACACACAGTCAGTCTCACCACACGCCACACCTTCCCAACACAAGAAAAACTGTGTCTTGCAAAACCTTTTTGATTTTTTAATATAATGGGATCATATATAACAGTTTTAAATTTAAGTTAAAATAAACCTACTTTGGGGGCACAGAGAATTAAGATGGTAGAGATCAGACCTGAGGAGAGAGAGCAAGGGTGAGAAGACATCTCTGTGACAAGCTGAAGACTTGCATCACAGTAGGTTCCTGGGAGGATATGAGGGAGATTCAAGCAGCAACTCCTTAGCAGAGATCATAGAGACTGAAGAGGACATTCTCTAACTAGTCTAGTCTTCTAGTAAATGGCGGGGAACACCAACCCACTCACAAAAACTTCAACCCAAAATTTGCCATGCCTATGAGATGTGCAGGGATAAAGATAGAGCAGATAGACCAGAGATTGAAGGAATGCCCAACGGACACCTGGCCCAACCAAAGACTCACCCTATCAGAGAGTGCCAACGCCTGACATTATGAATGATACTCTGCTAAGCTTGCAGACAGGAGCCTGTCAGAGTTGTCCTCTGAGAGGTTCTACCCAGCAGTACCTCAAAACAGATGCTCAGACTCAGCGCCAAACATTGGTCCATGCATAGGGAGCCTTGGGTAATAGTGGAAGAAAAGAGAAAAGGAGCTGGAAGTGACTCCATAAGAAAAACAACAGAGCCAACTAACCAGGACCTAAAGGGGTTTGCTGGGACTGAAACATCATGCATGAACTGGACCTAGGACCCCTACAAAGATGTAGCAGATAAGCAGCTTAGACCTCATGTGGGTCCTCTAGTACGGGAAGTGAGGATTGTATCAGACATGGACTCACTTGCTACCTTTTAGATCACTTAGCACTGATGGAACTGCCTTGCCAGGCCACAGGGGAAGACAACAGTCCTGATGCAACTTGAAGAGCTGGGGTTGATGGGAAAGGGAGCTCCCCTTTTCTGAAGAAAAGGAGAGGGGGAAGGAAAAAGGGAGAGAGGTGAGACTGGGAGGGGAGGAGGGAAAGGGCTACAAGAATATAAAGTGAATAAAATAAATAAATTGGAGAAAAAGATTCTGGAACTGAAAGCCTATACTATTTTGGGGTACAAAAAATTAAATTACAATAAAAATTAAAATAAAGCTGATTTTTAACTTTTAAAAGCAAAGCTGTTCCTGAACCTGTGAGATCTTGCTGCTCTAACAGTTGTAGATTTAAAAATAGATACAAAAGGCCAGCCATGGTGGTGCATATCTATAATCCCAGCAGTCTGAGGCAGAGGCAGGCGGATCTCTGTGAGTTCGAGACCAGACGAGTCTAAAAAGCAAATCCAGGACATCCAGGACCACACGGAGAAACCCTGTCTTAGAGGAAAAAAATAGTGTACAAAAGAAAAACCTTCTAATTCACAAAACACCAGGAAGAACACTCACAAGGATTTTGCCATGTGATAATTAACCCGCAAATACTACCAATCCCTTCCTCCTGGCAAGGCTCAAGAGCAAGACCTTCCAAGGACCAAACTGATCCCAAGAATCCTCAGTGAGTCACTTAATGAAGATGAGCAATACTTTAAATAACAGCAAGAACAAGAACAAGATCCAGGAGCCAAATGCTTAAAATTCAGCTTATCCTACAGTCAAGGGACAAGGCACTGCTAAAGGCAGGGCAAAGCAACCATTATCACATATCACATGAAAGGCAGGGTGAGTAGATAAATATTAAAAGAGTGACTGCTCTCCCCCCAACTCCCCTGAAAGCACACCCAACAGTGGTGGACTGCACCCCAAACCCTGTGCCTCATTTCTTGCCCCACTACTCTGCCTGCCATCTTGGAGGCCTGCTGACACCAGTGATCCCAGATAAGCTCCTCCCCTCCCACAAGCCCCTGCCCACCAACTCACCCGAAATCACACCCAACAGAAGTAATCTGCATCCCAAATCCTGTGCTTCATTTCCTGCCCTACAACTCTGCCTGCTATTTTGGAAGACTGATGGCACCAGGAACAACTAGGTAAGACCCTGCTCCAAGCCCTTACCTGACATATCCCCTTAAAACTCACACAAAAGTCTTAAACTACACCCCACACTGTGGCCTCCATTTACCATCCCACAACTCTCTCTGCTTCCCTGAGGCCAGCTCTAGCCACAGCAAAAGCCATGCTGGTACTACAAGATTAGGACCCAGAATCCCAGAGGCCATACAGGCCACAAAAATTCCAAGGGAGACACCCTACTAGACCTGAAGACTCAGAAGTTACTAGAACCCCAGACCACTAAGGCTAGAAGACAGAGAGGAAACAGAAACCAAGGGGGAAAAAGACATGCAAGAACACACCCATCCAACAAAGATAAACTCAGACGTCAGCATCTAAAACAATAATGACCACAAAATGCAGATGGCTAAAGGCCAGCATAAGAACATAATAAACAATAGTCAGGGCAATATGGTACGACCAGAGCCCAACTATCCTACTACAGTCAGCACTGGATATCCTAACACAGCTGATGCACAAGAAAATGACATTAAATCCAACCTTTGAGATGGTTGAGGACTTTAAAGGGGAAATGAAAAAATCACTTTAAAAAAAAATACAGGAAAATACAAACAGGTGAAAGAAATGAATAAAACTGTTCAAGACCTGAAAGTAGAAATAGAAGCAATAACAAAATGCAAACTGAGAGAATCCTGGAGATGGAAAGCCTAGGTAGGAGAACAAGAACTACAGACACAAGCATCATCAATAGAATACAAGAGAAGGAAGAGAGACTCTCAGGTGTAGAAGATACAACAGAAGAAATCCAGTCAAATAAAATGTTATATCTAAAAGTTCCTGACACAAAACATCTAGGAAATCTGGGACACTATGAAAAGACCAAACCTAAAAGTAATAGGAATAAAAGAATGAGAAGATCCCCAACTCAAATGTCCAAAAACATTTTCAACAAAATCATAAAAAAAAGTCCTAACCTAAAGAAAGAGATGCCTATAAACATACAAGAAGCATAGAGAACATCAATTAGAATACTTTATGAATACTTGGATTGGACTGAGCCCAGAATGTTTCTATCTAACTATCCCTAGGCCTAGGCCTGGAAGCTTCTAGCCTCAGTCAATCTAATCTTCTGCAAGCCTGGATCTTGAAGGCTTCAACCTCCAGCCTCCATATGCTAACCTAGGCCTAGAATGTTTTCAGCTGCTGGATGTATTCAGCCTCCAGCCTCCATATGCTAACCTAGGCCTAGAATGTTTTCAGCTGCTGGGTGTATTCAGCCTCCAGCCTCCATATGCTAACCTAGGCCTAGAATGTTTTCAGCTGCTGGGTGTATTCAGCCTCCAGCCTCCATATGCTAACCTAGGCCTAGAATGTTTTCAGCTGCTGGGTGTATTCAGCCTCCAGCCTCCATATGCTAACCTAGGCCTAGAATGTTTTCAGCTGCTGGGTGTATTCAGCCTCCAGCCTCCATATGCTAACCTAGGCCTAGAATGTTTTCAGCTGCTGGGTGTATTCAGCCTCCAGCCTCCATATGCTAACCTAGGCCTAGAATGTTTTCAGCTGCTGGGTGTATTCAGCCTCCAGCCTCCATATGCTAACCTAGGCCTAGAATGTTTTCAGCTGCTGGGTGTATTCAGCCTCCAGCCTCCATATGCTAACCTAGGCCTAGAATGTTTTCAGCTGCTGGGTGTATTCAGCCTCCAGCCTCCATATGCTAACCTAGGCCTAGAATGTTTTCAGCTGTTGAATGTATTCAACTGCTGGATAAGCTTTCCAGTTCTTTCTAGACTCTGGCTGGCTGGTTCAACTCAGCTCTTCTGGCTCAAAACTCCTCTCCAAATTGACAGATTCATGGCTTCTCGTTGAATTGCTCTGCTTGAAAAAACTGCCTCTGAACTCCACAAAGTGATCTGCATTAACTCAACTGATCTCCACTGAACTGAACTGCACCAAACTGTATTGTACTCCCGAACTCTACTGTACAGTCTCCAGCAACACTTCCCCTCCCTCTCTCTCTTTCTCTCTGTACTGCTCTTAAGTAGCTTCTCTTTCCTGTCTGTTCTCAGGAAAGTTGGTGGTAACCTGTCTGACTCATTCTGTCAAATCTTTCTCTGATTCATCATTCTGTCTGCTCCTCAATTAGATGTTTTGTTGGGGATTAAAGGTGTGTACTGAATTCCAGTCAGAGAGATTAAATGTATGACAAGTCTATATTACTGCCAGAGGGGATTAAAAGTATATACTAAGGGCATGTCCATATTCTAGACAATCATTCAGACCTAGGTCTTTGGATGAGACCCCTTGCCAGAGCAGCCATGTTGCAGGATTAAAATTCCTCTACAAAAAGGCATATTTACATAGGGGGAAAAAAAAAAACAAGAATAGCATTAACTGTAGAAATCATGACAGACAGAAGGATAGAGAAATGTGATATACGTCAACAATGGCAAAACAACACCTTGGCAGATGTGTAAACGCAGAAACACTCAACACCAGCAGATCTTCACAATAACAAAACAAAAACAAAGAAAACAACATGAAATGTAAATCAGAATCTACATAAAGAACTAAAAAGTATAAGACATGGCAACAGCATGGGCAATATAAGATGTTTTTACTATTTAAATCCTTATAGAATGTATTTGACTAAAGTAAAAATAATGGTGATTTGTGGGATTTATAACATACAGAGTTTAAAATACATAACAAGAGTACAAAGAACTGCTTGTAAGTAGACACATACATATTCTTCTAAGATTCTCATATGTGAAGCTAAAAAAATGCTACTCCAAGAGACTCTACCAGGATAAAGATAGATATTACAGATGTTAAAACAACCATAAAATAACAGGGCAGAAAGGTAGGTAACAAAGTGACAAAAAGATATATGTCCTTAAAGAAAAGAGGAGGAGGAAAAGGGGGAGGAGGGAAGAAAAGAAAAGAAGAGGGAAGGGAAGTAAATCTAAGCAGAAAAATAATCACATTAGAATGGAAAGATGGCTCCATGGTTATGAACCCTGTTTGCCTTCCAGAGAACCCAGGTTCAGTTTGCACATGGTGGCTCACAACTATCTGTAAATCCCGTTGCAGGGGATCCAATGTCCTCATCTGGCTTCCACAGGTAACAGGCATGTATATGATGCACACACATACATGCAGGCAAAACATCCATATAAAAATAAATTTTAAATTTAAAAATCACATTAGGCTACTGAGATGAATTAGTGAAGTTTCTGCCCTGCAAGCAAGAGAACCTGAGTTCAGACTCACTCTCTCTCTCTCTCTCTCTCTTCTACTCCCTTCCTCCTTCTCCCTTTTCTTCTCTCTCCCTCTTTCTCCCCCTCTTCCTCCCTCCCTCTCCCTTTCCTTCTCTCTCCCTCTCTTCCTCTCTCTCTCTCACAGGCCCAGGTAAAAGCCATCCTTGGCAATGAATACCTACAACACTAAAATGCTGGGAAAGCAAAGATAGGAGGATCTCGAGGGCCTCACTGGTCAGCCTGCCTAGATAAACCAACAAGCCTAGGTTCAGTGAGGGACACTGTCTCAATAAGCAAGGTGAGTAATTGAGGAAGACAGATGCTGACCTTTGGCCTCCAAACACACATCCACCTACGTACACACACACACACACACACACATATACCACCACACTCACATGTACAAAAAGTAAAACAAATTTTACAGACCAAGTATAATTTCCCATAAGCACTTTAAAAACATCATCCCCTATATTCTAGCATCCACAAATCCACAGGGTCTACCTTTTTTTTTTGTTTGTTTCCTTTTCACCTTGTACTTAGGGATATATTCCACTATATTCTTTATATTCTATAGTTTTCACATAAATTGAAACCTCTCCATCAAGCTTTCAAATGTCCAGCCCTTTTTTTAACCTTTTGTCTCTTTAAGCTAAATTCTATGTGAATTTCTCAGTACTCTTTCAACTTATCAGTTTTCTTTGTAAATGTGCTATGTCTAACCTTCATCTCATCTATGAGGTTTATTCTCTCAGGTAAGTATGGTGTTTGTACCTGTAATCCCAGCACCAGACCTGAGGCAGGAATATCATAAATTCAAAGTAAGGTTCAGTTATAGGAAGACCCTGTCTCAAAGTCAACAGTTTTATTTCTGGGAAAGTGTTGTTCATTTCTAAAACTTGCACCTGGTTCCTTCTCATGTAGCTGAAATTCCCAAATATTTACAAACTTTAGATTTTTATTTTATTATAAGAAGGTCTGACCTTTTAGGTTGCTGTTCTCGACACTGCGGCACTCTTTGTCAGTAGTCTAGCTCTTTTATCAAACTGTTTCCCTGTGGTGTCATGACTTTGATGTCTAATTCAGCTCTTCCTAGCAGTATAGTTCACATCTTCTTTGAGTTAACACGGCTGTAATCATTTTTCTAAACTCTTTGTCTGGCAGTTCTTCCAGGTCATCTTCATTAGCGACTACTCTTACAGGCTTAGTGCTTTGTAGGTGATGTGTGTTGTCTTGTGTTTTCCTTGTGTTTCTGTTTCTGGACTGGAGGTTGCCTGCCTGGTATTGTTTGTTGGTGAGTTTTCCTTCCTCTCTTATATTTTGGTCAGGTCACTTTTCTTCTTTCAATAATGATAGGAAGTCATGAGAGTTGAGTAGCAGCCTGTGGCAAAATTCTAGATTTTTGCTTTCATCAATGATATAATACCTTTATTTCTTGGAGCATCATGAATATGTGTCCTTTAATCTTTGATTTGTCCATAAAATCTATTGATTTCATGTGGGACAATTTTGTTCTTGTTGGTTTTATTACTTGTTGCTCTAAATACTTCTTTTCAATTGTTAATGGAACTGTGTTTTGAAGGCTTCTGTCTTTATTGTTCTCCTTGGTGGCTCTCTCCACCTGTGTTCACCTGTGGCTCCACAGTAGCTCTTTCTTGCTTCTCCCAGGATGCCCACCATCCAGGACCAAGATTTATATGATGTCATACACAGAAGCACAGTCTTGCCCCCTTAATCCTAATTTCCCACCCTGATTCCAAGTGTGGAACACACAGATCACTTCTGCTTCTCAAGACCCACAGATTAAAATAAATTATAGCTCTCCTGGGGCCAGGGGACTTCTTTCAATCTCCCTTTACAAAAAGTGAAAGTTCACTGCAAACCATGGCTTCATAGGGTTAGGTACTTCTATGCCCATCTGCAGTGGAAACCCTGTATTCCCTAGTACCCTAAATTAAACTTTCTCTCAACACCCAGAGGCTCTGTGGGATCAAGGCTTAATCCAGCTGAATGCCCTTTCTGTTTCAGTCCTTCCAGTGTGTAATGCCATCCTGTCTACATGGCTTGTCTTCTTTTACTCCTTTAATGTCTTATTCCTGCCACGTCTCTGTATTTGGAGCAGAAGGCACGCACATACTCTGATACCTTAACAGGAAGGCATAGAATACTTTAGGATAAAGATTCTTAGCAGGAGATTACCCAGGTTAAAGTGGCTCACAGGCCTTTTAAGGTTTCTGACTCATAGAGTTAAACTGCCCTCCTGGTATCAATTTACCTGTTTATTAGTAGACAACTCCTATTTTCTTCATGTACTCAAATACCAGTTATTTCCAAGCTCATACATTTTTGGCAAACTGACTAATGAAAAACAAAGTCCCTGCTCCAATTTATATTCTTCATGAGTCAGGTTAATAACTTTTCATGTATCTATTAATATTTAAAGTAGCTCTTTGTGAAATGCATGAGGCCTTTTATCTACTCCCCACTCACCATCTCCCAACCCTGCTTATACCTTTCCTTGTTCTACTCCATTACTATGTAAAGACAATGAACTCAGAGTTTATGTAATTCAATCGTGTAGACTTTCCTTCATTTCCCCTTTTGCTGAGCAGCTGCCCAGGAAAGGACAGGGTCTCCAGCAGAGCTGCCTTCATGCATCCTGGATAACATGCCACTTTCCTTGATCTCCTTAAATTAAGATAGCAATACTTGGCCTAGGCTTCGACCAAGTTAGCTGCAATATTTCTTGGTTTGAAAAAAGCTGTCTTTTAAGGGAAAATTTTTAAACTAAATAAAAACCACAGATTCAAAATAATATACTTCAGATCTTCAGATAACTTGGAAACCAACTTACTTGTCCCACAAACTTAACTTTTTAAAGTTCTCAATTATAATCATCATTTGGGGGAATATACAATCCAAGTTTCAAATGAAAAAAGGTCTCCTGAAGAAAATCGTCAAATTAATGAAAAAGCAACTAAAGTGAAGCGAAAAGAAAAGTATGGTTAAAGAATGACTGGAAAGGACTAGACCTTGGAGGAGAGTTTATATATATGAGGAATATGATATTATTATCAAAGCAGTACATGCAACACAACAGTATAGAAGAATTCCCTGAGAAAGTTTTACAGTGTTTGGGCCCACTGACTACACTGCATGCAAAGGCTAACTTCGTTAAGCTAGCTGCATATCCTTCTGCTGAAACAGAGATATCTCTTACTGACAATCTTCATTTTGTAAGTGAATACAACAACCAAAGCTAAGGAGAGTAACTGCAGAATTTAGAAAATCTTTGCTGCCCATTCTACAAACATCCTGGTTTGAGGACCTAATCATACACTCCTCTGACATTTCCAAGAAGCAAAATCTCTCTTGTTCAAAAGAAAAAGCCAAGTTCAGCTATGTTCAAGAAACTTAGCACTTGAAATCAGACACCTTGGTAGTCCATCAAAAGGTCAGAGGACAGAGCTCCATGTGCCTGCACCACATGTCTGGCCAGCTTTAGCACAATCAAACTTAACACTTTCTTACTAGCAGTCCAAGTGTAAACGCGCACACCTGAGCCCAGTAGGATTTAGGATTTCTTTGTAATTATATAAAGCTTCAGCCATTAAACAACCTGCGCCCAGGAAAGCACATGCACACGCTGCCACTGCACAGTCACCAGAAGGAGCCTCAGTGATGGTCCATTTACTAAGCCTCTGCTCTTCAGTCCTGCATGGGCCAAAGCAAGTGCTGCATAACCAGAAAGTAGATGCCTCCCCTTGAAGGGAAGCAACTGACTTACAGGAGACACAAGTTCCCTAACAACATTGAAAATGAAAATTGCTTCGCTACTGACATAGTGACATCAACTAGTAGTTTTGTTGGGCAGTAATGAAAAGCTAGAGAAAAACACGTAAATGAATGATTTATTTAATAATTATCACAGGATTCCAGAAAGCCAATATGCTCTCTTTATTTTCACTACTTCTTTACTGAAGAATTGGGTAGAACTCTGTGATTTCATTTGCATACATTTAATCTTATTTCCATACTTGCATTAAGATGCTCTGAAGTTTTTGTTTCCAATTATACCATGAAGATAACACTAATGCATTAGGTACTTCTGCCATTGTTGGGTCAAAATATCTAAGCAAAGCTACCTAAGACAGGCAGAGGAGGCTTGGACTCGCTGCCTATCATGGCAGAGAAATCCTTCAGGCAGTCTTCTAGTCTTATTAGGAGGGTAGGTAGTAGGGTAACCCTCAACAACCCAACCTTCAACCCAAACGTACATTTAAAATTGTCTCCACATTGTCTACCTTGAAAATTCTCATTAACACCTACATAGAATAAAGTTATTGTGTAGTTTAAATGCTGATTTCTGTAACCTCCATATCCGGTTGCAATCCTTGTTCTGAGAATCTCCTGTCTTAATGTTCTTTAAACACGGCTCCCCAATTGTCCCCTGGTATGCCAATAAAGCAGCTTACAGCCAATCACTGAGCAAGGGAGAGAATAGGGCTGGACTTCCTGCCAGCCAGAGAGGAGAAGGAGTTAGAGGAGGAAGAAGGGGATTGAGCCACAGGAGAGAGCTCAGAAACACCAGGGGAAGGCTCTGGAGCAGAAAAGCTACAAAGTGCAAGTATCTCTAGAATAAACAATGGGAGGAAGCCAAATTTGAAGCTTAGAAGGTTAAGAATTGAGTAATAACTGTTCAGCTATTGTGTGGCAAAGCTTATTTTAAAATAAATATAAAAGAGTCAATTATTTGTGTGATAGCCAGTTTAAGAGCAAAAATGAGAAATACAGTTTTATAAAAATAGCCATAACACACCTGGCATTCAACAAGACCAAAATCAAACTCAGCCTTTTCCTTCCTACATTTTCATGCAACCATTTCTTCTGTTTCTAATCCTGTGTCAACAGCACCATCAGCCTAACTATAAAATCTGAAATTCTATCCCTTGCTCCTCTTCCTTTATTTCACTAATTTTCATTACTTTGCAAACTATTTTATCTACCCTATTCTGAATAAAGATAAGGATTTAAAGCACCCATGATCACAACAAGCAATACTGGAAGCCAACCAAGTATCCATAAGGCATGAATCCTAAGCAAACTGTACTTCACACACCAAAGAACAATATTCAACCTTAAAAAGAGATAAATTTATACATTCCACAACATAGATGAATCTTGAAGAGATTATGTTAAATGAAAGTACAAAAATACAAATATTATATTATTTTGATGGTACTGGATACTTAGAAATAGTTCAATTTAAAGAGGTAGAAAATTAGGACTGGAGAGATAGTTCTACACTTAAGAGCACTGGCTGCTCTTCCAGAGGATCCAGGTTTAATTCTAGCATACACATGGTGCCTCAGAGCTGCCTGTAACTACAGTTACAAGGATCCAGCACTCCCTTCCAGCTTCCATGAGCAGCGCATGTACATGCTGCATAAACATACATACATACCAGCAAAACACCCATATATAAGAAAATAAATATTCTTAAAAGAGAGATAGAAACTTATAATCATGGTCACTACAAGTTGAGAAAAAATAGAAATGGGAAGCTATTCAGTGTCTATAAGGTGCAGTGCGTATGGAGTTTCAGTACGGGACAGTGAAAAAGGCTGCTAGAGAGGGGTAGTGGTAATGCGTTGCAAAATAATATCACTGGGTTTAGGGCCACTGCGCTGCATCATGAAAGTGGCCGGATTTATGTGTGTCTTGCCACAATTTTTGAGTATTAAAATACTGTGAACAGTATGTGTGACAGAGAGGGGAGGGAAGGGAGGTTAAAACCTCAGGAAGCTAGGGCCACAGCATCTAGAGCAGCTGATGGGCTTTCTAAGATAGGATCTCGAGGCTCTGCTCTCCAAATATGGTACCAGGTATGATTTTTCTGGCATCATGAAATGAGAGAAAAAAAAATCACAACTGCCTAATCTGAAATGAGAGCCTCCTCTAACTTCAAAGTTAGGAAACTTTTATCAAATTCCAAGAGGACTGTAAAGTGTTCCCAGGCTGAGGGTGCAGAGGAATCTTAAGAATAAACCACGGGTTTTACAGCTCCGTGACGGCTTTCCCAAAAGACAAGTAGTACTTGTTGCTTTTGGAGAACAACCTAGTTCAAGAGTGGGGAAGGTTTTGCGTGTGTTCCCTGAATAGTCTGCAGATCCTAGCTCATGTTGCAGTTCATCACAGCACTGCCTGCTAGTTACATTACACGCAAGACGATGCCAATGGCTCCATTTACAGGGTATCGCTCCCATGCATAAAATTCAATCTGGGCTGAAATTTGGTACATGATCTCAGCTTCAGAGGCTATCTTCTGTTTGAAGGCATGTCAATGAGCACATTCAGATGAGTAACTATGGCAGCAAGCATGAACATTTTAAGGCACATAACTATAATAAACCTTTAACTGTTAAAAAGCTCTCTCTTTGTAGTATATTTCAACTTTACAAACACACTACAGTCTTAAACTAACATGTTTCATTTCCAAAGGGAAATGTGGCATGTGATTAACTTATTCAATTGCCTGGTTCTCATTTCTTACATAATGTGCACAAAGGAGAAAAGACGGTGTTTGTACACGTAACTGACACCACACACTACATGCAAGCAAAAGACACAAGCCTCAAGTCCCCCACACTGTGCCAGAAACAGACCTAGAAACCACCAAAGCACAGTACAGGGAGAAGCAACAATTGTCCTCCCAGCATTTAGGATAACGAAGGTAGACACTGCCCATGAATAAAGTTCATTTTTTTAATCAGAAGCACATAGCCAAAGATGAGAGAAGGAAATCAAAAATAGCGAAAGCAAAAATGAAGGAGAAAAAAAATTGAGGAGAAAGAAATGCACCACATTTTAAATTACTGAACTTAGGAATCCTTACCTTTACTTTTTTAATTTTTGATTTTACCTTTTTTTTCACAATTTATTCATTATATATCCCAATTGAAGACCCCTCCCTCAACTCCCTCCAGTCCCACCCTCCCTCCTTCTTCCCTCCTATCCCCTTCTCCTAGGCCACTGAAACGGTGAAACGGGGAGTTCTCCACCATTGCCATCTGCCCATAGTTTGTTAAGTCTCATCAAGACTGCCTGCAGGCTCTTCCTCTGCGGCCTGGTAGGCCACATCACCTGGGGCAAGTGATCAAAGAATAGTCAACCGAGTTCATGATAGAGGCAGCCCCTGCTCCCCTTGGGAGATCCACATGGAGACTGAGCAGGGGTTCTAGGTCCTCTCTATGCATGGTCCTTGGTTGGTGCATCACTCTCTGCAGGAGCCCCTGGGCTCAGATCCTTTAGCTTTGTTGTTCTCCTTGTGTGGCTCGTGTCCCCTCCAAGTCCCTCTATCCCCACCCACCTCTTCTTCCATAAGACTCCCCAAAGTTTGGCCCTGAGTCTCAGCATCTGCTTCGATCCCCTGTTAGGTGGATCCTTTCAGATGATCCTCTATAGTAGGCTCCCATCCTGCTCCCTCTCTTCCACTGCTTTTGGTGTCTATCCTGTTTGCCATTCTGAATGAGATTTAAGCATCCTCCCTAGGGTCCTCTTTAGTGTGTAGCTTGGATCAAAGATCTCAATGTAAAACCAGACACATTAAATTTGTTGGAAGAAAAAGTGGGGAAGAGCCTAGAACTCATTAGCACCAAAGACAATTTCTTGAAAAGAACACCAACAGCTAAGGCTTTAAGAACTACAATTAATAAATGGGACCTCATGAAACTGAAAAGCTTCTGCAAAGCAAAGGACACTGTCAACAGAACGAAACAACAGCCTACAGACTGGGAAAAGATCTTCACTAACCCAACATCCGATAGAGGGCTAATATCCAGAATATATAAAGAACTCAAGAAATAAGACATCAACAATCCAAACAATCCAATTAAAAAAGGAGTCTATACTTTCATCCTACAGGCCACATAGTCTATAAATGTTGAATGAACATCATTTGATGGAAATTTAGACTATTTTGTTTCTTTTATTGATCTTCACCCAGTCACTAAACAAACTTCACTCAACAAAAACATAGCATTTCTGATACCCACTATGATGGTTAAGAAAAGGCAGGAAGATAGCAGGGCAGCCCTAGAATAAACCCATCCTACTGAATAAACCACCTGTCCAGACTTAATTCTGCAAGGCAGAATGGTAAGTGAGCATGCTATATCCCTGTTCTGAACCCACATCAGTCCAACGAAGCCTAGACTCCTGTGCCTTCTCTCTTTGCATTGGTGTGATTTAACTATGATTTCGTTTGACTTGTCTATTTTGTTACGAACACACCCTATAGTCTAAGATGACAGGGGTTTAAATGACTAGTTAAATACACTAGAATTACAGGGTGATGAAAATAGAATGAAAGCTTGAAAGTTTGGGCAGATTAACTACCAACGTAGCATTAATCCCACCATTTTACCATTGTCAGTCCTCTGTTTAACATTAGGTCTCAGATTTAATCTGTTGCAACTATATATGACGGCACTTGAAAAGAAGCACTAAGCGCACTTCTTCTAAGAGCTGTTCTTTTATTTATTCTTACATTCAAGTTGGACACTTAAGTTTGAGCCACGTTGAACATTTACAGTTAGTGACTGATAACAGGCAAATCCCCAGTCTTCTTCCTTACCCATAAAAGAAGTGGTGGGAACCAAGCTCCACCTACAGACCCTTCCACAGTGATTTGAAAACTACCAGCATCCAAGTATGTTGGCAATTATTGGTTGTCTTTCCCAAAAAAGAGGAACTGGTAGTCACGGGTTAGTCAGAGCCATTTTCACCAGACTGTCCCTTTGTCCCATAGGGTGATGGAGCAGACAGTAAGGTTCCCCAAGGCACACATGTTAGAAAGCAAAGGCTGCTTGCTGCCCTGGGAGCTGGAGGGTGGGATGCTGACAAGAAGGCAGTTTCTGAAGGACAGTGCTCAGGTCACACAGCTACCTTGCCTCCACCAGCAGGGGAGTCTAACAGGCTTAGGGCTAAGAGCTTCACGGAGCAGCTAGTGGCACTGCAGTTTGCTCTCATGCTCTTCCACTCCGCTTCAGTTACCTATCAAAACTCCAGAGTTACAGCGGCTGTCCTGATGCATCCCTGAGCTCACGGCAAGCAAAAGGTAACTAGAATTATTCAGACATCTGAGATGTGTAACTGACGCTTGTGTTTGTAAGAAAGCATATTATCACACAAGCTAGACTTGAGATCATCTCCTCTGAAACCCATTTCATTAAAGAGCCTGAATGATTTATTTTATTTTCATTCTGCTCTGATCTGCCAAAAGATAAAGTGAGTGCACTGCCATTCTGTCTTGAATGCATGCTGTCAGAAATGCCTGAAACCACAGAACCACAGCAGTGCCACTCCCAGCAGCTCCCCAGCTTGCTTCCCAACAACCGATATCACCTCTACTTCAAAGAGCAGTTTTCTCTCATAGGACAAATAACCTCCTAACCAAAAAGAGTATGGGAGCCCTCTCCTCCTACTGCCTCAACCAGACTGGATGAGAGGGTCTGTACCTGATCTTATTATAACTTCTTATGCTGCTTGGTCTGTCTTTTTTTTTTTTTTTTTTAATCTGGGGAAGAGAAAAGGTGAAGAGGGGGACTGGATGCGAAGGGAGGGGAAACTGTGGTTGGGATGAAATGTATGAAAGAAGAATATACGCACCACCTTCCTTACGAATCCCAACGATGCCACTGACCATGTTCTCCATTTTAGTATGCATTCCCAATCCATGCACCTCTCCCCACTCTCAAAGCACCCCAGAGTGATGTCACTTTTCCTCCTGGTTTTCTTGTCCTCTGTTTCGGGTCCATTCTCCACAGACATCCCAGCAACCTCTTTTTAAAAAGCCTACTGAACCACGCAACTCCCTGCTTGGTGCTTTCTAATGAACTCCTACTGAGAGTAAATCCACAATCTGGGACTATCTTTTGCCTTATCGTAGCATGACTCCCTTTTGCTCCCCACTCTAGGTCAGGTAGCCTTTATTCCATGACTCCTAGCTTTTTGCAACTGTTTCATCTCCCAAATCATCCTAACAAAACCGGCTCCCTCTTCCTAGGGAAAAAGTTCCATATCCTGTTATGGGAGGTATCCTCGAGGGCTGTCTTCTCTCCCAGTGGAAAATATGCTAATGAAGCAAAAACCAAGAAGACTTTCTTCATTCTTTCATTTAAAAGTAATTTTGTCTCTACTCTGGGCAAATTGTACGTTGGAGGTTGGTCTGATGCTTAGATTTTGATGCTTTTACTGACCCTCAAGATTTGGTTACTGCCCAGATACACCTATCCTTGTTTTATAAACCTGTCTAAGACATTATTCCTGATTGGTTGATTAAAAGGCCTAAAACCTGGGCAGAGCAGAATGGTGTAGGCATGGCCAAGATTCCTGGGCTTTGGGGACAGGAGCATCATGGAAAAAGACAGACAGACAGGAGAGAGGAGGAAGGAGGATGCCATGATGGGTCAGCTTAGAGGAAGAACCACATGGGCTGGGAGGAAGGACCCCAAGAATGACATGGAAAGGCCTAGATGAAAGCAAGTATTCATAAAATTATGGATTAAAGGTAGCCCAGATTGGAATGGTTAAGGGAAATGGCATTGGATGGGGGCTAGAAAGTGAATGCTGAGGTTATTGAGATAGAGGAGGTGAAATATCTGCCCAGCCCAAAGTAAATAAGGCAATTATAAAATCTAACAGGTGTCTTTGTCTTATTGATTGTGGTAGCAGGTTAAATAATACCACCATAATAAACAAAGGGCAAATAATAACAATATATAGCCCAACATCATTTTAATTTACAACAGTGTGGCTGAAGTCAGTGAAACTGTGTGTGAACCAAAAGTCCCTTTCACAGTCACTAAGGCTGGATGCTTTGAGGCTGGAGTCCCCATGCAGAAGTGAAAACCATGAACTTTTCTATGCTGCAGCAGGATTTTTACATTCTCATTATCCCATCAAATTACTAATGAATGAAATCTACTGATACTAGTTTCACACAAGTACTTTTTAAGCTATGATATGCTGAAAGCTCAACTCGAACATGAGTGTTTAGGGATGACTGCTGTCCAAATGCTACCTAATATTCACCACTTCAAAAAGGGGGGGTTCTTTCCAGTTCTGGCTACTTTTGTAATTTCTCTTGAATCATAACCCCTTCCAACTTCTCCCCCATAGCACACCAACAAGCTCTCGACCATGAATGAAAGCAAATGAACTGAGTTAACAGACATACTGTAATGGTTTAAATACACGTGACTATACCTGCAGTATGTAAATTCTAACTCCAAATATAGTCCCCATTGTTTTTAGTTCAGTTTTAACAGAAGGAACATCATTTACCTATCCAATGACTGGTAATGAAACCTACTTGGCAATTATCTGTTAGATCTGTCACACCCAATTTAGCACTTCAGCAATTATAGTAAGTAAAGCCCCAATGTGAAATCATTTAAGTCTAGTCTTCATTTTGCTGGTAGGATGCCCTGAGTTCTACCCAGAGGAGCCTATCAATGCCAGCACCTTGACAGCTCACCTCTTTGCAGGTCTGCTGACACATGCCTGGCTATCTTTCCTCTGACACAAGGCAGAGAAATCCTAGGAAAGCACAATCCACCTCTTTTGTTCCACCAAAAGGGGGGGGGGGGGGCGAACAGTAGTTACTCTAAAAGCTACCATGTCACCAACCCATATTCAACTTGTATGCTGAATCTAGCTGAACTAAGGCAGACATAGTCCCACTTTAGCTATCTCTCCAGCAATCTCAGGGATGTTTTGGAATACATCACCAGCAAACATGCTATTAGATTTATCATGCAGTGAAATGCACATAAAATCTCTGAGGAAGGTATTATAAATGTAAAATATGAGGGCTAAGTTGTAAAATCATGTCTTAAGTTCAGTGTCCACCTACACGGTAGTGGTGATAAACTGCTAGCTTTGGCTGCTCATCACAACTGCCTACTGAGTTATTTTTAGTACAGATTTCAATGTAACACCAGCCCTACTGACTCAGAAAGACAGGAGAAGGTCCTGAAGGGCTGTGTGCATGCTGTTTACCAAGGCTACCAAGGCAGAGTGATAACCAGCCAGGTATAAAAACCACTTGCCTACAGACCTGAAAACCTGAACCCACATGCCATCAGAAGTATAGCTCCAAAATAGACAGGGCATCTGGGCTAAAATTCTTACTGTAGGAAGTCATGGAACATATACTCCAGTTAAACTTCAAAAATATGCACTGCAGGCCCAACACTCTCTTGCTGTTCTGATTCGCTAATCTTGACTGTGCCATTGTTTTGTATGTGTACTTTAACTGCTTCAAGCTGAGTACTATCTCTCACTCATTTCTGTGACTGTTGTAAGGTCTGAAATATAGTAAGTTTAACATTCGCTAAATTACCAATAAGGATGGGGTGAAATATCAAATGTCCTAACAGTATTAAAATTGCCAAGGAAGCTAGAAATAATCCTCTCACTGAAAAGGCTAATGCATGAGAACTGCATCAAGTTTGAAGGTAGCAAGGATGACCTCAGAGTTTCAGACCTATCTGTTTTCTATAGTGAGGCTGTCTCAAAATAAATGTCAATGAAGCACCCCCTCATTCATTCAATCAACTATAACTTACTACACAGCTATGATGCATGAGGTTAGGAGTGAGAAGAGTAGGAATGAATATTCCTACCCCTGTGGGATTTCCACGTGGGGAGTATGGAAGAAGACTGGAATCAATATTCATAAACAAGCCAATTACACACAGTCATGAGCAACACCCTGTCATGAAAATGGGCTGCATTCATTTCAAAAGCTTTTAAGTCTCATGGATGTCAGTGAAAGGTATTGATTTATAAAAATCCTGAAAAATACTCACCTGATTTGGAAAGGGATATGAAAGCTATGCATCTGAAGTTCTGGCAGGGTACCAGTTCCAGCCCTTGACAACTTAATCACTCTAGAGCAATGAGGTTAAAAGTTCTCTAAGACTTCACTTTCTAGCTCTAATAGCACACAGGTTGGCAGGGTGCACAAGCCAAGCTTCACACACCAAATCTGCAGGGCCCAATCTTTTGAGGTTGCCTTTGAGGCCCAATCCTCAATGGTTGTCTCCTGACATTTACATATTATTATAAAGCAGAAACATTCCTAAATACCTTGAGTCCACAGCTTACAGCTTACCTGAGATCAAACTTCTCACTCAGTATGTATTGCCCAGAGCAGGGTCCCTGCTATACCAGACAGCATTAGGAAACAGACAGGATCACAGATCCAAAGCAAAGGAAGCTACAAAGTTCAAAATGAAGGGAAAAAAAATCTTTAAAGTAGCTAAATTCCCTCATTCAACCTCATTCAAGAAACATTATTAAAAGACTACAGGAAGCCAAGTGCCAAGCCTAGTTCTAAAAAGTAAACACATGCATCTTAACTCCCTTCAGATTCTTACACTAAGTTTCTGAGGGCTCATGAACCCTATGAAAGTAAGTGTGTACATTGGGTATACATGGAGATTTTCTTAGGAGAGAATCCACTGTTTTCATCAGATTCTTCTGTGGATGCCACTCAGGACATTTGTGCTCTTGGGCTCTCTCTTTTTCACTGTCTTATCAGTCTGTCTGTCTGTCTACTATCGATATGTGTATGTATATGTATATGTATATCTATATCTATACCTATACCTATACCTATATCTATATCTATATCTATATCTATATCTATCAGAGGATGCCACTCGGGACATTTGCGTTCTTTTTCTCTCTCTCTCTCTGTCTCTCTCTCTCTCTCTCTCTGTCTCTCTCTCTCTGTCTCTCTCTCTCTCTGTCTCTCTCCTCCTTCCTTCCCTCCCTTCCCT
This sequence comes from Meriones unguiculatus, assembly GCF_030254825.1. Lineage (NCBI taxonomy): Eukaryota > Metazoa > Chordata > Mammalia > Rodentia > Muridae > Meriones > Meriones unguiculatus. Next base: position 36,509,327 of record NC_083358.1, read on the forward strand.
CCATCACTCAGAACTCCAGGTTTTTAGCTATTATCTCTTTTTTAAAAAGTACAACCACCCAAACCGAAGTGCAAGACTCCACAGCTCGTCCCAATCCCAAGTCACAATACATGGCTCTACCTCAGCAGTCTCACCCCAAGATCACTACCTTGTGTATCCCACAGCAAGAGTCAGGGTAACTATCAAACCATTCATTAAATTTGGGGTAGGGGTGTACCTGGAGCTCAGTCTCCTGACTGACTTTGGGACCTATCTCGTGGTCTTGACCCACACATAGTCTAAAACATGATTGCCTCCATTTTATGACTCACAGTGGAATTTACATTACAAGGCAACTTGGATCAGGGAGATGGCTTAGTCAGTATTGTGCATGCCTCAAAAGTATGATGACCTTAGTTGAATCCATAGGACCAACATTTAAAAACAAACAACCCAATAGGCATGGTATATTTTGTAATCCCAGAACTTAGAAGGTGAAGGAAAGTGGCTCCCAAGGCTCATTGCTAACCAGGCACTCTAGGTGGAAAGTGCCACGCCAGTAAGAGAACCTGCCTTTAAAAAAATTAAAAAAAAAAAACCACAACTTTTTAAGGTGAATTTCATCTGAAGCCTCCCAAAGTTGTTTTTCAACTTCTGTAAGTATACATTGGCACATGTGTATAAATACACACAGAGAAGGAACATGAAACTCATGGGCCAAACATGAGAGCATCCGAAGCACAGAAATATCCATAAGACTGTGAGTCAATGGAAAGGGCAAGACCTATGCAATCAGGGATCCTTGTAAGACTTCGGATTGTCACCATTTAGTAGCTGTGAAGCTCGCTGAACACTGACTGTTCCAGCTGCAAACCAGACAAAGATAGTTCATATTTTAATAAGCAACAAACGATTTAGAGAATGCCCAGTATGTGTCAAGCGCCATTTTAATCTCTAGGAATACAAAGTAAATAGGATAACATGGTTTGCTCATACAGTTTGTATTCAAGGCAGACGAGACAAGAGAAACACAAATAAATATGCAGTAAACTATGAAATGGAATTTGATATTACTTTATGACAATAGTAATATCTAACAATAACAGCTAACTACTCCTTATGACTGAGGGATATAATAATATTTCCATTTATAGAGTGGCAAACCAAAATTCTGAAAGATGAAGGATCTCATCCAAAGTCGTAAGTCAGTATGTGACACACCATGCCTGAAAGCCATGCAACCTAACCTAACATAACCCTCCACAACACCAAACGATTCAATGCCACCAGACTCTGGTGCTGGTCGTGGTGGCACACACCTGCAGAATCGGCACTGGGGAGGTGAAGACAGGAAAACAGTAACTTGAGATCAGTGTGCCACACAGTGAGATGGCTCCATGATTAAGAAGACTTGCTGTTCTGGCAGAAGACCTGACTTTGGTTCCCAGCACCCAAGTCAAGCAGCTCATAGCTGCCTATACCTGCAGCTCCAGGGATCCAGCATTCATGTTCACATACCCCTACATAGACACACATATACTTTAACATACTTTTTAAAACATAAGTCTTGCAGAAGAGAAGAGCTTGGAACATTCTAAACCAAAATATCTTTTAAAATAGAATCTAATAGCCAGGGCTAACAAAGAAGCTTTGTGTATATGAGAAAGAGAGATGATCTAGTGGTCCAGTGGAGGAAGGTTATTGAAGCCTGGCTGGTCAGTGAAGCACAAAACAAGAGGCTTCAGAAAAGACTCAAACCACAAGATGCTGAGACCAGAATAAAAGTGAGGGAGTGCCCAAGCTCTGAGGAACCCAGCCTGGAGACTCTGGGGAAGGAAGGCAGTTAGGCCAGCAAACCTGGGGTCCAACAGAATGCAGGTGGTCTTCATAGACAGGAGAAGTGGGTGAGAGAGCCCAGTCTCCAGCAAAGAAGGCCACTACAGATCTCCAGCACAGAAGTTACACAATTTGATTTTCAGTTTTAAACCATGAATCCAACTGAACAGATTACAATAGAAAGTGTGTGAAAACCTAAGACAGGGTGACCAAACTGGGGGTTCTGGACTCCAGGTATGAAATAAGATGGTTTGTGCTTATCCCTGTCTTAGTAGAAACAGAAAAAGCAAAGCACCCCACATCCAAACCCTTCATAAAGATTAGGCAAGCAAAGCACCTGACACATATAGGCACTTGCTAGTACCAGGTCCTCTCCCTGGGGAACATTCATGAAGAAGGAGTTTAGGACCCAAATAGAAATTATAACCAGGTACTTAGGCCTCTTTTGACACCTCTGCCCCCATTTCTTGAAGGAAGCTTGGAGAGTAAACTGTGAGAATACCAAATTCAGAACACAATAGAGAATTGATCATTAAAGGAGCTGGACTGTTAAATTAAAACCGATTCTGGATGCCAAGCTGAGGCACAAAGGAATCAGTCTTCTTGAACAATACAGACCAGTTTGCAGGAGCCTCGGTTACACAATCCCCTCCGCTTCACCTTGAGGCACTTGGCTGGAATCTTTTTTAATAGAAAGGACAAACTCTTGAGTAAATGTAGTAATTGTTTCAACGATGTGCCCCAACCACCCAAGAAGTTAAAAAAAGAAACTGGCAAATTGGGAGGCTTCTATTACATGATCGCTTAATTGCTGGCTCACGTCTGCAGTCTGCTCCAGCAGTGAAAGGAAGCTGCTCTGTGAAGCTCTGATACCTAAGCAAGCAAACACACACAGTCAAAGGCTCGCAGTGGGGCCGACAACTGAAGGTGTGCTTGCTGCCTACAATGGGACTGGCTCTGGAAAGGCTGTTCCTGTGGCGGGAGCAGCCATCTGACCAGTAAGCTATCTCAGCAGCATTCAATGTCCATTATTTTCTAACAAACAACAACAACAACAACAATTGGGTTGACTTGAGCTGAGCATTTATTATCATCAAAGGCAGATTTGAAAAAAAATAAATAAATAAATAAATAAAATAAGGGCTGGGGATATTGTTCAGCTGTTATGAGCTGCCTGATCTTACAGAGGACCTGGATTCAGTTTCCACATCCTCATGCTAGCTCCCAACCATCTGGAAGTCTCTTCTGGTCTGTGGGCATGGCATGCAGGTGGTGCACAGGCACTCATGTGGATAAAAATGCCTATAAACACAAAATAAAAATGAAGACATCTTCAAAAACTCAATTAAAAAAACAATAAATAAAGCCTTGGAATTCTGATCCTAGGATAAGAAATGGAAGAGTAGGAGAGAAAAATTTTTTTCCTCCTTTTAATGGCCTCATTCAGGCAAAGCTCCAAGATGGAAAAGAAATTATCCTTGAAGAAATAGGCACTAAAATTCTTCTTCCACTCTGTGCTGTTCCTGAAATCTTCCTTACTGGTCTCTAGTCCGGTGGTTTGGCAAAGGATCCGCATGATCAATACTCATAATATTAGTATTTTCTTGTTTTACTTAATGGGTAAAAAGAATGCGTGAACTCACAGATGGACACTCAAAATTCCAACCCATAGAAACAAAAAGTGGAAAAGCAGTCTAGACTGGGAATGAAAAGGAGAAATAAACATTAGTCACTTACCATGTTTGGCTGGTGACTACAGTTCTAGTGACGATAGTTCATATCAACATACAATTTCTAAGTTATTAAAAGACCAGATTCTAAGTGATAATCAAATGATGGATATACTAATGAGTTTCACTTAACCATCCCACAATATATGCACACACCAGACATAATCACACAACACACTCCATTTATACAATTATTTGTTAATTTAAAAACTATCACTGTAAAAATAAACATAATAAAAATAAACTGAACCTTGTAAAGTTTCAGTACGATAGCCAAAAAATATTATTCCCCTTATAAATACATGAGGGAGACTGATTTTGTTCAGATGCTTCAACTAAAACAACACATTATAACACCTAAGGATAAATTTAGATAGGAGAACACAGCTTATTCTGTGCTACACAATAAGGAACTTCGCTAACACATAAAAAAGTCATTTTTTGATCGTTTTTATATTGCAAAAGTTATTTTTCATAAAAAAAGCCACAGTCTCTTCTATTATTAAAAAAATACAGTTGTTTTGTGATTCTTCTGTTTGGTTGCCAGTAGACATGCCACTACAAACAAGAGGTTGGGATTCTCAATAAACTAAGTACAAAAGGGCTAGGAAGAAAAAAGGTTTGGCAACTTCTGGTCTAAAGCAAATATATTAATAGTTGCTTATACATATACACACACAAACACAATGCACAGGCACACAAAACACACACACACATATGCTCGCACGCACACACAAAACCACAAATGCACACACTCAATATAAAACATACACACACATACACAGACACACACAGCCTATCACCCTGTAGAAAGAAGATAAAATGAATTTCTTGACACTTTATTGTGTAATTTGTTAAAGCCCATGGCCTTGCTAATTTGCATGTCTGATTTACTCAGACCCTTTTTTCCTCCTCCTCTCTGGCAAACAACCACAAATTCCACTGTGATTTCACAACCCCGCACTTAAGCAAACTGCAAGACTGTGGTCCAGGGGAGTTCATCCAGCCTAGCAAACAGGGGTAAGAGCCCAACTCCCAGGCTTTCCCTCCCAGGGTCCTTTTCAAACACTAAATCCACAGAACACAGCATTAGTTTGCTCAAAGCAAATAGTTAATTTGTCCTTTCACTAGAAATCAAAAGGACAAAGTCACGGAGACAGGCTTCTGCTTCAGCCCCACACTGACCCTCCACCACCTCCCTTTCCCAAGCAACTGGATGTCAAAGCCATGCAGAATCAACAGATCCATCAATCCATAACAAATATTTATATTGCCTACATGAAAAACTGAGGAAAAGAAAACTAACAATGCAGGTAATAAAATAAAAATGCCTTAGTAAACAGTGCTGTAAGAAGTCTGAACAAAGGAGCAAAGAGCTATGTGCCAAGGTGATGAGAAAGAGAAAGCAGAAAACTGAGATTGCCAAGCAATAAGGGCAGAACAGCTAAAAAGTCAGTAATCAAAGCTGGTGATCAAGCGTCAGTGATTAGACCTTTGGCTAACACTCAGTTTCAGCAGGGGAGAGTGGGAGATAAGGCGAGGATGATAGACTGTGCCCTGATTATGGAAGGTCCAGAGAGTCTGGCTGAGTAGTCTGGATTCCATCCTGAACGTAATAAGCAGCCACGAAAGGCTTGTGAGAAGGGCAGGAACACAGTGAAAGCATACCTTTGTGTGTGTGTGCTTGTGCATGTGTGTGTGTGTTGCCCTGTGTTTTAACTCTAATCTATTTATAATTGGGTTGAGTTCAAAGGAACCAAGACTGAAGGTCAGAGGGCCAGATAAGGAGACTATTGAGAAAGCCCAGGGAGGCAGGCACAGGGCCTGAACCAGGGAATGAAAACCAAACTATAGAATCTAGAGCTCCAGGTGCCAGAGTGAGCGGTAATGAACACAATGCCTGCAGTGGCTGGTGACCACATCTTTAAGGAGTACTTGCTAAGCTATTCGCTGTGCTGGGAAATAAAGGAAAGACTGGTTTGGGCCAATTTGCAGCCAAAGCTCTGGCTGAGTATTAGGCTCCACCGAGCCCATGCTGACATGAAAGACTCAGAAGGTAGAAAGAAAGCAATCATCATCTTGAGGTTTGGGCTTTTCTACAGACAACATATTTGTACAAACACTGAATTTTCAACAAAAGTCCAGAAAAAGCCAATAACTTATACCCTTTAAACAACAGTTGTCATGGTGGCACCTTTCTTTCTCCTGGCTGGGTCTCAGGCTTCAGCTACCACTGTCTATTCTAAAAAAACTTTTCAATAATGGCTTCCTGATTCCTATCCTGCCCACAAATGCAGACGTGGGGCTCCCTGACAAGCCAGCCCACAACGCTGTTTCAGAAGCACACCTCTAGAGCTTAGCCTGTCTCTGCTCCTCAAGAGGCTTCTGAACAGAAACAACTTCTCATCACCATTCCTGTAACTAAACCCATACATGCACCACAGGGGCACACAAAGATGTGAGCAGAGGCAAAAGCACCGAAGTGGCAGCCCTATCAATGCAAATATATACTTAATACCAGCACTTGGGAGGCAGAGGCAGGCATATCTCCGTGAATTCAAGGCCAGCCTGGTCTACAGAATGAGGTCTAGGACAGCCACAGTACACAGAGAACTCTATCTCAAGAACAACAACAACAACAACAGCAATAATGTATGTATGTTTGTACATTTGTATGCATGTATGTACTTACTCCCAGCATGAGTGGCAAAGTCCTAGAGATCCCAGATTGTAACATTGTTTCCTTTAAAATCCCTACAATTCATCTCGGAGTCAACACAGGAACCTCCTTAGCTGTCCTAATTAATTATACTCACACCTCACTTTTATTTGGGGCTAGAAAAATAAATACAAGCAAAGGTATTTTGAAGAGTTTTCATTTCATTTTCTGCAGACACAGGAGACCAGAGGGCATTATGCCAACTGAAAGAAATGGGAGAATCAAAGCGAAGATATGGTAAACAAGTTGCCTAAGGTCACAGAGGATAAGCTAATGGCCCAACTAAAGTATTTCTTGCTTTCAACTTATTTTTACCCTGTTCGGTCTTCTGTCAGTTAATTCTGATCATGCTCTGTAAATGATAAAATTGTTGGCATAGAAATAGTAGGAGTCTAGAAGGGCTTGTAAAACCACAAAGAATTAAATGGAGCCTAACTTACAGCCATGGAAAATATTAAAATTCCATGTGTAACTTTTCTTCTCCACTTTAACCTAAGATGTGGTGCATATGCCAGGCTCACTGTTTATACTTGTACACTTCCAACACACACAGTTCTGAGTAGCAAGTGCCATCCAATGCAGGCAGCTACTCATTTATTTTTCTATCATTCTACACGGTAGAAAATTAACAGTGCTATGTTTACAAATCTTCACTGAGGCCTTACATAAAAGCTCGGACATGTTTGTATTACACGCTGCTCCGGTTTGAAGAAGCTCAGGAGCAAGTTAATATAAACCTATCCTGAGCAAATGTGCAGAAGGTAGCCCTGTCAGACCCAGGTTAAGCTTTGACCTTCCCAGCTTTTTCTGAGAATGTACAATCCATCACGTACAAAAACACAGCGGAGGTGTGAGGTGTTGGTAAGTACCCCTGTTAGTGAGAAATTCTGCTAATTATTACACCAAATAAGCATAGTTAACAGGCCATGGCCACAGAGGGGCATGTTTCAGGGCATTAAATAGCTGCACTGGGTGGAGGGGAATATATTACACTGCACCCATTGCCAATAAAACAATTTCCCTGACACCCAGAAATCCAGTCATCTGGAGCAACAGAAGTGGCCAGCAGCTCAGCTGATGGCGCGCAGAGCTGCAGTGCCACCTAGTGGCCTTCACATTTGAAAGTGAGGGAATCAGGGTGATTCACAGGCTCTCAGGCTGGAATTTAGAAGGATAAAGAAAGAGGTCAAAAAAAGTCACATTTGGAAGGGCTGCATATAGCTCAGTGATAGAAAGCAGACTTAGGATGTATGAGAATCTGAATTAAATCTTCCGCACCATAGGGATGGATAGACAGACAGACAGACAGACAATCATGTAAAGTTTCCTTAAACTAAATGTCTGTTTTTTAAAGTACACATACATATTTTTTTCTTTCCTGTTTTCTCTACCTCAGCTTTCCTAAGTATGTATGCCTTAAACTACAAAATTAAAGGCAAAAGTAACCAGCCATTTTCCAGATACATATTTTGTTCTGCCAAGAAGTTTCTAGCACAAAGGCCCCTTCAAGAGTAAATGTTCCAAGGAAGGAAGGATATTAACAGAGGAGAGCTCAGTTATGACAGAACAGAGCTGATGGCTCAGATTCCATCTTACAAATATGAAAAACAGATCATCTGAACTAATGAAAATGGCTTTTTAAATGAGGAAAATTTAGTTATCTATAGAGTTATAGCAATGCAGGATCACTGAATTTCAGAGAACTGCTTTTCTCACACAGTTTCCACAGTAGTGATTTCTAATGTGGCACTGGGTAGATACTCATCAAATATACAGTATCAATGTAGGATATTCATCAAAAATACTCACATTGTAGAAACAGCACCAGCACCAGGATAATGCCTTTTTCCTGCTAAGGCTTTGCAAAGGGAACCTGGTCTACACTACTATAGACCAGACAAGGTACCCATCACGGTTCTTGCCTCCTGGCCCCTACTCTCTAGGAAAGACAGATAAAAGCCAAACAAGAACATGGGTATATAGCAGAGAAAGGGGGTAATGCAGAGACAACTAAGGCAGGGCAGCAGGACCAGCAACTCCACCAGATGAGGTGGGAGTGCTATTTTCTGGGCAAACCACACACGTCTCCTCAAGTAAAGACCCAGGAGCAGCCATGCAGGCATGCAGACACCTAATGGAAGAGAAGTACAGAAAGGCTAGGACAGGGAGCGTGTGCCCTGCTGCAGGAAGAGAGTGGACCCCAATCTAGGTAGCTAAGGAAAAAGAGGAAGGAACTGGAAAGACAGGAGACAAAGAGGTTGTGAGGGGTCGGAGCAGAGAAAGTGAGGTTGTGGCATCTTCGAGTTACAATGCTTTCATTGTATAATTCACCCTTTCAAAGCATATGTGTCAGACAGGACAGTCACAGAAGCATTCAGTCATCACCATGACTAACTTCAGATCATTTTCATTACCTGTCCACACTTCCCCACCTTTCTCTTCCCTGACTCTTGACAACAATTATCTCCCACCTTTATCGGCTTGCCTGTTCTACACATTAAATCACGTACGCGTGGGCCTTTGCCACCGGCTTCGTTTACTTAGCATATGGCTTTAAGGTTCATCCATCTAGACTATAGTATGTACCATTCAGTGTCTCACTATTTGGAATTGCCAAATAGATTACATTGTATGACTCTGCCACATTTTTTTATCCAGCCATCATTTAATAGATACTTGGGGATTTTTCCCTCTTTGGGACTATTATAAACAATGCTGCTGATTCATAATTAAGGTGGTTTCTTAAACTACATTGCCAAAACACCCATTCAGAAAAGACTTACTTGAAGAGATAGGGTGAATTTAAGAAAAGAAAGCCATGATCCAAGAGGCGGTGAAGGGTCAGAAAGAAGCCAAAGGAAAGCCAGGAATGTGACTATCAAAAGAACAAAGTAAAGGCTGGGGAATTGGCTCCATGTGTACCCTAAGGAACAGATCCAATTCTCAGAACCCACATAAATGCCAAGTGGGCATGGACACCCATCTATAATTTGAGCCTCAGAACGTGGAGACTGGGGTTCCCCAGAAACAGCTGACCAACAACACTAGCTATATTGGCAAGCCCTGGAGTTGACTAAAACAGCCTGACTCACTGAAGGGTAAACCAAAATCCTTCCTACTATCAACCTTGGGTCTCCACATGCACGTAAGTGTGCTCGCATGTACATGCACACACACCCTCAGGCACACGCAATGGAAAAAAGTGAAAACAAAAGCCACCTAAGACGCCTTCCCTCTCTGGCACTGAAGTCACCGCACCAAGCACCTGTGTCATTAAATGCAGTGTGATTCCTGTTCTTGGGTTTCAATAAAGCAAATATTTTATCAGAAAATAAAGGAACAAAAGGGAGGAATGAATGTAAGGGAGAAAAATATCTAAAAGCTTAAAATGCAAAATGTGACCAAGAGCCACCAGCAACAGCATAGCTGCTAAGGCCTTTGTTAGCAAACCGCATCCTGCTGTCTTTGAAGGCCTACTCACCAGCAGAATAAACATATTAAATTGCACCCACATTTCCCACGAACTCTTTACAATTTAAAAAACTGAGCACATTTTTTTTTAATCATTTTACTTTACAACTTATTTGGCCTTGAAAAATCCTTAATGATTTTCTCAGAAATTCTTGGGCATACTTGAGAACTCTCAGAAATTAGAAAACCCTACTTACAAATTATTTTCGACTACAGTCACTTTTTTGCATAAAATATGTGTCATCTTTGGAAGCTGCTGTACAACTGCATTTTATAAAAACCCAATGAAACAACTATTCAGTTCTGTGGTTTCAGTTTGGAGTTGGATACAATGCTTTTCTCTTTCTCCATTTTTACAGACTCCAGAGGAAAAGGCTGAGGAAAGGAGCTTCTGCTCTCCTCCTGCTGCCCAGGTCTGGCCAGAAGAATGGGAAGAGATGTGGTGAGGGCCACTTCCAGGACTAGCCCATAAAACACCTCACACACATCCCTGCCTGCTCTCTTACCCCCACTGGCTTCAGTAGCAATAACCTAAGGTGACCTCCCAGGCTTGGGTTGAGCCTGCCAAGGTTCCTTAGCTGATTTACCCTACTAATGGAATGCAAGGAGCCAAGTGTCCCAGCCGGCTACATAAGCAAGAAATCAGTTATCTTAAAGACATCATACAGGATTTTGATATAGTTTTTGTTACAACAGTTAACTCTCTGAACTAAACCTGCAGAACTAGACATAGTTCCTAACGCATTTTATAGACACATGGCCTGGTTTTTCAGCCTTTCTTTTTCTAAACTTGTACAATGGCTAATTGCTGCTAGAAATGACAGTTAATGAACAGTTATACACAAAGCTCTGTTCTAAATGCTTTATCCAACTTAACACTCTGGAGGCCGAGTGCAATCTAAGTGTTAGTCACCACGGCTATCCCCACTTGGTAGACAGTGAAACTAAGGAACAGAGAAATTCAGGGACCTCCTAAAGTTACACAATTCCTAAGCAGAAAAGCCACAACTCAGATCTAAGTACTCTGGCCCTGGCATCTGTACATTTAATCAGTGCACTTTAACAGAAAGTAAAAGTTTCAGTTCCAACAACATGTTCTCTCTCTCTCTGTCTGTCTGTCTCTCTCATTTCCCTCCCTCCCTTGCTCCCTCTAACACACAAAAGAAGGCAAGATAAAGTGATACCATGCAATCCCACTTCCTCATGTTTGACGCATGCATGTTTACAGCCAACTTTAAAGAGAACGTCAATAACTCAGGACAGTTGTGATTTGCTCTAAATCCTGACTTCTGAAAGCCATCCATTGCATATGTGGGGAGGTGGGTCCAAAAGCCAGTGGAACAATGTACTTGCTTTCATGAAATGCAAATGTCTCTGAAAACAGCTAATATGGAAGTTTTTACTTTCCCAAAAAAGTTAGGATTAACTTTATTGTGGATTAAATTAGCTGAACATTAAAGAAAAAAAAAAAAGACAACCAAATAAACAGTCACATACTCCTGGTAGCCAGGGTGATGAGACCAAATGCACACTTGAGAAGAAATCCGAGCATGCTCATGAACATTTTCCTGATTCAAAGTAAACAAAGAAACAAAGCAAGTTTTGACATGAACAAAACATCTGACATCATAAGCAGCAGTAGCTCCAAGTCTAAAATGCATATTTCGAATAATTTTCAAACCACTCCTAAAATGATCACTCAGGTACCCAACAGAGGCTATTTTTCTACTTAGCTTGTGACTATTCATGGCTCTAACCATGGACCAACTGGCTAGGCTAAGAAGTAATCATCTCACCTTCTTCCTCCAAAAGAGCCACCAGCTCACACCCAGCATGCCTCCTCAAAGGCAGAACTGAAAGGCAGGCAGGCTCAATTGGTACTGTGGTGCCAGGCACTGTATTAGGAATGCTAGGTCGATTAGCTTTTAACTGCAAAAAGGTCTGAAACTTGTGTTCTCTCTGGCAGTGAACAAAGAACACAAGCAGATGTGTAAACAGTCAGATTCATGCGGCTCCTTCTGAGAGTAACCATATGAAGGATGAAAGGATGTCAAGTACCTAGACCATTTTAGAAAAGACATAAAATGAGCTCTGATGTTACAAGGGTAGAAGGAAATTCCAAATGATAGCATCATCTGTCCATCACTGAGCATCCATCTAAACAGCAGCCTGTGTGCCTGGACCTGAGCTGGGTATTGGCGTTGACATAAAGGTGGCTGTAGCCAACATCACCTCACTGCAGTTAGTATCACCAAAGTTCAGCAGAGCATTCACTGTGTCAAGCTCCTTGGCCTGTAGTAACTCAGGCAATCCCCACTCCAACCTGTGAACAATACTGAACAAACCACCAGAATAGGAGAAAAACAGCAGAATCTTATTGTAGTAAACAGGCAAAACTTTTTTTTTTACATAAAACTACAATTTTTATATAATTTCTGAGGATTATTTGTATATTTAGAAGAATGAACAATTTACCTCAATTGCTATTGAATTATCCCAGATACCTTCAGAACAAAGTCTGTAAATGTTATAAAGCCTGACTTGCATGTTCAATGCTTCATGTCACAAAAACCACAACTAAATTACTCTCTTTGATGGAAAATGAAAATTGAAGAGGCCCATGGGCTTAATAATGGCAGTGTTAAAACGAGGTACCTTCCACTGTTAAAAAAAACAATCCATAAAATAAGCCTTGCTCAAAAAAAAAAAATCATAAAGAACAAACAAAGGCCTTAAGCTAGATTACAATGTTTTAAGAGGAGGTTTGAATAGTGCGAGAGTCAATGTGAAACCTGCTGCTGCTAACACAGCACTAAACAGTGCCAAAATTAGTCTCCCCATTTACTAAGAACAAAAGAGTTGGGTTCCCATCTTTAAGGTCAGATTAAGGTGACGGGCTGGATTAAGCCATCCATCAGGTAAAATAAATGCTCTGACCAGAGCCAAGACTAAACACTTCTAATAGTAAGGTCAGCACAGAGGCCTGGCCCAGTGGGGAGATGCCCTGTGGCTGCAGCTCAGAAGCCTGCCCTACAAATTCTCACTAGACGCTTAATCAATACGGTGCCTTAGGACTCCAACTGCTACTATAAGATCAATATTACCTTTATTTTAAGTAGCAGGAGGAACAATGAGATTATCTTGTTGCTTACAAGTCTGTCGTGGACAATCTGGCTCCTGGTATATGTCATCTTTCGCTTGTGCCTGAAAGGAATGTGTTGTTGGGTCTGAAGACAGCCTGGCAGCAGGGCCAGAGACGAGGAAATATGAAGGCACACACAGTAGCTCAGGAAAGCCAAGACTTCCAAGTTTGTTACAAGCCAAAGAACAATGGTCTGTGAAAAGATGACCCAAGGCTTCCATCCAATAGCTACTTGCTGGACCTCCTGCCCTCATCTTCTGATTCCTGCCTCCCAATAGCCCCTTGGGTGCCAAATAAGTACATACAATTGTCCAAAGGACAGCCTGTTCTTCCTCAGTCTTCTGTCTGTCATGAATGGCCACAATCTAGTCACTAAAATCCTGATGCCATGCTAGTTCCTCTCATCTCCCAATTATCTTCATCCAGTCTCATAAGACATCCTGTCAACTTTGCCTCAAGATTATATCCTAAGTCTCTCCCCTTCCATCGGCCTCTGTAATCACTTCCTGGCCCAGCCATCAGCACATCTTCGGCAACACTTTCTCCCTAATTCTACTCTCGCCCTCACATATATTTATAAAATAATAAATCAGATGGGTCACTTTATACACATTCTTCTCCTTAACCCTTCTAATGGTTTCCATAGAGCTATAATGGAACCTAAATCTTAACCCCAAGCTAAGGGTATTTCTGAGATCTGTCTTTGACTCTTTCTCCTTAAATTCTAGCCACTGACCACCTTTGCCTCGTATATGAAAAAATTTATCAGCACCATGGATTCTTGTCTCTGTGGTTGACACAACCATCCTTGTCATATTTGGGGTATCAAACGCTACTTCAGATCACTGTAACTAAAGCACTGCCACCCTCTGTTTGTCACTGTCTTCCCTTTATAATGGTCACTAGTTCTTGGCTTACCTCCTCTAACAGAATGGTAGCTGGAGTTAAAGGGTTATGGTCTGTACTGTTACCACAGAAACCCCCAAGAGTAGAACCACAGTGAGCACATACAGGCCTCTGCTAGAATTCTTGTAAGAAATACATGAGCAACACATAGAAACCTGGTATTGATATCAGTCATGCCGAATGTACTGGTAAAGTACTTCAGTCAGAGATAGAAGCAAAATGGCCTTTGGTTTTCTCTAAATTGGTTTAGTCTTTTTAACATTCCAAAAGAGAAATATTTTCAATAAGAGGTCAAGAAGGCGGCTCTCAACTTCAATGCTATGCAGCCAGTGTTGACAGTGGAAGTTCAGACAGTGTCTCCAGACACCATCACCAAATCTACTTCCAACGAGTGGATTTGGCCCATCTTGCCTGCACACTCTCCATCACACACACACAGTACTTCTCGTCTCCCAACAAGATTGTCCACAGCACTCATACCTTTCTGGTTCACTGGCTCATCCCCTCCATCAATCAAGAACATCTAAGATAAACCTCCTAGATAAAGCCTGTTTGGCTCAAAGGAAAAGTAAAAAGAACAGGAAAGGGCTGGATGCAGCCACAAGCTGGGTAAGGGGCTGATATCCACTTATCTGTTTGGTAAGGGGCTTGTATCTGAATATATCTGGGTAAGGCATTATACCCACCCACCTGCTAGTAAGCAGCTGGTATCCTCTTCACGGCCTGGGGAAGGAGCTAGCATCCACTCACACACTGGACAAGATGCTGAGTGCTTAGAAGCTTTAACAACTGAGGGATAAATTCAAATAAGCCCCATTTCTAGGTAAGAAACTGGAGTATTAGGTCCAAGACTTTCTAGAAATCAAACAAGGAGGCAGCAGAGATGGAACTGCCATCCATATCACTTATACTCTAAAATCCCAATTCTTTCCAAGGTATCATCTTAGCAACAAAAACAACAAACATACAAATAAAATCTTGCTTTTGCTATTTAAATTTGATGTATCCTGTCCCAGACAGTTCTTTACCACTTTTTATTCACTGGACCACTACATAACAACCTGTATGCCTTGAGTTTCTACAGAACAAACACAAAACCCTTGTAAAATTTCCCTTTCCTATCATACCCTGGTAAAATATTTCAGTTGCAAAGGACAGTTGCACTAAATTTTCCTTCTAGCATTGCTACCTTCCCTGGACAAATGTCAGAAGCTTGTCAACTTGTTCAGTGCTATCAAAGGACAAATAACATAGTTCAACCACAGACATGTCAAACTCCTAGGTGCTCAGAGTGGCGCCCAGAGCCAAATGGTCCTCAAAAGTCAATGACTGCAGCCAGTCTGAACTTCCTTATAAACACAGGACCACAAAAACAAAAAATAGAATCGCTATGTTAAAATACCTTCTCATCTGTGAGCTTTTTAAATAAATCAAGAGTAAAATTAAAATTTAATGAAGCAAATTTTTCTCTTGTCACTCTTTACTCACCTACAATAATTATTTTTAATAAGTCACATGATATCATGACATCTTAAAAGATTTATCACTACAAGAAAATTTACATTCAAAATATCGGACAAAGGAGCAAAAGTGATTTGGCTAGCATGCTTATTTTAGTCCTTTTATTTGAGGGGTAGACAGGATCTTGGTTTGAACCCCAGGCTGGCCTTGAACTCCTACTTCCACCTCCAGAGTTCTGGGGGTATAAATGAACCCCACCATGCCTAGATGTCATAGTCTTTTTCTAAACTGGAAGACATTAGAAATTGTCTGATAAATATCTTCTAACCCTTTCCAAGTAATCCAGATATTTTTCTTTATTCTTTTATTTTTCTTGCAGAACGTGATTGAGGATATTCATCACAGACCAGTTTCAAATAGCATTCTATGAAGAAATAAATTCACTTCATATTCTGCTTAAAAAACTAATCGCTTCTTTGCTAATCAACCCTGTTTTCCCAGATAAAAAGGTGACAACTTTTAAGGCACTTTAGCAATACATTAAGTTAAAACTTGAAACATGTAACTGCAAGAGAAATTATTGCTGATGCTTGCAGTCTCTTTTTCAGGACCAGGGATAACTTAGCTCTTAGGAAGGTTCCTGTCTACCTTTTGTGATTAGCTACTGAAAACAACAAAATATCACCAAACCAAGACTCTCTCCTTCCTTCTTTCATCCCGCCCTCCCTTCCTTCCTCTCTTCCTCAGTCTTTTTTCTTAGTCTCTTTCTATTTTGCTTTTAAGATCACAGACTTGTGAGTTATATGGTGTCAGGTTCAGCCCAAAACGATAAAACCCATACTCTCTCCTCCTCCCCACCCCACCCCACATGCTCCAGGGGTGTAAATATTTCATGGTATCACCATCATTCACTCAGTGCTTATATTGTCTGATCCAGCCTCCATTCTGTCTGTTCAGTGCTCTGGAGGATAGCGCGTTCTCATGTCTGCTGCTCAGTCACATAAAGCTCCTGCTCCTCAAAGGGTCTTCAAAGTTCAATAATTCATTAAACACTGTGCTGGGCTCGGTAAGGACGCACAGAAATGCATAACTATAGACTGTGTGGCGCTATTAAAGAGTTTCTCTAATAAAAATGGTGGCTTTAGAGAAAATGACAGCGTTGTCACTAATGTGAGAGAGCGCACTCAGAACAATTGAAGCTATGCTGTGCTGAGACAAGAGCTTAAATAAACAGAAGTGCCTGTTTATAAGTAAGTCATTAAGCAAACCCGCTGCGAAACAGGCCATGCAGGAAGGGGAGATCATAACACAGTCTTATGTCTTCCCTCAGAATAAGAAGTAGTCAAGTCTTCAATGACTACATACAACCACAATCTCAATCATAAATAAAATACTTCTGAAACTAAGGACTAATGACATTTTAAACTTAAAAATATTATCTCCAACATCCATTCATTCTCTTTACTCTTTCCTGCTATTCTGAGCAATAGGACAAGAAGACACTGGACAGAATCACACAAAGCACACGTGAAAACAAAGAATAAAATGTCGGGTGGTATACTTGCATCACCTAGTAGTATCCACTCAGATCTACGAAGAGCCGTGGAGAACACAAGAGCAGACTAATACATCACTTGGTGGTCACAAGGCTACAATGTGTAGTCGGGTGATAAAGCATACATCAAGTGCTTAAAGGAAGTCTCCAAACAGTATAGAAACCCTGCTAAATTAACACCCAACACCATGCCATTTCAAGTAGACAGAATTGAACCAATCTGTGTTGCAGTAGTGGAGGAGACTTTATGAAGAAAAAAAAGATGACTTATTAAATTGATTTCTTAGTTCTTTCAAATAGACCTTAGGAACAGAAACCAATACCCAAGATAATCATTAGCACAACAAACTGACTTCTCCTTAAATATGATGATACCAAAACATGCACCCCACTCCTTCCCCAAATCTTAATGGTATTCTTGTAAAGAAATTAAAATAGAGACTCAGATCTTTGAGAGTTCAAGGCCAGCCTGCTCTATATAGTCTGTACTAAGCCAGTCAAGGCTACATAATGAGATATTGTCTCAAAAATGGAAAGAAAGAAGGAAAGAAGGAAAGAAAAAAGAAAGGAAGGAGGGAAGGATGAAAGTAGGAAGAAAGGGAGGGAAGGAAGGGAGAGTGGAGACTAAAACAAAGTAAGAAGGAAAAGTTCGAGACAAAAAAATTGGAAGGAGAGGAAACAACAGATGAGAAATGGACTGCACACATGCTAAAGAGGCAAAGGGAAGGTAGCTAAGAGTACAGCAGAGGCTGGAGCCCTCCGCTACTTGGAGCTAGCAGGAAAACCTAGAAGAAACAACCCCACTCCTTGCCACTTTCTCCCAAAAGTCTCTGAATTCACAGGAACCAGATACTCCTAAAAGCAGATGTAGCTTAGAGACTGGGTGGCAACCTACAAGCACCTACAAGTCACAGTGGGTAAAATGCTTACCTCAAAATCATTCAGGTCCCTAGAACCCACCTGAAGTTAGACACAGCAGCTCTCTTACTGCCCTAAGATGCCAGGCCAAGGGAGGGGCGTGCCTAGAAGCTTGGTGGCTAGCTGGCCTGGCATACACAGCAGAGAGCAAGAGACCCTGACTCAGTTATCCCTTCTCTCAGTTATCCCTTCTCTCTGTCCTAAACTAAGCCAACACCAAATCTCTGACCCATCAGAACAAGAGACGAAGTGTCTGGAAGGGGTGGACTGAGGCCAGCTGGAATACTACAGTACCCAGCCCAGCTAAGGGCAGAAGAGCTGCATCCATCCTTTAGGATCACCCCCTCCCAGTTGGCCCAGGGCTCGGATGTCCCAGCACTGAGTAGTTCAGCAGGGCATCTCCACACATCCTTCGACACAAGGAGCTACCTTCTATAACTTCTTGCTTACTGATATTTTGGTAGCTCCTAAATACTGGATCCTCTGATTTCTTGCATTTTTCCTCTCACTTGTAATGGCTTGCACCCCACCACTGCAACTCAAACTTACCCTTTCATGGCTACATAATGGTTTTATAAAAAATGTTTACTTCTGCTACCATATTTTTAACTTTTCAGAAATCATTTTTGCTCTTTTAATATAATGTTCCTCTTTTAATATTTCATAATGAGAAATTTCAAAAACTTAAAAACAGTTATGTAATAACTTCTAGGTAAACATTACATATCATCAATAATTATTATTATTTAATACTCTTATTTCTTCTATTCTACCATTGTTTCTGTATTATTTCAATGTAAACCTCAGATGTCACATTATTTCAATTGTAGTTTGTGTGTGCATGTGTGTGTGTGTGTGTTTATATATATGGACAGCATATTTTCTAAAAGGTACAGTATTACCACAGTTAACAACATTATCAATGTAAATGTTTTCCTTTAATAGTATCTTGTTCCTGTTTGAAGATGGTATTCTCGTTCATCTATTTAAGAATTATCATTTGTTTTAAAAGGTTGAAATTATTTTGTTTTCTTCTAAATCTTTATGTATAGCAACACCATTTACCTGTAAAATAAAAAACTAGAGTTGTGTGATATATTTTTAAATAGAAGAAAAAAAACAAAGTGTTCAGGTTATGAAACCATTTCCATCAGAACACAGGCATTTCTTTCTTATGCCAATGAACATTAGTACAAAAGGAATCAGTTATGACTAAGTAGTCATTGAATATACCTGTTGCACTGACCCACTTTGAAAGTTATTTCCCACTTTTTGACAAACATATATTAGTTGTATAAGATAATAAGATTCTAAGATTTTCGTGCCTGTATATAATGTACACTGATCATATTCAATCTCCCCTGTGGCCATCACTCATCTCCCTCTGCTCCAGTGAGTCCTCTTTTTCTTCTCAGGAAATCCCCCTTCGACTTGCATGAATATTTTTGCATGATTTTTTTAATTTGCAACCTACATTTGAGAGAAAATGTAATACTTGTCTTTCAGAGTCTGGCTTATTTTGCTTAACATGTTTACCTCCACTTACATTAATTTTTTTCTGCAAACATGATTGTGTTCTTCACCATGGATAAATAATACTCCACTGTGTGTGTGTCTCTCTCTCTTTCTCTGTCTCTCTCCATATATAAACACACACATACATACATACACACACACACGGACTGTCTACCTTTTCTTTATGCATTCGTCCTTTGATGGAAACCTAGGCTGATTCCTAACTCGGCAGGTGTGAATGGTCCTAGGTGAGCAGCTCTGCCTGCCACCACTGGAGACTCCAGGTACACTTCCAAGGATGACCTATGTTGCTATCTTAGTTCTCTGCTTCCTTTCTTTTTTATTTTTTTGTATTTTGTTTTTGTTTTCTGTTCCTGTGCTTTGTATTGTGCCATTCCTACGAGACACTCTTCAGTATATGATGAGTCTTGCCTATCTGTTCATAATTTCCAGTTAGGCTATAAAACACAGGGAACCTCAATAGGCGGAAGTTTAGCTTGTCAGCTAGAGGCCTCACCCTGGAGTGAGATGGTGGAAACTTTATGTATCACTACCTGTCACCCGTGTATTTTTCATTGGCCTGCTTGGTTTCCCGTGATAGGAACTCCAACATCTACTCTGGACACACAGGTTACAAAAACCTGCCCAAGGAGCACTAGCTCACAACATACAGGTCCACAATCCTTCAGGTCTGCAGGCTTGGTATAATAAAATCATGTGGATTTTAAGTCTAAATTAATACATAGCTCCTTTGAAAAGGCACTTTCAAAATGAAAAAGAAAAAAAAAACTGCATTTTCATCTTCTTTTGAAGACTTCAATTTCCTGAAACACTGACACTCTGCGTCCTCGGGCGGCAGTCCACAACCTCCCCTCAGATGAGACAGAGTTCAGCCTGATTAATCACGTGTCCTCTGCTGACAGGCAGCAAACATTTAGGATGCCCCTACATGAAAGACAAGGACATCTGTAAAATACATCTTGATTAGTTAATTTTTTGTTATCCTGGAAAATGGCTGAGTAGCCAGATGCAACAGTCAGAAGACGTAAGCATGGGCGCTAGAGGGCTGGATCAGCACTTAACAGCACTTGATGCTTTTGCAGAGGACCCAGCTCGGCTCCCAGCACCCACACAGTGGCCCACACCCACAATCGGCAATTCCAATTCCAGGGGATCCAAGGCCCTCTTCTAACCTCTGAAGCCACTAGGTATGTACATGCAGGCAAAGCACTCTTACATGTAAAATAAGTAAATCTAAATTCTTTATTTTTATTTTTTTTAATAAAAAGAAAAGGCTCAACACACTTCAGGACTCTGTGACAACAAACAAGCAAAACAATGCAAAAACAAGCAAGACTTCACACCCCAGAAACAAACACTACGCCAGTATCAAGGCATTTCCCAAAGGATTAGAGTGCGCCCAAAAGACAGAATAGGGAGAAATGACATGGGAAAGACAATTAGGATTTGTCCAGTATGTTTGTACAGGGAACAAACACTCTAAAAAGTGAAAAGGCAAGTGAACCAGGGTTTTATAAGGTTAAAGATAGATCAAATTCTGAATTTTAATGCTTTAAAAAGTCCCAAAACTTCTTTAATTAGATAACGTATTTATATATTTTATGAATACATGCATTATAGATATGAATATGCTATATTCATACATATTATTATATACACACAAATATATAACATATACACATGACTATGGTTAGCAAATGTGTCAAAAAGTTTTTTAGAAGTTTCCAAAGACAACTTAGATATGCTCATAAGTTTTTCCTTTTTAATACAAAGTGATGAGATATTTAAAAAGAAAAAATCTCCAGATAGCAACTGTACAACATGGTTACACTTTAAAAATGCTGGCAGACTGGATTTTAAGTGTTCTCATCATTAAAAAAAAAAAAAAGGTAAGCATATGAGGTCAATGTACATATTCATTAACTTGAGGACTATATACATTGAATATAAAATGAAAAGCCCTGCCTTATCAATCTCAAACGTACTTTTAAAAAAATGTCTAAGCCATGGCATTTCTGAAAGGCCGGAAGAACAGATTTCACTCAGCACCAGACTTAAAAGTCCTCTCTGCTGCCTATGCGCCCCGTCACCTGAAAACAACTGCTCACCTTCACATCAACAGCCCTGTCATTTATCCCTTCAATGTTTATCTCCTTTGGTCACAATTTTATTGTCATTAGACAGCAATACTGTGTAACCAAATGTATTCAAACGCTCCGACTACACACTGAGGACACTGCTCTCTTTCCAGCTGAACGGACTCTCAGCTGGTGTGAACAAAAGACAAGAGCCTGCCATTCTTCAAGTTAAAGGGAAGAAACAGCGAGGAAGCACTTGACACAATGCCTCTCTCCATCCACTGCAGAAATGCTAATGAGCGCAGCCAGCCAAACACTTGCTTTGCTTTCTCACAAGTTTCAACTCATGAAAATAATTACACATCTTAACATCTCTTAAAAGGCTATTAATAATAATTTATAAGCCACTGTAGCTAACACGGTACTTACTATCTACGGAGCACAGTACTAAAGATAGCACATGCCAGGCAAACAGAAACAGTAGTACTTTGCAGGGGACCTGGGGCTTTACACAGACTTGACATTTTGACGCCAGAGGTTTTGAAAAGCTCCCAAGGCCTTACTAAGGAAGCCGAGGAAGTTTGAATCCCTGAGGCCATTTGCAATCAAGAAGCTACTGCTCCCCAGCTCTGAACTGTGAGGGCTTCCTGACCTAACTGTCCTCATCATATTATTTCTCTCGTGTCCTTCTAGCTAATCCCGGTCCAGGTAGGCTCTCTTAAGAATACAACTCCTGTACTTTCACTCTTTAAGTCAACCATTCCATTGTCCTTTTTGTGCCAGTTTGTTTCAGTTCTTCCAACAAACAAACTTAAAGTTTGTTGGAACTGAAAGGGCAGGAGAGAGTATCAGTTTGAATTCTGATACACTTTAGAATGGGAAATAGAAATCTAGGGGTGTGGGAATTAATTTCCTCTTGTGCCGCGTACAGAAATGATACATTATCTAGGTTCAGGTTTCCCTCCAGGTAACAGAAACCCTAAATAGTGCTGGCTTAAACAGACTGGTCTATGGCTCCCATAAAGGCCTTAGAGGTTGACGTTCCTTCTAGCTAGCTACTCAAATGGCTGACCTGCATCTTCAACATCCAAATGGCCTGAACAGCCAGGAGGCAGGATAAAAAGAAGAGCCTAAGAAAAAACAGCTGTCTCTTAAGGAACCTTTCAGGAAACAACCACAGTTTCCATCTTAGCCACATGGTCACAACTGGCTGCAGGG
Organism: Meriones unguiculatus; assembly: GCF_030254825.1. Lineage (NCBI taxonomy): Eukaryota > Metazoa > Chordata > Mammalia > Rodentia > Muridae > Meriones > Meriones unguiculatus. The sequence goes on from NC_083358.1 coordinate 36,531,876, forward strand.
GGACTGGCAGATGCAAGCTGAACTTGGACAAGCTGCATGCCTTCAAAGCTCAAGACAGAAGTGAGACGTGGCTTGGAAGTTAACTTTCACTCTACCACAATGAGGCTTCCAACTTTTATAAAACTGGAAATAGTTTACAGTTTCAGTTAAATAACCTGTTCAGAATAAGACACAAGTGTTCCAGACCCAAGAAACACTGAGATCCAAGGATCTTGCATTGGAGGCCTTGATTCCCTGTGGGTTACCCAGGCACATCCCAGGGACCCTGACAACACAGCTGAACATTCACAGGTTCTTCCCCTTTCTGGAGTAAGCATCCTGGGTCTGTGACTCCCACAGACCTAAAGGCAAACAGAAACAGTAGTACTTTGCAGGGGACCTGGGGCTTTACACAGACTTGACATTTTGACGCCAGAGGTTTTGAAAAGCTCCCAAGGCCTTACTAAGGAAGCCGAGGAAGTTTGAATCTCTGGGTCTTGTCAACTATGCATGCTCCTGCAGCCCAATCACCTCCCATCATTAAGAAAGAGTGGCCTTTCACATCCAAGGGGCAAATCTCACAGAATGACATTCGGCTGATACTTAAAGGTGACAGGGATGAGAGCAGAAAAAATAAAGAAAAATGTAGAAGCCAGTTGGGGCAGCCTTTCATTATATCCCTCTCAGGAGCTATTAATCTTGGTCATAGTCAGCCAGCTAAAAATAATTGCTTCTCCTAACATGTGTTACACACAAGTAGCAATAGTAACAGGTCAGCCCTTACCTGGGAAACGTGCGGCTTCTGGCTCGCCCACAGCCACGTGACAGGCCCTGCAGTCGTCTAGCACAGGTGCCTCTGGCCTGTGTTACCTGTCTTCCCTAACACAAAGAGCCACAGCAGACACCAATGTCACACTCTCACAAGCTTTTGCCAAAAGTATATTAAGGGGAGATCTGTGACTTCTTTTATTGCAATGAAGGTAAGTAAAATGTGGAAGGACCTACCCATTATGTTCAACAGCATTTCTTTGCTGAGATGTTTTAATTAGGTCAGTTTTGTTTTTAATCCCTCGGTGCAGAAGTTCTCTTCTGGTTCACTATTAGTTTACCCTTGAGTTCAAGGTCTTTGAGCTCTTAAGTCTGTCAGTCTATGGAAAAAAATCCTCTGAACCTGAAATTCTAAATTATAGATTCTATTCTGTAATTGGTCACTGTGGAATCTCAAGCAGCCAATGAATCCTCTGAGCCTCAGTGATATCAGCTCTACTCTGGGAAGTCTGAGTCAAAGAGCCACGTGGTATCTCTCAGCATTACGAGTTCAAATGAATGGGCTTAGCTCACTAATAATAATCACAAATATCCATCTAGACTTACAAAATTCATAAATAGAACCTAGCTAAAAGGGATTATAAAAGAATACTTCCAAAGGTCTCCAAGGAAACACAGTAGATATAAACAAAAGCATTGGATACCTAAAGCTGGGTGCCATTTGATGCAAGAGGAGAAACTGAATGGTGCCAGCCTCCAGCTGTGACAGTGGGTAGCAAGCATGGGAATATGAAAAAAGTAGGGTACTTCTGAAGAGAATGCACAAGCCCGGGGGGGCAGATAGACCACCTACCTGCCAATGGGCATTCTAGTCTCCTATAACAAGATTTAGACACGGGGAGAAGCACAGCTATCTACTTATACAGCCCCTGGTTCCCAGCGGAGGGAACTGCACTCCCCCGGAGCTACCTACAGCACAGCGGTGCACACTCATTTTGACACTGTCCATAGCCACCCTTCACCCTCTAGATAGCAATCTCACCAAATGTAAGGTGTGGGCAGGCTGCAGGGCTGACATTAATCAGAAAGGACACAAGCCTAAGATGGTACCAAAAAGCAAAAAGCAAGAATTATGCAGCTGTTATGGGTCTTCCTGGTACCAGGAAAAATCACAGTAAGTATTTTGCAAATTGTGTTAAGTTAGTGTTTGCAAAGAAAACCACAAAGGTGCAAAACCTAGAATAATTTTCAGTTATTGATAATCAAATAATATTGATAATCAAATAAGTTTCTAGAGGAGCAGCTATAAAAGAAAAACTTGATGTTTTTTTCAGCTTCATTGGGCTGAATCAGAGTAAATGCTCACATTGAAAACTCATCCTGTTGGGTGTTTTGTTTGTCTTGTTTATTGTGATGTCCTCGGTGAAGGAGTCTTTAAAAGAAGAAACAGCAGTCATGTCTGACACAGGAATTTTACTTGCGCGTTCGTTATACCTTGGGGGAAATTGGCCTGCTTTTATTATAACTATAAACTTCACTTATCATTCCACAGGAGACAGTAAAATAAATGTGGGCAGTTGGATATTGTCCCTTGCAAGCCACATTCCTGCCCTGCAGACACACTGTGACCACAGAGCTGGGTCAGAAGACGGTTGTTGAAATGACTTGTGGACCCACATAATTGTGGCACTAATAGTGGCTAGGGGTGAGGAGGGAGCAGTCCTAAAACAGATTATTCCAAATCAGTTCAAACCGAGTCCATACAACCAGCCACCTTCTAGAAACTGACTGTGGAAGGTTTTTAAATACTAAACATTTAACCACCTGTATGCATTAAGATTTTTCTCTAAACAAAATTGATTTACTTTCAAATTCTTGTTAAATTTAAATTCCTGATAGACAGTATGCTATTTCACCACATTGCGTTTCTCTATTCATCAGGATGAGATTTCTACTTTTGCACAAATAATGCTGCTATGAAAATTACATATTTATAAATAGAACTCTAAAAGCTTAACCCTCGTATATTATAAGACTCATTCAAATTTTTACCTTCTCAAAGGGGTAAGTACTGTCGAGTCGTTCTAGAATATTCTATGTATATGTGAGCATTTACACAAATAGTCACATAACATTTTGCAGCTTGCTTAATTGAGTGTCTTGAGGATTATCTCATTCTCAGCGGTTTACCTCCCTGAACTTAACATGCTCCCTCCCGACGGCTACCGGACCTGATCATTATGCTCGGTCACTACATAAATGCCCCAGGACACGCTCTTACACACCCGTAGGTGTCTGCTAGTACATCAAGTCTAGTAAGCTTATGTAAGTAGAACAAAGGGAACTTGCCTGTCAATCTTGCTTTCTGAAGATGTTAGATTCACAAGGACAAAGGGTCAGCAAGTATCTTTAGAAAATAAGCCAGCCCCCACAGAACTACTTAAGCATCTCTGCAATGGAACCCACACAATGAACCTCACCCACTTTAAGTGTTTTGAGTATAGCAGCGATTACCATAACATCCATAAGACCTTGTTAACAGCTCCAAAAGAAACCTGTGCGCCGACTGGCTTGAACTAGGTCTGAGACTCACTCCATCCCCTGGCAGCCCTAAGCAATCCTCGCCCCCTTTCTGTAATAAACAACTTCCATAAATGGAATCTTTTTGAAAAGAATTTTAAAGTTGACTTACTTAGCCCACTGAGTCTAATGAATTAGTGCTGCCCCTACGCTCTCGGGTGTGGCACCCTCCACGGGAGCGGGGGTAACCTCAGAGTGGCCAGCACGCCCAGAACCAAACTGATTCTCTCTTCCCCAGCTGCCATAAACTGCCAACTGCTCAGCCAGGGGTGGGAGTGAATACAGCCACCATATACTGTGTACATGATGAAAATTTCCAATCAGTAGAATGTTATAATATGTAGTCTTGTGTACTTAGGTCTCAGTGAACATGTTACCAAAATTCACACCTATTACAGAGCATATCAGAATTTCATTTTTATTGGAGAACAATACTCCGTTCTATCTACATACATACTTGTTTATCTGCTCATCAGTTCACAGACATTTGGGGTTGCTTCTATTTTTCTGGCTATTATAAATATTTCTGCTATGAGTTGTGCACAGGTTTTGGGAGGGCTGTATGTTTTCACTTCTCTTGCGTATTGCATTATCTTTAAGTGGGTAAAATGAATAAATGAACAGAGAGAAACTTGTAAAGAAAAAAAAAAAAACCTGCTGCCAGGACAAGAAAGATCCAAAGTATTGTATTAGTACCCGAGATCAGCAGGAAGACTCTGAGGACCACTTGGTGGCAGGACACAGGCTCAAAACTTTAAACCCAAAAGAGGACACTGGTCTAACAGTGAGACTGAAGGCTAAGTACACTCCCAGAGTGCTAGGTTTGGCCCCTAGAAGAGTCACTGGTGTGAGAAGGGGGAGAAAGTTCACATCGCAGCTTCCAGAGTATCTTCCATCGCCCCTTTTCTGTGTTCATTTAAACACATGTGTTCTGAGGTACTGTGCTGTCACGTATCCTGCTGGAACCCTGAAGTTCCCAGATCCGCAGACTCAAGATGTGGTAAGTGTGGCAGCTGCTGGTAACACTTTGCAGAGATTTGGGGAGTGTAAATGCAGGGTTTTCCGCTAAGTGTCAAACATAATTTAGGCTCATGGGTCACATACATCCCCTTAAAAGGTTTTTTCCTACCTCCTCCACATTTCTTAAAATATAAAAACCATTCATAGCTCAAGGCTTGGCCGTCACATAACCAAGAAAAAAAGAAGCAGGTTCACACTCACTAACACAACAAACCAGATATAACTTATCATGAGCAATTTATTACTATTGCTCACGATAACCTCAACTCAACTGTCTCTATTTAGCAATCATGCTCAAGCCGATTGCCCTCTACACCAATGGTATTTAGCCTTCAGCCTGACTGTTGAAACTTTTTCCTGTCCCTCCAATAGCAAATGAAAACTAATTCTAGATGGAAGACAAAAAAGAAAGAAAAAAGGTCATACAATCACTTCATTAGACGCTAAAAGGTATTTAACAAAATTCAGCATTTTAAGCATTGGATACGGCAGTGCACACCTGTAATCCCAGCACTTAAGAGACTGAGGTAGATGGTTCTCAAGTTCAAGGCCAGATCAACTAAGAAAGAGAAAAAAATAAAAGGTATTCGAATAGGAAAGCAAAGGGGGAAACTGTCACTTTGCTGGTGACCTAATTCCAGCAAGATCGCCAGAAGTGATAACTACAGTGACGTGCACAGTATAATATCAGCTTGCATATACCAGCGGCAGTTTTCCATACACTAACATGTAACTCTAACTCTCCACATAAAAACAAAAATCAATAACCGCTTCATTAATAATAGCTGCATTAAAGAGTGAAACACTTAAAAGTAAATGTAAACAAGGAAGTTAAAAAAAAAGCCTGCCAACAAAAGTTGTGAAAAAAATTGTGAAGACATACATAAACAGAAAGATATTCCACATCCAAGATTTAATATAACCCCTGCCTAAATCCCAATATCATTTTTCATAGAAACAGGAAAAAAGGTAACCCTAAAGTTCACGCAGGGCCTCAGAAAACCCTGGATAAGCAGGGTCATCATTAGCCCATGGCACAGTCGAAGGCAGCACACACCCTAATTCAAATTACAAAGTGCTGATAATCAAAACAGCATGGTACCAACATAGAAATAGACCACTGGCCCGTAAGGCAGAATAAAGAGCTCGAAGTGACAAGCACACAGATGTATGAGCAACTGAAGTTTAACAGAGGTGTCAAGAACATAGCTGAAAAACAGTCTGTTGAATAAACAATGCTGGGGGAATTGGATAGCCAGATGAAAGGAATGAAACTGGACCCTTACTTATCTTACACCACTTCTAAAATTTAACTCAAACTGGCCTAAACTAAAAGAATTAGACATTACACCTGAATTCAAAGACTGCTGTCAACAAACAGGGAACACACATTAGGACACTGATTTGGGCTGCAACTTTTTAGATTTGATCTGAAGAACACAGGCAACAATAGACACAGGTCAAACGCACAAAAAGAACTACACTAAAATTAAAAGCTTCTGAATGATAAAGGGAACATCTAATAGATGGAAGATACAATCTACACTAGGGAGAAAATACTTGCAAGCCAGATAAGGAGCTCAGACAACTCCACAGAGAATAACAGCAATTCAGTTTCACAAAGAATGAACCTGAAAGGACATTTCTCACAAGAAACAACACAGCCAGGCATGGTGGCATATATGTATAATTCCAGCACCCAAGAGGTTGAAGCATAAGGATTTCTTCAAGCTCAAGGCCATCCTAAGCTACAGTGTGAGACCTTGACCTTGTCTTATTTAAAAAAAAAAAAAGAAAGAAAGAAAGCCAATGCAAATAGCCAATAGACACAGAAACCCAAATTAAAATCATGATGCCATATTTAGTCAAAATGTTATTATTAATAAAAGTAACTGATGATGACAAACATTGAGGAGAATAGAAAAAAGATGCTTATTCACTGTTGGAGATAATGTAAATGAGTACAATCATTATGGAAAACATAACACAGAGCCTCAGAAGACTAAAATTACAAATTGCACCCACAATTCCACATCTGAGCATTTATACCTGTGATAGTGAGCACTGAGTGTCAATTTGACAGACTCTAAAATCACCTAGAAGACAAGCATCTTCTAGGCATTCTTGTGAGAGACTATAGATTTAGTTCACCTGTAGTAGGGTCTAGGAAGCATTACCTAAGTTAATGGAAGTGGGCAGACTCAACACCGCAGGGCCTGGGGTCCCCAGGATAGAAAGGAGAAAGTGAATGAAGCAGGAACACTCCTCTCCCTCTGCTTCTGACCACAGGAATCTCAAGCTCCTGACACCACACCCCCCAGGCATGATGGACTGCATCTTGGAACTGTAAAATAAAATAACCCATCCTTCCTTAAGCTGTGTTTGCTGGGATGTTCTGTCACAGCAGCAGGACAGGTACTAAACAAAAACCAGAGCCTGTGAACTTGATACGGTGAAGAGGTATTGCCATGCCTGTGCTCAGTGTGGTGCTGTCCACACCACTGACTGGTGAAATCTGAGCTCACCAACCGATGAAAAGATAGGAAAGGTGGCAGAACACACCACCAGTCAGATGTGACAAAGCAAGACATTCAACCATTTACAGAAATGCTGGAAATCAGCATAGAAAGTCAAATATGCCAGGGACAGAAAGGTAAGTATCACGCATTCCCTCTTGCATGTGAAATCCACAAACAACTGAACTACAAGAGGCAGGAGTGGAATTGTGTCTACCAGATGCTGGAGGAAGAAAGAACACAGGCAAATGATGGGCAAACCCATCAAGGCCTGGGAAGCATATGTACATTCCTACCAACGAACAGTAAACAATAATGTGAGAACATGTCAAATTCACTAAGAGTAAATTCCCTATATCCGTACTACACAAAATCCTAAGTATTTGAGGAAACAGGTATATTAAATAAACTTGATTTAATTATGCTGTGATGGTTAATTTTTTATTGGATTAAGGAATGCCTCAGGGATTAGGGAAGGCAGTCTCTATAATGATTAGTGATGTGGAACTTTCATGTATCTTTTGGCCATTTGTGTTGCCTGTTTTTAATTAATTTATTTGCTTTTGGGCTCACCTTGTAGCCGAGGCTAGTCTCCAACCTGAAGCAATGGTCCTCTTTCATTTCCAGTGACACTTAGATCTGACCTGATGGATGGATTTTTTTGAAATGGATTCATATGATAAGGCCTAGTTGCAGGAAGGTGTCACTGGGGGAATGTCACCAGAGCTGTACCTTGCCCTGGTCCCTTCCTGTATTGCAAACATCTCTGCTTCCTATTCTCTAAGTAATAAAATATAGCTAGACTATGCCACATGCTCCACAACCCTGATGTTCTGCCCAAACATACAAATTATGGAGCCAAAACCAACCCTACTTTAAAGTTGTGTGTGTCAAGCATTTGACCACAATAATGCAAAATTTAACTAATTACATCCTATAATTGTCAATTTGCAATATGATTTTTTGTTTATAAAAAAAAACTACATTCTATAAAGCTAGCTAAAAATTTGTTGGCTGTCAAGCCCATGGTCCCACAAACAGCTCTCCTAGAACTCTCCCTCTCAGTGGGTGGGATGCCCTAGACCACACAGCAGCAAAAGCCAGAACTGCAACTCTGAGGCACTTGCCTTTCCTGCTGATGTTACCAGAATGAGTCAACTGAAGGGAGGTAGGCTGAACTCCACATCGTCATCACAGGGCTGTATAATGGAGACTCTGCCATCTCAAACTCACTGCCTCTAGACTGGTGATTCAGCAAGGAAAGGGGGACACAAAGTAGACACCCAGCACTTCTACTTACGTTTCGTCGGCTGGAACTGACCATATGCCTCCTACAGAAGTGTAAACTGAACATAGTGTGCCTCAAAAACAGACCAACCAGGAGGTGACCAGCAAAAGCTAAGGCACACAGACTGCTGTGAACGATGTCCTGAGGCTGAGAGCACCCCACTGACAGCAGGTCTCTACATTCTACAGTACACTGGCTGCGAGGGAACGCACAGCACTCAGGCTGGCATAGATACATACCTGGAGACTCTGCAAGCTGGAATGCCAGCTCATTCCACATTCTACATTTCAGTGCAGCAGAAATGAGCAAGAGTCAGTTACCCAGTCATAGCTGGAATCATATTACAGAGCTTATTCTGTAAACAGTTCCAAGATTAATAAAAATTTAAGGTTAGCCAAAGCAACAGAATGTCAGCCAATACCACCAACATATATGCACTGAAATGCATGTCTGAGAACTGTGAGAAGATGATAACTAATCGACAAAAGACTCTGAGCATCCTCTACTGGACCAGACACCTCTCCTACAGACCCCCACTTCCTCTGAGGACATATCATATCATATCTACCTCATCCCTGCATACACAATCTGTTCTTTATATCTCATAGGTATGCAATAAAGATTTCTTTATTTGCATGAAACAATGAAGGAACTGAATTGATGAAATCATAATGGAGCTGAATCCTATTACAGTTTCGTTCACAGAAAGAACAATTCTAAGGCTAAAAAGCTGGAACTGGGATTCAAAGAGTAGCATGTTTCCCAAAAGACTCAAAGAAGGTATGTGGAGTCAGTCGGTAGCCAAACTGGACTTCGGCTCACAAAGCCCCAAGGACACTGACAAATAGCCCAATAATAACCCATCTGAGTCTCAGAAGTCACTCCTTAGAGCTGTCCAATAAAAGCCAAAGGGAATTATTCATTAGCAAGTGTGAATCACACTCGATACCACCAGCAGACTGTTTGGCTTTGCTGAATTATTCATTACTGTGTGTGAGAAATGCACAACCCAAAGGGTGTTAGACCAATCCAGAGTGCTCCCTTGCTCTCCTTTTAAAAGACTGAAATAAATAATGATAACAAATCACCTCCAAGCCATAGTTCTTGTATTTAAAACCAGTTATAAACCTGGCTAAATAAGCAGGTGAAGAGAAGACAGTCAAAAAAGAAAGGTCTCTTGGCGAGTCTACTTAATATTCATCAAAGAATGACAGCCAGCAAGCTAAACCAATGTTTGTTTACCTGTCCACATCTTGCCTTTCTTAGATGCTTATGGCCAAAGACAGTAGAAACTCTGCAATGAGATTCATAGTGCGGGGAAGCGCCTTTGAGTCCTGTCACTGAGCGAATGCAAATTTAATTACCGCAAGTTAAGCTTTCCATCTTGTCTCAGTGTCCTTGGAAAGCAACTGTAAACAAGAAGCACTCAGCAATCAAGTGTCAGGGGCTCATTTGATCTGGTGCAAAATATGTCACAAATCACTGGCAGGAAGTGAGTCCAGAAGGGGAACAAAGAGAAAGAAGTGACAGTGTTGGAGGCAGCTCTTGTGGGTGTGCCTGTTAGTAAGGGGATGGCTCCCACTGCCAGCTCTCACTTCCCAGGGAAGTGCTCCCTGCCTGACAGGTCTCTCATCTCACATTTGTTAGACATTTTCCTATGGTCCTCAGAAATCTCCACACAACTGGGAAGTCAACTAGAGAGATACTTAACACAATTAAATCACCCATGACTAAAGAAAACCTACTGAGACAATTCATTTTTTTAAGACGACTGGGGAAGCCTGGAAATTAATGCAAATTAAGGTAAAAAGAGAAAAGATCGGCCAGTGGTCTCAAAGAAAACCCAAGGCCTGATGCCTTCTCTTCTTTTTAGTGGACCTTTAATTGACTCAGAAGTGCCCACACTATGAGGCTTAGGTCAGAGCCGCACTGTCAAGTGCCCTGCAGTTTCTGTGATAATGGGTGCTTCACTGGTAGGCCAGGGAAGAAAGTGAGCCCCATGTGTACACGATTTGTAATTCAGCAAGGAGCCTGCAGCTGTCCTGAAGGGTGCCTGCATCCACAGCATGCTGCACACATCTCTCAGACAATGCAGGGAACAAGCCTGCTCCCGGCCACGGTGCCAGTGCCACAGCTCCTTCTGCAGAGTCACATACCAGCCATTTCCACATCGATGACTCAAGTCAGGCTCTCATTTCCATGATCAAGTTCCAAATGGAGGAGGAGGAGCAGAAAGCAAGGGGAGCAATTAACTTAAAGCAAATTAGCCCATCTCTAAACTCAGGCAGAAAATGGTAAGCATGAAGGGCATGGGTGAGGATTAGAAGAGATAATAAATGTACATAACAGCCAGCATTATTATATTAAAGCGCAAGGAATTAATATTAATAAATGTAATCATCATCTGCCTAGTAACACAAGTATTCCCAGGATAATAAACTCTATTAAAAACTGTGCCTAAGATTCTCTGCAAACATGTTTCCATTGCTTTATTATCTAACATGTCTAGATGGACAAATGGACCTCCCCCAACTTTGCTATTTTATAGGTAAAAAGATGTTAAAGATTTATTACCTAAAGCTCCCAAGACTTGACCTACCTGACCATTGCCTGCCAGCACAGGAAGAAGAGAAGAGGAGAGTCAAGCATGAAAAGGGCCCAAATCATCATACTGTGTGTCCCATTCACTTTTAGATGCCCTTGCTTTCCAACCTTCCTCATGGCCTTCTAGTTTCCTCTAGTGTGGCACCGGAGGAAGGGCAGAGCCAATAGGAGACACCTAGTGGCCAAGCAAGTTGCCATTCACACTATAGTTAAATGGCAGACAGTAAATCATAATCCAAGAAAATGAGTTTTCTTAAAAAAAAAAAATAAGAGGAACATCAGTATAAAACTACAATAACATATATTAAATAAAGGTGCATTTTTGACTGCTGTTTTACCCTAATTAAAACTCCCTGCTTTTATAGACTAGTGGGGTCCAGCAGTGGAAGGGAGATGGGCTTCTGGAATTACTCACACTTAGATGGCATGTGCAGGGTAAGACTTCCCAGTGGAAGGAAAATGTATTCAAAAGAAACATTACAAGACTGCAACTGAAAAGGACTAGACACTGCCCATGTTTCCCTGCCCCCCCAAAAAAATTAAAACTAAGATGCGCCAAGTAAAAGGCAAAGGCATCTGAAAAAAACTATACACAGTGCATCTTCAGTCCCATTTGCACATTACAAGTCTCATATTTTAGAGAGCAGCCTCTTCACTTAGCAGAAACATCTTGGACATATAAATATCTAAGAAATTCTAATCCCTATTTCTTTCCAAAACAGTCAAAACAGAGAAAATCCTTCAATACTATAAAACAGATGTGAGTGATGACATCCAGTCACTATGTCCAGATCTTAGGAAAATCCTAGGTAACTACACATGTAACATTCAGCTCGATGTCACAGAACCATTCCAGCTGTCAGCTTTCTTGTAGAAAAAACAATAGGGCAGGGGAAACACAAGTTCCAGCGCTTCTTGTTAACATTTACTGTGTGATCCTAGGGTTACTGGTGGTACTGCTAAATATTTATGTGAGAACTGCAAGACGCAGCCTTCTAATTCCAGGCCACGTCTACATATGGAGACGTGCCAACGTTAGGTGCCTTCATTACTGGGAAAAAAAAAAAAAAGTGGCTTTGCTACCCCTTTCACTTTTATATTCTTAGTCCCACTACAGATTTATGATGGATGCCTAAGAAACAAAATGGCATATTTTTCCTTCCTTTTTACCAAAAGTAGGAGTACTGAGTGTATACATGTTTTGAAGATAATATAACTACTAAAAATGCTAAGAAATAGACATAAAAGCAGTAATCATCACAAAAAGATACAGAAAAAAAATACAGTATGATTGAAGAAAATGGAGATGGGAAATACCATCTCTAATGTCCCAAGTATTCTGAGTGTTAAATACAGAACTTTTAAAGAACTTTATTATTACTATGTATGTGTGTATCTGATAGAGTAGATACATGTGTGCCCTGGTATGTTTGCCAAGAACGGAGGACAGCTCTGTGAAGTTAATTCTCTCCTTCCTTGGAAGTCATAAAGCTTTCAAGGCAAGCATGTCTGAGCCATCTCAACTACCCTCAATCAAAACTTTTAAATTACTTTTGGATAATGCAGTCTTAACCATCTATACCACTTCTTTACTTCCATTTATACATTCACAGAGCATCTCAGCAAATCTCTCAGTTAACATGAATTTTTCAGGGCTGGAGAGATAGCTCAGTGGTTGAGAGCAAATACTGTTCTTCCAGAAGACCTGAATTTGAGTGCCAGTACCCACATGAGGTGGATCGCAAACATCTGTAACTCCAGCTCCAGGGAGATTCAACGCCTCTGGCCCCTGTGAGCATGCGTACAGGTGTCCACACACAGACACACACACATAATTTAAAATATCTTTAAATTAGCTTGGCGTGGTAGTGTACAACTTTGATTCCATCACCTAAGAGGCAGAGGCAGAGGCAGTTGGGTCTCTGTGAGTTTCAGGCCACAATGGCCTACATATGTACAGAGTTCCAGGCCAGGCAGAGCTACACAGTGAGACCCTGTGCTAATGGAGTGTGACAAGATACAATCACCCTAGCAAAGAGCTTGACAGCTACTAAAAACCTTAAGCGTAGAGTGAGACATCAATTTCACTCCTAGCTGAAGTGCATGTGTGGAGATGGGAGATGTATAAGTGTGTGTATGTGTGTGCATGTGTGTGTGCAAGCACGCATGTGTTCTGAAGAGAAATAAGAACACTGTCCACATAAAAATCTGCCTCTGAATGCTTACGGCAGAAACATTTGTAATAGCTAAAAAGCAGAATGATCCAAATATTTGTCAATTGACGAATGGATAAAGGGGAGTCTCTTCAAATAGTAGAAGTTAGCCCTGAAAGGAAATAAAGCATTTATGCATCCAAAAAACTCCTAATGAGTTTTGTAAACAGGTGGGAAAGCGACAGAAGTCAGGTACAGTCCATAGAATATGGAATATTCCTTATAGGCAAACCTACAAACACCGAAGGCACATTTGTAATTGTTCAGGACTGGAAAAAGGGGGTAGATGAGACAGACTATAGGGAGACAAAAGGGTTTCTTTAAAAAATAAAAATAAAAAAATTCTAAAATGAGAATTCAGTAGCAATGGTTGCACAACCTAAGAATATATCATACTGAACCTTTATATGGTTTAAGTGGATGAATTATATGATAACTTGTATTTCTATAATTTCTATATTTCTGTAATCTCTTATTAGGGAGATGGGGAGTAAAAGTATAAAGTTATGCTTTTGTTATACTTTATTATAATCTTTCTGTACAATGTGACTATCTTTAACATGAGTTATTAAAGTAAGGAGAAGCTTCATTATTGGAAAAAGTATGTGAAAACAAGAGCTATCAAAGTATAAATTCTTTGTTTATGAAGTTAATCAAAGGGAACCAACTGCTGTTTTGTTCCCCTTGAGGGCATCGTGCAAACTAAAGGACGCTGCACATTACTTCTAGGTGGCAAGAATTGCCCTTCCTGTATATGTATATGTATATACATGTATATATAAACAGATGCTTATACATGAATCTGCCTCTCAAACACAAATACATAAATTATGTTCAACATGTAAAATTAAAGGCAAATTGTCAGGACACCAACTTATGCTTCCGTAAGTAGCATGTCAGGCCCTCTGATGTCAAAAACTGTGTCGTGTATGCTGCAGAAACAAGCACAGGCAGCATTCTTAACTTGCAGGGATTTGGCATCAAACAGATACTGCGTATACCAACACAACAGCCATGAACAGAGTGACTCAAACTGAAGCCATAACTGCATAACCAAAAGGAAGGATTTGGAGAATCAAAAACTGATAGCTAATCTTCAGAAGGCACAGGCTCCCACATGAACTGAAAGAGATTCAGAGGAATGAGGGAGGCCTGAAGGGAAGTTGAAGCATGTGTTCCTGCAAAACAACAGGACAGTAAACAGCGGGTGAGGGAAACGGAAGCAAAGATAGGCCAACCTGGCAGAGAAGCTTGTGAAAGGAGATGGTGCACTGGAAACTACTGGCAAGGAGCAGGACAGAGTTAAGATGAACATGGTATCAAAAGCTGAACCAGAGTCAAGCACTGGTTCAGAGTCAAGCACTGTCAGCAGAGCAAAGGCAGGAGTAGCAAAAGAAGATATTGGGAGAAGAGAAAAACAGGCAAAGAGATTGATCAGTCTGGAGCCTTACAATCTTTAGATAGCCCAAACTAAAGCAAAGGCAACTGGGAAAGGGTAGGAGAGGTATGATTTGAGAGCCACTGACAGGATGAGAGACCCAGAAACTTGCTGAAAACAGAAGATGAAAAAGGGCGCATGGCCCCAAGAGTTTTAGGGAGGTCTCCATGTTAGCTACGGTGAGAGCAGCAATGATCAAGCAATGGTACAGTGTCTCAGAGACACAAAGCTGTGAGTCTGACCTGGCTTACTCCAACAGTGCAGATTCAGAAGTACAAGTTAACTGGCCTTGGTACAGAGTGCAGGATTCCCAGCGTGATACAGAGCAGGATTTGGAAACAGACACTGTTTTCAACACGAGCTCTACCAGCTACTAGCTGGAAAACTCAGAGCACACAGACCTTCCTATCCCTCATTTCTTCATCTATAAGGTGGATTTTAAACCGACCCTTTTTCATAGGGCCACATAAACAAGATATCCTTGTTAAAGAGATAACCGTCTCAGAAGATTTTCTTGAAAATGCTGAGTATCACAAGCTATAGCCAAGGCAACTTACAGGAGGAGTTTATTGGCTTCCAGTACCAGAGGATTTGTTGGAGTCCATGACTATTGTGTACAGCAGAAGGCAGGCAGCCATGGTGCTGGAACAGTGGCTTACATTTTGATCCACAAGCATGAGGCAAAGGATCAAACTCATAACATGGCTAGACTTTTGAAACCTCAAAGCCCACCTGCAATAACGCATCCCCTCCAAGGCCATACTTCATAATCCTTCCCAACTAGTTCCAGCAACTGGAGACCAAGCATTCCAATATAGAACCAAATCTCAGTCAAATCACCAAACAGGTTCAGAGAAACTGTATCAAAAAATAAAGTGGGGAACTACACTGAACCTCAACCTCAAACCACGCACACATGTACACACCCACACACACAATTGCCCAAATACAGTCACTATATGCTAAAATGAAATGTCAGCAAATGCTAGTGAGGATGTAAGAAAAAAAGAAAGCTTTCTACGGTGCTGATGGAAGCAAAAATTAGTGTAGTCACTATGGAAATCAGAATCAAGGCTCCTAAAACAAGTCAAAAAGGCTGGATTGCAGGGCTACATGCCTTTCATCCCAACACTTGGGAGGCAGAGGCAAATGGATCTCTGAGTTCAAGGCAAACCTGGTCCAAAGAGTGAGTTCTGGGACAGCCAGGGCTACATAGAGAAACCCTATCCCAAGAAAAGAAAAAAATTAAAAATGAAACTGCCATATGGCCCATGTAGCACTTTTAGGTATATATCAGAAGGAAGCTAAATCAGCACACCACAGAGATGCCTACATATCCATGGATATACTACATATCCATAGTGACATATCCATGGTCACTACAGCTAAGTGTTAGAGTATTATCCAGCTATGAAGAACAAAATCATGTCACTGGCAGGGAAAACGAGTGGAACTAGAACATGCTAGACTCAGAAGATTGCAAGGTTTGAAGTTTTTCCCTTCATATCCATAATGTGGATTTTTAAAAGACATGAAAGTAGAAAGGGGGAGTACAGCAAAGGAAAAGGACCAGTGACAGGAGGAGGGGGTCAAGATAGGATAATGGTGAACATGAAGATCAAAGCATGTTATAGACAGGTATCAAAGCATCATAATGAAACCCACTGTTTTATACATTAATGTAAGCAAACATTTTGAAACAGGAGGGGGCACTTTGCTTCTTATGCAGACAGACAGAGGTCAAACCTTTACCTGTGTGGCATCCAAACTGATGTATCTATACCACTCGGCCTAGAATTCTAGAAATAGATGACTGAGTCACCTATTTCTTGAAGCTAGTGACATGGAACCTGTCAATTCCCACAAAAAAAAAAAAAAAAAAAAAAAAAACTTTTTGAAAGGCCCTGACTTTCAAGAAAACCTAATCAAAACAATCAGTGATCTCATTGCTATCTCAAATGAGCTGAGTCCCAGTTGGAGATGGAGATGGAGACCTGGCAAAGATGGGGGCCTCCAAGAGGCCTTCCCTGAATCCCTAAGCCTGCTAGCAGATCTGCACTCCCCCATAAGGAACGGCGCTGCCCCCTTTCTAAGCACTTTTTCATTCTTTGGAAACTACTTCTGTTCTCTGCAACGTGCTGAATGAGACATCTGAAGCCAAGGGCCTGCCCTCTTCTCTGTCCTCACCTGGGGAACACACCCCAGACTCAAAGGACAACCTAAAATACCGTACTGGCTAGTTGGCTAGTTGAATGTGTTAAACAGATGATGCAAAATTCTACTCTAGGTCCTAAATGTCATCTCAAGGGGTAAAAGTATATAACAGTTGACCATACCCCCCAGAATTAAAAACAAACAAACAAACAAACATTCTCAGCCATATATTAAGAGCAGCTAGAATTACTGTTATTCCACACCTGTTTTATCTCCTCTGATACTGTCAACTTTAAGGAGCCCGAAGAATAGATCCTGAACTCTATATCAAGCACAAAAACTTCCTTTTCTTCTGACAGATATCACTTTTCCCAGCATCCTCTGAAACTAAGAATGGCCAAATAATGCTATTCTGGATAATAAGACACAAGAGGAGCTTGCTGGTACAAAAATTCTCTTATCTTCCCTTTTCTGGCTTTAAACACCATTAAATGAGAACACGGTAACTGACACTGATGCAGCCATCTGTGATCACTGCATTTTAACTCAAAGCACCAAGTCCATACACTAAAGACAGCAAAGCAGAAACCTATAGCAAGGGCCAGCACTGGACTACACCATGGAGCCACTGATAGATGCCCTTTCTTCCACACAGCTTCTAACTATCTGTTCCTTAATTCACTGTTATCCAGGATTCTGGTACTTATAGCCAAAGTTCCCGGACAAAGGCACACAACACTTTACTGCACATACTTTCTACTCAGGTCATCCCACCTGAGCTGTGGCCATTTGGCATCTCCAATTAAGTGAGTGCTGTACGTTCTACTTGAGAAACAAAATGCAATTTGGAAAACATTAGAGAATTACCTCCTTCATCACACCATGTCTATTTCTCTCAGATTCTCACAGAGAACTTATAAAAGCAGAAAAAAGCAGACATCACTGCACCTGAAATAGCATCCTGTGAAAGCAGGGAGTAAATCCCATGCAGAAGAGACTCACCACTACCAAAATCCAGAATCCATACTGCAGAGTATCCAACCTTTTCCTAGCTTAAATCATGTTTAAAAGTATAAAATGTGGGCAGAAAAGATGGCTTAGTGGGTGAAAGTGCATACTGCACAAGCATGAGGACCCAAGCTTGAATCCCAGCACCCAGGTAAAATCCCAAGTGTCCATGCATCCCCATCTGTACCCCAGAACCCTGGGGGACAGAGACCAGAGAACTGCTGGGGCCTGCTGCCATCAAGCCAGCTCCAGGTTCAGTGAGAGACACTGCCTCATAGGAATAAGGTGGAAAATAATAGAGCAGGACACAACACCCCACAGATGCACATTCACTGAATAAAAGTTAAAAGATGTTAAGCATGACAAAGAAAAAGGGGAAAAGAGGTCTGGAAAAAAAGAAAAACCATCGTTAGATTTGACCTCAGCAAAACTGAGCCAAGATTAAGGCACTCACTACCACACCTGACACCCTGAGTTTGGTCCGTAGGATGCAAATGACAAGATGAGAGAACCCGCACCTGGAAATTGTCCTCTATCCTCCACAGGTGTGCAGATGTGCACACATTGAACATACAGACACACACACAGAAAACAAATGTAATAAAACACTAAAAGTAAGAAATGCTGCTGTACTTCTCGATATTAATTTAATTCCTTAGGTGCATATATTATGATGGGACTTCGGGGTCACGTGGCATTTCTACCTTCAAGTTTCTGAGGAGCCTCCAGACTGTCCCATAATGGCTCCAATAACACTCCCACTGACAGCATACAAGGCGTTCTTCTTTCTCTACATGGCAGCCAGATCTTTTCATTTTTCTTTAAGATAATATAGCCTAAACCAGGATGACGTGTTTTCTCACTGTGCTTTTCATTTGCATTTTCTTGGTGATTAATGATGCTGACCTTTTTTCATGTATCTATTGAGTATATGATCATATAGCATAGACTCATAAGAAGTGTATGTCTTCTTTTGAGAACTATCTGAGGCAGGATATAAATGCAGGGAAAATTGGGCAGATAAAAGAGAGAGAGATTCCTCACCCAGGCACCTAGCCGAAGCCTCTCATCAGCTGCAGTGGAGCAGAATTCCAGCAGAACAAGCACAATGAGGGACAATCACCCTTCAAAGCACAAAACGGCAAACTTCTAAGGATCCATGCACTAAACTCTGTGGGGAACCCTGAGTGGCTTCTAGTTTTATCTTATCAGATCATAATTACAATCAGAGTATCTCCAAAGCCACTTTAATTACCACCTTATCAAAATAAGTAGTGGGGTGAACTGAGCACACACTTTAATCCCAGCATTCCTAAAACAGAGACAGGCAGATCTCTTGAGTCTGAGGCCACTCTTGTCTACAGAGGAAGTTCTAGCACAGCCTACACAAGGAGACAGTGTCTTTTTTCAGATAGCTTGTCATTTATATTTCAAGTGCTAGCATTTACATACTTCAAATGTCCTCAATTGATTCAAATAAGGGACTGAAATTTAAATGCCTTCAATTTGAAGAATTATTGTGCTTTTCTGTGTGCACAACTTGTAGAGCTGTTTAACTAACAAAAACCTATGGTGGAGATGCAGAACCTGCCCTTGCAGGCTCAGTTCCCAGCAACGGTCCATTCAGTGGCTCACACCCACCTGTAACTCCAGGTCCTGGGGATTCAACATACTCTTCTGGTACAGAAACACAGGTAGATAAAGTCAAAATAATAATAATTAAGAAGAAGAAGAAGAAAATCAGATACTAGGCTCAATCTCGGCCAGAAGGCTCAGAGGCAGATAGTTTGTAGAACTGTGTGCTAAATTAGTTATTTGTTATTCTTGTCTGAACTTTCTTAGCTTTTTTTTTTACAAGCCAGTGTTCCATACATATAAAACTTGTTCATCCTGGCTAAACTTTAGAACTTCAAAGCTCTGGAGGAAAGTCTTAGGTCATTTTATTTACTTGTAATGTTCTTTATGGGGCATGAGACAAACTAAGGCTCGGTCTGAAACACCTGGTAGGGAAGGCGAAACTTTGTCATCTCCCTATAACTGTACTTAAAGGCAGGCAGGTTGAATCACACAGCAAAAACCGTGCATTATATCAAACACATCAAAACAAGCACAACTTTTTCCAAGAATTCTCTGACAGTGGCCTCAAAGCCATGTCAGTCAAGGTATTTTAACTAAGGGAAAACCTTCACTAGGGAGTGCATCAGCATCTCTCACTCTCCATTGTTATCTCAGGGGCTAGCAACCTGCAGGTAACTGTTCTTAGTTAACCTTTCAGAAAGCCAAACCAGTTAACCTGCACAGAAACAAATCTATATTAAATCCAAACAGACTGAAAGACCTGTGGTCCTGGGGTCCTGCAATGATAAGTCCAGAGCTAAGACATGTGTTCAACCTTTCATACAAAGTCAGTCTTCCTTATTCATTCAGTCCTTGTCCTTACTCCCCTCTTCCCAACGCATTTCATCAGGAGCCAAAAATGTCACATATTTCCATGGATAAGCAGAACTCTGCCGGCCTTTGTTTTTTTTAATGCCTGTCGTTGTTATGAGAGGTGACAATGTAATCTGCCTCAGGCACCTCTCTCTCCACCCATGCCAGGCAGGTCCTTCTCCTTCTATCAGAAAGGAGAGTGGGTCATCACATTTTAGTACATGTTGACACCACTGCTAACAAAAGCAAGATGAGAAGCAGCGGCCCGAAAGCTGCCTTAAGCCCTACTTTCCTAAAAGAACTTCACAGTTGCTGCCTGGAGCAGTAGCTGGAAAACGGAGTGAAGTACCCACACACGTCTCAGCCAGGCAGAGTAAGGGAGAATACAGCAGGTGTACCACGTTCAGGAGATCACCACCCTGAGGTGCGGCCTTTGAGCAGGCAACCATGAACTACTTAACATTGATTACTCAAATGAGCAGCAGAGGCAGGAACATGACAGTCAGTCCTGAGTCTCCGATTCAAAACGGAAGAGGCCAAGTGTGGCAGGATACCCCTGCAACCCCAGCACACAGGAGGCTGAGGCAAGAGCAGCACAAGGCCAAAAACAGTGGGCAATATAGCAAAATCTTCACTCAAAAACAAAACAAACAAACAACAACAACAAAAAGGTAACTAAACTTAAAAACCTGCCAGTCAATCATTTTCAAATTTTCAGGTTTCCTATTCTTGATATGAGAGAAATATTGCCCAAGATATAAGCCAATGAAACAGACACAGATGGCTGCGCTCTCCGCAGGTGCCCACATGAAGCTGCAGAGCCGGAAGAGCCCAGGCCAGGTGAGGATCATGGAACCTCAGCTCATGCACCTCCAGAGAAGACTCTGCCATTCTTTCAGTCCCTATAGGTTTTCTCTTGCTCTCCTTATACCCATGACTGAACTCCCCTCTGGGCCACTGCTTCTATTTCAACCCCAACCACACCTCAGACCCACCCAACACATGATGTAAGAGCCAGTTTACAGAGCAAGTTACTTTGAGAAATGCACAGACATTTTCCAAAACATCTTTCAGCAATATGCATCAAGGGTCTTAAAAATTATCCCCATCTTTTGCCCCAACTGTTCTAGGAATTTACCAACTGGTTCAGTAAAGCATTATCTGAGCTAACAAAATGAATGAGAAAGCTAACTGGTCAGGCATAAGGAACTATTAAATAAATTATTACATCCATTTGGGTCTATTGTGGTTTGGCATTAAAACACTTTGAATATAATTAAAAGTGCAAAAAAAAGAAACCCACCAATACACACACAAATGACACTCTACAAAGAATTATCTGAAAAATGAGCAAACAAAAATGGATGGGTGGATTGCTAAATTTACTTAGCAAACTTTGATATTTGTCTTGCCAAAGGCAATTCAATTCACATGTTGGATTTCTTTAAAGTAATGTGAGTCTATCTGGAGCTAGCTCACTTCCCCGACACTACAACATCTTACTGCCAGTTTGGGGAAGGTAGTGTATTCCCTAATGTTCTCAATGTTTTACCGTCCTCTTCTAACAAAATGCTGGGCACCCGACCTAAGGGAGGACGCTGGAAGACTTCTTCAAAACTCCATTTTAAACCTGGTTCAGGGTGTTCCTATAGATTCTGCCATAACAGGTGAAAACTGGCTGGTTCTGCTGGACGATGTAAGATACTGAAATATCAAAAAGCTCAGAGACTAGACAAGTAAATGAACAAAGAGAGCTAGTAACATAAGGGTGAAGAAGTGTCTTGAAAACAAGGGTGGCAGAGTCAGAGACATCTCGGAGAAGTAGCATTTGAGAAAATTATTGTCTAGATGCCATCGAGAAGGTAGGAAAGGAACTTGGGAGAAAAATGTACACAACAAGCACAGACGTCCCCTGCAGTGGACTTAAGCTACTGGTGGGAAGCAGAAACAAGAAACCTGTCGGACAGTTTAAGGCAGGGACCTCAAAAGATTCTGGCCCTTGGTCAGAAGGGAGCAATACCTGTCTTGCCCTAGCCAGAGGCCAGGGTACCAGGGGGAAGCCTGGTATCTTAGTATCTCTCTTCTCCTAAATGAGCACCGCTCTCTGGAAGCCAACCGTGTCCAAGATTGAAAGGAGGCACCGGGACACCTTGAGGCTGTGTCAGTCCATCCCCCTACCATGCCTCACCCCAGTTTCTGCTGGAAGTTTTACAAAAAGCCCTTAGCCTAGCAGTCCAGTGGCATACCATTTCTGGGGACCTGCCCTGCTACAGGAGCTCTGTCTGAGAAGCCACTGACTGAGGATACTGATTCAGTGGGAAGTTTGTGTGCCTGTGAGTGTCCAGCACCCTACCTACTGAGGTAAAGCCCACCTGAGGTGAGAAAGAGCATCTGTCAAAAACAAAGACACTCCCTTGCCCTGAATAACTATAAAGTTAGAGGGTGGGAATTTCATTTATACAAAAACAAAAAAGACACTAAAATAGTAGGAATCCACATAACTAGCAATCTGAATTTGAACGTTGCCAATGCCAAGCCTGTGAGAAGCATGTCAACAGTGAGTGACATGCTTACCTTGCTTTTTCCATTTTGTCCTTTAGGTTAGCAGTGGGAAGGATTGAACCTGAGGCCTCCACAGGGCTACAACCCAACCTCTACTTTTCATTTTTAAGAATGGCAAAAAAAAAAAAAAAAAAAGTGGTACAAGAAAACCATAGCTCAGAGCCAGGGAAAAGAAAACAGTCTGATGGAAAACGCCAGGACAAAGGCCAGGATGTGGATGAGCAGCCTGGGGGAGGGATGTGGAACTTTTTCTTCTGGAACAATCTTCTGATCTTTCAAGAGCCCATTCTAGTCTCAGGCAGTTCTCTGCTAGGAAGAACCCCAAATGATGTCTCTTCCTTGACCACCCTCACAAGTCTTCACTGTCTGATTACTCTTTGTTTCCATCACTGCACTCAGGGCTACCCAACGGTACGTGCTGACTTCTGTATTTCCTGTCTCCCCTTCATAAACATGGGTGGTGCGTGTCCAGTTCATGGCTGCACTACCGTATTCAGTCCAGGGTTTGGCATACACAATTCAATAAGCGCTTATATGAGTGGAGGAATGAAAAGGAGGAAGGGACAGAGGGAGAAGGAAGCAGGCAAGCAACTCAGACTTGTGGTTTCAGCACTTAAGACAACTATGGCATTATGAGCAAAATTAGTTAGATGAGAAGGTAAAAGTCAAAACACAAAGATTAGGCCTAAAAATGTATTTGCAGGCTACCTCTGCTAAATCTTTTCTGCTAACACTGGACACAGCATTAAAGGATAAAAAAGGACGAGAGAGCACCTCCTGAGATCAGTGCTTAGCAAATTTATCTCTATTTTCACATAGGAGGACACTGAGGCTGGGACTTAAGTGCCTTATTCTGATAACACAACCAAAAAGAAGAAAACTAGACCTCAGGCCCTGTGACGTCAGGTGCATTACACTGACGCACCACATCTGCATGCCAGAACACCCGTAGCTCTCCCTCAGCTTCCTGCACTTCAGAACACTTTTTAGTTCAGAGTTTCAAATTTAAGCTGGGTAGTGGTGCACACCTGAAATGCCAGCACTTGGGAGGCAGAGGCAGGCAGAGCTGGTAGTTTGAGGACAGCTTGGTCTACAGAGTGAGCTCTAGGACAGCCAAGGCTACACAGAGAATCCTGGTCTCAAAAAAAAAAAAAAAAAAAAAAAAAGAAAAGAAAAAAAATTAAAGATGGTGCTCTAATTTGAATTTTCAGTGTTCTCCAAAAACCCATGTGCTAGAGTTAAAGGCCTTGTGTTACTGGGAGGTTATGGAACCTTTGCACAGCAGGGCCCAGTGAGAGCTCTTTGGTCACCGTGGGTATGCCCCTGGAAAGGACGATGGGACCCCCCAGCTCCTCTTTCTCCTTCTGTTGGACTTCTGAGTAGTGTGAGTAGCTGTGCTCTGCCATGTGGTCCCGCTAGAATATGTCTGTGGCCTTGAATCAGACCCCAATAGCAGAGGGCCAATCAATCACAAATCAGAATCTCCAAAACTCAAAGCAAGCCTGTCCCTTTTAAGGTGGTTATCTCAGACTTTGTTACAATGACACATTAGCACAGAGAGCTTCCATTGCCATACTTCCTCTATTTAAAAGCTATATTGCATAGGACTGAGTTCTCAAGGTTTTTCCTACTGTGTTATGTGTGTGCATGTGTGTGTGTGTATGTGAGGAGGTAGTCTCTGAACCTGGGGCTCAACAATCCCACTAGTCCAGTAAGCCCTCAGGATCCACCGGTTTCCTCCCCTGCAGAGCACCCAGTTTTTTATATGGGTGATGGGGATCCAGACTCAGTTCCTCTGCAATTACTGACTGAGCCATCTCCCCAGGCCCTGAGCCGCAAAGTTGCTAAGGCTTGCTCACAGTCATTTCGGTTTCCTATGTTTGAACTTCTCCATGACAGGAAAAAAGTCTCAAATGTCATTCTGATCATACGTCTCCAAACTTCACTATTTATTTTAAATTTGTATTCCTGCTTCCCAATTCCAACCTGATCCCTCCTTCCCCTTTTACATTACATAAACACCAACGTGAACCTTCATCCAGTGAGCTAACGCAGGTCCTTGTGGACTAGCCTTATATCCTTTACCCACAAAGGCTGATGGCATACGCAAGACAAGACACACAGTTTAATTGTCAGAGAAGCTTGGCTCTAAAAACTCTTTATTTGAAACTTAGACCACTTGAGAAAACAACTCATTTTCTTCACCATAGCAAGACTCAACCCCTTGGCCTGTTCAAGTCATCAGAATATATTTAGCCAAGTGAAAAACAAACAGAGAAAAAGAAAGAAGAAATAGGAAAAAAGGGGAGACTTCTAACTCCTGATTGAAGATAGATTCAGCACTCTGATTTTTTATGCACACTTGAGCGTCCTGTTGACAGCCTTGGAAGTTAAGTAATATGGACTGCTGCACAGAGGTTTCAAACCTTGATGGAAACCAATGGCAGGCTCCTTTTGACAGTCAAATAATGACAAGCACGTTGCAGGCCACTGCCCGTCATTCACCAACATCTCCAACCTGCTCCAACTGCTGCTCAGTGACTAAGTGAAGGGTCAGAGGTTAAGCTCCAAGAAGCCAGCAATGAAGGGCAACTGTCATGCACCGCTGCCTAGCGAGAAGCAGCAAGGAGTGGCTGTCTCCTCCGGAACATGCAAAGTGTTCTCATTCTGTCCAGGCAGAGACACATCTGAAGGTCCTAAATGAGACCATTGCCAATTCATGAAGCTCCAAGCTGACAGCATGCCATTCAAGCTGTCTCAAATTTGACTTTTTTTCCTATTTCAAATCACAAATGCATGCAAAGTATACAGTTAAGCACGACTCTTCAGCCATGGTTTTAAGCAGGCTTCGCTTTTGGACACATACAGAGCATGTACTTTCTCAGACCCTAAAAAAATTAGAAAGAAAACACAAAATTCTTTAAAGAGTTTCAAATAAAGTATGTTGTAGTTCAAATAAAAATAATTAATGAAAAAAGAAGACATTAATTTGAAAGAGAACAAGGAGAAGTATATGGAAGGGCTTAGAGGGAGAAAAGGAGAAAAGGACATGATATAATTATAATCTCAAAAACTGAAAGTAATAAAGACACAAAACTCATATGTCTGTGTGTTTATAAGAAAACCTCACAGATGTCTATGAATTGAAATCTTTAAATGGACTCATTTTACTCTATCATCCCAGTACCAGGAGAACTGAGAATGCTCGGGACCATATTTACTGAAATGGTTTAATTTTAAGTATCTATAGTTCATTAGCACATTTCATAATTGTTGAGTTTGTTTATACAAATTACAATTCTCAAAGGACTCGAATGCAGCATGTGACAAAAGCACATCCTTACACAACTGTAAGCTCAAGTTGTTCTGTTTGCTATGCAGTGGAGTCACACGATCTCAAGTCAGACACAAAGTGTTAACATAATAGATGAGTCCTTTATTCAGAAGCCATCTGACGTCACAGAAAGCAACTGGCAAGAGTCCATCACTGAGTTGAACAGATCTGCATATATCCTGCTCATCAACGGTACTCCTTATAGCCACAAACAGAGCCCCTAAGCAGCCCTCCTCACACAGCCTCTGGTGCTATGAATCGAAAGGGACCTTAGGTGAAGATTTTGGTCTACACATGTTAAACACCATTGGTATACCACTTGGTCTACTCGTTGCTAGCACCATTCTTCCTTGAGTGAGCCTGAAGAAAGACATCATGATCTGTAAGGAACAAGCCAACACACACCACTATTAAAACCCATACTGGCTGCCCTATTTTCTAACAAGAGCACACACAGCTAGTTTCCTGGGAGCTGCAGACAAACATAATTGATGTGGAAGTAATGGATGACCGTGTACCAGCTTTTACTTGGGATAAAAACAAAAATTATAGGCCCCCATTACTACATGTAGTTTTGATGAATAAAAATATCTCAAGCCACCAGCACTCATTCAAATACTATCCACAAGGATACTTTTTGTTTAAAACAAAAAAAAAAAAAAAATGTTATTCAGAGTAAAGTTATGTTATGAAAAAAATGTTATTCAGCCAGTATGGGGACATACACCTGCAGTCTCAGAACTCAGGTGGCAGTGGCAGGTGAACCAGTATGAGTTCAAGGCTGCCTTGGTCTACATAACAAGTTCAAAGACAGCCAGAACTTCATGTGAGGGAAATAAGTGAACATTTTGTAAAACAGAGACTTGAGAAGGGGTCCAAGATAGAACGAGTTGCTTTCCCAGAGGGGAGTTTGAAGTAGAAAACTCCTTACCAAATATTCAACCGTGCTTGTATACCAACTTACAAAAACTGAATTCAGAGATGGGAGCATCTTTCCCAAATCCTTATATTCTAGACCTAGGTGTGTGGGGGGGCTTTTAACTTTAATATAAACTGATACAAGACAAGCAAAAGAAGAACTCTTGTAAATTCCAGAGTCACCAATGGCACTCATGTTCCTGAGGAATATCGTATACAACAAAGGTCTTAAGACAGACTGATAAATGGGTCCAAAACACTCAAGAAGGAAGAAAAGTAGGCTGGTAATTTCAGAGAAAGAAGATCCCTGAGCAGAAACTAATGAAAACTTTATAGAGATAAGTTCAGTGTTCAAATTTCTGTACTATTGATAAGGTCTGAAAATAGTAGGTGCAGTACCTGAACCATTTCCAGCCCCAGATCCCAAAGGCCAAGAGAAATTCCTTGCTTGGGCTTCTAGCACTTTGACTTTACATGAAGGGGCCCCCATCCTATCATGAATGACTAGACCTAAGGCCATGACCATAAAATCCAGCTTGTGTTTCCCCTATAGAAGGCTGTATTGTGGACTGTACTGGAAAGAGCAAAGCCAGAGCCCAGTGCTGAATCTGATAAAGCTGAGCACAACAGTCTCATGCCATGCAGGAGGAAGGACTAGTCTTGACATCTGGTCCTTCTAACTGGGGACAAAACAGATACTCAAAAAATATTTGGGGAATGAATCAACATGTGACTTCCTCAATCTTCAGTTTCAAGTATTCAACTGGGATAATGAAATGAATCAGAATGTCATTGCTTAGGCTCTTGGTTCATACCAAGGATGCCATGAAAGCTGCTGTGCTTCACTTTCCCACATCCCGTCCTCTCCTACCTTCCCATATCCCAACGCCAATTTTACCATCTATGAAGATGTTTTTATAATCGAATATCTGATTCTCTAAGAGTGAAATAAGAGAAGTCCATGGACTCAGCAACATTCAGAAGCAGTCAAACTGGTGACTCCAGAGATGGGGAAGAATGCAGGAGCTCCCACAAATGAGATGAGGAAGAAAGTGTGGCCTCAAGCCTACACCCTGGCATTTGTTTCAGGAGCTGTGAAGAGACACGAGTGCCATCAGAACTAGACCAAGGTCATTCTCCATCCTCTTCTAATACGCCTTTTGTTAGGTCAGCAGCAACGTGGTAACAAAGCCATACCGTTGTTTGAAGACTTCTTTTCATCTTTCTTTTGTAAACAAAAGTAAAAGCCTTTACCTACTTAATAGTTCTAGAAACGATGGCTGCTTCCTTGCTGTCGGGATAAGGAAGAAAACTAAAAGAGGATGTGATGCTTGTCCACGTCTGATCCAGAAGATGATGCGATGCTTGTCCACGTCTGATCCAGAAGATGTTGCGATGTTTGTCCACGTCTGATCCAGAAGATGATGCGATGCTTGTCCACGTCTGATCCAGAAGATGATGCGATGCTTGTCCACGTCTGATCCAGAAGATGAGGTGCTTCACGGAAGTGCCCAACTGCTTTGAAATGATTGGTTAAGAAGCATGTGCCTGCCTAGGCAGGCGCCCTCTTTCCTCCTTTCAGATGAACAAAAGCTACACATACTCCTTTTACCATATTCATTGTACGTGGAACTGTTCAGTGCAAAGAGTACCAGTTGCCTCCGGGTCATGAAATAATACTAAGGAACTTGATAATCATTCATTGATTTAGTTTTCAGCATACTATATCATTTGAATCCAATGGGAGCATAAAGAGCTATTTGTGAGGTCAGCCCCAGTACAGACAGATGCTGACATGCTATTGATGGCAAGGTGGAAAGAAATTGCTAAATACAGCAGATCAATACCTCGTTTCACTGTTACAGCCTTCTGCAGACATAAAATATATATCTTTACAGCTACAAAAATAATAATAATGAAAGTGGGAGATAAATGCTTCCCTCAAGGTAAACTATTTGATTAGCTAAGGGCAAAGGTGACAGCAGCAGTTACAGTAAAGTAACTTTATAGTCTTAAATAAAAATAGGAAGAAGAGCTGCAGATGAAATGGCAGAGTGAATCGGACACTCAGTGGTTGAAATATAACTCTTAGGAAGCAGTGAAAGATAAAGACCTCCGAAGGTTTCCCTATAACTTATAAACACTTTCCTAAGATCTACTATTCTCTTATATGATTTTATACAAAATGTTTTGCTAATCCAGTATTCTCTGTTGATGGAGAACACACCAGGAGCTACAGTTAAATAAATGTTCTTTGAAGTAAAGCTCCTACCCCAAGCTGAGGGGTTCCTCAACTTCTAATCTATTTCTATTTTGGGGGAGGGGAACTGTTGAGAGCCAATCATTTTAGCACATTTCTAAACACAAACCCAAATTTGTGACATGTCCAGGAGGATCTCATTATCTCCCTATGGAAAAGGCAATTACATCTAAAAATCTAATAGGCATAGGGCTGGGGAGATGGCTCAGTCAGTACAGTGCCTGCACCCAAACATAAGATTCTAAGTTCAGACCCCAGTGCCCATATAAAAGGCAAAGTACAGTGCTATACATCTGCAATCCAGTGCTGGCAGCAGAGGCAGGAGGATCCCTAAGGTGGGCTGACCTGTCAGTCTGATAAAATGGTGCACTTTCGGTTCCATGAGACACCCTGCCTCAAATAAAACTATACTAAAGGTAAAGGTAAAGATCAACTGAGGAAAACGCCTGATGTCAATAATCTCTGTCCTACATGCACACACACACACACACACACACACACCAATCAGCACAAGAAATAATTGGGCTGTCAAGAAATAGGGTATCTACCACACATGGGAAGGGCATCATACATAGTTATTGTTGGCAGCATACATTTTGACACCAGAGATAAATAAATAGATAAATAAATAAGGAAAGAAGAAAGGAAGGAAGGAAGGAAGGAAGGAGGGAGGGAGGGAGGGAGGGAAGGAAGGAAGGAAGGAAGGAAGGAAGGAAGGAAGGAAGGAAGGAAGGAAGGAAGGAAGGAAGGGAAAACACAGAAACTGAAAAAGTTCATGAGCAAGGAGACATTTAGGAAAAGTCTTCATGGATTTGTGGGCCTAACAAAATATGTGGGACTAATACAATATGTTCACTTTTATTTCTCAGATGAAATTTTTTTGGTGAAACTCTACACTCCAAGCTAAAAACAACATGGGCAAACTCACCACGAGTTGTGTGATATCTTTAAGAAGCAGTCTGAAGAGTAACTATCTCTGCTTTCAAAAGATTACAGCAACTTGTTACTTAGTGTAACCTGAACAACCTAAAGGGAAGAACTATTTATTTTGGATCACGGTATTGGAGATATCAGCACACAGTCCTTGGCTCCATGGATTCTGGAAGCCTGGTGAGGCAGGAGCATGTGGCAGAGGCTATTCACCCCATCACAGATAAGAAGTAAAGAGAAAAAGACAGAGGCTCTAGATAAGACACTGTCCCTAAGAACACACCCTCAATGGTGCATTTCCTCCACCTAGGCCTAACCTCCTCGAGTTTCCAGGACATTCCCAAATAGCACTGCCAGCTAGGACTATTATCCTTTATAAGCAGTATCCTTTCGGCAGACACTTCATATCCCAGCCATAGCACTCTGCTTTTCCTACTGCAGTGAATGGTCTGCTGGACAAAGAGGATACTGCACGTGTGCACCTGCGTGCATGTGTGCACATGCACACACACACACACACACACACACACACACACACACACAAAGAGAGAGAGAGAGAAAACTATGTTTGGGAGCTGCTCGACAATTTTTAAACAACCTATTCATCTAAAATGAACCTATTAGCGAATACTCAGGTTCCCAAAGAACATGGGGACTCTTACGTAAAGGAAACTAGACAAGTACCGTCCCTCCACAGCAACAACCAAAGAAACTAAAAATACAAACGAGATTCAGTACAAAGGAAACAAGGCCAATGTAACATAATTACAACTAAAAGTGAAGGAATACTGTCCTTCAAAGCAAAGTAAAATAAAATAGTTGTCTAAGAATTCAAAATGTGAAAAATACTTTTTCCTATTGCACGCCTTTTAACCATATGACGTCTCCAGCTGTCTGCAGAGGACATGAGATTGCAGCTATTATCTGTGTCCTAATGTCCTAAAGCATGCGCTAACCAGTGCTGGCGCTGTTTGTCTAAGTCACCCCAACTAAACTGGAAGCAGCAAGGCGCAGGTGGTGAGGGGGAGGTCCTCTAAGTCTTTGTGCACTTAAGAATCACTCAGCAACAGGCATCTGAACAGTGGGTCTTGGGAAAAACCTTAGTCAAGAAAGCATGCTAAATATTTCAGAGGACATAAGATGCTTTAATAATTTCTTCTCTTAAGAACTTGATAATTTCTACATGACATTGGAACAAAGTGGTAAATAAGACAAGAATACTGAAAGCTCTCCACCTAAATCCTTCTTTTCTCCAGTCTTTAATTTTTATTTTATGTGTACACGTGTTTTGCCTACGTGTATGTCTATGCACCACGTGTGTGCAAAGCCTGCAGAGGAGAAAAGGGCAACATCAGACACCCAGGACTGGCCCTACCAATGCTGTGAGCTACCACGTGGGTGCTGGGAACTGAACTAGATCCACCGGAAAAGGAGACCTTGTTCCTAACCAGTGAGCCATCTCTCCAGCCCCTTAAATCTTGGTTTGTTTGTTTTAACTAGGGCCTTATGCATGCCAAACATAACTCGAACACTGAGCTTACCCTACCCCCTTAAATCACATTTGTGTCTATAAAACACTGTTAGGTTCAAAATTCTTTGACATTCAGTATCTATCTCTTGGACACTATCTCGGATGAAGCATCAGAGACACTGAGCAGTTTGTGCCCAGTAATGCACTGTTGGTACTCTCTATCAGAGGAGATCAGCCCTTAAACACCAGTAAATTGCTCTCCACATAAATATCCCCATCTTCACAACCTACTGAGGCAGGTGTGAACCAACTGATTCAAGATGACACTCAAATCGAGAAACAGTCAAATGCCTACTGTGTTCAAGAATGCATGTGCTGGGGTACAAAAATATATCAAGTATAGCTTGTGGGCCAAGAACACAGCTCAGGAGTAGAGCACTTTATAACACACTGGAGATTGGGGAGGGGGTGAACCCAAGCAATATAAATGATAATATATTGAAATTATAAAACTTACCCTAGGAGAAATCAATCCATTATGGTGCTAACTGATAACTACTGAGTGGGAACAGTACTGAGTGAGAATTACTGAGGCGTAACAGCACTGAGTGATAACAGTACAGAGAGGTAACTGCACCAAGTAATAACTACTGAGTGGGAACAGTACTGAATGATAACAGTACTTAGTGGTAAGTGCTACAGAAACCATGTACAAATTGCTCCAGGAACACACACACACCAAAAAAAATTATCTTAAAATTTTAAGATTTTTGAAGTATTTTCTATCTAGAAAAAATAAAAATAAAAGAAGTATTCATTTTTTAAGATTAAAGGAACTAATAAAAATACAGGAGGAAAAAAATGAACGAGTGTAAAGGTTTTTGAGAATTGGTCTTTATGTCTGAGTTTTTTTGCCTGTATGCACACATCTGAACATTATGTCTATTGCTCATGGGTGCCAGAAGAGGGTGTCACATGGCCTGGAACTGGAGACAAGGGTGGTTGTGAGTCCCATGTGAGTGCCGAAAACCAATCCAGCTCCTCTGTAAGAGCAGCAAGTACTGTTAACTGCCCATCTATTTTTCCAGTCCTGCAAACTATTTTAAAAGAGGAAACATAGATATGGAATGTTCTAACTTTAAAACTAAAAAAAGTAGAGTCTACACTCTTAAATTATAAAACAATACACAATTCTGAACAGGAGAATCTGTTCAATGTCATATAAAAGTTTATTTTTTATGCATATGGGTATTTTGCCTGAATGTATGTTTATGTACTATATGCATGCTAGATGCCCATGGAGGCCAGAAAAAGGTGACAAATCTACCAAATCTGAAACTACAGACAGTGATGAGCGGCCATGTGGGTACTGGGAATCAACTCAGGTCCTCTGGAAAAGGAGCCAGCACTCTTAAATGCGGAGTCATTTCTCTAGTCCCACATGTCAATAAATTTGAAAACCTTCATTTTTGAAAAGATATAATAACTAAACTGTGCTCATAACGATGAGGAGTAAGGGGCTGGAGACATGCTCAGTGGTTAAGCTCACTGTCTGCTCTTCCAAAGGACCCAAGTTCAATTCCCAGCACACACATGGCAGCTCACAACTATCTATAACTCCAGTTGCAGGGATTCCGATACCTTTGTACCAATGCACAGAAAATAAAATTTAAAAAAATATTAAAAAATCACTAATAAAGTATTTTTAAAAAAAGGATGAGGAGTAAACAGACAGGGCCAAGGATGTGGGTACATGGCAAAGTGGCAAAGCACTGACTAAGCACACACAAGACCATGGGTTTGACCAGCACCACAATGAAAACAACTTAAATAGGAAACAACCACAGTTAAAACAGAGATATTATCCAAAAAGAACCTTCCACAAGATTACATAAAGAGTTGAAAGAAATCTAAACTTTGAAAAACAAATACACTATAAATGGCTCCAAAGCAGAGAGGCAGGCACTGCCATCCCCTTCCTACTAGCAGAATGTGGTATCAGAATCAAATGAACAAAGCTCAGAAAGGAATGTTTCTCAGTATTGTCACACTACTGGCTGCTAATTTATCCAACCAGCAAAAAGAGCTCTGTGGGGCTTCGCTAATAATGCTCTGAACTGTGACTACACATGTGCATGCCAAACATGGTCCACTCACAGATCTTCATACAAACTCCAGGGACCCTCAGGTCCAAGTTAATCACCTCTGTAGCCCCATTTTACTGTTCTAGTGGAAATACTATAAAGCTGGATTCAGCAGTGTATTAATGAACAGGGTAGGATTTATCTACAGAGCAACTATTAGAAGTTCTATTAATAACTTACACGCTCCATAAAAATGAAGTCATTATCTTATGAAGAAACCAAAAACTTCTATAAAAACTCCACGTCAATCTTTCAAAAAAATTAAAGAATCAAAGATTACTTCCAACTGCTATCATGCTGGAACTCCAAATGACACGGCTGTCTGCTGCTGCTGCCCTCGCTGCCACCACCCCACCACCGAGGGTTATGAAACTAAAAGGAGGAGAAACATCAAAAAGAGGAAGACAAAAGTATGTTTGCAAAAGACATTATCTACCTAACATATATCTTTAAAAACAGAGAAAATCAACCAAAAAATTTAAAACAATAAGAATGCAATCTGTCCTGGACTCAGGGACATTTTTTATAGCAGTCAAAAGATATAACTTTAAAAAGATTTGCAAAAATGCAAATAACAATGAACAAACCCAAAAGACAATACTATAGTAACTCAAATTATAAAAATTTCTAAAAAAAAAAACAAGAATACAGTAACTAAAATTATAAACCTTTCTAAAACACATAAAATTAAATAGAAATACAATTTAGATAAGTAACGTTGTTGAATGAGGGATATTATAATAGCTCAGTTCTTATAAGTTTAATGCAATAGCAACTAAACTGCCATAGAACTGGTGAGACATATTCGGACCTTAAAAAAATAATAGGGGGGATGGCATCAGGAAAAAAAGTTGTCAACAGTACAAGAGCCAAGGAAAATTTGGAAGTAAAATAATTATGTGTCTTTATGCTTGCAGATACTGAAAGGACCCATAAAATTATAGCAATTAAAATAGTGTGTCTATAATAACAAAGCAAAGTAAAATAAAAAGCCCAGGTGAATATTCAGAGATTCAAATCAACACAGAAAAGTAGGTAAGGCAGAAGAAATAACTAGCTATGCACTCGAGGGAGAAGATTATATGACTAACAAGGGAACCATTCCTACCAATCAAAAAAAGACAAAAGTGCCACTGCAAAATGAACTAAGACTATAGGCACCAACAGAGCCGAGAGAACTGTCTGACCAACAAACAGGCCATTAAGGAGTCCTTCCAGTTTGTTCCACAACAAGCAGCAGCAGCTGCTGCTACTCCCTGTAGCTGGCAGATATTTCACTCTATGGTATAATTCCAGAGTTTGAAGAATGTACCAAAAATCATTTTTCTGCATTGGTTTTTAGAAAAGAAAGTGGCATCCCCTCCCTGGCAGCAAGTCGATGCCTTTAACCAAAGCTCTGGACAAAGGCTATCCCACAAAGCCACCTTCCTTCCATTTGCCTTAGGGACAGTTCCACAGATGTGTAGGGATTTATGAGCAAGCATGCTCACTAAACAACAAACTGTAACAGAAGAAAAAAGTGCACATAAAGAAATATTATCACAGCAATGAAATGAAAAATATTCACAATATATTGGCTACTGTTGAGAAAACAAGGTACAAAATGTATACCATATGATTCCAACTTTTGTTTAAAATATGTTTCCATAAGTGATTATCATAAATACATTCTGAGTTTTTAAAAGATATAAAACTTTACATTATTAATTTATTTTAAATGAAAGAATCATATTATGTACATAATAAGCCCCATAATAATAATGTAAACAAAAACAAAGTAACAGTTGTCATCTCTAGGATTACAAAGGACTCTTATTCTAAAAAATATAAAAACCATTTTTCCGTTTCCCTAAAACATTGTTGCAAATCAGAAACAAGTATTTTAAGTAATGAACATTTCAGCATCTTATGCCACACAAAGTATGGTTATTTACAAATCAACTTTCATAATTCGCACGTGCAAACTCAGTTCACAACAGTCACTCCTACATAGTGTCAGCTCTCACTATGCTAAACGCTTTACACACTTCAGACCCCCTTGACCTTCACCACTATTATCAGCCCCATTTCAGAGATGATGAGCGAAGCTCAACCACTGTGTGACTTGCCCACCGTCATTCAGCTAGCAAGCGGCAAGGGACAACAAAGCAGCCTGGATCCAAAATCTGTGGACCTGCGCTCTGACGTACCACAGGCCACAGCTCTCCCGATGAATTACCTTCTAAAACAGCAGGACTGATTTATAATGCAAAGGCCAGGGCACAAGCAATAAAATAAGCACACAGTTCCTTTAAAGCAGTCTCCTAGTGAAATGCTATACATATCCAAAAATGTGGTCACTGATCAAAACATTTTCAGAAATCCTTCCTTTTACTGTCCCCAGAGCACAGTAAACATGTCTCCTCTGAAAATTCTTCCAAACAGCTAGAAGTCATTCTTAAACAAGGCTTAGGATAATTACACAAACAGCAGATTCCTGCTCTTTGACACAGCAGCAGCCCCTCAGGCTTTTACTGCAGCACAGCCTGTGCTCACTCCCCGGAACTAGTGATGGTGGCTTCCACTGTTTACCATATGCACTCTAGCCATAATTTGCTTACACAAATTCTGCTGCACTGGGGTCATCAGTGGCAAAGATTACACTTCATTTGTCCCTGACCCTCCAGCCTAACATACAGCCTGGCTCAGAAAGAGGACTAAGGAAGTGTCACTGAAAGCACTGTGCAGAAAATGCCACAAAGATGCTTTGAGTAATGACACCATAGTAAAATTTCTGAATCTACAAACAAATATATATATAATATATATATTTATATATTTTTTTTTGAATCTACAAACAAATATATATAAGGCATGTGAAAAGAGATTATAGTAAAAAATGAAAATTTTGTGGAATCATTTCTAATTTCTTAATATTAAGAAAGACAAAAGTCAGTTTTTAGCAGATTTTACAATTTCTAGCTATGGTCATTTCTCACAAGTCACGGGTGGAAAGGTGCAGATATAAAAATACCTCATTGTTTAAAAAGCAATCTCCTAAAGCAAGGATGCAGAAATGGACATAAACTTTCTCAGACAACAATGTTAAGGAGAAGACAAGGGATGCCTCCTACCTATAGGTCCAATCGAAAGAGTACAACCTGGTGCTGAAATATAAATCAAAGAACCGCCCACCCCTGCTACTTATTGACATTTGCTACCTGCACATTTCTAATATGTGCAAGATGGCCCTGTTTTTATTTACAGCACAAACCACAGGCTGAATGTAAAACAAGATGCTTAATAAATCTAGAGGACCATAAAACACAGCATAACTCAGACGGCAAGGCAGACACTCACTCCTTAATTAAGTGGGTGATGTTCTGCTTAAAACAAAAAGACAACCCAGGGCTACAGCTTAGATTAAGCACTCAGTGTTGCGAGGGCAGCACCAGCCATTTTCAAGGCAAAGGCTTTAAATCATGAAAAATAAACCATCTAATCGTCTGTATTCAATAGTAAGTAGACAGTCAGGACACAGACTGATTGGGATTAACACATTTTCAGTTATAACAAGTAATTTTACAGAGGATTAGTATCTTGATGGTCTGATCAATATGAAGCGCTGCTGCTATTACAGATGAGGAGAAATTGCCCCTCTGGTAATAAAGTGTGCGTGTCTTCGCTCTCCTTCATTTGCTCAGTCCATTACTGTAATGGCTCCAGCATTAACAGCTGGGACAATTTAAGCAGCAGGGGTCTGCTGAATTTAAAAGCTGGCAACAGTGGCCCTCACCCAATCCTCCTGTCTGCCTATGTGATTCCTCCGGCTGTGCCTGCCACAGGAGGATCATGTTTTATGAGAACAATGACTACTATTTCCCAATTATTGTCTCATTAATAGTGTTACCAGCCAATATTGTGACTAAAACAAAAAACTGCTTTGCAGTATATTAGCTGCTGATAAAAAATAATAATAGTAATAATATAAACAAGGCACGCTATTTACCTAAATACCAATATTGACATGACAACAGGCTGGTGTCCTCAGAAACTGTAATGTTTGTGTTCGCTGGCCTGGAGCTCAGATCATATTCTCGAGCAAATAAAAAAATAACAGAATGTTCATGCTGACGGGTGGAGGGGTATTCATAAGCAGAATTTTCCATCTCTGTTTTCAAAAAAAAAAAAAAAAAACAAGTGAGATGATAGACTGCTGAACACAGAAGGAAAATCCTTATTAACACAGCCCTGAGACTTTAATCACTCAGAGTTCAGCACAGTGAGCTGCGGTGGCAGCATCAGCCTGTTGTATATTATTACTGGAGAAACAAGGGCCCTGGAGGCTCACCCTTGAGTGATCCAGTCACTAAGTGATGGTGCCATAGGGCAGACTTAGGGCTGATGCAGAAATCAGAGCTCTGACTTTTCTGATCACAAACAGTTAAGATTACACTGACTCACTACCAGTGCATCTCCCTGGACCAGAGGCAACCTGATACAGTCCTTCAAACAAGCTCCTATTTGATTTCCACCAGCTACTAAGCCCTCTGTTGCCCTTTATGTGCAAAGCAGTTCCTCAACCAAACAGAAGAAGTAGTCCCTTTATAAACAGGTCAGTCCCAAAACTACAGAGCAAACAAATGCACAGCAACAGGCCAGGCATTGGGTATACATGAAAAATGCAAGGCTGGTAGTCAAACTGGCAGCCTCAGGGACTAGAACAGTCATTAGCAGGGATGAAGTAGGGAAGAAGGAGTTTCTGCTGTCTGAGCAAAATGAGTGCTAAAGGTTGGCTGCATAGCCCTGCACACAGCAACATTTAAAATAGGTTATAATATGCTTAAAAATGAGCACCGAGGACAGATCTCATGATAAGGGTTTGAAAAACCATTTAAAACAAATGTTTTTTTGTTTGTTTGTTTGTTTGTTTGTTTTTTAATGTTCTACATGGAAACCTATGGCTCCAACTTGAGACTTGCCTTTCAAACCCAGGCTAGCAAACATGCCAAGAACAAGTATTTGGAAATATGTCTGCATCAATGCAAATCTTAACTCATAAATGTGTACTGACCCAGCCAGGCAGTCCTCCTGACTGGCCCTGCCTTACACCATGAAATCAACCAGTGAGGTGCATGCGTATACACAACCAGGTTCCAACACAAGCTTAAATGAGCAAGCTCAGCAGACTTCCAAACTCAGCTGCTCTGAACGTTGCCCTTCCTCCCTAAGGCTCCAGAAGTGTCATCTCACACCAAGGTCTTCTAGGAAGCAGGAAGGCACATTTTCAAAATAAGTCTACCAAGAAATCTACCCCACGCTTCCATTAATACCAGCACTTAGGAGGCTGAGGCAGAATCAACACAAGTTCTGTGGCTACACAGTAAATTTGAGGTCAGATTGGGCTTCATAGTGACACTACTTCAAAACAAAGAAAGGCAAGAGAGGGAGGGAGGCAGGGAAGAAGGGACGGAAGGAGGGGAAAAAGGAAGATAAAGAGAAGAGAGGTCATGAAGAAAGGGGGAGAAATCTACTTGAAAAAACAACAGGATACACTAAATATACATGGCAAACTGGCACTTTAAAATTGAAAGAAAACATTAGAAACCACTGTTGACCACTGCCAAAGCACATGTTCAACGGGTGAATCTTGATTCTCAAAATTAATTGCTACATCATTAATGCGTGACTAATTTAAATCCCTAAGTACCTAATCATTTTCCATTATTTCTTTCAAATTCTACTTCCATCTCTATTAAAAAGCCCCATGACCAATACAAGTAGCACTCTTGAGAATTCACTGAATAAATATTTATGCAATATTTGCTGTGTGTCTGGCAAATGTTGAATATTGGGAATAATATAGAAAATGACATTTTTTGTTGTTGTTTAGCAAGATGAACTTAATTGTGTAACTGACTGGACCATGACCACAGTTCTGTAGACAAGTACAGTAACTGTAG
The DNA here is from genome assembly GCF_030254825.1 of Meriones unguiculatus. Taxonomy (NCBI): domain Eukaryota; kingdom Metazoa; phylum Chordata; class Mammalia; order Rodentia; family Muridae; genus Meriones; species Meriones unguiculatus. The sequence continues at coordinate 36,571,435 of NC_083358.1, forward strand.
TCAGCTGTCTGTTACACCAGACTCCTGTATAGGGGACAAGAACCTGGAAGCTTTGTAAGAGAAGTCAGTTAAGGTCAGCATCTAAGTGACAATTTAAAGGAGAAATAAAATCCTACTGGGTCCTTTTATAGGCTTTTATAGCGAAGTTTAAAAGACAGCACGTGTAATTCCAGAGTAATTTCCCAAACCCGTGAGTTTGATGGCAGAGTATTTGCAGTCTCCTTTAATCAAGAAAGATGGGTGGTTAGCTGCAGCATGGCCCTCTACAGCTGTGAGAAGCACGCCTCCAGAGAGACACTGGAATCCATAGTTGGTAAGCACAGCTTTTAGATTTTTACCTCAGTGTTTAAATAAGGCTGCTTTTCTCAGCTGTGGATAGACACTGCAGAGCTGAGATAAACCAAGGAAGGCCTTGTCCTGTATCTGGGCAACATGGATGCCAGGAAGATGATCATTAGTGAGCAATTAATAATTGTTCAAATAACATTTCATATGGCTAGTTACAAATATCATTTCAAGAGATGATCCACAGTCCCCTGGGGCCTCACTGACCTTGAAGGATGAGGAGGGAACTGTTCACCCTTTAGCAACCTCTGACCACATGGGAATATCCACGTGTATAGTCAGTAAAAACCGAGATCAGTCATACCAATCTGATACTTTTGCAGAACCAACCCGGTACTAGTAACTACTGCTGAAGATTTTAATAGCCATAGATTTCTAAATAAACTGATTTAACATACACTTTAGCCAATTTCTGTAAATGTTTATCTTTAACCTTAGATACTTAATAAGCCAGTTTTTGTAACTGTTTATCTGTGACCTTAGAAACTTTAATTTTATATGTATTTATCTTTGAGTCTCATCCTTAACGTACCTTAAATAACTTATAAGGACCTTCACAACTTGTAAAAGCTTTCTTTTTAATTTTCCCATTCTAGAAGCATAACAGCATTAACAAATGAGTTTACAGTCTGTTGTGAGAATTTTCTCCCTGTGGGAATAGGGGAAACTAAGCAATGTCTATCCCCTCCTCATAAAGTCCTAAAGACAAACCAAAGTTCAATTTCATCAGCGTTCCCCCTGGAGAACCAATGAGTCTATGGCACTTACCGAGAAGTCGGGGTAACGGTGGGAGTGCAGGTGACCCAGGAGCAGTGGCACTGCACAGCCCTTACTTGGTACTTGTGAGGTCATTTTATAGTCACATAGATAGATCTCCCTAGTTTTAGCCCTTTGTCTATACAAAATCAACTGGGACGGCCAGTCATACCCTCTCCTGTGGAGGAATGTTAACGTTTAACAAATCCTGCTGTTGTCATTTTGGGCCAGCACAGCTGAAGGTGTGAAGATGGCAGCAGTTTACCTCAGGAGATAAGACAAAAGCAATGCATTGAATCTTAAAATATATATATATATATTTTTTTAAAGAGAACATAGCAATCAAAAATAACCTTAAAACCTTTAAAATGTTTATATTTGTATCTGCATTCATTCATTTACATTTACAACTACATTCAACATACATTTAAAGACAAGGACATACTTTTTTGTTTAAAGAAAGAATATCCCAGAGTAGAAGCAATTCTCTCCTAAGAGTGCTTTTGTACTCCATGCAATAGGGACTACCAGAAGTGCATGATAAGTCTTGTCATTAAAATCAGTTTTAAAATGTTTAAATTTATGTTACTGGGTGGCAGTTGGGCACTCTGTTAATCCCAGCACTCAGAAAGCAGTAGGCAGGCGGATCTCTGAGTTCAAGGACAACCTGGTCTACAAAGAGATCCAGGACAGCCAGGGTAGTTACACAGAGAAACCCTTGTCTTGAATGAACAAACAAAAAACAAGAACAAAATTCATGTTAATTGTTCCAAAGAAAGATCTAGAACCATTAATCACCATCAATAACTTCTTTTAGATTAGAATTTAGATTATTTTAGATGTGTACAAAATGAAGTTGGGCCGAATGAACAACTTTTGGTTTATATGAACATTTAGTTTTAAGTCAGTCTGGTACTATGTACATGACGTAAAGAAACAAACATAATCATATATAAGCAGCCTATATATACTTAATCATACATACATTTTAATAAACTAAGGTTTTGAACACTACTATTTCTAGGGATTATTAATTTTATAATTTTATTGTGAAAAGAAAACTTAATCTAGAGATTAGACTAAGAAGAAATAAAAACAGGCACATGTGGAACAAAGGTGTACTGAAGGGAAAAAGAACATTTCTATCTCAGAGGAGAACGGGCCTGGAGATATCAGGCAAAAATTGCTGGGATTGGAACCCAGCAGAGCTTACCATAAAGACTATCAAAATTAGAACAAAACAAAACACTAAAATTATTAAATAAACATCTTCTCAGCTCAGGTAACCTGGGCTTGTAGATACTGATACGGTGGGTAGAACCTGAGAGTCTTAAGTAGGATTACTATTGCTATCATGAAACACCATGACCAAGCAACTTAGGGAGGAATGGGTTTATTTGGCTTACACTTCCACATCATAGTCCATCTCTGTAGGAAGCCAGGACAGGAAGCTGGAAGGAGGAGGTGATGCAGAGGCCAGGAATGAGTGCCTTTACTGGCTTGCTCCTCATGACTTGCTCCACTGGCTTTCTAATAGAACCCAGGACCACCAACCCGAGGATGAAACCGCCCACCAGGAACTAGTTCCTTCCCCACCAATCACTAAGAAAATGTCCTACAGACTTGCCTACAGCCTCATCTATGGAGGCATTTTCTTAGCTGGGGCTTCTTCTTATCAGATGACTCTAGCTTGTGTCAAGTTGACATGAAACTATCCAGCACAATTGACCCCTTGTCAACATGACAGAAAAACATATCACCATTAAGCCACAACCTTTCCTTTTTCATTCATCCCCAAGATCTCACATTAAAAACATAAATAACTTTTAAAATTCCAGTCTTTACAAATTCAAACACTTTATAAATTCAATCCCCATAAAATATCCAGTCTATTTTAAGTCCTTTAACTGTGGGCTCCTGTAAAAATCAAAATTAATTTAAAAACTTTCTATTTCAAGAGAAAAGAATCAGGGCACAGTCACAATTAGATCAAAGCAAAATCCTTAATGTAATGTAATAAATAGCACAATGTCCAATGTCTGGGATCCACTCACGACCTTCCGGGCTGAGCTCATTTCTCGAGCTCTGGCCTCTGCAGCACACAGTTTGTCTTCTAAGCTTAGGCAGGCTCCACTTCACCACTGCTGTTCTTGGGGGTGTCCCATGGCACTGGCATCTCTAAAATGCTGGAGTCTCTCCCTACAATTGAGCTGCGTTTTCCTCAATAGCCTCCCTGGGGCTCTCTTTAGGGACTCCAGCACTGCCACACCTGCCAAGCCTCCACTGCTGTTGTTACTCCTTCATGCCTTCAAAACCAGTAACTACTACTTGGGTGACCAAGTTCAGCCACCAGTTGAAGACACAACCTTGACTGCCCCTGGAACACAGCTTCTGTATGCTGACTCTCAGCAGATGCTTCCCAGAAGATATAACCTCAGTGATGCTGGTCTCTTCTTACTCATTGCTAATGTCTCAGCTCCAACGGACCATCATCAATTGTCCTGCTTATGCAAAGGTTCCACTTCAATGGTGCTGGTCTCAATCAGGGCTGAATCTTCAGCCCCACCCCAGCTGACCAGAACAACAGAATCTTAATTCAAAATAACAAATGGTCCCCACGGAGTCTTTAAACTCCCCTCTGAAACTTCACAAGCCAGGCTTCCATCCTCAGCATTGCCTCAACACTCTTATCTTCCAAGCTCCTACAGAACACCCCACTGAGCTCTCAATACTCAAAGGCTTTTCTAGCACAAAGTTCCAAACTGCTTCCACAACTCTCCCCAAAACACATGGTTTTGGTCTCTTGTAGCAATACCCTACTATCCTGGTACCAAACTGTCCTAGTTAGAGTTTCTGTTCATGCAATGAAATACCATGACCAAAGAAACTTAAGGAGAAAAAAGTTCATTTGGCTTATGATTCCACATCAAAGTTCATCATCAAAGACATAAGGACAGGAACACAAGCAGGGCAGGAACCTGGAGGCAGGAGCTGGTGCAGAGGTCCTGAAGGAGTGCTACTTACTGGCTTGCCCCTCATGGCTTGCTTAGCTGTGGTTGAATGACACAGTCTTTGCTCTGGAGGTCAGAGGGGTGCCAGAAAGAGATTAATAAGGGGGAAGGAAGTAAAGATGCCAAAATTGAGGTTAGCCCTCAAATCAATAACTCCCCAAGAACAGGGAAACTGGTCCGTCAATGGGACTTGCATCACTCACTGAGGAAGAGGTCACATGAATATTCCACCGACTCTTTAGCCTGCAGTGAGTTCAGAGGACCTAGGATCTCTGAATGGGATTTGTGGGAAAAAGGCAAGGAGGGTGGGGCAGGAAGAAGAGAAACAGAGAGAATGGAGTCATCCAGAAAGGGGACAGGGTGATGGTTCCAGCCAGAATGAAATCCCTCTCAGGTGCAGCACTAAAAAGTTGGCGATCGGGACTGGTGGAGGTGACATGGAAATAAGAGAGAAGACAGGCATACCGAGAAGCAGAATTGTTCTTTCAATCAGAACAAGTCAGGGCCAAAGTCTCTGTGAGCAGTTGGAGAGTGTACAGCGTGGCACCGGGGACTTCAGGTTGTGCGGGGCTTGAAGGGGAAAGGGCATTTTCAGTGGCTAATTTTCTGGCCTTAGTTCTGCCTCTGCAATTTCAGATAGGAACTGTCTGTATTGGCAGTTATTCTTAAACTTGGGAGGATTTCTGGCAAGAATTTGCCTGACAGATATTTTTAGCCTTTAGCCAAAGCCTGCCAAAACAAGAGTGCTTAGTAGCCACAGAAGTGGTGCTAGAATTAACAGGGTTGTTAATTCTACAGCACAGGCTGGAGGCTCTCTGCCATGCAACCTTCCCTCAACAGACACTGCCAATGTCTCTCTCTGACATGGAAGACAAGCACCACTAGAAAAAGAGGAATTCCACACCAATGCTGTTTTCGGGTAAGCTAATAGTTGTTCAAAGTTTCTAAGACTCTTGGGGAGACAGAAGACAGTGATGTTCGTTTTGAAAATCAACATTACAATGTAAGGCAGAGCTGAAATAACAGAAAGTAACAATAACTGTTTTTACTCAATTGTTTCCCACATTAAATGTCCAGGAGGTATCTCAAGTGATTAAAAAAACTAGAATCAAATAATGAAGGCAACAAAACACGAGTGAAGCATGTGATCCTCCTGGAGGAGACATGCAAAAGACAAAGAGGGATTGGGGAAAAGAAAGAAAACGAAAAGAGGGCCCAGCAGAATGTTTTAGAGGAAGTTTTCCAAAGCTACAGTCCTAAAACTATGTATTTTGAATACTCAGGAGATGACTACTATGTGGCAGCCACAGAGCAAGCCTGGGGCTTAGAAAACAATATCCTGATGTAGGGTGTTTCAGCTTGCTGAGTACTTTAAATTAGGAGATACGGAAACCTCAGAACCAAGGTTTCTCTGACCTTCTGCCTTTCTTCTTCCCAGAAGCAAATTCAAACCAGGATTCCTCTCACCCGGGATGAGTCACCTTTTCCCAAAACAAACCATAAAGTCTAAAAATATTACTGTCACCTTCCCTATCTTCTTCTAAGAGATGGCTGTAACTAGCCTCACTGATGTGACATTGAAAAACTCTCATTTCAAGAGTGTCCTGCCCCATGCTTGAGAGAAAGAAATACTCAGCAGTCTAGAAGAACCTCCCAGGCAGGACCCATGAGTGTCAGGTCAGCTTTTCCATTAGATCCAGTTTCACCCAGCCTACAAAACTAGGCCTTCTTCACCCAAAAGAAGCAATGAAATCACGGTTTTCTCCTGAAAACCGTCTCTTTCTTTGAAGCTTCCCATGTGAGATAAAGCTGTGATTAAACTGGACATGCGTATTTCTTGAGCTGGGATCCCAGTCTTGGAGCGGGTCTCTCTCCCTCTTTAATCTCTTCAAATGCCATCACTGACAACCAGTGTGTGCCCAATGTCCTTGGTGAATCGGAATCCAATCAAGTTGTCAATGAAGATCATCACAACTAGTTTTAGGATCTTCTTGATAACTAAATTCACGGAGGTTAGTGGAGTCTAATACAGCTGGAGAGGGCAAAAAAAGCTTGCATCTCACCCATCTGGCCTGGCTGTGTCTTTCAGAATATCCTTTATAATTGTCCTGGTTTGTTCTCTGTTGCTACAGTAAAATAGCCTGACAAAAGCAACTTGAGGATGGGGACATTTCAGCTTACAGGTTATAGTTTATCAACAAGGGATGCCAAGGTAGAAACTAAAGGTGAGAGTGTGAAACAGACGCCATGGATGAGCACTGTTAACTGGCTTGCTTTCCCTAAGGCCTTTCTTATATACCACCTAGCCAGGGGTGGCACTGTCCACAGTGACCTAGGCACTACTACATCAAGAAAATAGCCCATACACATGCTAATGGCCCAATACAATGGAGGCAATTCCTCAGTTGATATTGAAGCTAATCATCATCTTATCTTCTGCACATAGAACTGAAGTCTCTCAATGTCCAAAGACACAAAAAGAAGCCACTAAAACAATTTTTTTCCCTCCCATGGTGACTCTTGATCGTTTTAACTATACTTTTAGTAGTATTTTTACTTTTTAAAAATGTATGTTTTTCCCTTCATACATTCATCCAGTTTGGGTTTTTTTTTTGTTTGGTTTTTTGTTTGTTTGTTTGTTTGTTTGTTTGCTTACCTTTTCATTATTGGGCAATCTTTTTTCCCCGGTTTTAACTTTAGTCTTTCTTCCCTTTTTGCCCCTGTATCTCTTCCTCCAACCCCTGTTCTCTCTACTGTACTTTAAGAGATATTTTGGCTATCTATTGGGATAGTTCTGTTTCTTTGCTTATTTTTAATACATGCACTTATTTTTAATACATACATCTTACTTTTATATATGTACTTATATTTATCTAATTTTGGTTTTGAACTGTTTGGTTATTGGCAAATTCTTTCTCTTCTTTTTACTAGCCTCCTGTTTTTCCTCCTCCTTCCCATAAGTACTCTTTCATTTAGTTTAACTTCACTTCTATTTCTCCCTCACTGTCTCCTTCCTTTACCTCATCTGCCTGCTCCTTCTATTCTTGCTCTTGAACTCACAGAGCACTGCAGTCATTTCTGTCTGATGGTCACTGGTAACGTATCTGTGGGTTGTGACGGACTGTAGTGTATTTCTGCATTATGTCTGGCTTTCTGATGTTGCTACAGTTTCCTCTGTTCTCAGGAGTCCTGAGGATTAGTTCTCAGGAGTAGACTGTTTAATAATATCCTCAACACTGCCACACACAGAAAAAGAAAAAGAAAAAAAAAAACAACTCAGAAGAGATATCTAGAAACAAAAGAAATATGAAAAAGCAAGGCAACAGGATTCCTACAAAAGTTCACTACTCCATTGCTGGATTCAAGATTGTGAAAAAGGTCCAATGCCAGATGCACATTTCAAACTCTTAGACATGATCAGTGGCTCAAAGAGCATGTGATACCTTCAGACTAACTCAATCTAAGTCTTGAAGTTCACAGTCAGCAACAAAGAGGAAAGAGTCAGGAAAATTGTGAGAATATCAGTAAAAAGGATAAAAAGAAAACAGTGAAAAAGGGGACTGCAGCAAGAAAAATGAGACTCTCCAATAAAAATAGGAATGTTAGAAATAAAAACCTCAAATTAAAAAGCACAGTGAAAAGCATCACCAGGTCTCAAAAAGAAATACAAATGGACAATAAGTATTTGTAAAACTGTTCAACATCAAAGAGGACCCAGAGTAAGATGATCAATCCTCACTTAGAAAGACAAATGGGTTGGATATGGGAAGTAGGAGAAAACAAGTAACAGGACAGGAGCCTACTGCAGAGGGCCTCTGAAAGTCTCTACCTAACAGTTTATCAAAGCAGATGCGGAGACTCATAACCCAACCTTCGGCAGAGTGCAAAGAATCATACAATAAAAGGGGGAGCTAATGTGACTGGTAGAGGACAGGAGCTCCACAAGGACAAAATATATCAGGGCATGGGGGTCCTCTATGAGATTGTTTCACCAACCAAGGACCATGTATGGATATAACCCTTGCTCAGATATAGCCCACTGTAGCTCAGTATCCAAGTGGGTATCCCTAGTAAGGGGAACAGGAACTATTTCTGACATGAACGCAATGACTGGCTCCTTAACCTGCCCCCCACTCCCAAGGGAGGAACAGACTTGCTAGGCCACAGAGGAGGACATGGCAGCCAGTCCTGAAGATACCTGATAAGCTAGGGTCAGACGGAAGGGGAGGAGGACCTCCCCTAGCAATGAACTTAGAAAGAGGCAGGGAGGAGATGAGGGAGAGAGGATGGGATTGGGAGGGAATGAGGGAGAGGGCTATGGCTGGGATACAAAGTAAATAACCTGTGATTAATATTAAAAAATAAAAATTAATATTAAAAAAAACTGTTCAACATCCTTAGCCATTTGGGAAAATAATGTAAAACTGTTCTGAGATTCCATCTCACCCTTGGCTGCCACAAGTGCATCTAAACAAGAAACCTTACACACTCACACTGGTAGAAATGTGAACATGTACAGTCACTCTGGAAATCAGTGTGGAGAGTTCTCAAAGATAGACAGATAGATAAATAGGTAGGTAGATAGATAGATAGATAGATAGATAGATAGATAGATGCAAGCTAAAAGTAGACCTGCCCATTGACCCATCTAGACTACTCAGCGACATACCTGAAGGTCTCTAAGAAAACATACTTGGACATTCGTATTGATGGCCGACTATTTACAATGGCCGTGAAATGGAGCCAGCCTGGAAGCCCATCATGAGATGACTAGATAAAGAAAATGGTTCATAAGCACAAGGGAGTTTTATTCAGCCACAGAGAAAAGGGAAATCATGGCACCTGCAAGAAAATGGATAAAACTGGAGATCATTTCGTTAAGTGAACTAAGCCAGATCCAGAAAGACAAACGTGTTTCCTCTCAGATATGAAACCTAGATTTAACAGTATACACATGTGTACATCTAAATCATATGCATTTGTGTAAGTGTGTAGTTTAATCTAGATATTCCCCCTCACTTGTTAAAAAAAGGCACTTGTGGAGAAATGTGTGGAATTTAAAATTATCAACATCACTGTTAAATATATAAAGATACATACAAGAAATTCACTATTTCTACTCAAAATGTTCAAGAAAGAAGGCAATCCACACCAGGCCGTCATAAGAATCCTTGAAGCTAATCTTTTTTAATTCCATAACTAATAAAATAGTTTCAATATTTCTAAAAAGCCTCTCACAAGGGTGCACCTTAAATAGATCTTCCTCAGAAAGGTATTCTATGAACTCTCAGACCAGGTTAACCAGCTCTTCCTAGGGAAGGCATTTCTTGACGTGTACACCCGAGACCAAGTTAGATATTCCTTGTCAACCATGATAAGACTCACTACCCCCCCCCACACTGGTCTGATATTAACTGTCTTCCATGAATAAACAAGATGCTGGTTCCTTTAAAGATGGAGACAAGACAGAAGCTAGTTTAAGTGATATTAAGGACTAACAGAAGGCTGGGCGAGGAAAATAGCTCAGCAGATAAAGGTGCTTGCCTTCAGGCCTAAAGACCTGAGTTCAATCCCAACTATAACCAGAACAGACAAATTTTATAGGGGAATGACACATACACACAATAAATAAATATTAAAAAAAAAAAAAAAAAAAGCAGAACAGATCAGGGACTAGGGCTGTAGTTCAACAGTAGAGCACTTGCCTGGCATAATAAAGGTTCTCAGTTCCATTCCAAGCACCACCAAAAAAGCAACAATAAAGGAAACCAGATTATAGAAAAAGAGACATGACAATGAAAAGACATGTCCAATCCTGAATTTGGCATCTGGAAAGAAAAAAAAAAAAAGGGCCAAAGTAGATATTCTTAGAACAATTAGCAAGTAGGACTAGGAAGTAAGTAAATGGGTTAAATGAATATTGCATAGACATTAACATCTCTGAAACTGACAACTGTATGAGACACCCCTGTTCTTCAGGAAATACATGCTGAATCATTTAGGGGTAAAAAGGGCTGATGCCTCCTTTTTACTGTCACGGTTAATTAAAAAGAAAATAGTGTCGGGTGCAATTCAGTACTGGACATTACGTAGCATGTACAAAATACTGTGTTCAATTCCCAGCACACAGAAAAAAATAAACTAAATAACAGTAATGGTTCAGGTGTATATATGGAGGTTGGGAGGGAGTGCAGAAAAGCTCACACAGCAAGATGGCAACCTACACACTAATACAACAAGCCTAGAAGAGAGTTCTAAGTTCTAGTCTTCCGGTTCTTCTGTAAGTTTTACATTATCTTAAAATAATACAAAAAACACCTGAAAAAGAGAAGACCAAACTTCATGAAGACCATACCTATTTTGCCCATGGGGCACACACATGTACATTCAGACGCATACATACAAGTACCATACATGCTCCCCCACACATGCAAACACACAGTGGGGCCTCACCTCAGCCCAGAGAGTCCTCCAGTCTTGCCACTAATTTTTGACTAGAGAAACACAGGCCCAGAGTATGAATCCCCACTGTATTTATTTTTCTGTTTTGTTTTTGGTACTCCTGAGAATTGAACCCAGGGCTTCATACATGCTAGGCAAGAGCTCTACCACTGAGCAACACCCCCGCTGAATCCCCATTCTAATAGCAAAGAAATGGCAGAGCCAATGGTCTAACTTGGGCCAAATATGTCCACCAAATACTACTGGACCATGCCACTGTAAGAAAAGTTCGTTTGTAATGTGTGGATACATATATGTGCACTCTGATACATCAACACAAAGTGAACAAATGTGTTTCTGAAAAGCCAGATATTTAGTCCAATCTTATTCTCCCTTCAGATTTTGAAAGTACATAAAGTACAAGGAACAGCAAGGGAAAAAATATATATATATAATCTATGTTATTACAAAGAGAAAAGGAGAATCAAAAGGTAATTACTAAAGAAATTACAGCAGTCAGTTTAAAAAGCAAACAAGAAACTTCTGTGACTTCAGGACAAATATTTCAAAAGTTTAACATGCTGGCACAAGACTGTAATCCCAGCTAGTTAGGAAGCTAAGGCAATGAATCTATCTAGGAAATAGAAAGAACTCATAAAACTTAATAAGCTAACAATAACAAAAAAACTGGGTAAGAAATGTGAACTCACATTTCACTTGGGGCTGGGGAGATGATGGCTGGGGTGAGTAAGAAAGGTACTACCAGGTAAGTGCTAGGTAGAAGTGGGGGTCCGCCTCTAGTCCAGGAGCTAAAGAGGCATGCACAGGTGATCCCCAGAGGAAACTGGCTAGCCAGACTAGCTAGCTGTATATGCAATTTCTGGCCTCAGGTAAGAAACCTAACCTCGATCAAAAGGTGGAGATTTTATAAAGGAAGACTCCCCACATCTACCTCGGGCCTCTACACACATGCACATCTACACACATGCTTCATTACCATACATGGCCACACATGAATGCGAACACACCCATATACACTTTCCACACGTGCTTGCACACAGACACTCACACACACACACACTCATACACAAGAGGATACACACATGTTCATTAAGTATATAAGAAGATATTCAATTTTATTGGTCATCAGGGAACTACAAATCAAGACCACAATGAACTACTGCCTCCTGTTCACCACGAAGGCTACAGTGAGAAGACAAACTAGCAAGCTATGACAAGAACTTGAAGACATTCTCAGCCTCAAACTCTCTGGTGAGGAATGTAGGGCAGAGCAGCCGGTGTAGAAAAATATTAAGCACAGTCTTACAATGTGACTAGCAATTCTACTACTAGGCCTCTACCCATAAGCCAAATAAAATCCTGTCCGTACAGCAACTGAAGTTCAACTGCTCACGGTATCATTCTTTCTGACTGCCAAAAAGAATCAAATTGTTCACCAAACATCGAATGTCCCTGACACAAATTACAGTCACCTGGGAAGAGGGAACCTAAATTGAGGAATTGCCCCCATCAGATTGGGGACATTTTCTTGGTTGATTAATTATTGAGATATGGGAGGGTCCAGCCTACCATGAGTGGTGCCACCCCTGGGCAACATGGTCCTGGACAGAATCAGAAAGGCAACTGCACAAGCCATGAGGAGCAAACCAGTAAGCAGTGTTCCCCCATTGCCTCTGCTTCACTTCCTGCCTTGAGTTCTTGCCTTGGTTTTCCTCAATGAGGAATTATCACAAGACAGTGTAAGACAAGATAAACCTTTTCCTCCCCAAGTTGCTTTTGTTTATGCTGTTTTATCACAGCAACAGAAAGCAAACTAGCAAATACATACGTACATACATATATATATATACATACATACATACATAAAATGTGCTGTGTCCAGATATAGGAATACCATCGACTCAGTAATGAGAAGTACTGGTAAGTACTACAAGATGTATAAACCTCAACACATATGAACATGTATGCTGGGTGAAAGCAGCCAAACACAAAGGTCACACATCATATGATTCTATTTATATGAGAACATTCTGGGGCTAGAGATGGCTCATTCAGCAACATGCTTGCCGCATAAGCAAAAGGACCTGAGTTTGGATCTCTGGTACCAATGTAAAAAGTCAGGTTCAGTGCATGCCTGTAATCCCAGCTCAGGAAAGGTGAAGACAGGAGGATCCCCGGGGCTTGCTGCAAGCAAGTCTATCCCAGTTAGTGAGTAAATGGTTCAATGAAAGATCCTGTCTCAAAAATAAGGTGGAGAGCAATTGGAGAAGAAACTCAGTATAGAGCTTTGATCTTCACATACACACACACACACACACACACACACACACACACACATACCTGTATACATATGTACAGACACACACAGACACTCACATGAATCTCCATAAAAGGCAGCCCTAGAGAACGAAAATATTAGTGGTTGCCTACTGAGGAAACTGCAAGTCAGTACATTACCCAGTATAAACAAAAGCAGAGATAGGTGACTGGTCACAGCTTTTTCTTAATAGCCCCAAACCTGTAATCATCCAAATGCCCGGCAACAAGTGTGTGGCTAGACAAAATGTGGCATCACACAAAATGCAGCACTCCTCAGAAACAGAAAAGGGACAACTTGATAACGCCTACACTAACATGTATAGATCTAAAAAATTATTATGATGAATGAAAACACCAGGAGACTTAGTGTATGCTTCTGCTTACATAAGAAATTCTAGAAAATATAGATTCTACAATAGTGACTGATCACAGTGACTGCCTGGGGGTGAAAATAAAGGAAGAAACTGGTGGAAACAAAATAATTTTTTAAAGGGATAGAAATGTTCTCTATGCTACTGGGACATTTTGCATATATATATATATATATATACACATATATACTGTCAAAACTTTCAAAACTGTACACATTAAATAATTACAAGATATTATATAAATTATACCTCAATTTGGCTAAACAGAATGAGAAATAGTCATTCATGTTTATTTGGACACTAATACTTAAAACAGCTCCGTGTGCTTTATTTCAGCCAATATTTCAATGACCTGATTGATTAAAAGAAAAAAAATCAAAGAAATCTTAAACAGCAACTTGCTCTTCAGAAATGGAAACAAGAGCTAGGAGATTATAAAGGCATAGGGCCTGACTGATCCCTATCCCACCTAGAAAACAAATGGCCCTGAACAAGGGACAACTTCTGCCAGACTGTTTCCACATCTGTAAAATATATAATTAAGGCCATTACGTAACAGATTCAAAATTTTAATCTTTAGGTTTACTGACTTAAGACAGACTCTTGCAAGACAAAATTCTAGCAAGAACTGTACCTGTTTTATGTCCCACCGATCCTCACTGCCAATATTTCCCTAGAACAGAATAAGTACCAAACTGCATGTCTAAAGGCCTTTGACAAAATGAACTACAGACAAGAGGGAGTTTTGAGATGCACAGAGTCTGTTGTGTCCACAGCAAGTAGAAGCACAGTGAACCCCAACCATGCAAGATCTTTCAGGCTGTGTGAAGCTTTGTATTTACCCTAACTAGCAGAGGCCTTTGACAGACTTGTAAACAGGTGGGTCATGCCAATAGGTCATAACTAGATTTAAATTTTAAAAAGAAAAATCACTCTCTAGAGTGTGGAGAAGGATCATATGATGGGGAAGAAGGATGACACACAAGATATAATATAGAGCATGAATACAGTCCAATAAGGAAGCTGTTGTGGCAATCCACTTAAGAGACTGCGGTAGTTTCATCCAAGGTAATAGAAATGAAGAGTAGACTGAATGCTGACACATTAGGATAAATCAATAGATCCCAACTTTGGAAATGAGAGGAAAGAAAACACTGAGCTTCCATTTCTCAGCTTCAAAATAAATGTTTATACTCTACCTGTGTAATATCTATCTTGCCATCTGGAACAATAATATGAAGTAATTATTATGCATTTCATGTGGGTGTCTGATACAAAAATTGGTGTAAATAAGTAAGTCACTATTGCTGTTATTACTGTCATCCCGTGTAATGTCAGAAAGCTCAACAGCAAAGACAGAGACTAGGAATGTACTATCCACAGAAGCTATGTAGAAGATATTCGATGTGGTGACCACGCAGACAAGTCACCTGGCCATTGAGACAATGTTCCAAATAAATACAGGTCACCATACAGTTTCTGTAGCTCAGTTGCTCTCTGGCTGAGAAAGCACAGGTGGTATGATCGGGCCATCTGGTAAACAGAGGCTCGAGAGTGGCTACAATATAGCCAAGGAATAGGTACAAAAGCAGGACACGGACATGACTGTCCAGCTTTTCATTTCTGACCAAGTCGAACTATATTAGATCTGCATCCAGAGAAATACAAATCTACAGCACAGACGTGCGCGCGCACACATACACCACACACACACACACACACACACACACACACACACACCACGTTTGCAGGTCTCTTGCAAACAAGGCCCTGTCATCCCTTGGCTTAACGCCGAGCATCCGCTCACCACCCCAGCGGGTCTAGGGCTTCCTTGGCTCTAGCCCCGGACTAACGCACAGTCCCAGATGGCCGGAGCCCCACATACCTTAGCTTCGCGCTCTCGCTCCTCCGCGGTCTGGGCGCGCTTCATGCTGCTACTAAAGCCGCCTTCGCCACGGTGGGCCGCGTCCTCCCTCCCCCCTGGACCCCGCCTCCTGTGTGTAGTTCTCTCAGCTGCCCTCTCCCGCCTGGCGCCATTCTCTCTAAAGCCCGGAAAAACTACCTCTCCCAGGATGCTCCGCGAGACTCCCAAGAACTCCTTGGGATTCGGAGCCGAATCTCTCAAGTCAGCCAGCTAGGCTAATGTAGTACAGCGGAACCCAAGGAGAACTACATTTCCCAGTGGATAACGGGACTTGCTATGTTTTCCCGTGCTCCTCTGGGCCTGTGGAGGCTTGCGCCTTGGGCGCTATAGCAACGGTAGCTAGCTGAGGGCGAGCGCAGAGGTGAGTACCCTGTGAGGTGGGGGCAGAAGTAGGTTAGCCGGCCCTTCCTCTGCCTCACAGCTGAGGGCCTGGAGTCCGCTCCGAGCCCGGGAAAGGCCTGGGATTCTTGCGTGGAAAACAGTCCATCCCGACACACCTCCACATACTCAGGCCTACATCGTAGTTCGCCCTGACCGCCTGCCTAAGCCAGAAACCTAGCTGATAAGAATTGGCAACCCTGTTTAAATCCAAAGACTCGCAGGTCACAGTCACAGTTCACTCTTATTTCCTAGGATTTGGGATCGAATGGTAAACCTGCGGTCCCTCCCCTCCCCCCAGGGGCTTGTTACTGTTGTTGCTGCTGCAGCTGATGGCGGTTGTTAGTTTTTTAAAAACAGGGTTATCCTATGTCCCCCAGGCTGAACTTGAAGTAGCTTTTTAGTCTATGCAGTTCTCAGATTCACTTAACAGGTCTTGCCTCAAGTTCCCACTACCACAGTCAGTGCCTAGTGGCCTGTCTTTCTTTATTACTGTTGTTCATGTGACTACTCCCATGGTCTGTTAAAGCTATTATAGGCAAAGACTTTGTTCAAACTCAGTGCCTGGAATTCATTTATTCATTCAATAAATGGTAGCATTGACAGCACATATCAGAAGGGAACTCTTTTAGCAAGGAAGGGGACCAGTGAGAAGAAGCTAGAGAGATGGGGGTGGGGGGTGTTTGAGAGTAAGGGACAGATATGAGCAAGAAACAAAGATGTGAAAATATAAACTAAAAATAATTTCTAAGACAATGTATTACTAAACAACTCTGGGATAATGACAGAGGTTATTGCTGTAAGAAATAAGCCATACTGGGTTTGATGGCACACTCAGGACAAATCCATGGTTTACACAGGGCACGGTGGCACTCCACTTTCACCCTAAGACTCAGGAAGTAGAGGCAGGTAGATCTGAATTCCAGGCCATCCAAGTTTACATAGTGAGACCCTTTCTTTAAAAAAAAAAAAAAAAAAACAACAGGGATTTGAGGCCAGTGTGCTTAGTGCTGTTGGTGAATTTGAGGTCAGTCTAGAATGCATAGGTTTCCCTTAAAAAAGAAAAGTTAGAAACTGGAAAGAAAACTAACACGGAATAGTAAGAGAAACTTTGTCTAAGGAAGTGACCATTGGCTGGAGCCCTGAAGTGTGAAGAGAGAGCTAATGCAAGAGCCCTCCAGGGAAGATAAGTGTGCTGGACATGAGGAAAGTGGAAGACAGTGTAAGTGGAGTATAGAGAGCAAGGAGGAGGAAATCACAGTAGGATTGTGAGGCCATCCAACATGCATGCGCAGGGCCAGAAAGTTCATCATTATACATAGATCCTGTACGTCATTGTTGGCATCACCCACTACATGCCAGTACTATCTGCTTCTCAGTTGTGATAACCAAAAATGTCATCGAACAACTCCTTCCTGGATAGATGACCTTGAGCAGTTGAGCTAGTTTGTCTTAGCTTTTGTTTTGTACATCAGGAGCCATGTGAGTAGCCACTGTGTGTACACACTGTAAGCATGATGTGTTAGTGTCATCTTCTGCAGTCATCCTCTGAGAAATTTTCCCTGACGGTGCTTCTTAGTCGACTGTGAGTCCTAATCAAAGTTCTGGAGCCTCTCTCCAAGAAATCCTCTCCACACACATCTCTGTAGGGCCTTCAGTGCCAAGTCTTGATTTTCAGACACTGAAATCCAGGAGCTGCCTTTCCCCATTCAAGTGTCTGTTTAGGAAATACTGCTGAGTGTGCCATACTCCATGCCAGCTTCTGGGACAGGTGAATAAGATGAGTAAGCTTTCTACTCTCTTGGTCTTCACATTCTACAGCCAGCATTCTAGAACTTGAAAGGGTCTTGCTTACAAGGATATTTCACTAACAGTTTACCTCTAACTTTCTAGGAAGGTCAAAATGAAAATAGAGAATGTACTTATCTATTTGCGTACCATATGCTGTATATTCATGTCCACATATAATACCAAGTTACTATGTTGTGTCTCTAAAAGTTCTAGAGTAGGCAAGACAAGGCAATATGTTGAGGTAGCTAATCCTGGAATCTCCGTGAAGTAACAAAAGGGATGTGACGGAAGTGAATGTGTGCGGCCTCCTACACAGAGCTTGAAAGGGGCCACTCCTTTGCACAGTGTGCGGACAGCTGGCACTCTTAAACTCTTGACACCCCACACATGCCTTTAGTTTGTAATCTCTCTTGCTTTCAGAATAACCATGAGATGGGTATACTTTGTTCTATTTTTAAACTTAAGTAAATGTAAGGACTTGACCAACTATCAGACGGTAAAACAAACTATTTGACTCAATCGAGTACATGACCTGAGTTGTGGTTTTGGGTTTTTTCCCCCAGAATTCATGCTTTCTTTAAGGAAAGGTGTGGAGCTAGAAGTATTTCTTAAATTTGGAAGGGTTTGTTTTTGTTTCAGATAGATAAATAAGAAA
This sequence comes from Meriones unguiculatus, assembly GCF_030254825.1. Taxonomy (NCBI): domain Eukaryota; kingdom Metazoa; phylum Chordata; class Mammalia; order Rodentia; family Muridae; genus Meriones; species Meriones unguiculatus. The sequence goes on from NC_083358.1 coordinate 36,589,447, forward strand.
AGGAAACATTTAGGAAATTACCTCATTTCCTCAGAAAACTGTAGGAAATAACACTGCAAAATGAAGACAGTCTTCATGATTAGATGCAGTGTTCCTTCTAAAATAGGAGCTTTCATCTTGCTCAAGCAGCACATGTGGGCAATAACATGTCCATTAAAGTTCTAGTCTCCTATCCTCTTTATTTGGCTCATTCCATTGCATAGTTAATGCAATAACTTAGACAGAGTTTTTTGAATTTTCTTTTCTCCACAGATAGACCATGTCTGGCCCAAGTGATGAGACGGCAGGAGACCTGCCAGTGAAAGATATAGGTCTAAACCTCTTTGGAGTTGGAGGGTTACAAGGTATGGCCACCTGTTATTTATTACAGTTATGAACTTTGATCAGTAATTTCTTTTAATTTAAAGTATTTCTGATAGTCATACAAACCCAGGCATTTAAGTAACTATATAGTTCTTGATTGGACTAAACAAGATGGAGAGTTTAAAACACATATGGTATTTTACTGCATGCATCAATTATCAACAGCTCATAGCAATGCAAGATCCCCCTCTGTTCTGATAAAGAGTTGTTATAAATCATCTTTTTAAAATTCCACACATCAGTAGAAACTGCATAGAGTATCAGGCCTCCAAACCGAATTGCCTGGTTTAAATCACATTCACCATTAAAACACTTCTTTATGTTTAAATTTTATATGGGAGGAAATACCATATTTTAAAATTTTTGCCTTTCAAGTAGAGTATCTCAAAATGGCCTGTTTATGCAAGTGATAGTGAGTTTTCAATCACGTTAATACACATTAAAGGCTTTCTTTATCCTTTTATCATTTCGTTGTTCCCGTACAGCTGAGGAGTACTTTCAACTGAGAAAGTAAAGTACTGCTGTAAAGAGCAACATAGACAGCAGAACCAGGTTCCTGTTTGTGACAATGCTGGTCAAGCTTCTAAGCCACTAAACCTTACTTGGAGGAGGCTGGAGGCTAAAAATGTGTCCTAAGGACTCTATGTACACCTTTTGATCATAACAGTGTCAATGGCCAGACTTAGCTACCTTAGAAAGGTATTAAGTGTATTGTTCATTGAGAACATATTGACCATATGTGTTATTGAAAGGAAGGATGTTTTGGCTTTGATTTAGATCATGGAACCAGTATCAGATACTGAAATTAAAACTATTGGGTTTTGGCATTGTGTAAATCCAATTCTTATCATCAGTAGCCACCCTCGATCTTTAAATCTGATTGAAATTTAAATATGTTTATATACTTAAAAGTTAAAGAGGTGTATTGGGTTTTGTTTTGTTTTGTTTTGTTGCAATGTCTTACTATGTATCTTTGATTAGCCTGGAACCCACTGTGTAGACCAGGCTGGCCTTGGAACTCACAGATCTCTGCCTGCCTTTGTCTGGGATTAAAAGTATATGCTACTATATCAGGTTAAAAAATTAATTTTCAATGTAGTAAATAGCTTAAAGAGAAATGATCTGTAAAACTTTGAAATCACACGTTTGGGGTTTTTTTTGGGGGGAGTTATTTATTTTTCTATATCTTAGCTTCCTAGCTCAAATAAAAATTCCTGTTATGTTCACTGAATTGTTCCGGTTTTTTTCATCTGTAAAAAAATACACTTCAATATATATTTGTAGATACGAAACCTTCTTTTTGCTGCCATGTTAGTGGATGAACCTTGCACATGCTAGGCAAGTGCTATACGCTATATGAGCTGTGTTCCCAGACTAGACAGCCTGCCTTTCTAACTATGAGGCTTTACATCTCGCAGAATATGAATTCTAATTCCTATTAGACTTCTGACTCCATTCCCTCCTATAGTCTGAAAAAGTGATTAAGCCCATGCTAGTGAATAAAGCTGTTCAGATCTCTAGTACTATACATGAAGCATCATAACAAAGATGCTTAATCTCACCCGAGATCATTGACATGAACAACGCTCTAACATTTTCTAAAGAAAAACAATTTAATTTGTAGGTAAAAAGGAGAGAAATTTGAGTATGATGCTGCCTGACTGCAATCCCAACACTTGAAAAGTAGAGGCAAGAGGACTAGAATATCAGATTGTCCCGGCCACATAGCAAGCTGGAAGTTAACCTCTACTATGTGAAACCCTGTTTCATAAAAACAAAACAAAAAAAATATAGGAAAAGTAAAAAAGATGCAAAGTAGGAATGCTTAAGAGCTTATTTTAACATCAACAGCCGTTTTTAGAGACTATTTTAAGTGATGCTACAATTAATTACCTTGGCATTTTTCAGAAACCTCAACTGCACGAACAATGAAGGCTCGCCAGGCAGTGTCACGTGTCAGCCGGGAGGACCTGGAAGACAGATTTTTGCGTTTGCATGATGAGAACATTTTACTTAAACAGCATGCCCGCAAGCAAGAGGATAAAATTAAAAGGTTATGATAAAAAGCTTTTAGCTTTTTTCCTTAGCTCTGTAAAGTTGGAAGGATATAGATTTGTATAAACTTAATTGAAAGCTCCACCTTCAATCTTTTCTGGAACAGGCAGGTTATAAATAAATAGAATTTTTTAAAAATGGAAAATCTTACAAAGTAGAATAATAAACCAAAAGGATTGTGTTTATTATGTCTGAAGTTACTATTTGAAAGAACGCAGCTAATAGCTGAGTGCCATGAGTGTATTAGATCTATAAATAACTCTTGGGTTAATATTTATGACTTAATAAGCAGATATCCAAGCATCTGTTTTTTTAATTGTCATGAAAGTTTAAAAAGTAATTAACTATTCCAACTTGTTAGAATGTGTGTTCCCTCATGATTTGGGATTTACTAATGAAAACATCACTTATATCTGGGTCATGCTTAACTTCACTTAGATTAGTCTTGGCTCTATATTTATTTCAAATAGGCTCTAGCATTTCTGAAAAAGCATATTGTCACTTTTGGAGGACATGTGAAAAATGTATGCAAGAATGGTGTTTTTCACAGTAGTTTCTCTTTAAATCTTTTACACTCATATAAGCTGTGCCCATCATTTGAGTGCCTAGCATTGGAGACAAAAGAGTGCATATGAATCTCTAGTCATAGTCCTGCTCCAGGGTCAAAGGCCACTGAAGGGAGAAGATGGCTAAGCTTAAGTGCTTAGAATTTAACCTACAGAAGTGATTCCATTTTACTTTCTAACCCCCAGACTGAGCTTTCAGACCCGCCAGCCAGGGCAGTGTAAGCCTTCTACTTTGAGTTTGTTTTGACACATAGAAAATGCTATTTTTAAGATGTGCTTGATTCATTTCTGATGAATAGGACACTCAGGTCCATTAAACAAAATGAGATGTGAAGTCTGTGACCACCTATTTTTTTTTCTTTTTTTTCCTTTTTGGTTTTTGAGACAGGGTTTGTCCGTGTAGCCTTGGCTGTCCTAGAACTCACTCTGTGTGAGTTAGTATTACCTTTTGTATAAATGTGAATTATATAAGTTGCCTTTTAAAGTAAGTACTCAAACCTTACCGCATGACTTACAATTCAATAGCATCTTTTCTGTTAAAAATCATTTCTCATTCTTTGGGTGACTGATTTTATGTTAAGTCTATACCTTTCTTTTTAATGCAGTCTATTTTTCTAAATGTTAATCTTCCTCTAAAAAGTATTCAAATACTTAAGTGACTTCTCATTTGAATGAATATCTTATTTTTATGGCAAAGACCTTGAGTAGGGCTCAGGACTCTAAACTCTGGGCAAGGTAGAGTATGGTTTTTGCTGCCTGATGATACCTGGTCAGATTTCCCAGTGATAGAGCTTCTACTAGACTAGGTGGAAAAGGAAGTAATCCACTGATTATTTTACTAGGATGTTTGTGGTACTCTTGGATCTTGGTTTTTATTATCCAATATCCCTTATAAAGCACGCTTAGTGGATGTGCCTCCAGGGAAAGAGAAAACAATCTTAACTGATTATGTTATGCATAGCTCTCCCTGATGCCTCACGCTGCAGTCGAAGAGCCAGAAGTGTAGATAGACATGTATTATTACCGCATTTACAGAAGACTCTGCTCAGAGAGAAAATGTTGTTCTATGACATCCCAAAACTATTAAGGGTTTTTTTTTTTTTATTTCACTTTTGTTCCCTTAAGTAAAAGCTTCTGTCCATAACCATGGTAAAATAAAGCAAACCCCACTTAAAGAAAAATGTAGTGTGTTTTTATTTCCAATCTCCTGTCTGGGTCTTTATAAAAATAGATTCACTATAAACTAGAATCAGCTATTGAAGATGTGCGACCAATTTTGTAAAGTCTTGAACTTGTGTCTCTCATCAAAGCCACCTTTTCTTTCTTGTCCTGCCAAGATTTTTCCATTCACTGTCAGGCGTGTTTTCCATGAGTGTATATTACATCACCCCCATGTGCCCATTCTGTCTTTTGTTCTGTCTGACCAGTTTTTATCAAAACTTGAAAGGTTCCTGGAATGTCAGTAGAACAATTTATGTTAAAATTTTTAAATATCATTAAAATAATATTTCTTGCATATAATTATTTTCTGAAATGAAACACAAGCATTTGTTGAGGACTAACCAACATTTTGGTTTCTTTTGAAATTTCCATTCGATTTTACATGTGTACCTCCATGAATCTATCGTTTTTATGTGTTTTCCTTGTCTTAATCCTATAGAAATATGCTATACTTCTTAAATCTGCATAATTTTGGCTCACTTTTCGAAAGTTCTGACTCACTGTGGGTTGTAGACACAGCCCACCACATCCATACTCTGTGACTACATTTAAGTGCATCCAGTGTTCCTATATAAGGTCATGCGTTAAAAATTGCATTTCTGGAACATATGGGGTAAATATGTGTCCTCTCTTTACTAACCTTAAATGATAAGCCTTAGGAAACTGCTATTTGTCAGTGCTATAAAGCAGATTGTTGCCCAGTGGTTTCAATTATCATCAAAGGATTCTTCACAGGCAGTAATAGTTACATCAAAACCTGAAATTTATTATTCAGGTTCTGCACTGAAGTCTTCACAGTGATTATGTTCCTTTCAACAGAATGCATTTTATGCTGACTTCTCACATTCCTTTTCATCTTTTTATTATTTCCCTAGAATGGCCACCAAGTTAATACGGCTAGTTAATGACAAGAAAAGATATGAGCGGGTTGGTGGCGGCCCCAAGCGGCTGGGACGAGATGTGGAAATGGAAGAAATGATTGAGCAGCTGCAAGAAAAAGTTCATGAGCTTGAAAGACAAAATGAAGTTCTCAAAAACAGGCTAATATCAGCCAAACAGCAGCTCCAAGTCCAGGGACACAGGCAAAGCTCATACAGTCGTGTACAGGCTCGCATTAACACCGGTCGCAGGAAAGCAAGCTCGAGTGCAGGCTTGCAGGAGTGCCCCGGGAAAGGTAAAACATTCACCAAACACTGGACTTAAGTCTGAGACCATTTCCCTCTGATACAGTTTTGTTTCTTATTCTTGTTTTTGCATGTTTTCAAAGGGGGTTAAAAACAGTTTGAGGCTTGCTTTTTGTAAGATCATAACACTATAACAAGGGTGCATTTATTCAGGAATCACTAGGTCACTCCAATTTATTCAGTAAAAACAACTGTTCTAGTAGGCATAAATGAAATGAAGCAATTGAGATTGTGTTGAATGTGGTTCTTAGCCCTGCGCTCTATAGCTGGTGAACAAGGACAGATCTTCTCTGTGGATTTGAGGTTTCCATTACATGTAAAAAGGCACTGGAGCCAGTGGTTATAAAGATCTCTTCCTTCTCTTAAACAATTATGGCATCAGTTTCTTCACACTGAAAAAAATCTTGAAAAGCCTTCCTATATTACAAAGCAATTGCATAGAACAAACTAATTTAAGCATCAAGCCCCAATTCTTCCTACCTTCAGAAGAACTTATTAAAATGAAAATGAAAGTACGTAAATACCTTAAGTCACTTTTTTAAACTGCTGCTTCTAAAGAAGGAAATAAACTGTTAGCTCTAGCTGATTTTTATTAGGAATATACTTCACAGAAATATCCAACATCTTTTGTAATATTTTAAAAACTGATGTAAGCCTTTAGTTATGATTCATTGAGGAAAGGGGAAACACCATATGAACAGAAGAAGGAGAAAAAAATGTTGTAGTTTCCTTTTCCAAAGCAAAATGTTAACACTGTCTCTTCCCTAGATAGTGTGCCTTTGAAGTCAGTACGGCCTCCACACGGACAGGAGGCAGCTGCAGGATGAAAGGGCTTAGCTGTTGCCAGCTCTGTGAGATTGCGGTAGCCTTTGGGTATAATCAAAGTGAGCACAGCGAATTATAAATCAGAAAGCACACTCTGCTGTGAAGTCTCCTTTTTATATGGAAGTCAGCCCTTGACCTCTCAGCCTCATTTTCCCCATCTATAAAATGGAATAATAATAATTTTGGATTAGATAAGAAGGAAAGCAGGGCTTCTCGACTTGGGGACATTCCACTAAGAAGTCACACCCTCTCTGAAACTTAGTTGTGTCATCTAGAAATGTAAGTGGATGAGGTAATATGGAAAGATTGCCCAGTCTTTTATTCTAAGTAAAAGTAATGCCCATACTTTAAGTTGATATGGCAAGCTATTTGGGTTAAATTACTGTTCAAATCAAAGAGATCATCATCACTCCCCTCTATTAAAAAATACTTGTTTTTAAAATGACCCATAGAGCATCAGTCTTTAAAACCTAACCTACAAACTTAAAGATCTTCTTTTATTTGTACTTTCTTTCATATTAAGAATTGCTTCCCTGTTTGTAGAGTCTGGAACACAGAAATAACACATTGTGGTAAATGGTAGTGAATTCTTTTTTTTTTTTTTTTTAATTTATTTATTTATTATGTATACAATATCTGCATATATGCCTTCATATCAGAAGAGGGCACCGGATCTTATTATAGATGGTTGTGAGCCACCATGTGGTTGCTGGGAATTGAACTCAGGACCTTTGGAAGAGCAGCCAGTTATCTTAACCTCTGAGCCATCTCTCCAGCCCGGTAGTGAATTCTTAATCATGGTGTAAGAGTAAATCTGAGGTGTTGTTACCCAAGTTACTCTTAAGGGTGTAGTGCATTCTTCAAGGCTGCCTTTTGAGACTGGAAGATGGGCCCAATTTTTCAGGACTGTTTTGGGTTGTGGGAGGGGGTGAGGCTGAACCTCAGACTCCCTCTAACCATAGGAGACTTCTACTCTAAAACTATTCTGGGAACAGCATCACTCTGTGTTTGCACCATGGAATGAATGATGGCACACATTGGCTCAAGTGTGACTGACATTAAGTAGACATAGTTCTTACTGTGAAGAACCACTGAAACAAAAACTTTTATAAAATACATATGCTTTAAAATGCAGCCATTAAGTGGAATGGACATCAGAAGAAGGAGAAAACAGGGAACAGCACAGGAGCCTTCCAAAGGGCTCTGAGAGACTCTCAGAGAGGGCCTCTGAAAGACTATCCTGCAGGGTATCAAAGCAGATGCTGAGACTCATAGCTAAACTTTGGACAGAGTGCAGGGAATCTTATGAAAGAAGGGGGAGATAGAAAGACCTGGAGGGGACAGGCGCTCAAGGAGAGCAACAGAACCAAAAGATCTGGGCACAGGGTTCTTTTCTGAGACTGATACTCCAGCCAAAGACTATGCATGGAGATAACTTAGAACCCCTACACAGATGTAGCCCATGGCAGCTCAGTGTCCAAGTGGGTTCCCTAGTAAGGGGAACAGGGACTGTCTCTGACATGAACTCAGTGGCTAACTCTTTGATCACCTCCCCCTGAGGGAGGTGCAGCCTTACCAGGCCACAGAGGAAGACAGTGCAGCCAGTCCTGATGAGACCTGATAGGCTAGGGTCAGATGGAAGGGGAGAAAGACTGTGCCTATCAGTGGACTCAGAGAGGAGCATGGGAGGAGAAGAGGGAGGAAGGGAGGGATTGGAAAGGTACAAGGGAGGGGCCTACAGCTTAGAAACAAAATGAATAAATTGTAATTAATAAAAAATAATTTAAAAAAATAAAATAAAATGCAACTGTTAATGCCCAGGCATGGTACAAGCCTGTAATCTAGTACCTAATACTTAGAAGACTGAGGTACATGGCTGGGGAGAAGACTTGTTGGTTAAGAGCACTGGCTGGTTTTCCTGAGTTCTGTTCCCAGCACCCACGTGACAGCTCACAACTGTCCATAACTTCAGTTCCAGAGTATCTGACACCCTACTCTGGCCTCTGTGGGCACCATGATGCACATGGTACACAGATATACACACGGGCAAATATGGGCATTTTACACAGAAGCTGATAGTGATGGTGATAATGATATATTATCCTTTAAAAGACTAAGACAAGAGGATATGGAATTTAGAGCCATCCTAGAATAGTCAGTCATCTCAAAACCAAAAAGAATATGTAATAACCATTAGTAAAAACATAATGGCCACAGTTAACTAGTTAATGACAATGTGGCCAAATTTTTAAATATATTTTTGAGTTTTGTTTTTTAACTTCACTGCCAATTTTGAATTTTCTCATGATTGTGTAGGAAAAGCTTAAGAGTTAGTATTATAGGGGGCTGGAAAGATAGCCCAGTGGTTAGGAGCACTGACTGCTCTTCCAGAGGTCCTGAGTTCAATTCCCAGGAATTACCTGGTGGCTCATAACCATCTGTAATGAGACCTCATGCTCTCTTTTGGCCGGCAGGTGTACATACACACAAAACATTGTATATATAATAAAAAAATAAATCTTAAAAAAAAAGTTAGTATTATAGCCATGTGTATAATTGGTCAATAATAGCACAGTGAAGACTGTGACTGTTTCAGGCAGAGCCTCTCCTATTCTGCAGTGAGCGTTACAGCAGTAGATAATGAGTGTATCAGGACGAGTGAGCGAGGGCTCCATCTGTCTTCTTCTATACTCTTAAAAATAATGAAATTTCTCATTTTGAAATAGTTAAAACTTTTCTATAGAGAATTGTTTCCTGCACCAGTCTTGGACCTAGTCTCCATTTAAAGTCTGCATCATTTGTTGCACTTTAAACTCTATTGATTCTAGAAATATAAAGAGACATACATAATTAAAAGTATATCTAACTTTTAACAAGTGGACTGTCCTCGTCAAACTTCATATACTTTTGTTTTGTTTTGTTTTTTTACTCTATAAGATGAATGTCTCCTTTCATTGCCTAGGCTGGCTCAAACTTTTGTGCTCAAACAGTCTGCTTGCCTCGGCCTCCCAATTATGTGAGGCAGAAAGGATATGCCACCATTTATGGCACGGGTAACTATTTTTACTAGAAAATACTTGAGGATACGACTTTATTTTAAGAAGTTTTATTGATGATTCACTCTCAAATTAGATTTTTTAAAATACAGGTTTTCTTATTGAGGTTGACTAATCAAAGAAGATGATCTAAATTAAGGATGTAAGCTCAAGGGATGTTTATAATTAAATATAAAAGACCACTATCAAAAACACTAAAAAGGGCCTGGCCCCAAGCCTGGCGACCTGCAGTCAGTCAGCAAGACCCGTGTAGATAAGTGGCCTGTGAGCTGTCCTGCCTTCCACACATGTGCTGTGTCATATGCGCTGAGTGCCCCAAGGACTCTCTCTGCATGTTGTCTGGCTCAGAGTCTGTATTTGTTCCCGTCTGCTGCAGGAGGAAGCTTCTCTGATAATAGCTGAGCAAGGCGCTGATCTATGGATATATCTATCTATGGATAGATCTATGGATATAGCAGGATGTAGTTACGAAGTTATTCTACTTCTAAGTCCTTTCAGTACAACAGTAGTATTTGGTTTTACACAAGGTCGAATTTTTTCCTTCATAATTTAGTTTTTACTCTAAATCCCTGAATTAAAAATGGTGATTCTTTCAGAAATTGGGAAAGAAGTTCTAAGTCCCCAGAATGTAATCAGATTATTTCTAGGTGGTTTCTTTAGCAAGATTGTTCAGTGGGCAATGCATTTGCTATGTTTCACATACTACAGGCTGAGGGCTAAGGTCCCCTTAGCTTGCACTTCTGTTGCTCTGTTGTAATAATACATGTAACCTAATGTTTATTATAAATATACTTCCTGCAAATATCTCTCTTTTTCTAACTTCCTTCCCATATATTTACTACTTTATTTTTAGGTATAAGATTCCAAAATATAGATGAAGCAGAAACTGTACAACCCACACTCACAAAGTATGGCAGTAGTTTACTTGAAGAAGCCAGAGGAGAAATAAGAAATTTGTATGTATTCTTTTTCATGTTAATTTTAGAACTTTGGATATTGATTATGTCTTATTTTGAGCATTCCTTCTTCTTCATTGTAAACAGATTCTGTGTATGTATAAATTATTTGGTTTGCTAAAAGACAGATTGTTCTGTCAAGTAATAACAAGTAATCTATGACATCTTCTCAGGATAGTCTTACCTAGCTACATTGATAGCAGGGTTTATGTTAATTTTTACCAAAAAAGGAATGGTCTGAAGTCCAGTCACTTTAAGTATTCTCAGCTTTAGAGACAATGTTGACAATATTCTTTCTTTTGTTTTGTTTTGGTTGATTGGGGTTTTTTTCGGGTTTTTGTTTTGTTATGTTTTGCTTTTGTTTTGTTTTGTTTTGTTTTGTTTTTGATAAATAGTCTCATTATGTAGCGCTGGCTGTTCTGCAGTTCATTGTAGACCGGGCCGGCCTTGAACTTAGAGATCTGCTTGCCTCTGCCTCCAAAGTGCTGGACGCAAAGGTTTACACCACCATCACCCAGCTTAGAGACAACCTTTTCATTCCCATAAAGTTGCAGGTAATATTTTTAGATTCTGACTCAACCCTTTTGGAGAGGAGAGTGCCATTGAGAAGAACAGCTTGGAAGTCTAAGGGAATCTAATACACGTAGAGTTCAGCTCTTGTTTTGTTGTGGTTCTGTGAGAGTTGAATTCTTTATCATGTTATGATTTCACAAAGTTACTTCTGCCACATTCATATTTTTTCTAGTTCATTTCTAGTGCCTGGTGGTTACAGTGTCTGTGAGTTGTGCAAATGAACTTATTCATAAGCCTTTATGTAGATCATCAGAACACAGAATAAGGAAAGAAATCATTACACTAAGAATATCAACTTTAGAGCATTAATGAAGAATAGTATGTTACAGATTTGAATGTTTTCTTTTCAGTGTTTTAAATACCAATCACACTAACAGTTAACTTGTAAGGAAATAAAAGACTAAATATTTTCTCATTTTTAGATAATCAAGTGAAAAGACAGGGCTCATAGCAGTTTCTCAAGGCTCTCTGTACTGGGATGCTGCCAGAAGAGATAGATGCATGCTAGAGATCTTAGTTATGTTTGCACAGTTCATGCCTTATTTTCTGAAGTATTAATTGGGTGATATGGCAACTGCGCACATATAAAAGAACAGGCATATAAGTTATATTGTAAAGTATCCAGTAGATAATCAGTACATACATAGCTAAATTCAACCACAGTCCAATCTATTGCCTACGGCAGTATCTTCTAAAAGACTATCTCTTGAATTGTCCCAGGTATAAGTCCGAGTCATCAAATTGGATCTATTGCTATTTCACTATAAAGCCACCTCTTAAACTTCTGCTTGCCCTGTATTATGATAAAGAGCTATTTTTGTGCTGACTTTATAACACTACAAACTTTTCCTCAAACTACAAATTCCGTGTGTGTGTGTGTGTGTGTGTGTGTGTGCTTACAACAGGGTTTCTCTTTGTACCCTTGCTTTGGCTGTCATGGACTCACTTTATAGACACACCTGCATCTGCCTCCCCTAGAGCTAGGATTAAAAGCATGCAACACCACACCCGACTAAACTTAAAATTCTTATCAAGATTCTTTATTTCAGAGAAAATGTTATTCAGTCACAGAGAGGCCAGATAGAAGAGTTGGAGCACTTGGCAGAGATCCTGAAAACTCAGTTGAGGAGAAAAGAAAATGAGATTGAGGTCTCTCTTCTTCAGCTTCGAGAACAGCACGCTACAGATCAGAGGTATGTTAAAACTGAAATGTCACTTTGTTATGCCTCAAAATTCACTTTAAAGAACTTATCATGAGACATAAAGAAGATAAACTTATCTAAACTATTTTAAAACCCTATTTCTGTTTAATATTCTTTGGGTAGAAATGCTGTAGACCTACTAGCTGTATCAAGTACTCCTGTAAGAAAGGGGTGGTTTTCCCTAACTGTCCTATGGCTGGCAGCCATTCTTACCATGTCTTTGTGTACCCCACTTGACGAGACTGAGAGTTTGTACCATTTGACGGTAGCTGCTCAGAAAAACATGAGTGACCAGAGCTGCCCTGTTGTACCATGTATAGAAGTCCAGTCTTACTTAAGGGTTTGCTCCAGCCTTGTTGTTCCACAATGTTGTAGCAATTGTAACCACAAAGCTGTCTCGTCTCCTTGTACCCAGTTTATATGCGAATCTGATGATTGTTGCGGCTTATGGTGCACCTTGGCAATGGTTTTCCTTGCTACCATTGCATTTCTGTTCTTTGATAAAATAATATTTTTGCTCATATCTCCCTTTGTCAGTTTTTGGTTGTGATTCCATTTGTTCGCCGCAGTCTCTCTTCAATTACCTTTTTCTCTTTATAGCTTTTCTTTTGCCAAAACTGAAGACAGTAGTTTATTGAACCCTCATGTATATGTAACTCAGCTTTCAACAATTATTAACATCTTACAAGTCTTACTTCATCTAAACTTACATTTTTATTTCCTTCAATTAGCTAGCCCCAGCCATGCAGTCACTTATTCTTGAGGATGTATCTCTATACTCAGCAAAAGTAATAGTCATTCTTTGATAGCATCTAAGAGCCAATTTATATTCAGGCTTGCCTAAAGATACCTTTCTACTGTTCATTTCAGTGGACCCCAAATAAAATCTACACATTACATTTGGTAGTGGTATCTCTTTTGGTTTTTTGACCTATCTCAGAATGTTTTTAATAGTGACTTGACTTCCATTTCCCCTTTTTGAACCATCTGATACTCTGTGGTCAGGTTCCTCTTTTTAAAAAACCAGTAAGATTTCCTAGCTTTTCATTTCAGATAGAGTATTGAGTCTCTCTTTTCTTATTAAGAAGAGGGGTTTTATTACATTTATTTATTTCGTGTGTGTGTGTGTGTGTGCATGCACACATGTATTGTGCAAGCATCAAATACAAAAATAATCAAGAATCATTTCTCTATTTCTACCCTGTGGGATCTAGGAATTCAACTCAGGTCCTCAGGCAGCTTGGCAACAAATGCCTTTTCCCACTGAGCCATGTCACCAGCCTAGTCCTCTTTTAACAAACTAACCCTCCATGGCAACACATGACAAATCTGAGGAAATGTGTATAGTAGTAGACTTGGGGGGCGGGGAGATAAGGATTTTTTAATTTTAAAGTTTTTATTTGTATAGATGTTTTCCTTGCATCTATGTTTGTGCATCAAATGTGTGCCTGGTGCCCACAGAGTTCACAGAACGTGCTGGTTCTGCAGGAACTGGAGTTACCTGTGGTTGTAAGCTGCTGTAATGTACTGTGACTGAAGCCTGAGTACCCTGAGGAGCAGCCAGCACTCGTAAATCACTGAGCCATCTCTCTAGCCCCAATGTGGTTTTTGTTTGTTTGTTTGTTTAAGCATACTAAAAAATACATGAAAAGCCCTAGATTTAAAAGATTAGTGTAATTTTTAATAAATCCTGCTACTAAAAAGCTGTGTATAAAATTATATAAGGAGATCCTAATGTCTAGTTCAATTATATACTATTCCTTTAGCATAGCAGAAGAAAGGTAAATATTTTTGAGAATTATATATAAATTAGCAGCATAATTAAAGCTGAATAAGCAGGTGTTCTTAAATTAAATTTGAATAAGTAGGCCTTAACCATATTCTCTAGGAAGAACTGCGTTAGACTCAGCCTCCTTAAGAAACAGGGATGGTTCCTAGTAAAGAACAAGGACAGTGGACCAGGCCTCATAGCTGAACGTGCTTTCTTAGTATTACTACCAACATCTATACTTAAGATACTGTCTGAATAGAAAAATGTACTATGGGGCTGGGAACATGTTTCAGTCAGTAAAGTATTTGCCATGCAAGCATGAGGATCAGACTTTGGAACCCAAGCGCCTCTGTAAAAAGCCAGGCATGACAGCGTGTGTCTTCCATCCTACAGATGAGAAGGCAAAAGACAAGAGAACCCCTAGGACTTAGTGGCTAGTCACCAAGCTCCAGCTGCAGTGAGAAGCCCTGTCTCAAAAATAAGGTGGAGTGCAGTTGAGAAAGATGCCAAACATAGTCTCTTGGTTACACACATTCACGTACATACACACAATTCCCAACACACACAATTTCACTTGGGGCAGGTTCAGGCTTGGTTCATGTCCCCGTCAGTTTTACTTAATCATTAGGTAAAAGGTTATCAGAGACCATGTTCCCTCTTTTCCTCAAGGTGCCAGACAATAAGATGGACTGTGTTCATTGTTCCTGTTCCAGATGGATCTGATCAGCTAGAGCCAGACTTTGAGTAATAACTGAAAAGGAAATACTCAGGTCCTCAGATCCTGGGATACAGCAGAGGAGAAAGAGATTGACAGACAAGGCTACATGCTTTTATACTGTAAATGTTACCAACAAGACAGAGCATTTACTTTGAAAGCTAAATGGTGGTTTTCTGTGGGAGCTAGATTATTCATGTAAGAAGAGGCAGTCTCTTGTATCACATCAGCTATTAAAAGCAGGCACGAAATTATGTGCAAAGTGAAATTGCTGCAGAAGCCAAAGAAACAAGCCAGTTCGTACCTTACCTCAGTGATTTTTTAAAACTGAAAATCCCTGTTACTTGCTTAGAAGGAAAGACACCTCTTTTGAATGGTGTATTGTTTCTTGAATACCGTTTTTTAAACTAAAGCATTAAATAAGGATTTCCAAGGCTTTTTGAAAATTATGTTTTCTTGTAGCTCAAATTTTTATGTGTAACAGCAATTTTTTGAGGCAATTATTGAAGAACTTGGGGAAAAATGTAAAACTTTGTGTAATTTACTATAGAGAGAAATCACAAAATGGAAACATATTTGAACTTCTCTTCCACTGGTACATTATTTCAGATCTGAAATTCTAGAAGTCTGATCTGGATGTTAGAGCCCTTGTTCTCAAGCATGATCCTAACATAGCTGTAATCTGCAGAGTGGCGGCACTTGATATTTATGGCAGAGAGCCTTTCATAGAGCAGTACAGAAACTCTCCGTAGTATGTGTTTAATAGACCAGTTTGGTTTGGCATCAGCCTGACATAAACTTTTGGTTATCCAAAGCCCTTAATTGCTTTGAAGTAAAATCCCAGTGCTGCTCTTTTTTTATTAAAGTCATGTTTTTTCCTGTTGTTGTGGTCTATTTTGGAAGACTGAGTTGTGATTTTTGCATATGTTCTACATAATGCCTCATTAGCAAAAAATCTTGTATCATTTACAAGTAGCCTGAATGTCTGTTGTTTTGAACAAAAATCCATATTAAAATTTAAACAATATAAAAATGCACATTTTCTGCTTATTAAAAAGGCTGTCTTAAATTAAATGCAAAGCAGTAACCAGCAAACACATGTACATGAACATTAAAATCAGAACGGTTTTACCTTTTATTTATTTTTTCAACTCCAAAAATATTTATACCCTTAGCAAATGTGTAACTAGTTTGTACTTTCTTTAAAAATAAATATTAGGGTACTATTTATCTTCTTAATTAAAAATCATGTAAGTGCCATTATGTCCTAAGGGAGGAACTGTAACCATATATGTTTCAGACTCTGACTTGCCCTATTCCCTTTGGCAGACAGCAGACTGTCAAATCTTAAAACTAAGAGGTTCTTTGCAGCCGTGCATTATAAGAAACAGCTTGGCCTCTGGGCCTCTCTCTTCCCTTTTGCACAGACAGGATTACTTCCTGGCGCTCTAAATTCTGCCCAGCATTTCACTTGGAGAAGCAGTAAACCGACTGAAACACAGAGTAGTTGGGTGAGCATTCCTGAGTCTTCTGCCTTTAGCTTGTCTGAGGATGGTAAAGGAGCCTGCTTCTGGGGTTTGCTCCTGTACAAACCCTCACCTTCCATTCCCTCCTTTTTCTCTCTTCTGTCTTTCCCTTCCCTCTCCTTCCTCCCCAATTCTTGTCCTATTTCCTTCTTTACCAGCCTCTGTCCCTCCTTCTATCTCCTCTTCTTCCTCTCCTCCCTTCTCTCACTTCCTCCCTTTTCTATCCACTTCACCTACTATCCACTTGGGAGATTTTAAAGCTCTGGAGCATCCTCCTACATAACAATTATTCAGAACCTTTAGTAAACAAAACAGGGGCATCATTTAATACTCAGTACAAATCTGTATGCAAATTTTTCTGATCGTTCCAATGTCCTTTTTAACTTTTGTTTTTTAATAGTTTATTTTTGTTTTGTTTTGTTTTGTTTTCATCTTTGGTGCAATGAGGATCATATGTTCTTTGCCATGTCTTTTAAGTTTCCTTTATTCTAGAGTGGTCCCTGCTCTTTTCCAGTCCAGTGACAGCTGTTTGCAGAATACCCCTCAATTTGGATTTGCCTGATTGCCCGGTCCCCTAATTTAGAGGGCACATCTGGTTCTCTGATGGAAAGATGACAGGGGCCTGTGATATCCATGCAAACATTATTATGCAGGGAACGATCTCTCATTTTTAAAATACCTCCAGGTTCCTCTATTGTTTTGAATAACTTAGAATTTGTCCAATGACAAACACTATACCCAGATACCACATTCTTTTGTCCCTGTATTTTTTCATTATTAATATCATCTAAGATTTTTCTGGATAGCAACTTAACACATTTTTTCCAGTGCTCATGGAAATTGTTGCACTTATAACTAGTGAATTACATATGACAGTGAATGGAAAATGAAAACTTAGGAAACACTAATTTAAATGGAGAAAGTAACTTAGTGAGAAAAATTTAGCTGTTAAAACTAGATTTGAATGGTGACTCAATAGCATAAGCACCTTGTCTGAATTCTTTATTTCTTTTATAAATTAATAAAGAAATGGGCAAGTGTAAACAAGTTATTTGCTCCCAAGACCTTGTATGTCTGAAAGATTTGCCTACCCAATACTTTTTTTAATTTTTTTTTTCATTTTATAGTCATCAGAACTGCTATTGTTGCATTCATTTTTTCTGGTATTTGTGAAATAACCTGTACTTGCACTGCATTGGAGTAATTGTATAAAACTGAATTTAAAGGAAAAAAAAAAGCTTAAGTTCACTTTTGCAAGGTTAATAGCCAGTAAATGTACATTTCCCACTGGGCTTTTGGAAATACTGAAAAGTCCCAGGTTCCCATGGCTGTTCAATAAACTTTCGATTGAAGTCCATTAAACTTGATCCTGAACATGGCCATCTCTAGAAGGTAAACCAAGATTTAGGTTACTCTTGCTCCAAGCCATTTGTAGGGAATGTCTTTTTTTCTTCATATTAGTGTGAGTCTCTACATATAGAAATTCTGTCAGATCTGTTCCCTCCATTCCTGTGAATGGTGATAGTAAGAAAGTTCTGAAGTTGTGACTTGCACTTTGTAACAGCACTGGGAGAATTCTGCCGTGTTAGCAAATTAAACTTACGTAGACACATGCTCCTTTATGCAGTCTTAGATCAGGGAGCCATCTGCACCCATGCTCGCAAGGAGCGATTCTGAGTGAAACCATCACCCTTTACATCTATTCTTGATAATTTTAGGGCAAGTCACTCTGTCAGTTTACTTGATGCTTCTGGAGTCCTGTTCAAGACATCATTGCTAATAATTTTTTTTTCAGCTATCAGTGATCCACATCTCTTTCAACAATATGATAATCAAGTTTATACCACTATTTAAAAAGAATATTAAAATAATTTTAAGTCTTAAGATTGTTTTTAGCCTTATCCTTTGGACTCAGCCAAGGCTAAAACTATTACTCACAGTGGTCTTTTCCATTCTGTCTCATAAACATTTGACCTCACTGCTTCCCAGAATCTCACAGCATAGCTTCTGTGTAACAGAGCCCCTCCCCACCTTCTGTAGTGTGCTGCTCATGATCCTTACTGTAGTAAGGAATGAAATGCTGGTGGGAGAGAGGAGGGGAGTGTCTAGGGAATGGAATATATGAAACTCCAACTGGAGCAAAGATTTCTGCTTCTTAAGCTTTCATATTAGACTATACATTACATGGCCCCACTGAAAGTTTTCTTTCTCCACTGTATCTGAGGTTTTACGTTTCTGGATTTATTATGGCGCCCAGTAGCAAAGCTGGAGTCAAGTGTTTTCAAGGCTTCCATTCGAAATTCTTTTTTCAGAGTTTATTGCTTGACTGTTTCAAATTATACAAGAGAAAGTTGGCACGCAAGTTGTTGAGCTCGGTTGCTTTTTTCAACATAACGTCTAATTTATTTCAGCTTGTTTTTAATCTAGAGAGGAGCCAACACCTTTTCTCATAGTTTCAGAAGATGCGATCATAATTCTAAATCATGTCTATAAAAAGAGAAAGCAAAGAAGAAAAATAAAGTCACTGCATTTTCCAACTTAACTTTTATGGTTTTTCAAAAGCCTTGTTGAAATTTTGAGAAATATACTTTTACAAAGCATTTAATTAGAATGTTTGATATCTGCCTGCAGGTTATTTTATAATACGTAATGCAGCTCGCAGAAATTGTTGCACAACTGTCAGGGTCCATCTGAGTGTTACACTGTGCATAGTTCTTTGTGCTAGAATATGGCCATCCTGAGTTCCTGTGTATGTGAAACGATGGACAGTGTTACTATGCAGAGGTCTCCGAACACATTGCTCATTGCTCATACATTACCTCTCCTACATCTCTTGCATAAAGGAAGCCAACCTGAGGTTTTGTTCCATAGGCATGTAGGTCTTCAACTGCCTGCTTAGTGATGCATCTTAGCTTATGATGCTGCCCTCTCACTTAAGATTAACATCCTTATAAGCCTTTTGTTACATTTCTTTTCCATAATGTCACCCCCACCCTTATTGTTTTCCCAAATTTCACCCTTTTTGAAAATGTTGAATTGCTTATCAGGTCTGAGGTAATTTGGTTGTATATCGTGAACACCATACCACAGGTATCATGTTGCTGATTTTAATGTTGTGTACTTTACATCTCTGACCAGCACTTGTATATGACAAATTACATCTTCAGCTTATTATCCTCAGAAGTTATGTAGTCATTATAATAAGAGTACCTATTACCTACAAAGCCCCTATGTGAAATTGGAGGTTTTGCATTATCCAGAGCATCTGTGCTTTATGGTAAACTGACAAAGTAACACATCATCATCGCTGTTCTCAAACACAGCTGTGTTCATGTCCAGTGTTGGGTATCGTCAGTATAGAATGCTTGTGTCTTACCAAAATTTTGGAAAGGCCACACCCTGAGGCATTCAGGGAAATGGTCAGCAGAAGTCCACCAGTCAGAACATCATGGTGTTTAAACCTGTTGCTCTCCTTTGCTATACAAAGAAAATTCTGCACCAGATTTTGTGATGCTATAATTTTGAACTGATTGTTGAGATTTAACTGCTTGTTGATAATAAACTACAGTTGATTTTAAAATATATTTGATCTTTCTTGGAAAATTTGTTTTAAAACAAAATGTCAGAGTCACTGCTTAGATTTGATCCTTTGCTCCCTCCTTCCCCCAGTAAAAAGAACAACAAAAAAAAAAAAAAAAAACTGAGAAAGAAAGGCTCTGGAGAGATGGCTCAGCAGTTAAGAGCACTGGCAACTCTCCCAGAGATCCTTCCTGGGTTCCAGTCCCAGAACCAATACTACAGCTCATAACCATCTGTAATTCCAGGCCCAGGCAGGGTATCTGGTGCCCTCTGCCCTCTGGGGACACCAGGCACACACTTGGTGCACAGATATACATACAGTCAAAACACCCATACATACAAGATTTTTTAAATTACTTTTTAAAAAACTGAGACAACAGAATTTTTTATTTTTGAGTTACATTCTGTCCTTCATTATCAATAAATGCTACACATCACTGAGTGCTTAAGCCAACTAATTCTAGTCTTTTCTCTATGCTTTATCTAAAATATATTTTTCTTCACATTGTATTTTAGTAAAAAATGTAGCAAAAAAATTACAGCAAGCACACTGTTGAATCTGTGTTCAGAACTGCTAGATAACTTGTTTTAGACACATAATTATTTTAACATTGTGTTAAGACTGTGACCTGGGAAAGATCCAGAAAGATCTTGGACTTGTTTATCTTCTGTGTGAGGACAACTAACTGTGCAATGCCAAAATACAATGAACTTTCAAATATCAAAGAGGAAAATTGAGTATTTCAAGTCCTCAGCTGGTTTACAGATGTGTGAGCTTTGTAGTGCATTTGCTGGTTCCATTGGGCCTTGTGACAATGTTTCCAATATGTGAATACTAGGTAAGCCTTAGAAGTAAAATTACTTAGTTTAAATGCTGAAATAATTTTCTGAATTTAAAATTTTTACCTTTATATTTTTTAAAGTGAAGTCTTAAAATCAAGGCTTCACAATTTTAAAAAGTTTAAATAAGGCATTAAATTAAGGAACCTTTTTTCTGTCAGGAAAATAAATGCCTTTTGAGAACAGGTATTCATTTAGATCTATGATTAACCTTTAACAAGATCTTCCTGTTAAATTCTACATTTGCTTTAATCTCAGTAGGAAAAATACAAAATAGTATTGCAGCATATAAGGTTTCTGTATACCCTGTGGACATCAAATAATCTCTTACAGCTAACGGCACAGCTGCAACATATTCAAATGCCATCTTTGGTCATTATTAGTATAAAATGCTAAGTCACTTATTAGGAAATGTTTTGAAAAGGTGAAACTCCAAGAGGAAGCTCTTGATAATCTGTGATACTGTATGTGCCCAGGGAGTGGTAAGGAGTGAATGACAGAGCTCTTTTATCCTAAGGGGATAGTAGCAGAGCAGGGTAAAGTTTGCTGGTAGATGCTGACGCTGAAAACTGGTTTTATGCAGTCTTTCAGAACATCCTAAAATGGCTATCAGTCTGTACTATCAGTGTGATGAAGCTAACATTGCCATTGAGTTTGGAAGCACCCTTAGAACTCAGAGGGTCTATTTATACACCTTCCGGAACTGATATTGGCTAGTTTTTAAATAATCTGCTACAAATTACAATAATACAAAATTTTAGATGACTTGATTATATATAAGTAAATCAACCATGGGAGAGAGAGTGTGTATATGTGTTCTTCATTTTCCTATAACTTGTATTTTTAACTTTTTTTCTTTTCTTTTTAAACACAACTTTGAAGGTCAAATATTCGAGACAATGTAGAAATGATTAAGCTTCATAAACAACTAGTGGAGAAAAGCAATGCTCTTTCAGTCATAGAAGGAAAATTTATTCAGCTTCAAGAGGTACTGTGGTTATTTATTTTGTTTGCAGATGAAAAGGATTTAAAATATTATTCAAGTTGTACTTTTAATAATGGGCATAATACTAAAATTTATTTTAATGTTTGCTTTATTAAATGTATATGATTTCCCTTTGTATGTCATTCATAACAGTTACTAAGTAACTCATAGGCTTTTTATAACCATCTAAGTCATTTTAATAAGTACATCTCTCATAAATCCTCTCGTGCCATGAACATTCATTCTCATCACTTTGTTTCTGGGCTCATAATGGTCCTGAAACCCTGAAGATGTCTCTGTACTTGTGTGCATTTTCACTTTCATAGGTGAGCAGTAGAGACCAGAATGACAAACAGGACAACAATTACATCTGTTAAAGCTTTCTGTGATGGGGATTTTGTTTTGTTTTGTCTTGTGTTTCTTTGCTCACCACCATTAACAGAAAATAGTTGAGTACCTATAATATCAGCTGTCAGTTATTTATCTTAAGCCTTTACAGTTCAGTCTGACAGTATTCAGACTTCCTTACCCTCAGGATGGCTTTCAAGTGACTGTGGATACCCAGGAATGTGCCATCACAGGGCTACTATTTATTGGTACTTCATAATTAAAAAAGTCCTAGAATTAATGAACTCCAAAACATTCCAGATAGTCAGATTATATATTAAGTCATGCTTTCTTTGAAATACAGAGACAAGGAAAGCTGTACATTGATATAAAGCATAGGGTCATATGATGCCTGCTTCACTAGTGAGTAAATAGTTAAGTACCTGTCAGCCATACCCTGAGTGATGTCTTCCAACCTATAGGAACCTCTCTTAATGCCAAATATAACCACCTTCCATATAGAAACACAAACTTGTAGGAGAGGGATCTGTTTTGTGAGTGGGAGTGTTACATCTACCCATGCGTATATAGGTCCCTTTTGACTCAAAGTACCTCTGGGCGAAAGCAGTTTCAAAAATGAAGAATTAAGAGAGGAATTGAAACATGGTTTTACGTTCTCCGACTTCTCTGACTATCTTGATTCCCTTGTAACAGTGACCCCTGATGTGTTTTTTTCAGACAATAAAATAACAAGTACCTGCTATCGTGCAGGCTACATCTTTTGGGAAGTAGTACAGAAAAGGCTAGATAGGATGAAGCCAAGAGCCTCAATGATGTTACTAAAGGTGGCATGTGTAATAAATAATACAGCAGTGATGAAAACTAATCTGAAGTTTTCTAATCTGACTTAAAGGTCATATTTATTTTATATGAGCTAAGAAAGCTTTCACTAGGACTTACGCAGGTGAGGTATTTCATGTTATGATCAATGGTGTCTACAAAAGACCTGATTATAATTACTAACTTACTTTATTTTATTTTTAAAAGCATATGGCATTTAAGTATGTAAAATTGAATATAAAGCATGTTCACATATAAACTTGTTTAAAAATTAAGAAGGGCTTATAAATATTTTTGCATAATTTAAAAACTTATTTGTATTAAAATTAAAAGTTAACTTTTCAAAGTTGTTTTTTTATGCTTTGATATGGCAAATCCTTTCTGTTTCCATGTCAGTGATCAGCATTTTTTTACCTATGCTGAAGAATTTTTAGGTAACATGTCCAACTACTATAACCATAGTAAAAAGGGGAGAATATTAACCACGAAAACCAGTTTACTTACTGGTTACTATCAACAAGTCAAAACCTAGGGGCAAATAAAAGGGAAGACAGTCTGTGTGGTGTGATACTTAAGTGACTTTCTTTGTATCACACATACATTGCTTATGACTTGAATAAGTTGTGCAGTGTAAATGTCCAGAATGGCTAGAATTGTAATTAATTTTTTGGAGTAAAAATTTAAGCATATTAAAAAATTTAAAGTTTAATTTAAAAATTTAAGCATATTTTTTAAAATATGCTTAAAGTAGCACAATATTTTAAAAATATTTTTAAAAATATGCTTAAATTTTTCTCTTTTTGTTATCTCTTTTTTGTTTCTCTTTTTGTAGAAACAAAGAACACTCAGGATCAGCCATGATGCCTTGATGGCAAATGGAGATGAGCTGAACATGCAGCTGAAAGAACAACGTTTGAAGTGCTGCAGCCTCGAGAAGCAGTTGCATTCCGCAAGATTTTCAGAGAGAAGAGTAGAGGAGGTGAGTTCCAGGAGAGTGCAGTCATTTCTTGCATAATAATTTCTCTGGAACTGTTTTGAAAAGTTAAGAGAGAAACAATTCAAAAATTGAATTTATGTCAAAATCTTGAACTATGTATTTGGTATTTTGAATGCAGCAGAATAGAGTAGCTAGTGTAGAACATGAATGGCAAACTGATGCTTAAAAATACCCACAAATGTTCTGAGAGCCACTGTTTATCTAGGATTAAAGAGCCTTGAGTGAAAGGAAGAGTAACATGATATATCACATGACCTGAAGAATGGAGCATTCCTAAACACAATGCTTCTTAATCATTGAAACACAAGAATAAAATTATAGGAATGGCGTTTCTGAGGGGATGTTACTATGACAACAATTTTGTAAAATTATCTTCTTTCCAGGAGGTTGTTTGAAAACTTACCCTTCTATTACTGTTGCCAGTCATATCTCCCAAGTAGCACAATATTTTTTCTGAAATCTGTTAAACTTATTCCTAAGGAGAACAGAAATGGAATAGGTGTTTACATACTGTTCTCCACTCAATCCTTTACTGTCTCTCATTAACACCAAAAGAAAATGTTGAAAATGGAGATGAATTTTAAGTACTCTGTTCCATAGCAAAAAAAAAAAAAGAAAGAGAAATGACTACAGAACATATTTATTAATAAAACCTTAAATGCTACAGTAGAACAATCTATATTTTAATCACAAAGATCTAATAAAATTACTGTGTTATCTAATAATTATATTTCTGAAAAATTTATTCACTAGGATAAAATATGGAATACTATTTTAGTTATTCTTAAGATGTGCTACTATTTATAATTTCAGGTAACAAGAGAAATTGTGTCTTTAATTAAATAGTGATTAACAAACTTGTTTGAACTCTGAACTCAAAGAACAGTTAATACTCACTTTTTATGGGCCAATTGGAAATTATTACAAAATGAATATAATGATGGAATTCATCAGGATCGAGAGTAAAAAATATATTTCCAGGGTCTTAAGAGAAAGCTCTTAACGCATTCTTTATTGAGTTCTGGCTAATGTTGTCATAAAGTAGTGCATACGTTTCTACTAAATTAAAACAGGAATATTAATTTCATGTTTATTTAGTGACATGGAAGAAATCAACCCTGGACTGAATGCCGGCACTGTATGTGGTCTAGTCAGCAGCCTCAGTGTGGGAATTGGGGCTAGAACGAGAGGCTGTCCTCTCCTGGCTTTCTTACTTGTAGTTTGATATGATAATAACTTATGTATAACTTTATTTTCAGAGTCCAGAGTGCTAACCCTGAACCATGGAAAATCTTTGTAACTTTGTTTTCATTTTAGCTGCAGGATAGAATTAATGATTTAGAAAAGGAGCGAGAACTTTTAAAGGAAAACTATGATAAACTTTATAACAGGTAAATCAAAATTCTGTGTGTTTCATTCTTGTTTGAGCTCTTTTGAATCAAAGCATTTATTGTCATAATACCTAATATTGATTTAAAAACTAGCAACAGATCATGACAAAAAAAATAAATAAATAATAAATAAGCTCTGCAAAGGCCTTTGTGCCGGTTTTAACCTGAGCTGTAGTCATCACTTGGAGCACCAGGTTGTTTTACTGTGAGTAACAAGCACTGTCACTTGTTGAATACAAGCTCCAGGCCGTGGATGCCATGCAGGCTGGTCTGCATCCATTCCTATAAATTCCTCAGAGTACTGTGGATATCGGATTCTATATTCTCACGTTACAGACAAGGAAAGGAGAACAAGGGTGGAGTACCTTTGACAGATATTACGTACTTGTGAAGAGTGCTATAATCTGAAGAAGCTCTCTGAGCTTGCTTCAGTCTCTCTTCTGGGCTTCCAGAATTCCCAGCAAAAGTCAGGCACCTCAGCTCAAGATGAATTTTGAAGAACTACTTTACTTTCAGCTCTTAATATGTTTCCTAATTACTGTATTTTAGAAAATAACTCCTTCTGGCAATATTTGAAACAAAATTCTACTCCATTGCTAGATCTGGCTCAGTGATTCTGAGCTGTCTATTGATGTGTATCTGTGTAATTGTTAACATCTTTCCAGTCTGTATGATGCTAAGTGTGGGATAATGTAGAATCAGATTTAGCATGTTTAAATATATGTTTTATCTGTTACTCAGCCATTGCTTCATATTAGTAATATACTGAACCCTCAGAATTAGTATCTGTGATGTAAATATCTCTTTAACCTCTTAGCCTAATGTTTTATAAATTTATATACATTTAAAATTTTTAGTTTTTACATTTGTGTGGATTTTAGGTTAGTTGGAAACATGACCTAAGTCATTGGTAAGCATCATTCCAATGCTTTGTACCTTTTTTTCTATTTGTTAAGGGTTAGCAACAGTAGAATACCAATTAAATAATCAGAGCCCTCTGGCAAGGGTAGCCTAGCTAAACGTCTCTATGTGGAACTGTATAAGGCTTCCTTCTAGACCATTTTGTACCAGTCCCTTTCCAATTAACCTTAATTAACTTGACCTAGAGAATATATTACACCTCCTAGCTTATGTTCCCATCTCGAAGGGACTGTATGTATATTTACATTGATGTAACTATACGTTTTATAATCATATGTTTAAAATTTGAGTGTCGTACAGATTATGCAGTGCCCTCCTAGGTGAAAGATGACAATGTCCCTCTGTTTTGTAAAGAAGGCAACTGAGACCAACACCAGACGAACGCCCCTGTGCAGAGTCACACTGCATGGCTGGCGGAGCAGCATGGAATTGAACCCTATTCTTTCAACTCTAAAACAGGATTCCCCCCAACCCAGTACATCGCTCTTGCTGATTTTAATTGCATTGGAAAATTATCTGTGTGAAAAGGAAGCATCCATGAAATAATGGACTGCCATACATGCAGAGATTTTGATTGATTTATACTTATCTTGAACATCTTGTAACTCGAAATAATTTAATGTGGTTTAAATACAAAATGCTCAGTGCCATTTGGCCATTACTTCTATATTTCTGCTTCTCTCCAACTTGAGAATTTACTGAACACACTTTCCTGGAATAAAAAACATCAGACTTATCTGGGAATAATACATAAATGGAATTTTGACAAGGCATATTTTTCTCATATTTACTTAATCACCATAAAACTTTATCTTTTCATATTAGAAGATGATTTAAGAGTGTGAATCTAAATCTGGCTTTGGAGGTTTTGATTTTTTTTTTTTTTTTAATGTTTTGGGCTTGCACTCCATTTTTTTAGCATCACGCTGAAAACAGACTTCATTGTGCTGTTTACACATAAATTTTATGTGAGGTATTTGAAGTAAATGGCTATGATGAGCATCAAAACAATGTCAAAAATACAGTGGTACCCAAGCCTGAAGTCCAATGTGTATATGCAATCATAACTAGAATGTTAGAATCCTCTGATGGAATTCTTAAATATACTTCCGGAAGCATAGAGAAACTACAAATATCACCATTGTCCCTAGATTCTTGCAGTGCTTTTCTTTCACTACACTCTTTATTCATCGTTGCTGAAATTAATGTTAATCAGAAACTATGCATGCTACTTGTTTGCTTAGTCATAATGATAGCATGCTTTAAAAAGAAGAGCATGTGTTTGTTATTCAAAGTTGGCTGCTTTTCAGGAGAAAAAGATGATTTGCAGATTGCATTCTCATCTTCCTTTTTTAAATGAAATTTTGAATCTGTTTATTACTTGACATGTGACATACTAGAGAATCATGTGGTAAGATAAAACCCTCATGTTAGTACGTGGTATGAGACTTCGTTAATATGCTAAACATTTTTGATACAATGCCAAGAAATAATAACTTTAAGAAATGTTCAGTTTTAAGATTCAGAATGATTTTTTTGCAATTAAATCTTACTGCTTGCTAAAGAGAAACTTCATGCAATAATATGGCAAGGCTGTGTTCCATTTCTGAAATTAGTATAGTTTGGGTGCCAGGGAACTAGTGAATGCAGTAGGCCTTCAAAAATAGTATGTACACATAACCTGGAGAGGTTATTTGAATCATTACACCATACTTTTAAGCCTCTCCTACTGAGTACATGCACACACACACACACACACACACACACACACACACTCTCTGTGCATGCGCAAAGCACTACTACCACCATCCACTCCCAAGTTTTCATTTTGAGGTTGGGCCCAGGATTCCTGTTGGAAGTGACTGTAAGGGATTGCTTGCTGGAGAGATGTTGATCTAATAGCTGTTTGTTTAATTTGACTCTTACAGTGAATGACCCTTTCAAGAATTGAACAGATCAAGTTTTTATGTTGTGACACTGCTCAGAATTTGAAAGAGCAGTGCTGGCCGCCCATAGACTCTGCTCATTTTTGCAACATGAGCTCTGATTATCTGCAGGCCTCTTGCTGAAGTACCTGTGGGTTTCTTTATGGGAGATAGGGTTATTCCCCCTCATTTCTCACATGAGGAAGTCCTGGAACATTAGAGGAATGAAGTTTTTCTGTGAGAAAAAAGGCCTGAGGGTAGAGAGGAATTCTTAAGCTTTTATTTTGATTGTATCGTGTTTTAATCAAGGGTGTGTATTAACAGTATACTTGAGACCGATGGCAGCCAGTGGGCATGCTAGTGACCACAGGCACCAACAGCCCCTCCTGCAGGCGTGTCACAGAACATACCAATGCAATGGGTGCAGAGACAGTCCTCCTCCCTTCACTGCCACTGTTGGTATATACAAAACATTTTCATGAATAAAAAGTTCTTAAACACTCTTCTCATATGCAGATTTAATCATGTATATAGCCCTTTCAGTGAAAATGGAGCCAGATGTGGTTCACCATTTATAGCTACACAGATGGCTCCAAGCATAGAGGAATATAGTAAATTCAAAAGGAATTCCTCATGAAACTCTAGTGGAATGCAATCCTAAATTTAGAGGGAAGATAGCAGTGGGCTAAATTCAGATTGACTTATGCTGATTTACACTAGTATTTTGTGGGTTTGGAAAAACCAGGCTGCTAAATTGTTCTTAATTTAAACACACAGCTTCTGATGTTCCTGCCAGATTAGCTGCTGGTGATCTTCTGCAGTGTGCACACTGTTGGAACACTACTGTTTCTAATTGCTGGCATCTGAGGGGATTTATAGTCGTCCTGTTTCATCATGCTAAGTTTTTTCGGGTGGTACATGTTTTTAATGATAGAAGGCACACATACATACATGTACCCACATTCATGCATATGTATTTATTTGGCTAGACACAGAAATTATATACATTCTTCATGTTTAAGTGAATTTGTAAAGGAATATTCTTTAGTATTAAAAGTGTATGTGTTTTATTTGGATTTCACTTAAGTCTAAGTAATTCTACCTTTGATAAAAATTAGCTTCAGATATTGGCATATCAGTTCCATGGTTTTTGTTTTTTAAGGATCCATATGTGAAATGAAGAACACTAATAGAGGAGAACAGATGGCATCTTTAGAGTGGCTTCTAGAGTTCCATTTATTTTCAAGGTGATATTTTTAATGCAATAAAGATTCAAAATTTGAAACGAATACACAGTTTTTTTGAAAACTGTGCCTTTTATGAAAATTATCTCTTGGAATAAAACCTCAGGACTAGTTGGGAGCAACACTAAGGGCAATTTTCAATAATATATTTCTTTTTCATTTACTTCATTATCGGTATAAAACAAGATTTTATAGAGTTCTGTTTCATTTACTGAGTTTAAAGTGGAGGGGTCAAAGCTGCGGGTGATTATTCAGTCATGTCAAGCTTCACAGAGAATGGCTTCCTGCTAAAATGCAGATCACAATAGGTTTGCCCAAGTCTGGCTATCACCTGGGAAGCTACAGAAACCTGAATTGCCAGGCCTCTCCCTTTGAACTGTCCCCGAGAGTCATGGAACAAGCTGCTATAGCACCATTGTGTAGCACATTCAGGACCCACTGGATAAAGAAACGTTTGTTTTCTCTCTGTGTGTAGCATCTACTTATCCCAAGTCTGTGGCCCCCTCTAGTATGTTGGGCCTTGATCTTCAGCGGATTCAAACCATAACTGAAACTACTTCGGGCTACAGATGTAGCTCAGTTGGTGGAGTGTTTGCACAGAGTCCTAGCTTCTATCCCCAGCATTGTGTAAACCAGGTGTGGTGGTGCACACCTGCAGTCTCAGCCCTGGAGAGCAGAGCTGGAAGGCAAGGCCACAAGTTCATGGTCATTCTCAGCTACATACAGAGTTCAAGGCCAGCCTGTGCTGGAGACTGTCTAAAAAAAAAAGCTGCTGCACTTTTATTAAGGATTGATTCTAATTTTGCCTTCATGCCTTCATTATCTTATTAGATTACAGCCTCTTGTTTTATAAAAATCTGTGATAAAAAGTCAAATTATTTGTTTTTAGCCTATCACTTTTAGTGCCTGCGCACCACTTCTTAATATCAGAATTACCACTTTGTGGTTCAATGTACTGTCATTGTATGGCTGTCATTTTATGTCTTTGTTATCACAGACTCACAATTTTCTCAGAATTAGATTTAGATCAGGTGGAAAATACTTTTCCCAACACTGAGTGAGTGGGCTTGTAAGTGGAAGAAGACAGTCTTGCCTGTCAGTTGCTGAGGTTTGGAGTCAGGGATTCCTCTGCAGTATGTAAAGTATCTGAATTCCTAACTAGTCCACAAAAGATGTGTGTTGCCAACTTTTCTGACTTTGGAGCTCTAAATTAAGGCCAGTTCCTTTGCTCATCCCACAGACTCTTTCATGTTTCCTAACCGCAGCCTGAGCAAGGCGCCTTGGTTTCAACAGCAGCAGCCCAGCATATGTTTACTTAATTCCTAAGACATGCTGGCAGTGGCCTCTGTGCCACTAAAAGCTCTCTCTCTGTTGTTTTCGGGGGAAGCTGGTTTCCCAGCTCTCCCTGCATGTCACGTGTGTTTTACAGTGCCTTCAGTGCTGCCCATGAGGAACAGTGGAAGTTAAAGGAGCAGCGGATGAAAGTGCAGATTGCTCAGCTGGAAAGTGCCTTAAAATCTGATCTAACAGACAAAACCGAAGTCCTTGACAAATTAAAGACTGAAAGAGGTACATAGAAATAACCAGCCATTTACGTATGCAGACATCTGATGCTTGTTTGCTAAGGCAGCCAGTACTTCTTGTATGCCTACTGTTTGCCAATCCTCCTGCTATCGTATGGACTCGGCTTCTATCAGTGCATGTGTGCATATACATATATACATATGTGCGTGTGTGCTGTCTATAATATATGCCTCATATATACGCCAAAACAATTGTTTCTCAGAGTAACTTTTATCCAGGTTGTCTTTCATTAGTTTAATATCCCTAAATTCTGAACTTTTCATTATTTGACATTCCACAACCATTTATTGTACTGGTGCTCAGCATTGCTCTAATTTCTGAGGGTACGCCAAATAAGACAAAGACTTGCCCTCATTAAACAACGGATGCGATGGAAAAAATCCGGAACAGGGACAAGTGGGAGAAATAGCTTTGTGCTAATTTCAAAGATCAAACCAGAACAAGCTAATAGTGAGCTGTCTAAACCTATCCTATTAACCAAGACACTTTGTCAAAATGTCCCAGTTAAAATAATCATTCAGCATAATCATTTTAGGTCTTGTCTCATAGAAATAAAATATAATTACAGATGTCTGGACTACTGTATTACACAAAGATACATATGTAGACTCAAGTCAGTGCTCACAGATATACAATGGGAGTCACAGATTTTTTTTTTATAGAAGTGTGGAACCCGTATGTGCACCCATTAGATACACACAGGAATGTAGTGATAAGATTGCCCCTTTGGAACATTTGTGATTCAGTTACATGAGAATTTTAGAGGTTTAATACAGTCGGGCATGGTGTCATATGCCTGTAATCATAGCACTCAGGAGATCAAGACAAGAGAATTGCAAATTCCAGGCCCCCTTCAGCTACATAGAAAGACCCTGTGTCAACAACAACAAAAAAGTTTAATATAGAGACTTAGTAAGAAAAATATATTTTTAGTTAGTACTCTTACCACAGGGTCACATTTATTGACTAAATGGAATATAATTTTTCACATTTAATATTAATAAAATCAGAGTACATCCATAAGCAATAACACCGTAAAAATGGTTAGGCAGTTTTTTATATTTCATAAGCCTAAAATAGAAACACATAGTCAATGGAGTCTTTATTCCAGTGAAGCACAGTAGTCAATATTTATCCACCAAGTGATTGAATTGACTGCTATGTTATTTTTAAGTTTTTCTAGAGGCTTGTTCATGGAATTAAGTGGTGACATGATTTCTGGCCTCGTGGGTTTCTGAC
This sequence comes from Meriones unguiculatus, assembly GCF_030254825.1. Classification (NCBI taxonomy): domain Eukaryota; kingdom Metazoa; phylum Chordata; class Mammalia; order Rodentia; family Muridae; genus Meriones; species Meriones unguiculatus. Next base: position 36,621,332 of record NC_083358.1, read on the forward strand.
TGTAATGTGCACGAGTAAGTACTTACTGGAATGCTTTGTCTGTAGTCGCTCAGTAATTCCCTCTTGCCCATTCCATTTTCCAAAAATAGATAAATTTCTCATTCTTAAAAGACCAGGGAAATAAGAGGACAGCGAGGTGGCTCCGCAGTTGAAAGCATCCTGCCACCAAGCCTCACGACCTGCATTTGCTCCCCCAAATCCCATAAAGAGAGAGCCACCTCCTGCATCTTGTCCTCTGACCACAACATGCACACCTTGACCCCACATGCTCCAACACCCACATAAATAAATACATAACAATTTTACAGAGAGAAGGAAAAAATATGCCTATATTATTCCTTTTTCTGTATTTTCTTAGATATCAAGAATTTCAAAACTTTTGTCTTTCAGATACCTGAATTGATCTCTCAAATAAAACTCTGAAAAGGCATAGAATCTTAATTTCTCTTTAAACTATTGTTTTTTAATTGATTTGTTGAATTCTTATTGTTAAGTATTATAATTGCTAAGATATTCTGATTCACCTAGTCCATTCTCATCTTTTTAGTTAGAAAATAGATATATTTGTTAAGATTGTTTTTTATGTAGGGAGATGTGGCTTATGCTGCCAAAAATTATTCTGTTAATATTCATCATAAGCACTGGTTCTTGTTTATAAGGATTCTTTTAATATTGAAAATAATGTATGTGCATTATGCAAGAGTTTTAGATCTTTTTGCAGCCCTCAAATTAATCTCTGCTGGTACTTGTGGCTCTTCTCCAAGTTGTTAGTGTATGTGTGTGTGTTTGTATCTGTGTGTATATATATGTATATATAATATAATATATATATATAGTATATATGTGATACATAGAGTATATATAGAAAATATGTAATACGTATTAACAACTATATATCATATATGTAATATCTATGATAAACCATATGTATACATACATCTATATGGATGGATTAAGTTTTATAATATGCTCTTTTACTCACTGTTCTGTGAAGTCAGTCCTATGGTATAAATCTGAATCCATACCATTATCATTAATAATGCCTATTATAGTTTCTTAGTGTGCAGATGTTCTGAAGATGATTCAGCAATTGCTTATGATGAATATTAAATAATTTTTGGCATCATAAGCAACCTTCCTATATTAAAAAAATCAAACACTTTTATCTAATTACTTTCTAAGTAAAAATTGCTGGAACTATAATTTTCCAGTTATTTTCTCCGAATAGTTTAAACTTATAAGTCTAAGTATTTAGGTCTTTGTTTATTTATAAAAATGTTAAAATAAATTCTAAGAAAATAAGTTAAAATAACTTTAAGCATTTAATAATAATAAAAATAACTTTTCTGGCTTTTAATCATCAGGGGGGAATAAAGAAAAAATTGAACTTATCTATATAAGGAAATCTTTGAATATCCAGAAAGTTCATTTCTGTGGCACAGATTTTGAAGTGGTTTAATTTTCCTTTGAACTCTCCTCGCACATTTGCCTTTTCTTGTATCGAGTGCTCTTCACCAGCAGATGCTTCCCTGGCTTCTTGTAGTCATTCATCTAATGGGCACAGTATTTTTAGAGGGTATTCACCTCTTTATTCAAGGTACAAATTAGTTTCAGATTGTGTGAATATGTGGGGCAGGGATATGTAAATGCAGTTTGCATTTGGCTAATGCTTAAATTAACTGCATGTGTTTAAGGGCTTGCTTTTGAACGTTCCTTTCTATCTTTAGCTGAAATGCATAATTCAGCATAATGCATATGGTTATATTGATCACAGCTGAAGATATTAGCACAAAGGAGCTCTGAAAATTGTTTAGTTGAATTGTTCTCTGAGCTATTATTAATGGTGTGCTGGAAGAATGTAAGTTAAAGAGCGAAATGGCATCTCATTTGAATAAAATGCTGTTTAGCTTAACCTGCTTTTTGTCAAATCATAAGGTAAGGGGGTTGTTTTTCATCTCATACAGAGTACTTTGATTTTTCATATTATAATTCAGCAAGCCTATTTTCTCTTTGAACTGTAGCAGTGTGGTATTTTTAAAGAACCAAACATATCCTAAATAAGCAGCTTGATAAAGAGAGAATATAATGTAGAATTCTACAGAAATTCTGTAGCGAGGAGGTCAGCGGTGCTCTATGATGTTTGCCCATTAAGTTACTCTCCCGCAAATGGCACTCCATTTTTTAAATATCAGTGAATGGCGGCAGAGCTGTCAAAACAGAAAAGAATAAAGGATGGAAATACTCATAACTATTTGTACTTACTGACATATTCTCAGCTCTGCAAAATTGAAAGGATTTAAACAAAAAAACAAAAAACCTGGAGCCAGGTGCAGTGGCGCATTATCTGTAATCCCAGCACTCAGGGAGGCAGAGGCAGGTAGATTTCTGAGAGTTCAAGACCAGGACAGCCACAGCTACACAGAGAAACCCTGTCTCGAAAAACTAAAAAAACAAACTAGAGCATAAGAAAGATGACAGTGCACACTGTGTCCATGTTAGGAGGGAGCAGGGCATCCTTTGTACAGTGGTTCTCAACTTCCCTGATGCTGGGATCCCTTAGTACAGTTCCTCATGTTGTAGTGGCCCCAAACCAAAAAATTAGCTCATTGCTACTGCATGGCTGCAATGTTGCTACTATTATGAATCCCAGTGCAAATATCTGATAGACAGCATATCTGATAAGCAACCCCTGTGAAAGGGTTGTTTGACCTCCTACCCCCAACGGGGTCATGAAAAGTTTTATCTCATAAGAATTCATAATAATTATTAATGATAATTTTTAGTTTAGAGACAAGTGTTTGATCCATACCTTCATATTTTCCAGGTGTTCTTCACACTTGAAAATTCTTTCAGTTTAGTAGGATATAGCAATTTTTACCATAAGATAACCTTTAATTTTCTATCTATACATTAGAAGTTTTTATATACTTATTAATCTCTTTATCTTTATAATCCCAAAAATGTCTAAGAACTATGATATTAAAAACATCCCAGTATAGTCCATTTCTTCTTGACTGTGTAATTTAACATTCTTACTTGTGTGCAGTATTCATAGCTTGGGAGCACAAAGCCTTGAAAAAGGCAGAAACATACTTCTGTATAACCAGTCAAAATGCAAATGCCTTCATGGAAAGAATTCTTGGCAAATGTGTTACTTGCTTTTTTTAACTAAGAAAAGGAAACAAAGATGTACAACTTGAATTGAGGACTTAAACAAAAATTCTTGAGATCAAAAAGAAATTGAGAGAGGCATTTTGGATGGCCTAGTCTAGAAGTAGTCCATGAGGAGTCAGCAAAGCTGAATAACTGCCTGCCACAGTGAAGACAGTGGGGAGTGCACCTAAGAGCACAGCACTTTTAAAGAATGCAGTGCATCTGCCTGCTAGCCATTAATGGCTTTTTTATTTTTTTTCCTCATGTGTCTGAGTGCTTTGCCTGTGAATCTGTGTGTACCATGTGCATGCAATGTCAGCGGTGGCCAGAAGAGGGCATCAGATCCTCTTACTGGAGTTACAGGTGGTTGGTTATAAGGTGCCATGTGGGTGCTGGAAATTGAACCCAAATCCTTTGGAAATGCAGCCACAGCACGTAACTGCTGAGCCATCTTCCTAGTTCATGCTCCAACCCCTTTATAAATTAAGCACGTTTAATACAGAGAGCAAGAAATTAGTGTATGAATTTGCTGTTTTCTTGATTTCTCCCTCACAGTCCTGCTAATAGCAGGAGCCCCGTGAACTTAGAATGCACGAGTTATCATTAATTCTGCCTCAGAATCTATCTCCTGTTGGAACAGATTAGGGGGGGTATGGTTGATTAAGTTACAGATTTGAAGTTTATAAAATAAATGATCTTGTTTTAATACAAAGACTGACTTTATGCTGAGGAAAAAGAAAATTCAAGGAAGTCAGCCAGAACACTAAAAGATAATTTTTTTTTTGCATGTCTTTCAGGACCCTTAATAAGTAAGTAAAACCATATATTTAGAAACATGTATTTTCAGGCACTTTAAGTAGGCTGTTCCTTTGAAGTCCCAGAGAGCACAGCTTCCTTGTGTCAATACTGTGAACTTGAGTCTTGACTTTGCAGCAGACAAGCGAGTCACATGGTGGCACTCGATGGTGCTCATTGGCTTCTCGTTCCTGCTGTGTCTGAGGTGCTGGCTGTTTCCTCACTGCCCTGAATGACACCAGACCCAGCTTGCTATGTAACCATATTTAAGTTCTTTTAACATGTTCTTCGACATACTTCTAACTTAGCTTTCCAATGTGTTATTTTTAAGACCAAAATGAGAAACTCATGCAAGAGAATAGAGAACTACAGCTGCAGTGTCTGCAGCAAAAGCAGCAGCTGGATGAGCTTACAAACCGCATGAAGTTTTTCAACCAGGTGAACCATTTCCCCTCTTTACTTTGTGAGTATATATCTTCAGCATAGAAAAAACAGTGTACAACAAAGCAAGAAGTACAGATGTGTCACTTGTCTATTAGCTGACACACCTGTTTGCTAATTTTGTGTGCCGGTATTCTAAGTTGCTGAATGTCCTGCATACTTGACTTGCTTTCCTAAAGCCTCAGGCACTGTATTTTCTACTAGATATTCGGTGTAGTGGGAATCTGTGCTCTGAACTAATCCTCACTGTGAGCTTTAACTTTCTCTACTACAGGAGAGTGATATTAATGCTGATGACCTGAGTGAAGCCCTCCTGCTTATAAAGGTAGCATTTTAACAATTAGTTGTCAATGCCATGGCTTCATGGCATCTTCCAATGTATTGATGCCCTTCATCTATTAACCTGATGTTAAGAGAGTGAATTGTGTGTGCATCTTCTAAAGCTCACTGCATCGTAGTGTGTGTGTGTGTGTGTGTGTGTGTGTGTGTGTGTGTGTGTGTAAGGGGGGGAGGGAGAAAGAGAATCAATGCTATATTAAGACTCAGGAAATGGTTAGAAGACATTTAGTTATAACATATGCATATTTCATCGTGACATCAAAGTCACATTAAGATAGACCTCAGCACTCTTATTTAAAGCTCTTTGACTGAAAAAAAAAAACAAAAACAAAACACTCTATTTTTACCTGACCCATTATAAAACCAAGTTTGCCTTCTGAAGTAATGTATTGAACCATAACTCAAATGTACTGTTAATCTACAAGTACACTCTTCTTATATCATAATGTACATTTTGATCAGATGAAAAAAATATATGACTTCATTTATGTTATGAAATTGATAAGCTACTTTTATTTCTCTGTAATTGTTCTAAATTTCTATGTTCTAAATGTCTGTTGTTCTAAATGCAAATGTTTGTGTTAATACTGCTTTATTTCTAATGGAAAAATGGAAGCTCGTGAATTTAACTGAATGTTTTTTAATGTTAACATTAATTCACATGGTCACATTCTATAAATTCTTGTTTCAATTAAAAAACTATGGTTTTACTTTAGGCTCAGAAAGAACAAAAAAATGGAGACCTTTCATTTTTAGAAAAAGTGGACAGCGAAATTAATAAAGATCTAGAACGTTCCATGAAAGAGCTTCAAGCAACTCATGCAGAAACAGTGCAAGAACTTGAAAAGACAAGAAATATGTTAATTATGCAACATAAAATCAATAAAGACTATCAGGTACTATCAGACACTAGTTGAGAAGGCATATTTTCTGTGATATTTTACTGATGGTTGTCTTTTCAGAGAAACGTTTTGTTCTATCGTCTTTTATTATCTCCTGTCACCTATTATGACATATTAATAAATTCCTGAAATTTAGCCCTATAACTAGAGAGGATAAATAGTTTTAAAACAAATGAAAAAGCCTTGCCTTAGGGAAATGCTTAGTGGAGTTAAGGTCACTTCTGTTAGTGTCACCACAGTCTTCAGTGAGTCGTAGTCATCACTCTAAAGCCCTGCCACAGCCATCCATGTCAGCTTTCAATAAGAAGGAGATTTGTGTACAAAAAAAAAAAAAGAAAAGAAAAGAAAAAAGGAAGCGACCACTGTAAGCCATGTGACAGGAGGACATTGTGGTTTAGAGTTTGTGCTAGCCATCCAATAGATGTTAAAATCATCCTAATTTTCAAAACTCCAACTAGAAATGCTTGATTTGTACCATAGTAGCCGTAAAATTCCATCTAGAAATGTTTGACTCCTAGCATGGTAGCTTTAAAGCTCCATCTTAAAATGCTTGGCTCAAAGTCACTTTGACAGATGCAAATAGGATAATCATATATAGTGAACCTTTCTGTCTCTTATTTTTAGATGGAAGTTGAAGCAGTGACTCAGAAGATGGAAAATTTGCAGCAAGATTATGAACTCAAAGTGGAACAATATGTTCATCTTCTTGATATCAGAGCTGCACGCATCCAAAAGCTTGAAGGTACAGTGTGCACAGTTTTATGGTGGTTGAAAATGCTGTCCAAACCCTCGCTCACAATATCTTCCTGCTCTGTTTTTTTTTCCCAATTTGAAGCTGGAATAAGTTACCAGATTCTTTTCTACTCAAAAATGTTTAGTAGGATTTTTCAAGAATTTACTGTTTTCAAATTCAGTGTTGTAGTCAAGATTTCAAAGAACTATATAAAGTGTCACAGACTCAAGTGTCGCGGCACCTTTGTGATTTTTCTTCTAAGCAACATGTGCATCTTCGCCAACTCTATGTGCTTGTTCTTTTTTTTTAAGAGTTATTTATTTATTATGTATACAATGTTCTGCCTGCATGTACACCTGAACGCCAGAAGAGGACACCAATTTTCATTATAGATGGTTGTGAGCCAATGTGCTTGTTCTTTTTTCCATTCACTTTGCTCATTCCAAGCACCAGCGTTGGTTCCTTTCTTCCTTGACATCAGATAATAAATACCCTTCTGTGTTTCAAAAGCTAACTTGGTACTTAGCGTGCTAGGAAGCTGGCTCTGATTGATTCACCCATCTTCCCTATACCTGAAATGCCCTCACAGTGAGTTTCAAACTTTAGCAAATGCAAAAATCATCTGAGAGAGCTGTATATATACACGTAGCAGTATACACGTGTAATCCCAGCTCTCCAGCGGATAAGGTGGGAGGAATGCAGGTCTGAAGTCAGCTTGGACACAGTGATGAGCTCTTTGGCAGCCTGGGCTATCTGGAGACCCTATCCTAAGAATGTATCTAATCACAAAGGACACCACTCTGTCTCTAATTGTTTGTGTACTTTGCAATTCAAATGACAGTGTTCTCTCTAAGCACTTCCCCCAGCTAGAAGCCAGAGCTAATGTAGGCTTCTTTCTGTCACTTCTCCTACCTCACATCTAGAATGCTTTTCCTTACTGTTAGGGTGGTGTGTGTGTGTGTGTGTGTGTGAGAGAGAGAGAGAGAGAGAGAGAGGGGACCTCATGTCTTCTTTGTGACATCTATGCATCTTGGAGGCAGAATGGACGTTATATTGCCATTGTTTCTGCCTTTGGGTATTTAACCTCAAATGCAACCATGCTGAGAGACAGAATGTTTAAGAAGCAGTTAAGTCAGTTGGTTCTGCTCTCAAGAAACGATCAGTGCCACTATTATGGAAATGGGTTCATTACTGAAGAGGAGGTTTGTTGTAAGTGAATATGCTCCCTTCTACCTTGTGGAATAGCTTAGCGAGAAAGCTTGCCAGATACAGAATCTTCAACTTAAATTTCTCAGCCTCTACAACTGACTAGAAAAAGTAAATCTCTTATGTGGGAGTGTAACTCAGTGATAGAATGCATGCTTTAGCCTGCACGGAACCCTGCTTCAACCTGCAACACCAAAAAGGTAATAAAACAAATGATCTTTGTTTCTTTACAAAATACCTGGACTCAGATATTCTGTGATAGCATTACAAACGGATTAAGACAATACTTTCCACATTTTCTTGGCACAAGTTCTTTCCAATAGAAGACAGACTTCTATTTACTGGCCTGTGTAGTATGAGTTCCTTAAGGCCAGTGCTTCGGTTTTCCCATATGTATTCCTACTGCCTAGCAGTTTGCTTATGACGCCTTAGAGGCTTGATCATGTTTATGGAGTGAATCACGGATTGAGGGGGCAGGCAAAGCATGCTAGTAAAGGCTTGCACAGACTTGAATGAAAATTCTTCACTTGGTGACCTCCCTTTTAACCAAAAAAATTGGGCTAAATAAACTTTTATTGAGTACTACTTAGAAAAAAAAAAAAAAGGTACACAACGCCCTTTGACTTCTGAAAAGTTCTGCATAGTCAGATAAAGACATTTAGTTATTTCTTCATCAGAGGTAAGTTCTCAAAGTACAGTCTGAGAACCCGCAAGGCTGTAGAAGTCTGCAAGGATAAAACTAGTTTTATAATAATAATAATAATAATAATAATAATAATGATAATAATGTGTTATTTTTCATTGTTATTCCTTACAAATTTATCATGGGGTTTTTCAGGGGCTATATGACATCCAATATCACAACAAATTAAACACAGCCACAGATCCATATTCCAGATGTTTTCTATTAAGTCAGGCCCTAAAGACAATTGTAAAAATATTTTTAAAAAACTTTTTTAAAAGTTGAAAGGATTAAAATAATTTTTTTGGAAATTACAACTTTGAAAAAGTAAATACTATGTTAACATGACATAGGTTTTGTTAGGTATAAAATATTTACATTTTTTCAGTATGATCAATAACAATAAGTATAAATTGTTATCAAAAATCTTTGGGATCCTCAATAACTTTTAAGAGTATAAAATTGCTGATGAGACAGGTGACTCAACTACTGAAGACAGTGTGCGTGAAAGGGGCTAGTACTGAGCATTGTAGAGCCCAACAAACGAGCAGAGAAGAAAACCCTAAAAGATGGGGGGGGGGAAGGAGGAGAACAATGGCACAGAAGCAAAATAGAGCAATAGTTTCAAAAGGAGAGTGCCCATCAGCCTGAAACAAAGAAGAAAATAAGAGAAGCCTGGCAGAGTTCTTACAGAGTTAATCTCTCTTTTTTAATAAGCTATGTCTGCTTCTGCGTTGGGGGAGGTAATGGATATGCCCAACATCTCAATTATGGCAGTAGTGTCAAGTTGTACACACACGCCTAAACTAAACAAATTTATTCTTTAAGTATGCAGTTAAAAGTACATCAGTTATATTTTATAAGGCAGTTTTCCTGGTGCCTCTTGAAGAGAGTCTTCCACAGAGACTGTAGGAACAGTTAAAGACTCATTTTATTCCTTCTGGAGACTTATGTGTAACACTAGGGCAAGCTGTGCATATAGAAAGATGCACAGCCTTTAAGAAAACTGCCTTATAAAATAACTCTGTAAGAGAAACGATAATGGATGTAGCAGAGCTAAAGGAGCACATGGCATCTGTGACCTCAGCTGTAGCTTGCCTTTCTTTTCCTGTTCCTGGCTAAGGCTATCTTACAACTGGAGGTGTAATACTTTTCATTTCCATTCTCTTAATTGTAAACAGATAAATTACACTTGCATATATTTTGAAGTTGCAATATTGTTATTTAATGACGGGTTAAAGCAAGTCTTGAAGGTTTTTTGCTGTTGTTATGAATAAGCAACATTTACAGAGAATAACAGTGAAATTATAGGCTTTAAGATAGAGAATATTCTCTAAAAGCACCCTGACATCTGACCACTTCATAAGCTAGTTTGCATCTGCATATGTCAGCATTTTAACCTCTAAACTGTATTTTCTCTTGCAGCCCAGTTAAAAGATATTGCCTATGGCACTAAGCAGTATAAATTTAAACCCGAAATCATGCCAGATGACTCTGTTGATGAATTTGATGAAACCATCCACCTAGAACGAGGAGAAAATCTATTTGAAATCCACATCAACAAAGTCACATTTTCTTCTGAAGTCCTGCGGGCATCTGGTGATAAAGAGCCTGTCACTTTCTGTACCTATGCTTTCTATGACTTTGAACTGCAGACAACTCCCATAGTGCGAGGCCTTCACCCTGAGTATAACTTTACTTCTCAGTATCTTGTCCATGTCAACGACTTATTTCTGCAGTACATTCAGAAGAACACTGTAACTCTGGAGCTCCACCAAGCCTACAGCACAGATTATGAAACAATTGCAGCATGTCAACTGAGATTCCAGGAGATCCTAGAAAAAAGCGGTCGAATATTTTGCACAGCAAGTTTAGTTGGTAAGTACAGTTTATGATTCTTGGATGTTTGAATCCTAGGTTGGCTTATGTGTTCACTGGCATTCTACATTTATATTTTACCTCACACACTAAGGGTATTAACAATGATCTTTGCTCACAGGCAATTGAACTATCTTCAGTGTCATGAATGATAGCACAAAGTAGCTATTAATACTTATGACCACTGTAAATAGCCCTTAAACATACAAAGTCAAAGGTTTAGTTTGATATTGTTACACTTGCTTAATTAGAATGTCAATTGTACTACATTCTTCAAATGCTTCTGAAGACTGGTCAACACTGGTGCTGCACTGTAGGAATAGTAGTTATTGATAAATAAGACAGACCAAGCCCATACCTAGAGGAGAGGACAAGCTCACACAATTTTATAATATATATTATATGTGTATCTATGTCTGTGTGTATGTGTATATATATATATATATATATATTAAGGTTATATATGTGTATGTCTGTGTGTATATATATATATACACGTGTGTGTGTGTGTGTGTGTGTGTGTGTGTGTGTGTGTGTTTAACAAGAGAACCTGCCCAACCTACCGACCGTAAAGCTCACAATAGCCAGCAGAGAAGCAACTAAAGTGAAAAGGCTCTGGCAGACATCAGACACTTGCCCAATATAGACTGACCACCAGTACAAATAACAAGACAGATAAGAGTCCAGTTCATCTGAACCCTCCCTACCACATCTGTCCATATAACTGAAATTATCTTCAATTTTCAGAAACCCCAAGTCATTCTAACACTTCCTCTTGTTTGTTCTTTTTTTTAAAAAAAAAACTTTCCCTTGTACTTATTTTTCTTTTAATACATTTGTAGTAATGGTATTTTTCCTTTATAATATTGAGAAATTACAGTTTTACTTATTTCCCTTTATGTATTTATCTAATTTTATTTGCACATATTTTATATTATTGGACAATCTACTTTATTTTCAATTTTTAAAATTCTTTCTTACTCTTATGTTTCTACTTCCCTTTTCTTCTACCAATACTTTTTAATTAATGTATTATTTTTAATTTAATAATTTTATGTACACATGTATGAATGCATACATACACAATGTTTATTCACTCCCTATTACCTATCTCTCCTTCTTTTGCTGACACTCTTCTTTCCTACCTATCCTCCTACTTTATTGTCTTTTTTCCCTAACTATGTGTAGTTAGGGTTGCTTGGTTGAGTATGGGTAAGACATTATTTACTGGATTGTAGACAGTTTACTAATCACTACACTACTGAAGAAAATGATACCCCTTCTTCTGGTAACCATTAACTGGCCATAGCTCCTCATGAGGGAGCTCCTCATGAACCAAATGACACACATTCACTGTGCCATCCATGATGGATGTAGCAGGTACCCACAACTGTACCAGATCTTGTACTAGGTACCCACAACTGCTACTATTTTTATTAGGCAGGGGAAGGATGATAAGAAAAGAAACCATACAATTACTAATTTCAGCCTCTCTGTTCATTAGCTCCTCCCTCAAGATTTGCTGGGCTGAGGCTATAGCTCAATTGGTAGAGTCCTTGTGCAGCACATACAAAACTCTAGGTTTGATTCTTAGCACACGGCATGCAGGTCTTTCTATAACCCCAGTTCTTGGGAGGTAGAGGCATGAATATCAGAAGTTCAAGGTCATAGTCAGTTTGAAGCCAGCCTCAGCTAGGCACCCTGTCTCCAAAATAAAAATATTTACCAATTAATTGAATGTAGGTCAGTGAGGGAAATAAAGGAAGCTATTTTTCTGACAAGGGCAAGTAGGAGATGGTATTGTAATTCACCAAGGGAGACCCAGACAGAAACAATTACAAAGAAGAAAATGGAAAATTCTGTTAGACAAGATGGACCTGCCTATTAAGCATCTATGTGGCAGAATCAGGGAAGCAGTTTGGTAAATTGTCTAAAGGCTGGGGATGGATATCCAGAAATAAGAATCACTCACTTACAGTATACTTTACCCCTTGGGTTTATATAATAGATAAAGAAGAGAAGGTGACCAATGCCTAAGCATTGGGACCTCCAAAATTTGTTGGGTTCAGGAAGAAGAAGAAAGAACAGCCAAGAAAACAGTGGCCAGTGCACAGCAGGAAAACTTGAGCATGCGTTCCTCCAGAAGCCAAGTGAGACCTCTGAAGGACAAGGGAGGCCAACTTAGTGTCTGAAGAGGGCTTTTATTTTATGATTGAGTGACTCACTGATTAGATAATGGATTCCTAACTCAGAAACCAAAAGATTTAAGTGCTTCTTTTTCCCTCCTGTCCTCAGCCACCCTGGCCTGTCACCAAAGGCTACAAGTTCATCCAAAGATACTTTATGTTTATACAAGTAAATTGCTTTTATTAATACTCTTTTTTGAGGGCTTTTTGAAATAATGGCAGATATTAAATCTTTTCTAATATTGATGGTGCTGGCCCATTCATGAGAAAAAAAAATGATGAAGCATAATATACTTAACACTATGGTAATATTGAGAAAAAGTTACAGAATGTGGTAAGTATTTAGATATGTACCAGTCCCTCTCAAAACATTTTGAAGGCAGCTGCAGTCCTTGCCCCTAAGAAACATAAGTGATGTATGCACTGCACTCTGGTGAATAGACAGACTGAGCGCTCAGTGCAGTAAGGACATACAGCACGGAAACAAAAGCTTAGGCTGTTAAATCTTCCAGAAGCCATGTAGCAGAGTCTCGATAGAGAAAGAGAAGCTGCCTGAGTGGAGTGTACGGGTCAAGTACCATACAGGGGCACATTGACAGTGCTGTTATTTGGCGTCTATGACCTCTTCCATATGCTTGTGGTCCAAAGAAGTGGAAGGATGCCAAAGATCCCTTAAAAGTTAAGTCAGAATATGGAATGTCATATTTATAATTTTGAGGTTGTATATTGTAAATGTCAAGCTAGATTGAGTCCAACTTGTTTAAGGAAAAGTACGATAGTATCCATAAGATCTGTGGAGTATCTGATTCACTGTTTGGATTTTTCTTTATATGCAAGATTGAAATGATACCAGTTGAAATAGCTCAATCATAGTTTGACATGACTCTTTAATATTTAACATGCAGCGAAACTCATACTCCAGACATAACTTTTCTTCATCTCTGCCATTTGACAATCAAACATCATTTGTGCAAGTCATATTATTTTTCTCTGTATAAAACTTTATGCCTGTAATATATAATACCATTGCTGTACTTCACTTGTATATATTCTCATCTATGTGACTATTTTAACAGAGGGTCATGCATTGATTATATGTAGGAACTAAAGGAGACATCCCAAATTTTGGCACAGTGCAATACTGGTTCCGATTAAGAGTTCCCATGGATCAAGCGATTCGACTTTATCGAGAGCGGGCAAAGGCATTAGGATATATAACATCAAATTTTAAGAAGCCAGAGAAAATGCAATTGGTAAGCTTGACTATAAGATCCTTTCCTAGCACAGGAATCCATACTGTCTTCTTATATCCCATGCTTTAAACTGAAATTGTTTTCTTTTACAAGTATCAGGTGGCTAATTTAACTCTTTATTTTATAATAATCAGACGCTCAGGAAGCAGGAAGAGCAGTAGAGTTGGCCTATGTATACTTTGCTAACTTCTCCCAGTTGTAACATCTTACACAGTTATAATCCTAAAAGGTGGAAATCAAACTGGGAATGGGGATACATGCCTCGTATCCCAGATCTTCAAAGGACTGGAGGCACAGGGGTTACAGATTTAAGACCAGCCTGGGCAACTTCACAAGACCCTGATCAAAAACAGTCTAAAGGGCTAAGGATGTAGTTCTGTGGTAGAGTGCTCGCCTAGCATGTGCAGTGCCAGGCCCTTGGTTCACTCCCTAGTGCTGAAAAACAGAACAAGCAAGACAAGAAATCGACACTGAGCTCCATTAACTGAGCTCCATTAACTAAGCTCCATACCTCATTCAGACTTTATCAGTATTTGCATACAATCATTTGTGTGTTCATTCTGTGAAGTTTTATTGCCTGTAGATAATCACTAAACCACTACCACAAGACACTGAACTGTTCCATTGATGTGAAGGAATTCCCTCGTACTCCCTACGACACTTTTTGAAAATATAACTATAATAGTGTTATCACACATTAAAAGACCTTTATTAATAATTTATACTTGTTAAAGAAAGAACTATTGTATCATTCTCTATTCTTTCAAACTGTTTCCTATCATTAGAATTTTGAAATGGCGAGTACGATTAACATTTTCTTGCTGAAACCAGGAGTTTAAATGCAGTTTTCCATTCCAAACTAGATTTCACTGAGTCTTGATAACCATATTTTTATTGGTTTCATGAACCAGCAAATGCACTGAGTCAAGTTAAATAGAATTCTAGAGTTGATGACCTTTTATATATAACATGAATAGCAAAAGAAAAAGTATGTGAATGACTGGGACAGAACATGGCAGAAATTTGTTGAAATATGTGTACAGTCATAGTTATCTTTCTTCTTTCCTTGGAGTCTATGGTTCTGGGCTCCAGTAGCAGGTTTATGTTAGATGATCCCATTACTTCCTGTAGTCCACCCAGTTTTGATTAAGGACTATCCCTTTGGCCTCAATTGGACCAGGCAGATTTTGCCTTCTGAGGGCAAGGAAATGCAAGACTCTTCATAACTAGAGCGTGTAAAAGTGGGAGCTGTTGATAATCAGATGCTCAGGAAGCAGACATCTTCACCATGTTAGTCAGCAGAATGAAATGAACACAGACTCCAAAGGGAGACTAAAGAGCCAGCATTCAGAGAAAGATGGAGAACAAAGTAAATTCTGGTGTTTTCCCAGTTGTATGAGCTTCCTAGGGACCAGCCCTATTTCTGTTGTACAGATCCATGAAATATCCCTGTAATGTTATGTGAAATTATCTTCCTTTTTACTTTGGCTGGCTGCATTGTTTTCTTTGGCTTTAACTTACAGGATGTGTGTAAATGTAGATTCTCACACCAAAGGGGACATGACAACTGCTTCCCAGGGATCACCTTCCTGTAGTGTTCTTCACAGCACACCTTGAAAAAAGCTGTTACACAGATGATAGTGTTTTCATGGTGTTCTACTTTAATGGATGGATTGAGGGGGCAGGGAGAGGGAGAGGGAGTACTTTAGAAATCATTCCACTAAGCTTTTCTTGGTTGAGTGCAAGCTCTCCTTGGTAAGCAGTCATTGTACTTGCACACCCCCAGAGGTCTCACTGGGGGCATTGTGACCAGCATCTCTTGCTCAATCCAGACTGGGCACTGCAAAAGGGGCCAGGTAGAAAGTTCTCCAGTGCTCAACTAATTGAAGCACTGGACCACCAGCATTTTCTTTGTCTCAGATCATCTCAGCTATAAAAGATTTATCGCTTGTGGTTCCCAAGAGGGACATGGAATAGTTTCTAGCTCAACCCAGTACCTTTGTTTGTCTCTTCCGGAATGCCCTCTCAGTCCAGCTTTTTACTCTTTCAGGCTTCTCTCAAACCACACTCTGGTGAACAGGTAAGTCTCATTTAGTTAGGGTGTTCTTCGGACCCATCACTCATTTGGCTCTTCGGTTACTAAGGAGAATTAAAGAGCATTACATTAACTTTTGTCTTGAGTTTATTTGATATTGGGACCGATTTCTACAAATATCCTCAGTCGTCCATGTTTGCTGCCAGTAGCACAGGATGTGTATCTCATGTGTACTTGGTCTTTCATCGTACTGTTCTGAAGCATGTTAATTTTAAATAAGAATCTTTTTGCTGAGAAAATGACTTTGACATGAAAGTATGTAGTTATGTCTATTTACACAATTTTGTTTGGAGGTTTTGGCAGCTAATAATTACCTTTTAATTGTATTATTTCTATAACATAAATCTGTATGTTTTTCCAGTTGAGTCAGCAAGAACCCACAGTTGCTCAGATCAATTCAGCAGAGTCCGCAGATGGCAACTTAAATGAACTTCACATTACAGTAAGATGTTGCAGCAACCTGCAATCCCGAGCAAGCCACCTCCAGCCACACGCATATGTTGTGTACAAGTTTTTTGATTTTCCGGACCATGACACAGCTATCATTCCCAGTAGTAACGATCCACAGTTTGATGACCACATGAGTTTCCCGGTGCCAATGAATATGGATTTGGATCGATACCTTAAGTCAGAGTCTCTGAGTTTTTATGTGTTTGATGATAGTGATACCCAGGAGAATATTTACATAGGAAAAGTGAATGTGCCTCTGATTTCCCTCGCACATGACAGGTGTATCTCAGGTAAGAGTATATCACAGTTGTATCTATGATTTATTAGTAACTAATATTCCTAACCTTAGACATTTTTGTACTTCGGGTCTATAATATTGTTTATATTTTTAGTTATTTCATTGATTGAAATTTGAGGGTATTTATGGTGTACTCAAAAGCAATACTGACATGATTACATTAAAATATAAAAAGTCTAATTTTATGCATTCCCTCTTTCCTTTTTTGTGTTGTTGCTGCCATATATATGTATATAGTATTCCTGCATTTTGCCATTTTTATTGGTGTATATTAATTGCATAAAATAATGGGTTATATTATGATGTTTTCATATATGCATATAGCAGACTGTGATACATTCACCTCTCTTCCCCATACTGTCCTGTCTCCCCTCTCTCCCCCACCACCTTTAGAGAAAGTAATTATAGGGTTCTTGTTATTTACCTGTATACTTACTGTTTGGGGCATTTATTTATTCCTGTAGATTGACTTCATTTTCACTCTGATATATATGCTTATCATGAGGTCATTTCCTTGCTCCATGCAGCTCTGCCTCAGTCCTTCATGATATATCTATCTGAAGTACTATGAACCTAACAATATAATTTATAATTATTGATTTAAGATTTAAATATTTAAGAGGAGAAAAAAAAAACATACTTGCATGGTCTTTTATAACTATGTTTGCAGTCACCCTTTTGGTCCTTTTAGTTGTGTGGATTTGAGTTACCGTCATGTTCCTTTTTCTTTCAGCGTGAAGAAAACTTCTTATTTGATATATTCTAGAAGTCAGATCTACTGCCAGAAACTGGTTTCAGTCATGGTTATCTTAGAGTATTCTTACTTTTTCTTTGAATTTTTTGAAGGATAGTCTTGCTGGCTAGTAGTTTGGCTGTTGAATTTTGGTTTTGGTTTGGTTTGTTATCCATTTTGTACGTGTAGTACATCAAACCACTGGTTTTGGAAAAGCCATTCTTTCTGAGAAGCCACCTATTGACCTTAATGTGAGTCACATAAACATGATACTGCTTTTAAGGTTTTGTTTGTGGCTCTGAATAGTTTGTGTCTAGATGTGTTTCCTCTTGTGCTTCTTCTGTTTGTAGTTTATTGGTCTTCCTGTATGTGTACTATAGTGTTACACACCCAATTTGAAAAGTTCTCTGTCATTTCTTCTTAAGTTATTTGTTTCTCCTGTTTCTCCTCCTGACTCATAGGTTGGTATGTTAAATGACACACCATAGGTCTCTCTGGCTTAGTTCTTCTTTCTTCCCATTCCTTACATTTGATAGTGTTACTGTTCTATCTATAAGTTCACTGGATTATTTTCTATGCAACGTCACCTCTCCTGTTGAACCCACTGTTGGATGTATTCCATTGCACTGTTGTTTTTTGTTGTTTTTTTTTTTTTCAGCTCCATAATTTCTGTTACTTCTTTTTATTTTCTTCTACACCATCCTCTACCTTCACTCCCAA
This sequence comes from Meriones unguiculatus, assembly GCF_030254825.1. NCBI lineage: Eukaryota > Metazoa > Chordata > Mammalia > Rodentia > Muridae > Meriones > Meriones unguiculatus. Next base: position 36,639,196 of record NC_083358.1, read on the forward strand.
TGCTAGGTCTCCAGAGGCTCACATAAGCAAGCACTCTACCACTTGCTGATATTCTAACATAATTTCAGACAGACAGACAGATAGATGAAAAAATAGATTCTCTTTACTGTTTCTATTTGATAGGTCATTGTCATATAATTTAATTTTTCTTACACATTTTTATTGAAAATTTTTTACACAATGTATTCTGATCATACTAGCCTTTCCTTGACTTTTCCAAGATCCTTCCTTCCACCCAACTCGATGCCATTACTTTCTCTCTTTTTAATAATTTATTTATTTTTATTATTTTTTAATGTTTGTTAGTGTTTTGCCTGTATTTATGACTGTATGAGAGTGTCAGATCTCCTGGAACTGGAGTTTCAGACAGTTATGAACTGCCATGTGGGTGCTGAGAATTGAACCTGGGTCCTCTGGAAGAACAGCCAATGCTCTTAACCGCTGAGCCATCTCCCCAGCCCTCTACTTTCTCTCTCTTTAGAAAGCAAAAAGAATAGGCAAAGAAAAAGAAAGACACAAACAGACAAACAAAACCTATAAAAACACAGAATCAAGCCGGGTGTGGTGGTGCCCACCTGTAATCCCAGCACTCGGGAGCCTGTAATCCCAGCACTCAGGAGGCAAAGGCAGGCCTGTCTCTGTGAGTTTGAAGCTAACCTGGTCTACAAAGGTAGTCCAGAACAGCCATGGCTACACAGAGAAACAATGTCTCAAAAAAACAAACTTAGAAACTATAATATACAAGCAAAAGACCAATAAGACAAAACCAAAAATGCCCAAACAAAGCAATTTGAGAAGAAAAAAAAAAAAAAAAAAAAAACAGGCTACCAAAATAGCTTAAGTTTGTTTTTGTTTTGTGCTGGGCATCTACAGTTGGGCACAGGGCCTGCCCATACATATGGTTAATATAACCAGTGAGACTTTGTTGGAAAAATGTAATTTTTCTTTTTCAAGCACGTGTCAATTGCAGATAGCTTCTGGGTTGGGAGGGGGAGCCTGGGTTCCACTCTCCCTTTCAGATTGGAAGTATATCTGGCTAGAGCCTGTGCAGGTTATGGAGGGCGCGACCAATAACCTTGGTGATAGCCTAGAATGTTTAGGGGTTTCCATGGGACCCCTGTGGACAACTATTCAACTACATATAGCCCTTTTTGGAACTGGATGTTTTACTTGGTGATAAAAGACGTCTAGACGTCTCCCCCTTTATTTGGTGACTCCGTTTATATGCCTTTGAAATATGTATATATTTTAGGAAGTTTGGAGAGATCTAGGTTTCCATATGACCCCCTCAAATAGACTTTAATGTTGGTTTTCCCTTTCTCATATTCCCTTTCTTACTTTCTCATCCATCCCCTTTCCCACTTAATCCTTCCACTAACATCTCCCTCCTGTCTCTTCAAAACTAATAGTCTATTTCCCTTCCTTGAGAGATCCTCCTTGCTCTCACATCCCTTACTTGATACATAACCTCTGTGATTATACAGATTATAGCATGCCTATTAAAGGCTTAGAAACTAGTAAGCACATATAAGAGAAAAACTTAGAAAATTTGTCATTTGAAGTCTGGATTACCTCACTCAGGATTGTTGGGGTATTTTGTTTTGTTTTTTAATTCTATCCTTTTTCCGCACATTTCCATAATTTTGGTTTAACAGCTTAGTAATATTCCATTGTGTAAATGTAGCACATTCTCATTATCTGTTCATCAGTTGATAGACATCAAAGCTATTTCCAGTTTCTTACTCTTATGAATAGAGCAGCAATAAGCATGGGTGAACAAGCCTCTCTATCAGATGTAGAGACCTTTGGGTATATGTCCAAAAGTGGTGTAGCTAGATGTGGAGGTAGATGTATTCCCAGCCTCTTAAGGAACTGCCACACTGATTTCCATTGTGGTTGTATAAGTTTAAACTCTCATGAGCAATGAACAGTTGTTTCCTTTCCCAACATCCTTGACAACATGAAGTGCCATTTTCTGTATTGATCTTGCTGATTCTGACTGGTATAAGATGAAATCTCAAAGTAGTTTTAATTCACATTTTTCTGATGACCAAAGATGTTGAACATTTCTTTAAGTGTGTCTTGGCTATTTGTGTTTCATCCTTTGAGAAATCTGTTTTAGTTCTGTACTCCCATTTTTTAATTGGGTTATTTTCTTTATGTTTCAGGGTTTTTTTTTTTTCTTTATTTTAGATAAAAGCCCTCTATTAGATGTGAAATTGGTTTTTAAAATGCCATTCTGTAGCCTGGTGCAGAATGTTGTCCTTTGCCATACAGAAGCCTTTTTGTTTCTATGAGGTCATCCCATTTATTAATTGTTGTTCTTAGTGCCTGTGCCATCACTGTTCTGTTTAGAAAGTCTTTTCCTGTGCCAGTGAATTTAAGACTATTCCCCAGTTTTCCTCTGTCAGATTCAGAGGATCTGGTCTTACGTTGAGGTATTTGATTTATTTGAAGTTTCATGCAGGGTGATGTATGTGGATTAATTTGCATTATTCAACATCCAGACCTCCAGTTAGACCAACAGCATTTGTCAAGATGCTGTGTAGCACTCTTTTAAAACTATTTTAAAATAGTTTAAAAAAAAATAGGTGTTTAGGTTTCAACCTCCCTTCCAACCTCCCATTTCTTACGTAAGAGAGAAAACATAGTGGGGAGAGAGGCCTCGACTCCTTTACAGACCCCAGCTGTTTACGGCCAAGGGGTTCTTTTAAGGGTCCACACCCATTTCCATCAATCACAGACACAGCTAGCAGTCTTCTCCACACCACTGCACCCCAAAGGGCTTCTCTCCTGCTCCAACCTGTGTGCTCCGAACTGCCACACCGTCACTGGTCTCTGGTCTCTCCAGACTACTGCGTGCCAGACCCCACACCAAATGCCACCATCTTCTCATTTTCAGCTATCATATTTATACTCCTACAGTCCTAGACCACGCCCCTCTCCGTGCCAAATGTGGAAAGCCATTACCAGCTGGTAAAAGCCATGCTCCACACAAGACAATTAACAGGTGTGGACAAACTACAGCCCAACTAAAATTCCACACTTGGGATTAAAACAAAAACAAATTTACATAAAATACAAAGAAACCCAAACTTCCATTACAGTGCTGCTGTTTTTCCTAGTGTGTGTTTTTGGATTTTTTTTTTTAATCAAAAATCAGCTGTCTGTAGGTATATGGACTTACGTCTGTATCTTCATTTCAGTTCCATTGACTGACATGTCTGGTTTTGTGCCGAAACAATGCTGTTTGCATTACTATAGCTCTGTAGTACAACTTGAACTCTGAGATGGTGATATCACCAGCAGTTTTTTATTATTCCAGAATGTTTTATTTTTCCTGGGTTTGTGTGTGTGTGTGTGTGTGTTTCCATATGAAACTAAAAGGTTTTTTTTTTCCAATTTCTGTGAAGAATTGTGTTGGAATTTTGATGGGGATAGAATTGACTCTGTATATTGCTTTTTTTTTTTTTGTATATTGCTTTTGGTAGGATGGTCATTTCCAATTTATAAATCTGTGAGCACAGGAGAGCTTTCCATCTTCTATCTTCAAATTTTTTCTTCAGTGTCCTAAAGTTTTCATTATATGAGTCTTTCATTTGCTTGATTAGAGTTACCACGTGATATTTTATATTATTTGAAGCGATCGTTAAAGGTGCTGTTTCCATGCTTTCTCATTTTATTTGTCATTTGTATATATAGGAGGGCTAGTAATTTTTGTGAGTTAATTTTGTATCCAGCTATTTTGCTCAAGGTGTTTATCAGCTATAGGAGTTTTCCAGTGGAATTTTTAGGGTCACTTATAAATACAATCATATCATCTGCAAATAAAGATACTTTTGACTTTCCAATGCATCCCATTGATCTCCTTCAGTTGTCTTACTGCTCTAGCTAAGACTTCAAGTACTATATTTGAATAGGTGTGGAGAGAGTAGAAAACCTTGGGTTGCTCCAAATTCTGGTTAAATTGCTTTGAGTTTCTCCCCATTTTTCGTGAAGGGATGTTGGATTTTTGCCAAAGGTTTTTCTGCATATGATCCTGTGTGGTTTTTGTCTTTCAGCTTGTTTATATGGTAAATTACGTTTATCAATTTATATATGTTGAAACATCCCTACATTTCTGGGGTGAAACCTACTTGATGAGGATGGATAATCTTTTGGTGTGTTATTGGATTTGGTTTGCAAGAATTTTATTGAGAAATTTTGTATCTATGATCAAACAGGAAATTTGTCTGTAATCCTCTTTATTGTGTCTTTATGTGGTTTGGGTATCAGGGTTACTATGGCCTTGAAAAACAAATTGGGCAATGTTCCTTCTGCTTAAATTTTATAGACTAATTTGAGGAATATTGGCATTAACTCTTCTTTGAAAGTCTGGTAGAATTCTGTACTAACACCTTCTGGCCCCAGACTCGTTTTGGTTCGGAGACTTGTAATTACTGCCTTTATTTTACTAAGGGCTATAGATCTGTTGAAATTGCTCATCGAATGTTGATTTAACTTTGGTAAATGTTATCTATCAAGATAATTACCCATTTCTTTCACATTTTCCAATTGGTGAAATACAGATTTTTTTAAAGTATATTCTTATGATTCTCTGTAGTTCATTAGTGTTTGTTGTTATATCCCCATTTTCATTCCTAATTTTGTTAGCGTACATATTCTTCCTCTGCCTTTTAGTTAATTTGGATAAGAATTTGTCAATCTTAAAGATTTTTCTCAAAGAAACAACTCTTTTGTTTCATTGATTCTTTGTATTTTTAAATTCTATTTTATTAATTTCAGCTCTGAGTTTGATTGTTTTTACTGTCTATTCCTTTTGGGTGGAATTGTTTATTTTCATTCTAGAGACTTCAGATATGCTGTAAAGTCACTAATATGAGATCTGTTTTTTTAATTTTTTTTTTTTTTAGGCATTTAGTACCATGAGTGTGCCTCTTAGAATCACCTTTATATCCCATATGTTTGAGTATGTTGTGTATTAGTCATTCAGTTCTAGAAAGTCTTTAATTTCTGTCAACCCATTTTTCATTCAGTAATAAGTTGTTCGGTTTTTATGAGTTTTTACGTTTTCTGTTGTTGAGAATACTCTTTAATCCATAGTGGTCAGTTAGGATGTGGGTGTTATTTCAACTTTCTTTTATCTGTTGAGACTTGTGTGCAAGTATGTAGTCAGTTTTGGAGAAAGTTCCATAAGATGCTGAGAAGATTTATTCTTTTGTGTTTGCATGAAATATTCTGTAAATATCCATTGGTTCTATTTGGTTTATAACAGCTCCAACATTTGTTTGTTTGTTTGTTTTTCCTGGATGATCTGTCTGTTGGAGGGAACGGGGTGTTTAAGTCTTCCACTATCAGTGTGTGAGGGCTAATATATGACTTACCCTGTAGTAGTGTTTCCTTTATGAACTTGGGTGGCCTATGTCTGCTGCATAGATGTTAAGATGTTACAATGTCTGGGAGATTTTTCCTTTGATGAGTATGTAGTGTCCTTCCCTGTGTCTTCTGATTAATTTTTCATTGAATTCTATTTTGTTAGGTGTCAAAATGGCTGCGCTAATGTGTTTCTTAGGTCTGCTTGCTTGGAATATCTTTTTCCATCCTTTACCCTAAAGTCATGTCTCTATCCTTGATGTTAAGATGTGTTTCTTGGTGCATCCGAAGAATGGATCCTGTTTTTGCATTCATTTTCTTAGTCTTTAACTTTTTATTGGGGAATTTGTGCCTCTGATGTTGAAAGTGACCAATGATTGTTGATTCCTGTTATTTTGTTGTTGCTGTTGTCGCGTGTGTGTGTGTGTGTGTGTGTGTGTGTGTGTGTGTTTCCCTTCTTTTGACTTTTCTGGTCTGTGATTATTTCCTGAGTTTTCTTTGATGTAGTTAACCTAAAGAGAAATCTTTCACAAATTTGTAGCTAGATATTGCTTAAATTTTGCTTTATCATGGAATGTCTCACTTTTTTTCCATCTATGATGATTGAAAGTTTTACTAGGTATAGTAATTTGGGCTGGCATTGTGGTCTTTTAGAATCTCTAGACATCTGTTCAGATCCATCTGGCTTTCAGTCTCCATTGAGAAGTCAGGCATAATTCTAAGGCCTGCCTTTATATGTTACTTGTTCTTTCCCCTTGTAGCTTTTAATATTCTTTTTTTTTTTTTTCTATACATTTGGAGTTTCAATTATTTTATTTTAAGGGAACTTTCTCGGCTGGTCTAGTCTATTTGGTTTTGGTTTTTCTCTATGCTTCTTGTGCTTTTTTTATAGGCATCTCCTTCTTTAAGCTACGGAAATTTTCTTCTGATTTTTATTGAAAATATTTTCTATGCCTTTGGCTTGGGTTTCTTCTCCTTCTTTTAGTCCTACTACTCTTAGATTTGGCCTTTTTATAGTGTTCCAGATTTCCTGGGTGTTTTATGCCAGGATCTTTTTAGATTTAACATTTGATTTGACCACGGTATTTATTTCTTCTACCATGTCTTCAGTACCTGATATTCTGTCTTCCATCTCTTACATTCTGTTGCCTCTGAAGTTCCTGTTCAAGTTTCTAAATTTTTCATTTCTAAATTTTCTTCAGTTTGGATTTTCTTTATTGCTTTTATTTCCACTTTCAGATCTTGAACTGTTTTATCCATTTCCTTCCACTGTTTATGTTTTCATAGTTTTCTTTAAGGGATTTATTTCCTCTTTAAGTACCTCTATCATATTCATAAAACCTATTTTAAGGTCTTTGTTCTATGTTTCAGGTACACTGCAATATTCAGGACCTACTGTGGAAGCATTGCTGGGCTCTAATGGAAATACTTTGTCCTAGCAGTTATTGATTATGTCTTTATGTTAGCATCTAGACATCTGGATTTGGGAAAATTGTAATTCTAGGTGCTGATATCTGGTCTTGTCTTTGTTGGGTGGGTGCTTTGTTCCTTGGTTTCTGTTGCCCTCTGTGGTTCTTAGGAGAGGCTGGTAGGATAGTCTTCTGGGGTTCTGATAGTTGTGGAGGTTATAGGTAAAAATTCCTTGGTATTGGGAGCTGACACTTAGGAATGGGGATGGCTAGGAGTGAGGGCTGAAGGGATCCACAGGAGGGAGGAAAGCAGGCTGTTCCACCAGAATCTGCTTAGTCCCCTGGGAATGGGTCAGAAAGTGAGGAGAGGCCACAGTAGGTGGTCTACTACAGAGGTGGGATGAGACTGGGAGATTGGATATGGAGGAAAGGAGGGAGAGTGAAGATCTGTATGTAGTCTACCTGCTTTCCCTGACCCACTTGCTTCTTTGTCAGGCTTGGCTGGCAGCTTTCCCAGAGAAAGCTGGATTTGGGGGCGGGGATAACAGGATGAGGGGGAAGGTTGAGGAGCTGTGCAAGGTCACCTGGAGATGGGGGGGGGGCACAGCAGGTGGTCTGTTCCTATGGAGCTGCAGGTGAGAATGGAGGATTGGTTTGGAAGAGAAAGGAGGGATGAAGATCTGCTTACATTACCTGCTTTCCTGGCAGGAGTGGCCTGCAGCTTCCCAGAGAACTCCTGATGGAGCTGGGGGCTAAGTAGGGTGAAGAAAGTTTGGAGGGGAAGATCTGTGTCTTCTATGTTTGCAGACAGGTAGGGGGAGCAAGACTGCAGCAGTAGTCTGCAAAAGGAGGATTGGACTTGGTGGAGAGGAGAGAGAAGTAAAAGTCTGTAGTTAGCCTACCTCTTTTCCTGGCCAAGGTGTTGGAGGCTGGGATCATGGGAGCAGTGAGGGAAGGAGGGTTGGAGAAAAAGGTCTATGTAATTTGTTGGAAATGGGGACAGAAAGGAAGGGGAGACCACAGTAGATGTACTGCTGCAGAGGTTAGAATAAGGTGTGAGGACTGGGTTTGGAGGATTGGTAGGAGAGGGGAAGATTCACAATGAGGCTACCTGTTTCCCTGGTTTGAGTGGCCTTTGGGCTCCCAGGGCTCTGCTGTAATTCTTACAGTCAGAAAGTTTCACTCTGGCATTGAGAAAATGATTTTCATAATTTGCAGGGATATTTGAGTTATTAGATAATGAAAAGCATGCTGCAGGAACTATCCAAGTTATATTGAAGTGGAAATTCACCTACCTTCCACCAAGTGGATCAATAACTACTGAAGACCTAGGGACGTTCCTATGCAGAGAAGAGCCAGAGGCTGTTCAGAGACTACCTCCAGCATCCTCAGCTGTTACAGCAGTTGTAGTGAGTAATGGTGACTTTCAATTTCAAGTAAAATACTTTGAATATAAACTTAACAGCCAAATAATTCCACCAAAAACTAGCTGAAGCTTCATCTAAAATGTAGTGATCATCATAATCTGACATTATTTTATCTTAGGCACCAAAACCTAAACCAAGACAACGTTTAACACTAGTGGACAAAAAGGTCTCTTTTGTGGATACCATGCCGCACCTGAGTCCTGTAAGTAAGCAATACCTCAAATATTGATTTCCCTTTTCTGTAGCAAATCTTGAGAGTATAGACTGTACTGTACCTTCCTGACATAAGCACAGACAGTAAGCATAGCATGTCTTTACTGTGGTACCAGATTGCATGTTCTTCCGTGACCCTACAGCCCTTTCCAGCTACCTAAGGAATCTTCTGCTCCCATTTACAAAACAGCCTTCAAACAAGTGGTATAAATGCTGTCTCCCTTCCCCCACATTGTTTCTTGATCTTTCACAATGAAACAAGTATCTTCCTAACAAGTAGTGAATCTACCTACTCTATAATGAATACAAAATAACATACATGGTTTTCCCATTAGTTCAAGGAGACCTTTTCTTCTCCTCTTCAAGATATAAAGGACAGTTCCCCAGAAATGGCACATACACCAGAAACAGAAAATAGTGCGTCAGTTGTTACATGTACTTCAAAGGTATGCCTTTGTATTAAAATTATTCTGAAGGGTTTATTTTGGGACTTAAAAGCCTTTGTCTTGTGTTTTAGACATGATTCAGGAAGTCATTGCATCGTTCCTACTTTTGTATGACTCTTCAAGGATTTTTTAAAAATTATAAGTATAACAGATATAGTTGTCTATATATTGCCAGGAATATGTAAACTGAAATCAATATAAAAGTCATTTTGAGATTAATACATCTCCATAGTTTTAAGTTTTGTTGAGACAAGATTTTGTGTATGCAAGGCTGGTCTCAAACACTGTGTAGCTATGGCTAACATGGGATTACCTACCCTCTGCCTTCTGCCTCTATGTGATGGTGATACAAACATGCACTACCACATCAGGCTAACTTACATCCTTCATTCTTACTGTTTATTTGAACTTTGATTGACCTATGTGTTTTCATCTATTTATTCAATCTAAATAAATGTTTTCTAATGAGTCTTTAATAGCTATGTAGCATATCTCTGTGTGGTTTGTTGTTTTCAATGATGATGGTGGTTGTAGAGGTAGAGGTGGTGAAGGCTGTGGTGGAAGTGGTGGAGGAGGGAGTGGTGATTTAGAGACAGAAACTCACTTGTTCGAAGCAGACTGGCTTGGAACTCATTTCTCTTTATGCATCCCATGATGGCCCCAAACTCATTGAATCCTCCTGCCTCCTGAGTATTGGGATTATGAGCAGGAGACACCATGCCCAGCTACATGCCTGTGTACTCCAGTCTCAAATGTACATTGTTATCCAGGTGCTTCAGCAAGAATGTTATAAACTGTAACCCAAGCAATAATAAATCAAGCAATGTACTTCTTTTATGCATGTTTCACAGGAAAGCAGTATAGCTGAGGAAGAAGAAAAGATAGAGAAAATGCAACAAGGAAAAGATGACATCTCTTTCCTATCTGAGGGTCAGCTTACATCACAAAGTGTGGCTTCCTCAGAAGATGGAGCAGAAATAACCGAAGAATTGGAGCCAGAAGGTGACTTTCTGTTTCAGCTTGCTGTTTACCTTACTTTACTTTCTCTGTGTGAGCATGCATGATATATACAACACATCATTCAGTAGTGAATCTACCTAGTAATGCCTGCCTCCTGACAGAAGTGGTGGGTGAAAGGTCTTCAGGCTCTTCTTAGGTCCCACATAGAATACAAGTGTCATTGCTGAGGTTGTCCCCAATTTATGCTAGAGATATTTTATGTTCTCTTTGGGATCAATATTATCAATAAGAATATTCTTTATCTTTGACTTTCTGAAATTAAAATCAAGAATTGTGACTTTTAAAGATAACATACTGTTTCACTTTATTTATATAAAAGTGAACTTAACTCTGTAGACAGGAAGTAGGTAAGTAGCCTGGGAAGCCTGAGTGGGAGCAGAGGAGAAAGATTGCAGAGGAAACAGAGCAGTGTTGATTAGGCCCACTACCTTTATTAAAAAAAAAAAAAAAAAACATTTATTTCTTTTGCATGTGTATGTACATCTATGCATGCTACACATACATTTGGAATGGTTCTCTCCTTCCATGAAGGTTCCACTAACAAATTCAGATCATCAGGCTTGATGACAGGCACCTTTACCCACCGAACCATCTTGCTGGCCCATATTCACTATTTTAATTGGGAAGATAGTTCCACAGAATTAACTGTCAAATATCAAATTTTGTAGTTTAAGTATGTATAGAGTTTATTGTATGTGTTTTTACTTTAATAGAACTGTAATTTTTTTTTTTTTTTGAGACAGGGTTTCTCTGTGTAGCCTTGGCTGTCCTGAACTTGCTTTATAGACCAGACTAGCCTCGAACTCACGAAGATCCTCCTGTCTCTGGGATTAAAGGTGTATGCTCCCATGCCCAGCTTAATTTAAATTTTTTTTAACAATAAGAATTTCTTTTACACAATATTTTGTGTAAGTCATTGGAAAATATCTGCTGTGTGATGGCAGATGTGGGCTGGGCTATTGTGGAAGCTTGAGTGCCATATCGGGGCTGAACATCAGTCTCCACTTACCATTCTTACTGTCTTTGTGCATTACTTGCCCAGACACTCTAGCAGGCACCCAGTGCCTCTCAGACTTAATTACTAAGTAGATGAAAATTCATATGGCAACTTAAAAGAATGTTTAAACAAGAGGGGAATAAAAGAAAGATGTTCTTTCTATAATTGATGACCCTACTGTAAGACCACAGAAACTAGTTTGATCTAGCCTGGATAGATAGGTTATGTCTCTTGAGCTCAATGGCATGAATAGAAAAGGGCTGGCTCTCACTGTAGCTACAGCTGCAGATGGCCTAGTGACACAGTTTCATCAGCTTTCTGTTGCGGTAAAAAAGATAAAGACTTGTGGACAATGTAGAGAAGATTTTATCACGGTACAGTTTTGTTATAGAAGCCCACCAGTGCTGTGGCAGAATCCTGCCCCCACATAGTCCTGTAAGATTGCTGCATGGCAACCAGTGCAGGGTGGCACATGCCTGTACTCCCAGCACTCAGAGGCACAGGCTAGTGGATCTCTGAGTTCAAGGACAGCCTGGCCTACAAAGCAAGTACAGGACAGCCACAGCTACACAGAGAAACCCTGTTTGAAAAAACAAAACAAACAAACAAAAAAGATTGCTGCATGGCATGAGCAGTGATGGCATACCTTGACATAGGTCTGTGCAGCCTGCTGACTGGTTAGTTAGCACAAATATGCATAGCATTCTTCAAACATACATTGACCGATGAAGGAAGGAAAAACTGGACATTTATGCCAGGCATGGTGCCACATGCCTTTGTCCCAGCACTTGGGAGGCAGAGACAGGTGGATCTTCGTGAGTTCAAGGCCAGCCTGGGCTACTGAATGATTCCAGAACAGGGCTACAGAGAAATTCTGTCTTAAAAAAACAAAAACAAAAACAAAAAAGGACATTGAAGACATTCAACTTTGGGTTGGTGTTTTTCACAGCCTCATTGATACATTGTCAACTGTAGTTATTTATGTTTTAGATTTTACTAATTTGTTTAGGATGATTTGCATTTCTATACCTTTGTGTCATTATACCTTGTTTCCATTCATTCTCCTCCTCTACTCCACTACAGCTGGTTCTCTTTCTTCCCCCAATTAATCCCATCTTCTTACTTATCACATGTGTTACATTGCCACATTTTTAATTGCTGTGTAAACTGATATGCCCAGAATATTGAAAAATTTGCTAACTCCTGCACCTGTATTTTGTGACTATCCTGTAATTATTTACTTAATGCTGTCCTTGAACAGATAGTAGAAATTGTGATGAAAGTGTGGCTTCTCTTTGGAAAATGTTTTCCTTCCTTTATTCTTTGAAGTTTTTCCATTGAAATAGTGTAGTCTGCCTTTCCTGTGCATGCATTTGCTATGCTAACTCTTGGTTGTGTTCTCTACTTGGGATTATAATAAAGCTCAAATGGTTTGCGTTTTGTTTGCTACCAGCATATATGGAAATTTGTAAAACTGCTTCTAGTTTAAAATACAGTAAGCAGAACATATAGGAATCTTTTTTAAATAATTGGAGAAATTATGAAGCATCATAAAGTCCAGATATAAAGAGTAAAAACAAAGGATGGGGGAGATGGCTCAGTGGGAACAGGCGCTTGCCACCAGCTCTGAGAACCTGAGTTTGATTTCCAGGACCCACATACTGGAAAGAGAAAACTGACTCCCAAAAGTTATCATCTGACCTGCACACTTGTAGTGGCCCATGAAACACACACACACAGAGACAGATAGAGAGAGAGAGACTGAGATAGAGAGAGAATAGATAATAAAATTTAAGAACTAAAAGCAACATCTATTAACCTTATACTTCTATTGTTTTCATTAATTTCATAATATAACAATAATTTTTTTTTACTTCTTTTGTATTTACTAAAATTAAACTTGAAGTTTTCTCAGGCTATTTTTTTTTCCTAAAATATACATGCAGATGTCCGTGCAACTGAAAGTGATAGACCTGGTTGTCGGGCCATTCTTTTATGTTGTCCTGTGATGTGTGCAATGAATATGTTGGCTAACCCTGGTGAATGTTGCCTCATGTTTTCTGACAGATGAAGACAGATCAACTTCAGATAGTGACGACTGCATCATCCCAGGCTCCGTCTCCATGAAAACCAAACAGGTGAGGAGCTTAATGCCAGATGTAGGGTTCTAAATGGAGGCTGAACTTCGTTCTCAGCATATCAGTCTTCTTAAATGGAAATTTAAGGCAAAAATATTTCTGAAAAATGTTTAATGTGTCTACTGCAAGACAGTTTCACTGATACAGTTTCTCTATGTGTTTTTGTATGTATATACATGTTTATATGAAGGCACACTTTGTGCATGTGTGTAGAGGTAAGAGATTAATACCAGAGGTCTTCCTCAGTAATTTTTTTTTTTTTCTCAGTAACTCTTTGTCTTATTTTTGGAGAAGTGTTTCTCTGAATCTGCCAGTTTGGCCAGACTCTCTGACAAGCATACCTCCAAGGGACCTTCTAGTCTCCATCTCCCTAGTGCTGGGATTATAGAGTCACGCCGCTATCTCCAGCTTTTGCTTTTTTGTCGGGGTATCAGGAACCAAACTGAGGTAATCATGCTTGCACGTCAAACACTGAACCACCTGAGCCACGTCCTCAGCCCGTTTGTGCTTGTGTCAAGATGTGTACGACAGCATGTAATGTAAGCATTACTTCTCTCAAGGGACCAACACTGGCAGCATGACCCACCTCCTGCCAAAAGCCTGCTGACTTCTCTTTCAGTTCCCGTGTACAAAGACTCATTAAAGCAGATCTGTGTCTCAGAAAACACAACTGTGAGACTGCACTGAAACTAGAATAGCTTAACCTACATTACTTCATAGAGTTTCAAACCTAAATATGTCTATTGATAAACTGTTACTTCTAACAAAAAAATTAAAACTACTCAGAAAATAATTAACAAGTTCAAGAATTCTTTGTTTTATATCACGCTGACATGTGGTATATAAATAGAAACATTGAAATGAAAATTATCTTTCAAAATATAAATGGAAGATTTCCTGCATATAAGAGCATTTTTATCATGTGGGGGAGGAGGTTATAAAGTCAATGTAAATAGTACCAGGTAGGTAACATAGGCCTCAGTTCTTAATACTTAGAAGAATGAGGCATGAGAAGTGCAAGTTCCAGACTGGCTACTTCAAAAAGAGAAGCTAGGGCCAGTGAGAAGGTCCAGTGGGAACGGACCTGCTCAGTCCCTGGATCCCACATGGTGAGAGGGAAACAGACTCCTGCAGTTGTCCTCTCCACACACATCATGGCGCATGTACGTTCACACACATACACACACAATAAATAAATATGCAGTGATTGTTTTTCAGAAAAGAAAGAAGATCTGTGGGTATGGTTCAGAAGTCAAGCACTTGCCTGGCATCTGAGGCCTTGATCCCCATCACTAGAGCGAAAGTGTGGAAAGCAAGGATGGAGGGACTAAAGGGAGGGGCAAATTAAAATGAAAGGCTTAGCATTCTCTCTTCATCTATATTACCTCCCATAGCTATTTTATTTTTAGAATTTCTGCTCTACTGGAAAAATCCAATAATTCTGTTCAATTCCTCTTTCACATATCTGTATAAAATAAAACCATGAGAATAACATGGTTATACAGTGCCTCCATGGAACAAAGATATACATTTTCCTATATGTACGTGTGTTTATGTATGTGTGTGCACCTGTGAATACATGTAGAGATCAAAGGCTGACATTGGATGTCTTCCCCCATCACTCTCCACCTTAGTTTTGAAGCTCTCTCATTGAACCTGGTGCTCACAGATGGGCTAGACTGTTTAGCCAGTGAACTCCAAGACTTTTTCCTTTGTCCACCTCCCCAGTGCTGGAATTAAAGATAACTGCTGCTGCAATCAGTTTTCTAGATGGCTACTGGGGAACTGAACTCAGGTTCTCACGATTACACAGCCCAAAATATCTATTATGCGTTTGATAAAGAAAACATCTGTTTCTAAAGTTGTATTAATATAATTAGCATATAATTATTACTTATATTAATATTATCTAACCTGTGATAACCTGGTATATGGAATTTTCATTGCTTAAAATTAATAAATCAAAGAAGGAATGTATTTTCTTATCTGAGCAGTTTTAATTATGGTGCTCAGTCAATATTTTTGCTTAATCAAATGCTAAATTGTTAAATAATTTTATCAAACCAGTGAATGGAAATTCTCAGCATCTCATTAGAACTGATAATATCAGTAAGGAAATAAGTGTTCTGTGTAAGGTTAGGTTTTATAGGCATAAACAGAACTGACAGTAGATGATAAATGTATAGATAGATGGATGGATGGATGCAGGCATGGATAGATAGGTAGACAGATGATAGATAAAAAAGAGATTTACTAAAAGAATTGGCTACTGTATTGGAGGTCTTCAGTAAGCAAGCTAGGGGGGCGGAACAGATTATGTCTTGACAAATTGAGTTCAAAGGCCTGAGGAATGCATGGATTCTTATTGAAAGCCAGCAGACTCAAGAACCAAGAATCTGTTCTTTTTGATGGCACCCTGGCAGGAGGAACACCCTTGTGTGTGTGTGTGTGTGTGTGTGTGTGTGTGTGTGTGTGTGTGTGTGTAATTTTTGAGACAGGGTCTCACTGTAATGTGTGTGGAGTACATGCATGTGTGTGCATGCATGTGTATGATTTTTATAGACCAGGCTGGCCTTGAACTTGCAGAGATCTGCCTGACTCTGCTGTTTGAGTACTGGGATTAAAGGTATACATCATTATACCAGCAAGGACCTTCCTCTTCTTCAGCCTTTTGGTGCCATTATCTCTTCAACTGATTGGACAGAGCCTATCCACATTAGGGAGATTAATTTCCATTATTGAGTCTATCTACATTTTAAGCTATCTAGAAGCACTTCACAGATACTCAGTTGTCAAGTCATGAATTAGTTCATAACCATGAATTGACCAAATATCTGGGCACCCAATAGCTTAATCAGGTTGGCAAATAAAATTAACCATCACACCATTTCACTAAGAACCTTTCATTTTATCATGTCTGAATTCTGTTTATTTTATATCAGTAGTTTATTATGTAAGGCAGTGCCTTCTTCAACCAGGTTTTTTTTTTCTTTTGGTTACATAAATGATTTGGTCTTTGAACACAAAAAATATAAGAAATGAGATATTGAATCAGTGCTGGGCCTATGAAAACAGTAATGCAAGAATATATTTATCTTGTCAGTTTATAAACAGCAGTCATTCCTCATGCTTTAAGCCAGGATTCCCCCTGCTTGATATAAACGCAGTACTATGCTCCTGCTGTTCAGTAACCTCTATAGTGACCAGGAAGATGTGCTGTTGTTCAGCCAACTAGTGTTAATAATTCATGTTAGATTGTAAATAATATCAAGAGACCATATCAATAACTGAGTCAGTCAACACTTGAATTCTTTAGCTAATTTCTGACTTACCTTTTCATCTTCAAGTGAGTAAATTGATCTTGAAAGAGACTGCCTCCAGCCATTTCTCTAGTTAAGGATGTTGAAAGGAAAGATCAGTTTAGGGTAATTCTAAAATTAGAAATTGTAAAGGATATGTATGCTGTGGGCTGGCATGCCTGCTTCCTTCCCTTTTAATCATTTAGCTGACTTTGTCTGCTTTATTTGCTTGTTGCCCAAAGACAGTCACACAAAAAATGCCCATCCCCAAGGGAAGAGACCAGGTTAGTTCCATCTAACCTTTGGACTGGGTCCAGCAGTATTATCACCCTGCCCCGCACAGTGAGAAGGTCCTGCTGTAGCTGCGGCATCTCAAGGACAGAAAGAAATCTATAGCCACATTTAGTTCAGGAAGAGATACATGAATGCACCAAACTGCAGTGCAGCCCTTTTGTGAGGAGAAGGCCTTTTTACAGTGCAGTGAACCAACAGATACTTTGGATGTTAGCCTAAAGTAGACAACAGGAGAAGTGTAATAGTTAATCTTTCTTTCAAACATTATTCATCATCTTTAATTAACTTTGAATGCTGAGAAAAAGGCTTTCTATATTTTACAATCCTAGACCATCAAAGCTGCACATTGGCCAATGTTTGAAAACATTGCTGATTGTCACATCCAGAAGAACTGTTCCTGGCATCTCATGCGCAGAGGTCAGGGCTTAAAAATAAACATGCTGCAATGTGCAAGACCCACAACAAAGGGCTCTCCAACTTAATGGGCCAATGCAGTCCTAATTTGCTGTGCACAATACAGTTCCTGGGGAAGTATTGAAGCTTCACCCCCAAGGCAACAATGTTAACTGCTGAGGCCTGAGGAGGTTGGCTGGGTCACAAGGACTCCAAGATCATGAATAAGATTAACACTCATATAAAAGGCAGAATGAAAGGGAGCACTCCTACCCCGCCTCTCCCCCTTCCCCCTACCACAAGAGAACATAATGTTCCTGCTCTCTGGAAGACACAACATCGAGGCAACGTCAGAGACAGAGCAGACCTGAGGCCCCCAGCACCTTGACCTTGAGCTCTTCACCCTTTGGAACAATGTGAATGGTTTCAGTGATTATAAATTATCTCATCTGTAACATTTGTACAAATGGACTAAGACAGTGACATGCATATTTCCCATTGATTATGTCATTTTTTTCATCATGCTACTTTAGAAATCATCTATTGTGAAAAAATGAACCTTTTTAAAACTTTAATGAGTACAAAAATCATAGATAATTGCATATCCTTTATGCAGATCCACAAATTGTTAGCATTTCACTGCATTTGTTTTGCCCTTCAGTCTCTTACACATACATATGTGTAAACATATGTGTTTGTTTATGATATATAAATACATCCTTTTATATATAGAACTGCTAGGAACCATTTTAGAACTGGGAAAAAATGGTCTTTTACCTCTAAGACTTCATAGCAACAAGACAATGTTGTTATAATTCTGAGTACCTGAGATAAAACAAACTCTATTTCCGCTACTGAACTCTCACAACACTGCTATCAGATGTTTGTGGGGTTTTCCCCATAAACCACGTACTTCTCCAAGAAACACCAGGTAAGTGACCTCTAATTTGCCTCAGTTCTGATATGTCTGTAAGTCAGATGCTGTTAAGGGAACAGTCCCACAGGATTGAGCCCCCCACTCTAGATACCAAGTGTTTTACCTGTGCTTTTGACAGTACCCTGGGATTCCAACAACTCCATTGGGTTCAATTAATTCACTAGAGCCACTTCCAGAACACAGGACAACATTTATTTGCCTTTATTGTACTTCTTGCATGGAGGTGAAGACAAAGTATTTAAGGAGAGCTGTTGTGCTTCCATGTCCTCTCTCAGCGTACCATGGTTGAGGATCTCACATCCCTTCAGCTGTCTCAGAGGTCGGCATTCTCACAGCTTGAGGGATTATATGGAATCTCTGTTATATAGATGTAGTGGACTAACTAAATCAATGGCCACTGATAGTCAGGCTGACTGACCCTCAGCCCCTTCCATCCCTGGAGGTATGAAGTATGCCTGAAAGTCACAACTCTTTAATCCAGCTTGGTCTTTCAGGAGACCAGCACATAGTCATCTCAGTAGGAACAAAAGACCACTATCACTCCAGAGGGCCTGTATGTTAGGCTACTAGAAAAAAAGACCATAGCATCTCAGTAATCTGCAGTTCTCATTAAAATCCTGCCAGTTGTCCCAGCAGTATGATTTATAGGTATCTGAATTGTGTGTTGTTTTCCATGTCTCTTTAGCTTTTAGTGATCTGTAATGGTTTCTTGGCATTTGCTTTGGTCTTTTATAACATTAACTATAATTAGACCCCAGGCCATTTGTATGGTAGGATGTCCTATAGTTTGGATTTCTCTGGTGTTTCATTGAGATCAGATTCTGGTTATACCTGTGGGAGAACTACAAAATGATACTGTGGTTTTGTTTTGATTTGGTTTGGTTTTTTTCAGTACATCATGTCAAGGGGGAAAAGCATCATTTTGCTGGATTATTGCTAGTATTAACTTTGGCTGAAGTATTGTGTCACCAGTAGTAGTAGTCATACCAGTAGTAGTAATAGTAGTTGTAGTTGCTGCTGCTGCTGCTACTGCTGCTGTTGAGATAAGGTCTTAGACCATAGCTCACACTATTTTGGAACGCATTTTGTAACCAGGCTAGTCCTGAACTCACAGCAGTCTTGCCACAGTATTCCATGAGCTACAACACCCCGCTCAATTTTAAGCTTTAAAATAGCCATAGCTGCTTATCCCAAATGTCTTTAGGAGCTGTGTGTAGAAATGTCAGTACAGTGATGCACAGCCTATGTAGCTGGCGTGAGGTGGGGATGTTATCAGTCAATTTGTCTATGCTTGTAGAAACCCTGTAATAACCAACTTACAGTTTGTCTGGGCTAGAACTTCTGGAATTTGGTCTGCAGCCAATTGGCCCTGTTTCTTCTGGTCTGTGTCAGAAGGTGCACTGTAGAAGGACAGGGTGGCTAGGGATAAAAGAAGGAGGTCCTGCTGTTACAGGATCTCCTGCTGAAGTACGCCTCAAAGCTTAACTTCCTCCTTTGAGACTCCTCTTCCCAATAGTGCCAAGCTGGTAACCTTGGGGGACATGGCAGATCTAGACTGCAGCAAATGTGCTACTGACTACTTTATGTGCTAAGCATATCTGTGATTCTCCTCTCCATAGTATCTACTGGAATTAGGCAGCTATAAAAGAAACAGTGCCTGTACTTAAAGGACTCACCACCTCCTGGGCTTCCATAGCAGCCTCACTCAAAAATAGGCTTTGAATTGTGTCTTCCTCGTCATTATTCCTTAGAAAAAAAATATCTGTTTAGATAGCATTTGTTATATGGGTATTATGAGCTATTTAGGGATGATTATGTATGAGAGTAGATGTGTTTAAGTTATCTGTGCTTTCAAGGTTGTCTCTGTGTGCGTGCATGCATGTGTGCATATTTGCATGTGTTAGTGTGCACACATGTGTATAAAGAGTCTTGCTTTGTAAAGCAGCTACCTCAGACTCCCAAGTGTTGGGATTCCAAGAGTATTTACCATGCCTAGCTTGCTTCTATTATGGAGTTGAGATCCAAAAAGGGTAGCCTAGAGCCAGTGTGCATGTTCTGGAGCAGTGACTAATAAAACAGCTGATTAGTGCAAGAAAAAAAAGGAATGTATGAAGTGTTGTGAGAATGTTTTAAGAGGTATCTTAAATCAGGTTGAGGGACCATGATCAAGGATGACTTCCTAGAATAAGTAAAGCTTGAACGGTGTTCAAGATAATTAGGTGTTAGGGAAAAGCAGGGAAGGATTGAGAGGCAAGTAAGAAAAGCATGAGAATTTAAAAACTGGAGCAGGCATTGTTCTAAGGGCCAAAAAATTTTTTGAATGGAACAGGGTTATTAAGGAGGGCATGAGGAACCCCAGAATGCTCAGGTGAAATGATGAGCACAGATCAAAGCACTGAGAACCCATCGGGGTTGACTTGGTTAGCGTGGGCTGGGGTTAGTGTGATGGTTTGGTTTCTGTTGGTTTGGGGTAGCTTGGTTTTATTCAGTTTGGTTTTAGTTTAGTGGTTTGGTTTGGTTTAGTTTGATTTAGTTGAATTTGATTTAGTTTGGCTTATTTTGAGACTAGAATTCTGCTATGTTGCCCAGGCTAATTAATCTTAAATTCCTAGGCTCAAAGCAATCCTTCTCCCCCAGCTTCCTGAGTAAGTAGGTCTACAGGTAAATATCACTATACCCTATTTTCTCTGAGTAATTTTGAAGAATGAGGAAGAGCAATCACTCAGTTAGCAGAAAAGTAATACTTATTCTAGGGTCTGGGAATAAAGCAGTTAAAGGAGTGGGCTCTTTTTTTAGGCTTATCTTTATTTTATATGTATGAGTATTTTTAATATTTATTTATTTTTACATGCATTGGTGTTTTGCCTGCATGTATGTCTTTGTGAATGGGCCGGATCCCCTGGAACTGGAGTTACAAACAGTTGTAAGCTGCCATGCGGGTGCTGGGAATTAAACATGGGTCCTCTGGAAAAGCAACCAATGCTCATAACCTCTGAGCCATCACTCCAGTCCCCTATGTTTGAGTATTTTGCCTGTGTGTGTGTCTGTACCACAAAGAGGCCAGAAAAGAGAGTCCAGTGCCCTGGAACTGGAGATACAGACATTGTGAGTACTATTGTGGCTGCTGAGAATTGAATTTGTATCTTCTGCAAGAGTAGCAAGAAAACATTGAGCTGTCTAGGCTCCTATTCTTTTTTCCCCCCTTTTTTATTTTATTTTATTTTTTTACAATTTTTTTCATTATATGTCCCAATTGAAGCTCCTTCCCTCAATTCCTCCCAGGCCCCACCTTCTATTCTATTCCCTTCTATTCCCTTCCCTAGGCCACTAAAAGGAGGAGTTCTCCTCTGCCATCTGCCCATAGCTTATCAAGTCTTATCAGGACTGCCTGGATGCTCTTCCTCTGTGGCCTGATAAGGCCATATCAACATGGGCAAGTGATCAAAGAGCAGGCAATCAAATTTATGATAGAGGCAGCCCCTACTCCCCTTACTCAGGACATACATGGAGACTGAGCTATTTATGGGCTACATCTGAGCAGGGGGTCTAGGTCCTCTCCATGCATAGTCATTGGTTGCTGCATCAGTCTCTGCAGGGACCCCTGAGATTTTTTAGTTTTGTTTGTCTCCTTGTGGGACTCCTGTACCCTCTTTGTCCTTCTATCTCCGCCCCCACCCCCGACCCTCATTCTTCTATAAGACTCGCTGCACTCTGCCCCAAGTTTGGCTGTGACTCCGAGCATCTGCTTCAAACCCCTGTTAGGTGGAACCCTTCAGGGGACCCTCTCTAGTAGGCTCCTGTCCTGTTCCCTCTCTCCCACTGCTTCTGGTATCTATCCTGTTTGCCATTCTGAATGAGATTTAAGCATCCTCCCTTTGGTCTTCCTTGTTGTTTAGCTTCTTTAGGTCTGTAGGGGGCTAGAGAGATGGCTCAGTGGTTAAGAGCACTGTCCAGAGGTCCTGAGTTCAATTCCCAGCAACTACATCATGGCTCATAGGCTCCTATTCTGTGTTCTTGTCCTAGTGTGTGGTCTTGGAATACACTTTAAAAGGTAGATTCAACAGAAAGAGTAGTTTAGAAATAAAGTAGTTTAAAAGTTACTAGGTAGCCCCACCCTATAGTTATCCCTTCTTCACAGACTTTTAAAACTGCTTCCATTTATAATGTTGCAGTTAGTACTAGAAAGAGTGTCCTAGATAAATCTCACTTATGCCAATTCCACTGTGGATTTGAATTCTCTAGTATCACTGTGTAAGCAGTTTAAGATCACTTTGTTTCTTTCTTTCTTATTTTCTTTCTTTTTTTTTTTTTGTTTGTTTAATGTTAACAGATCCTGACAGCTCATAGTTATTTCTTAGAATGTTGATCCTTAAAGGGAATCTAACAGATTTCCCAGGACTTGGACAAATTTCTTCTCTTTCCTTCATGTCTGTGATCTATAATTAATCATAGATTACTTCATTTTGTTTCATTTCATTTACAACATTTATGAGCTTCACTTTGTCAGTATGAAATGCTTGTCCCCTCCTTTCCTTGCCAAAGTGGTATAATTAGTGTTAGCATCTTCTTTAACAGGCTACATAAAGTTTAGTGGCGGGATTAAATCAAGTCATTAACATAATGTGCTACCCAATTGGCCCCTATCTCTCTTCGTTTCCCGGACATCAAAGTGGCACAGAGTGCGAGTGTAATTGGGCCTTGCTGGCCTGTCAGATTCCGTCAGCCTGATGGCTGCTGCTTTTGCTAAAAAGCTTCTAGGCATGATAATTAATGGGGGTGGGGAACGGAAGTCTGGGAAATGTAAAACTTTGGACATTTCTCTATGAATATTTTATTAATTTGAATAATCATAAGTTAACAGTATCAATTTGATGTATAATACATCGATTAAAAGCCTTGTTTCAGAGCCTCAAAATAGATGTCAAAACTGAGAGCTTGTACTTGCTATGGCATTGAAAAATTAATCCTTTTGCATCATTGTCAAGTTTATCACTTAAAGAATGTGTCTGCTTTCTGCGAAAAAAACATGGCCATCAGCTCATGGGTGTGGTGATGGCTGTTCTTAGTTGTCTAGTTGACTACATGTAGAATCAACTGAAACCCAAGTGGCTGGGTTCACTTATGAGAGAGTTGAAGTGGGAATACCAATTTTAATCCAGATCTTTTGAGGTGGGAAGATCTACCTTTAGTCTGGGCCACATCTTCTGGCGGCAGCCTATATAGAGGGTAAAGAAGAAAGATTGTTCTCTTTTGTTCTCTGCTGACTCACTGTAAAGTCCATCCCTTCCCTGGCATTAGAGCCTACCTCTTCAGAATTCTAGTGATTAGTAAAGATCACCTGAGACATCTAGCCTCACAGACTAACCAGCTACAGATTCTTGGACTTTCCATTGATAGACAGCCATTGTTGCACTAGTTGGACCACAGCCTGTAAGCCATTCTAGGAAACGACATTTCTCTATAGAGAGATTTGTTGTCAGTTCTGTTCCTCTAAAGAACAATGACTAATGCAGGTGTGTTAAATGTGTACACAGTTAAGAATAGCAAATTGCAGGCTGAGAGAGTAGGCTTTTGTGCGCAGGGTGCCTGTATCACCTGCTTTGTTTCT
Source organism: Meriones unguiculatus (assembly GCF_030254825.1). Lineage (NCBI taxonomy): Eukaryota > Metazoa > Chordata > Mammalia > Rodentia > Muridae > Meriones > Meriones unguiculatus. Next base: position 36,662,750 of record NC_083358.1, read on the forward strand.
AGTAATGGTAGGGCGGTTCTGCAGTAGCAGCCGCCATCATTTGGACTAACATCCAGTCCACCTGGAGCACCGTCACTGCACAGTGAGCTGCCTCCAGCTGCTACAGGGACGATGGCCAGCAAACACACTTCAAAACTTCAAAGGTCAGATGAAAACAGCAGTTCTCCAGATCTAGAATTCACCTATGGAATAATCATCAAATCACTTCGGAATCTAATATGATATCCTACCATTGGGTAGTTCGCCACTCTCATTGTTTTAGATGTAGAAACTTAAGCTAGCAGGCAGGTTTTTAAGTATAGTTAATATGAAACTAGAACTTTGAGTTGTTTTGCTGATAACAATTTCTTTTTAAAACATTTTTGTTTTTTAACTTAATCTCTAATATGCTAAGCATCTTTCCATAGATATATACTCTATTTTAATATGTGCATAATATTCCATAATGCAGCTGTTCCACATTATTTAAATAAGCTTTTTGTGAATATTTTTGGCTAATACAAACTCTTTTAGTTAAAATTAACATTTTCATACATGTGTGAAAAGTCATGATTTGCCTGCACTTAGCTACACTGCTCACCAGCTTATTGTCAGTGTCCTCTACAAGAGGAAGCTGAGTGGTTTTCAAACGAGACCGTGTAATATGCATTGCCAAAAGTACTTGCTGTCTGACCCTATAGGAAAAATTGTCAGCTCTCCAGTTATTGGATGGAATGTGCTGGTTCTGTAGGAGACCATAGATTAGGCTGAGCATCTACACTGGGTTAGGAAGACCAAATCAGCATAAACCAAATCACAGTAACTGAGCTCTGTTTAGTCCTACAGGGCAATAGAGTCAGTTAATCAAACTGTAACCAATTGGCTGGTTAAAGAGGTTATAGCCAGTTGTTATTTTCTGCATTTCCCATGTGTTTTGGTAGCTGCTGTCTGATCACATGGCTGCCTAGCATTCTTAGAGCCTTCTTTGTTTCTGGAGCTACCCAGCAAATCAGTTGGCTCTTGTTTGTTCCAGTAAACTCTACTAGATATACTGTCCAAGATTGTTTAAAAGATAAAACAAAAGCTGTTATGTGGCTTTTAATTTATACTACACTGTTCTAATCATGACACAGATTACCTTTGCAGAAAAAAAAATAATTTGTTAACTAAGTCTGTATTAAAATGTCATGTGACTAAGACAAATTTAATGTGCTCATTCTAGAAGCTTCTCTCTAAGTGGCAGAAGGGTCAGCAGGTATAAGATGAGTTGAGGGGAGGGTTTAAGCCAGTGTTTCTTGAAAAAGGGTAAACCTCAAACCAGCAGCAGCTTTGATCATCTGACAGTTTGTAAGAGGGACAAACCCTTGAGCCCTACCCAAGACAGATGTATCAGAGGTTTTAAGATGGGCCCCCAGACCTCTGTTGTAGCGTGTAATTCTGGGGTCCTAAGAATTAGGACAGCTCTAAGAAAAGCAGTACTCCAAGACCCTGGCCTCTACCCACATCAGTTCAACCAGGCTTCTGGCTAAGAGCCACTGAGATCCCTGTTGGGGGTGCTGGAACAGATGCAGCTGTGTCAGTCACCTGGAGCTGAGGAGGTTTTTTAAGATATTTCTTCTACTTGCCTCCATAGTAAACCACATGGATGATAGAATAAGCTTTGGGTGTCCATCCTTATAGGACATGAAAATTCTAATATGTTTTAGGACATGTGCTAACAAGCCTCTCTGATTTGCTAACCATTACAGATATGGTAGTCTTCATGGGGTAGAGGAACATGAGAACAACATTTTAAAAATAAGTATTCTCAGTCACCTCTAATACCACTTTAACCCCATCACTAAAGTTTTCATGTTTACGTTTGTTCGCTGTGGTGCATGTTGGCAGGACGCGTTAGAGAAATGAGGTTATCCACTAATGAAACCTGCCTTGGCCTCGCTGTGTTTATAAAGACATTATCTTGGCACTGTGAGTTCTGGAGACACACCAGCTCCCTCTGTCTTCTTATTTCTCCCAAATAACTACCATCTTCAAGAAAGCAAAACTTTTCAAAGCTTGTATGAAGATGAGTTTGGAGGGAAGAGGGAGAGACCCTGGGAGTCGAATTCAGAGCCTTGTGCTGTAGTCTAACACTGAGCAACATCCTTAACACTGATTGTATGCAACATCTCATTAGGTAACCCAGACTGGCCTGGAGCACAGTCTTCCTCTCAGCCTCCCACGTGCTGGCATTAAGGCATGTATCACCATGCCTCCCAAAGTAGATCGTTCCTGCTACCCAGGCACATTAGGGCCTGGTCTGAAGTCAAGAGGGCTTCTTTGAATCTTTGGCATGGCTCTTCCTGTGCTCAGCCTAAAAGAAGGAAGAAGACCCCTCTAGTCAGTATGTACTCCAGCCTCCTTACACATGCCTCTGGCACCATCAGTAGTGACTTTGAACTTAGCATCTCAGTTAAGCTCTCCAATGGACACAGATCATCACCTTCTATTTCTGTTGTGTTTCTATTGCTTTGTGACAAAGAACCCAAGTCCTGAGTATTATATCTTCTACAGGGAGTCATTGTGGGGTTTTACACACTTAGTACATTAGTTTGCTTCCCTGTTGCTATGATAAAATACCATGATCAAAAGCACCTTTGAAAGAAAGGAGTTTATTTTGTTACAGCTTACAGCCCATCGTGAAGGGAGGCCACAGCTTCAGGAGCTTGAAGCAAATCTCACAGGGGAACACTACTTGCTGGTTTTCTTCCTTGGCTTGCTTAGCTGCCTTTCCTATATAGCCTAGACCCATCTGTCTAGGGATAAACAAATGTGAGCTGAGCCCTTCTGTGTGAATTAGCAATCAAGAAAATGCCCCACAGGACAGTCTGATGAAGGCAGCAAACCAGCTATGTTTTAGTTTGTGTCAACCTGACAAAAACTAGCACTAAGGGGGGAAAAAGGATTCTATTATATTACATATGTAATAGAAGTGAACAAGAGTTAATATGATCTGACTAAGATAAGCAAATCTCAAAAGCGTAATACTGGATGAAAAAACTGTGAAACGACTAGGAGTGTATACTCCCACCAATGGAAAAACCTGAGAATAGAAAAGAATGTCTTATGTTGTTTATGGACACATATAGACAATATGATTATATGCTTTGGAATGGTACAGCCATTTCAGAACAGTGGCTCCTCTAGAGAGCAGGAAAGACAGGGAAGAACTTGGCATTTGGGGGATTTGCCTTAATTAATATTAGTGTTAAACTCATTTCTTCAGCAAAAGGGTTGATTAATACATAGCAAAGTATAGCATCTTTTTAAGACTAGGTATTTATAGAGCCAAATTATTTTCTGACCTTTTCTGATGTTTTCATGTTTTTTAATTGAAAAATTAAATGTGAAGCTGACAAGATGGCTTATTGGGTAAAGTCACCACTGCCAAGACTGACTACCTGAGTTCAATCCTTAGGACCCACAAGCTAGAGGAGACAAAGGTTCCCTTACATTGTCATCCATGGCACACACACACAATAAATGTAATTTTAAAAATTAAATACATAAAAATGAAATGCTATCTCATTGTAGAAACTGAGATTAAAATTAAACACATCCGTAATGTCAGCATTGTTAGGTACAAATCTTATTGGCCAAGACAAGTTGCAAAGCATTATCATGAGTCATTCTCAGAGAAAGCCATGATACTGTGTGTAGGGGCTGTCAGGTTAGATTACTTTTTTTTTTTCCATTTTTGAACATGGAATTTTTTTTTACATAATTTTATTTTTCTCATTAGTTACATTTTGTTAATTCTGTATCCCAGCTGTATCCCTCATTCCCTCCCCAATCCCACCCTCCCTCCCTCATCTCCTCCCTGCCCCTTTCCAAGTCCATTAATAGGGGAGGACCTCCTCCCCTTTCATATGACTCACTTTTGTCAGGTATTTTCCGGACTGGCTGCAAAGTCCTCCTCTGTGGCCTAACAGTACTGCTCCTCCGTTGGGAGGTGGGGAGGTCAAAGAGCCAGTCATTGAGTTCATGTTAGAAATAGTCCTTGTTCCCCTTACTATGGGAAACCAATTGATTACTGAGCTATCACGGGTCACATCCGAGCAGAGGTTCTAGGTTTTATCCTCTCATGGACTTTGGTTGAGTGTCCATCTCAGAAAAGACCCTGTGCCCAGATACGTTTGGTCCTTGTGGAGCTCCTATCCTTTCCACATCAAACTCCCCTTATTTCATATGATTCCCTGCACTCTGCCGAAGGTTTGGTTTTTTAAAAAACAAATGGTCAAGCGACAGAGTGCCCATCTAGCATATGCAAGATGCTAGGTTCAATCCCCAGCACTAGAGACAAAAAGCCAAACCAACTCTCTACTGTGTCGGATGAAGAATCAAGTGGCCTGTTGTGAGATCAAACGTGGACATTTTCAGCCTGCTAACAGCAACCTAAATAGCACTAAAGAGATGTGGCTGTATGTAAACTAGCATCAGTCAGGGGCAGTCGTGGAACAGAGCCAGATCATGAGAGCTCGGATTCATTTTTCTCTATGAGTAATACATGCTTTCACCACATTTCCAGATCATTCTGTCACATAATGTATAATGTCCACCTATACTGACAACTCAAAATAAGTCTTATGCAGTTCTTATTTAAGTTACCGTTCACCTCAGTCACAACTTACAGATGTTCTTCTTAAATGCTGACGTCGACATCTCACTAACTAGGAAGGCTGATAGGGCAACTGCTGAACAAGACAATGATGGAAAGCATCAACTTAACCTAGTACCGAAGGTCCACACTGATAAAGAGGAAACAGCAGGAACAGCTCAAGCCCATACCATCTGGCCACTGCCCTGTATCTGGTAATGCAGTGCAGGGGTGTCACCAGTCCTTCACTTGTCTCAACTCTGTGTGTGTGTGTGTGTGTGTGTGTGTGTGTGTGTGTGTGTGTGTGTGTGTTTGAGACAGACTCTCCCTTATGTGCCCTGGGCTAACCTCAAACCCATGTTGATTCTCCTGTCTTAGCTCCTAAGTGCTAGGGCCATCCCAGCTTCATCCATTGTCCTCCCAATCATTATATTATTACTCCTAAATCTCTTAATTAAAACATCATTTTATTGTGACAGATTTCAAACAGACAAAAATGTTAAAGTAATACTCTCCTGCCACCCAGATTCAGTGCAGTAACATTTCAAATAGTTTTCCCACTTAAAATTCAGAGCAATAAAAGTTTTTACAGTAGTTAAAAATCACCTATTTCCTAAACTATCACAAAAAAAGAAAAATATTTTCCAAATGAGAAAACCCTAGAAGCAGCTGTTTCACACAGTTCTGGAAGTATAATAGGTATTCGGCCATATAAAGGATATTCACTCCCCTGTTTTCCACTGAATGTTTATTGTGAGCCTGCTGTATGCCAGGTACTGGTAAGGATGTTGAACAGCAAATGGGCAAGCTCTGTGCAGGAGGGAGTGCAGAGGGCCAAGAAGCCGTGAGGGCTGGGGGAGAAAGCAGCCAGCAGTTGCTTAGAGGTCAGCACAAAATGTATAGTCCACAATGACTGGATTTTGTCCTATGAAAAACATTATTCAGACAGAATAAACTACAGATGCAAAAACAAACAACATACCCAGCATACCATGGACTGAGCGAATGACTAAAGTATGGGTAGTAGAAAGCTCTTCGAGCAAACTAAAAGGTGATACTGATTGACGTTGGGACTAAAGGTAAGAGACTAGAGATCGGGCTGCCTAGTGTCTTACATGTGTCTTTTGTGGCCGTGAGAACAGATCTACTTCCTGGGTACACACAGCAGTGGTCCCAGCTGTCACTAAACTTGTTGAATCAGTCTCTTTTCCATTGCTAACAAGGTATCTATTACAGTAACCCTTCTGGTTTCTCCTCCATTCTGCCAAATTACTATTTTTCAATAACTAAAACTCGGTATGAAAAGTTAGCCCCAATAAGAATATAAAGACATTTCTTAGATACTAAATGAGAAAGGGACCGTGGCTGTAAAATGTCTGAAATACCAAATGTTTGCAATAGTCCAGCAAAGCACTGAAATAGGGATTCAAATGAACAGAAATGGTGAGCTATACAGTATAGCTGGATGGAGTGGGAAGAGATGCAAACAGCAAGACTCCAGATGTTTTAGCTATAGGTGACAACAGTCAAACACAACACTGTTGGCTGAAGCAGGAAATGCCAGAGGATGAATGGGATGAGGGAGGATAGAGAAGATTGATTTCTGACATGGACAGCCACAAAGCTGCTGGGCCTCTTCATCTCCAGATCATGCTACATGCACTAATTGAACTTTAGGCTTGCATGTAGCAAAGTAAATAAAGTGCTCAAAATAAATTTCCTAGTACTATTAATGACAATTATAATGCTTGAAAAAATGCCTTCTTCAAAACTTGCTTTCAGGCATAGGTGACTTGGTGACTTGACATTCAGTCCTTTAGAGATCTACTGCAAATTAAATGCATGCAACATCAAATGAACAAAATCATCATGGCTTACATTCTCAGTGTTGGGCAGGAAAATTAGAATATTGGGGTGGGAGAAGTCACCAAAATCACAAAACTGAAGCAGAAAGAAAAATAGACAAATATGTTTAAATGCACCCCCACTTTGTTGTTATCTTTGGAGAGTCCCATGTCATTCTGACAGCTCAAAGTAGTTCATAAAATCATGCAAGCTTCTTCTTGGGAATCATATAGTTAATATATTGTTAATAAAATAACATCTTAAATTAGAATTTTCTGCTGTCTTAAAATTCATTTGTGTCTTCATTACATGTGTCATAAATTATTTTAAACTCTGATCTTCGCAAGCTATAATTAAGTGTATGCTTCTTCCTTACAGCTGTTTCCTTCCTTCTTTTGTGTTGGAGCAGAAATGTTTTGTAACATACTCTTGCCATACAATTCTAAGATGCTTATATTTCTGTTTACTTTCGCATTGCGCTTTCCTTGTGCCACCATTATAAAATATATGTGTGCAGTTCCTACAACCACAGTACAATTTAAGGAAAAAATATCATTTAAGTTTTTTTTTTTAACCATGTAGTCTTCACCAGTCAGAGAGGGGTTTTTCTGAACTGAGAATAGACAATAGCGCCAACTTCATTTTTTATGCACGTGAACAGAGAGGGCTTGGGGTTATTAGTTGAAACCGAGTAACCTTTCCAGGCTTTCATCTCTTTCTTTTCAAATTTGAATATGAAAAGCATATTCAAGTCAAAGACCATCACTTTAATGACATTTGGCAGTCATTTGATTTATTAGGTTTTAGAAAAAATTTTCCTTTAAATATTTCATCATACTATGCTAATCCTAGTAATATTGCCAGCTGCAGCCTTGTACCTGTATTAGTGCAGACAGAATGGTGTGGAATTTTCTCTGTCATCCTAGTAAAATTTCCATGAATCTACTGAATAATAAAATAACCTTATTGAAATATTCAGATTTCAGTTTTTAGTTAAAGTGTCTTAGAATGCATAATAAAAGAAAATGTCTTTTGAAAGAAGCAGGTAAAATTACTTCATCAAATATTGACAGGGTTTGACAGCAATGGAAATGGTTCTTTGTGGAGATATTCTTACACAAGATACTTAATTTTTTTTAATTTGCTTAATTATATACTCTGGTATGTCTACATTTTCTCTATGATAGATTTAAATGCTGGTACACACCTAACAGTGAATTCCTACAACGAGATCACAAAACAAGTTATTTTTATGCTGTTCTAAATATTATTTAAAGTTTATATGATTGAAAGTAGCATGACTCTGATAGTAAAGAAGAATTTTAACAATAAACAAATTTTAAATTGGGAGAAGCCAATTTAAGACTATATTGTAGTATGATAAAATATTGAAGTCATAGTTGTCAATTGAAGTCATTCCTCAAAGAATGTTTTGAAATCTCATGTTAATGTCTGTGGATTCAAGAAGAAAATCAAACAAATATCATTTTAATTCTTCATTCTATAAATGTGAAATGGAAAATAAATTGCAAGAAATTATAAACTTAGCTCTAAAAATGTGTTTCTTTTGTTTGAAATGTGTTACTGAATGAAGTAAATTATGGTAGAAATGTGAGAATGAGCTGTAGTTTCTGCTCCAGTTGTTATAGATAGATATATCCATATATATTACCATAATAGTGCTAACGTGTTCAACAGGGTTTGGTCGCCGCATAATTGAGCATTCCCAGGTACTACAGATTCAATAAAGCAGTGATAAACATGTACTTCATTACTTAGTTGAAACAAGGCCAACTGATACTAGTCATTCTGGAAGCCATCGGAGATGAAGACCTCATAATCTTCACTCCTCATAGACTACCAGTGGGGTATTTATAGCCTCGAATGTAAATCAGGAGACGATTGCCATGACACTGTTAACTTCAAACCCTGGGGCATTAGAATCTCATTCTCTCTGTGTCGTGAATAATCTATCGTGTGGAATGTACAGTAGTGTACACTGAATTCTAGAAAGAAAAAAAAAACCATTGGCTGTGACATTTTATTTTAAACTAATAGTGGAATAGAATAAATGATATTTGTTTTTGCTTGATGTTTTTGTTGTTTTTTGGTTTTACTCTTTAAACAGCCATCAGAGGAAATTCGGATTGAGATCATAGCTCTGAGCCTTAATGATTCTCGCATAACCAGGGATGACACTATCCAGAGGCTGTTCATTGAGTGCCGATTCTACAGTCTTCCCGCAGAAGAGACTCCTGTGTCACTGCCCAAACCCAAGAATGGGCAGTGGGTATACTATAACTATACCAATGGTATGTGTGGTTTATTTGTAATATACATCTTTATATTGGTTTCTCTTTTCTGTGAAGGAAGCTAAGGTAAGAGCAGAGTTTAATTCTCTGATGTTCACATGAATTCATAGCAGTCTTGTCAGACTAGATTAATAAAGCCAGCACTTTAGCATAAAAATTAAGAAAATTACTTAGAAGGCATTGTAAAATTAAGAGAAAACACAGACAATGAGAAAGTGGTGTCTAGCTGCTCATGGTATCTACAGGAAATGCCACGTAAGTCTACTTTTGACTGTTAATTGAAAAACATGACATTTTAAAAGAGGGTAATGTGCTGGGGTTTTTCTTGGTTATAGCATTCAGATCATGTGGTGCCCTGATCGTGGCCTGCCCTGATGGTCATTGCCATCACATAAGTGTTTCTGCCTAATGGAGTGATGCATAAGTTCTTACATTGCAGCAAGCAGGTTTTCCTTTCAGGGTTTGGTCTGTCAGTTGACATGTGTAGTGGAAGTTTTTGGCTTCTTTAAAAACTCAGTTATATTATGTAAATATGTTTTTGTTTTAATCCCAAGTGTGTGGTATGGTATTGCCTTAGTTTGTCCACAGCAGATAATAGCCTTGTACAGGGGTGTAGTCTTTGCCAGCTGCAGGTAGTTTAATTCTGAGGACTCAGAGGATGTAAATATGAGATCCCAGAGAGAGAAGGCAGCTTGGAGGAGACAGGTGGAGGAGGAAGAAAGCTGCTTATTCGTTCTGCTGGTGCCACTTGCTGTTTGCCATTTGCTGGACTATTAGATATCCTGCCCCAAAAAGAACCCAACCCAGCTGGAAGAAGTAAAGAGGTCTATGTCCCCTTTCCCTTTTAACCTTCTTTCTCTCCTATCTAGGTTTGGGGTGGTGAAAGGGAGGTAGAGTTTAAAAAACAATGCCTACAGACATGTACATCCATTAGGCCAACACAGACCCAGTAAACACCCTGAGAATGCTTAGATCAATCTGTGCTCAGGAGTTTTAGTATTACATGCTCAACAATGTAGAATCAGAAGGAAAACAAAGATCATATCAAGCTACCTTCATCAAAAGTTGAAACATCTTAGCACATTCTCGGGAGCCCATGAGAAATCATGAAGATAGGTATGCCTAGATTTTATGAGGCAGGCCATCTCATCCTGGTTGGATACTGTCTTAGTTACTTTTCTGTTGCTGCGAAGAGACACAATAATGAAGCCAACACGTAGAATAAAGAGTTTAAAAGGGGCTTACAGCTTCAGAGGGTTAGTCCATGACCATCATGGGGAACAATGGCAACAAACAGTCCTCACTAAGAGATTACATACTGAGATAGCAAAAATGAAGCAGAGAAGGAGCCAACTGGAATGGCATGGACCTATGAAACCTCAGCTCACTCCCAATGACACACCCTCCAACAAAGCCACACCGCCTAATCACCAACTGGGGACCAAGCATTGAAACATATGTGCCTCTGAAGGCCATTGTCATTCAAACCAACACAGGGACTAAGAATGATGATGATGTTTTGAGACAAGGTCTCTCTGTGTAGCCCTGTCCTGGAACTGCCTGTATATCCAAAGAAAATTTCTTATCCAAAAGAAAATGTGATTTCTAAGATCCCTTCCAGCTCAAACTCTGTAACAACTGATGGCTTGAGATATTGTATGAGGCTTGAGAAATTGCGTAAGAAGAAACATTTTCAAAAGTATTTTCTCAAGCTTCCTAAAGATATTCAATTGTACAGTACCAGGAGGAAAAAAAAAACCAAATCAAAATAGTAATAAAGGAGATGTTCAGTTAATTTTAATGGGGATACCCCAAGGGAAGACAGAGACTTTGGTTTTCTATAAAGGTCAGCAGCAGGGTGTTTGGCTAGACTGGCAACAAGTAGTTCTTAAGAGTTGCTTGTATACTGAGAAATGTGGCCGTGTAACAAAGCAGTTGCTTCCATTTGCCTAGAAAGTGGTATCAAGTCCTTCTTTAGATCAAACCTACGAGACATGCTAAAGCCTCCTAGTTTTTGTACATACGAGTTGTAGAGGTCTGTTTGGGACCGTGTTGACAGGTTGCTTTATTCCTTCTTTTATTGCAAGGCATCTGCTGTCTGATTGGTGATTTAACCATTGCTTATGTTCCTAAGGAATTAGCCATTTGATGGAAAACAAAAACCCCTTAAAGGAATTCAGTAGCAATATTTATTATACTTCACTTTCTGTTCTAGTCTATTGAGTTTTGACTAATTTTAACACTGAGCAGGGGAAGGAATGCACTCAGCAGTTATCAACTTGGGTTTCATGGGAAAAACTGAAGTCCCATATCATCAGCAAATTTGAGGAATAATCACCCATCTTGTTAGCATTTGTTTATTTTTCATTTCAGTAGGATAGTGGGAATATTTATTCTTTAATCATTATGTCTCTATCACTGCTACAAGAGAGACTTACTTGACTCTTTGGAAAATAGACAACTATTATTTAAAGTAACTATTGTACTGATTTACCATTCACTTGTTACTTAGAGAAAGTCGATATAACACAGCTTTACACCCTCCAAATCTCACTGAATGTTAATGAAGGTCATTGTATTTCCAAATTGGCTTTTGAAATACAATGGAAGATTTGAGGCACAATTGGGAAACACTCTCTTGTGGGAACACTTTACCCATAGAGAGGTTCACTGAATGCAGCTCTGACTTCACATTGCATTGTCATCTGAATCACATAAAAGGAGCTTGAATGTCAAGGCCTAAATTAGGTACATAAGATGACTGGAATAAACTAGCAATCCCCAGGATTATTCATAATCAAATTCGATCTTTATGAAGAGGTGTTAATGCCAGTTCCATCTGCATACAAGAATGTATCATCTTAGGGCTACTGTTACTGAAAAAAAAAAAAACTGAACTTACTTGATAGACACTGGTAGCAAGAATAAAATATTTGCATTTTATTGGGCTTGAAAATTTTACTCAGAGAATGCTGAGTAAAGAAAATAGTTTTGGGGGGAAAGATTAATGGTAGGCCTAAAGAATGTTGTCTGGACTGAATAAAGCTTTCTGGGGAATTGACAGTAGGAAGAAGAAAGATTAATGAAATCGGCTGAGGATTTTATGAGACTTGTGAAGATCTGGACTCTTGGTCTCTGAGGATTGAGCAGTCTATCTTTTGGAACAATTAAAGTTTAATTCAGAAAATGAAAAGGATGTAGAACATCAGATTTTGTTACTAATAAGAAGAGAAATTTGGCAAAGATAAAGATTACAGGAGTGATAATATTTTAATATAAAAGTTATCAAAGATTCAGGGTTAACAACCTTCTATAATTAATCCATCTGCATTTCTTCTTGCATTTGATATTGATAGAGAATATACAGATTTCTCCAGCCTACCAAAGCAAAGGATGTTTTTACTGTATTTTTTAATTGACACAATAATTATAAATGTTCGAGTGCAGATATAGTCAGTGCTAGAGTATTTGTCTAACAAGTATGAGACCTGAAGTTTAAACCTGAACCCCAAAAGATAATAGTAAAAATAATAGCTATACATCTTTACAGGGCAACCACATGCTGTTTCAATACATACTCGGTGTTCAAGTAAGACTAAGCCTGTCTGGGATTGCTAACATCTTTTTTTTTTTTTTTTGTGGGGGGGATATTCCTAATCCTTTCCTCTTTGAAATAGTCTTTCTTTACAGTGTAGTAGCACACTAGAACCTACTTCTCTCATCTACTATGACCTGGGACACATTGCTCAAGCTTACCTATTCCTCTCACTTCTCACCCAGCTTCTGGAAACCATTGTTCTATTCTCAACCTCTCTGAGATCGACTTCTCTAGATAACACGTGTGCTAGCCTACATTACTGACTGAACATAATGCTCTCCAGGCCCAATCCCATTTGTGTTGTCACAACTAACAGAACTTCAGTCTTTCTGTGACTGAAGGGTATGTGCCCTTATGAAGTTTATGTCAAAACTTAGCAAGTTCTAGACAAATGTGATTTCTCATAGGAATGGGAGTTAAACACTAAGTATTTGGGGGAATCAGTTTACTTTATAGAATCTGCCATAATTACTTTGTTGCTGTTGTTGTTATTGTTGTTTTGTTTGTAAAGACAGTGTTTCTCTAGCCTTGGTGTCCTGCAACTCACTCTGTAGACCAAGCTAGCCTTGAACTCATAGAGATCTACCGACCTTTGCCTCCCAAATGGTAGGATTAAAGGTATGCACCATCACCACCCCGCTACCATAATTATTTTTTAAAGGACAAATTTAAGTTTTAAGTTATTTTTTTAAATACCCATTCTAGAATCCTATGTGAATCTTGGTGTTCATAGGATCATAGGGTCATATGTCATAGTCATAGGTGGCTGGAGTGTCCCTCTTTACCACAGCATTCAGCACAGAGTATTCAGTACATCCTGATCTCATTTAAAATTTGGTGAAAGAATGTTGATCTGAGATTCTTGGTGTATGGTGCCCTGACTGGCGCCTATAGCAGCGAGAGGAAACAAATATTATAACATGTTTCCACTTGCTGCTATAGATGTCAGTCAGGGCACCACACACTAAGAATCTATAATAGCAGATTCTTAGACTATATTACAGACATCTTTAATCTGAAACGAAACTCCAAGGATTTAGTACAGGAATCTGCATTTTACCAAGCCATCCAAGTAGTTTGGACATGTGTTAAATGCTGAGAACCCTAAGCTCAACTCAGAAGCCCAGTCTAGGCCATGTTTGTACAAACAGGCACTATTCCAAGTTGATACGCTTTTCTAAAACTAAACTTACTGGTTAGGAACTAGAATTTTATTTTCAAACAAATTTTTAAGAAGTCAACCAAAATATTTAATTCAACTTTATGGATCTAATCAATATCACTTTATGGAAGAACAAGAACATGGGTGGCTGGCCCAGCTCAGCCACCTTTCACCACTCCAGCTGGGCCAGCAAAATGCCATGAAAAGATTAGCTGCAGGGGAAGAGGGCACAGTCACACTAGGGAGCTCTAGGAGACTGAGCACAGGCTGCGGCTGGCTCTGCTCTGACAGTTCTAGCCTTTTCTGGTCTGCTGAGCTATGTGTAAAACAGATCCACCTCACCCTTAACCCTGTGGTCCAGTGCTGTGCCTAGTGCAGAGCCATCAGTAAGTGCTGCACGGTGGCGTGCTGCAGAAACATAGTTGGCAGTTGTTTAGGTTTTGAAGGTTAAATGTGGAACTGCCACGTATCTCACCAGTTCTACTCTGTGTAAATAGCAGAAAGAATCAAAATCAAGGACACAAGCACATAGCGAACTACAATGTGTTCGCTGCTCCTCACACCTAGTGCAAGAAGCAACCCACAAGTCCCTCATGGGATGACTGGCAAAACATTTTATGTGCATATAGTGGAATATAACTCAGCATTGTGTATGATACATGCTGCAGCAAAGATGAGCCTTGGAAATCTCACTGCTAAGAGAAATCAGCAAGAGCTAAAGGAAAGGTGTATGCCTCTACTTAGAGGAGGCTGGCTGACACAGAAAGTGAACTAATGGTTGCCAAGTGTGGAGAAAGGGAGTAAAAAGTTACTGATTAGTAGGCAGAGTTTCATTTGGGATGAGAGGAGGATTCTAGAGATGAACAGTAGTGACAGTGTTTACCATGTCCACACTTAATGTCAATGGACATGTGATCTAAAGTGGTTAAAATGCAACATGTTAATTATATGTATGTTACCAGAGCAATTGAAATGTTATCAAAACTAACCTAAGTTTAATTGAAAGCCCTCTTTATTTGACTTTGAGTGCTGGAGCTGGAAATTTGGAGGCTTTTAATACAAAGGAAGTATTTTTTATTTATTTATCAAAGATTTAAATTATTATTTGATGAGGATAACAGAGTTCATGTCATGATACATGTCAATCTGAAAAGCTAATCACTGTTTCTGCCTCAGTTTTGTTTAGTTTTTTCAACTTAAGTGTGAGTGAGAACAAGAGTGCGGGCATCAGTGTGCCACAGCACCTGTGTGCAGGTTGAAGAGCAGCCCATGGGAGTTGTTCTCTCCTTACCCCGTTGTTTCAGGGGTTGCTCTTAGATCCCAGGCCTGTGTGGCAAGTGCTCTGTCCACTGAGTCATCACACAACCTACCTACCTTGTTCTTCTTGAGTTACCTTTATTATCTTCAAGTGTCATAAAGCAATATGGCCTAAAAAGCCTTAGGATTAGGAAGTAGAAGAATATGTGATAAATCACATTTTGTATTCACAAAAAAATCAGTTTAGCTTAATATACTGATACCCTCTAAAAATTAGGTACTGACCCTCTCGTGAAAATTTCTCTGTTAAGATGATTTTCTGGCAATGATAAAGAAAACACTCAGAACCATTTGTGTTAGTCTCTGTAAATGTTAGTACTATAAAGAACCCCACACAGTATGGCTGGCATCTTGTAAGGACAGTGGCCTTAATTCTCCAGAGCTGGGTAACTTGGCTACTGTACCTATATTGAGTCCTCCTCCTCCTGAGCCACTAAGTCACCTCTATCCAGGTATCTTTTCTCTCACTCCCTATGCCTAGCTCCTACCCTTTGGTTAATATTTGCTTAGGGAGACAAGCAGTTGAATGAGTCAATATCATGGAATGTGCTAATGGCATGGTCATTTGGAACTGAACTGAAACTGTCCTCGGAAACATTTTCCGTGAAATGTGTTTGTTCCCAGTGGAACCTGAAGGAGCATGAGCTGCAAAGTCATCACAGTTCCTGTGTGTGCTTCTGATCATGTCTGAGTTGAGATCTGGCCTCAACAGAGCCCTTACTCAGACTATCTTCTGCTGAGAAGACAGGGCTCCAGGTGCCAACTCTGTGTACAGTCTGTCTGCACTGCCATCCACCAGGTGGCACTTCGGACTGTTATTTCATCTGTTCTAGGCACATCGCTGAATGCGAGGACCAAAACAGTCTCCATCCACCAAAAAGCCTCCGTCCCTTGCTTCACCATGCACTGCCATGGCAGCCTTGAATCTCCTCACCTGCACACTAGATGCTTCTGTTATTGCCTGTGGTGGCAGGAGAGGAGGCTTAAATTACTGGGCTGTCAGGGAGGACAAGCATGCTGCCAGACGATATCATTATCACTTGCTTCTCAGGTGAAAGAAAATGCTGTAAATCCCTCAAATACAACGCAATAAAGACCACGGTTTTTCTGTTAGGTCTGCCAGAGCCATTAGCAGGCAGTGACGGCGATGAGGCTCTCTGAGCTGTTGCATGTATCCTTTCTGACAGTGTGCACACAAACCTGCTGGTGTCATGACACTAGATCACATGATCGTTCAGATTGGATTCTGATTTCCCAGGCACACAGCAAGGTGGATGATGTATGTAAAAACAGTATTCGCAGAGCGCAGGGTGGTGCCAGTGGAGGGTAGGTCTGTGTGACTTCCTTGTGTAGACTTGTGTTTTTCTCTTACTATAGTGATCTTCCTGGATAAGGAAAACAACCCAGCAGAGAGAGACATCTTAAAAGCCGTACTGCAAAGGCAAGAACTGCCTCACAGAAGGTACTTACAGCAACCTTACCTATGTCAATCTCTGTCCTCTTTGCTTCTGTAATGTTGAAGCTCCTCCTTGCACTTTTGTTACCTCCAGAGAAGTGTGAAAATGAAAAGATACAGGGGTAGCTCAGTGGTAGAATGCTTAGAGCATGAGCAAGATACTAGGTTTGATTCCAAGCACTAAAGAAAAAAAGAAACAGAAAAAGCTACAGTAACTGCAGTAACTCCTACACTCCACATTGTGTTTGTTTTCGTGTCCAGGTGTCCCTCACAGACACAAACGTTCCTGTAATTGTTTCCACAAAAGCCTAGTGCAGACCGCATGTGGGAAATGCTTATCTAGTGAATAATCACCCGCCACTCACCTCCCTGTGCTGAAGAAGAGGAGGGTGCCCTTTCCCTCAGCCAAATCCAGGGAAAGCTAAGGAACGTTCTCTCCTGTTCTTAACACCCAGAGGTACTTCTCAAAGAAGCTTCTAGTCTGAGAAGTCTGTTACTCAGATGGCAGCCACAGCTAAGGTCACCATTCTTCCTTGACATGACAAGAGTAGTAGACAACTCAGTGAATTGCTTATAGGACTTCCGCAGGCTCTCTCACCTGCATGTGGAAGTACACCATTGCTACTTAAATACAATGAAAGAAAACTTTAAAAATTACTAATTTGGGTCTGGAGAGGCAGCTTGGTGGTTAAGAGCTGGGGCTGTTCTTTAAGAAGATTTAGGTTTGGTTCCTAGCACCACCTGACAGCTCACAACCATCTACATTATTCCCAGGAATCTGCTGCTCTCTTCTAGCCTCCATGCACATAGGGCACAGTCATACATTCAGGTGAACACTCATACAAATAAAATAAAAATAAATGAGCAAAAATAAATGAAAAGTGTTTTTTCATTGTTAATTTGAGGTCATAGTTTTGACTCTGATTCAAGTTTCTTTTTGATTTATTTTTCTCTACCAAATGTTCTACTGAGCAAATAAGGAAGAAAAACTATGATGACAAGTAAAAGAATAAACTAATCACATGCTGTGATACTCCGGCGTATAAAAATTATACAAACACTGGGCATGGTGGTGCTCCCAGCACTTGGGAGCGTGTGGATCTCTGTTAGAGGCTAGTCCAGTCTACCTAACAAGTTACAGGCCAGCCAAAGCTACATAATGAAGACCTTAAAAAGAGAAAGAAAAGAAATTGAACAAGTTAAATGCTAAAAGAGAACATCACAATGAAATCCAATCTGAGAAAGTGACATTTTAACTGATTTGTGAAGGATGAAGAGACTCAGTCAAGTCCTAAGAGCCTGAGACATATGGTTCTAAGCTGAGGGAATCCCAGGTGGGAAGGATGATGCAGAGGGCATTCTGGGATAGATGGGAGGGCTAGCAAGGCTGGATCAGAAGTAGAGGTTGCAGGAAGGCATAGCTGGGGAACACAAGATATTTGCACACACATGCCCTTAGTTTTTAAATTCATCTAATGAGATTTCCTCTGTTTGAGTTTTAACTTTCTAGTTCTTTCATTGGTTTTTATTTATTTATTTTTAATGATGGTAATGGAAACCAGGTCCTTACCTTTGTCCATGTGAGGCAGGAGTTTTAACATTGATCTACACCTTAGATCTGTGAATTTTATTTGACCTCTTCATTTTGTTCTCTATAGAATTTAAAGCCAGGAATATTGCATTTTCATGTTCCTAGGCCTATTCATAGAACTTAAGGTTGTTGTTTTTTTATCTCAGAATTTATGTATACTAAATGAAGGTAATAGCCTACCTTTATAATATGATGCAGCTGTGATCTCAAAATCTGAGATTAAAGTATGTCAAGTGTTAAGGCACCTAATGTACCTGAAAACAGTCCATTTCTCTATGCCCTGGAGAGCCTTTTTCTTCTTGGTGTGTCCCATGCTGTAGGATGCCCTCCATTGGCACTGTTAGAAGGCTAGTGTGTCATTCAACAAGCAATGGTGGTCACATCTTTTTAATTTCTCCTTTCCAAACTGCATTCATTCTAGGACAGCTTTTTGTTGTTGTTGTTGATGATAGTGAGTGTTTTACTTGCATGTTTTTCTGTGCACGATGTGTGTGCTGTGCCTGCAGAGGTCAGAAAAGGGCATTGGATACCCTGGAATGAAGTCTCAGACACTTTTGAGCTGCCATGTGGGTACTAGGACTGGAATACAAGTCCTATGCAAGACAACCACTGCTCCACCTCTCTGGTGCCATCAACAGTCATTTTTGTTTAATTGAGTAAAGAAATCAGTAGATAAGTTGGGAATCTGTTTAACAGCCTTTTTTTTTTTATTCCACTTTATTCCGCCCACTGTGACCGGGCTCTGGTTACCTGTATTATCTCATCTGATCTTCACCAGAGCCCTCTCTATTCTTAAGTATAATTGTCCTTATTGCACAGATAAGGCAGAAACAGAGACCAGGGAGACTGTGATTACTCCAACATCACACAGTTATATAAGCATGGCAGTCAGACTGTAAACTAAGAACAAATGCCCAAACCAACCATCTGAACCCATTCATCCTGTGTATAATGGAAAATACTCAGATTGAATGGCATCCATGTTCTATGATTTCTGTGTGGACAGGTGTTAACTTCGATTTATACTTAAGAGGTCTCTATTTTCTGATTCCTTCAATTCTATTCCTAGCTGAAAATGAGGCTTGGAATGAAACGCTGAATATTACCTTTAGCAAGTTGATTAGAGACGTTGTCATGTTTATCTATCAGCATTTGGAAAGGATCTTGTTTGTGTTTTTCAAGTCATGATTTCTCAGGGGCTTCAGTTTTTCTGTTTCTTGTTTTGTTTCTGATTTGGGATAGATATGTTTCACAGAATTTAAAATGGTAAGGTTTACAAATATCCATGGTTTAAGCTATGCTGCCAAGACATATCAAAAGAATACTTAACTGTAAATTCCTGTCATTTGGTCAATCCAAGTGTGTTTGGCCTCAGCACAAGCCACAAATTCAAATCAGTTCCATCAGAGCCCTGCAATTATGTGTCTAAAAGTAAAGTAGAACTTGGATGCTGTGGTTGTACATTAAAAGGTCGCTGAAGCAATATGAATATCTGAGACAGCCGTTCGGCAGAGCTTAGCCTTTCTCTGTGGGCATTTGGATCGCTCCCAGGCAGCGCAACCTCTGCATTTTGTAGGACAACACATACAGTGGGGTGAATTGCTTGCTACCAAGCCCAGAGTTGTATACTCCTGGGGGCAGGGGTGGGGAAACATGTTCCTCTCTAAAAAATGCTGACTGTACAGTCTACCGTGGCCTTTGTGTGCTTCATCCTTTTCATCTTAAAAGTAGAAGTTTCAAAATATCAGATATGGTGTAATAACATGGACACTGGGTCCTTCCCTTTTCCTGGTCATTTTCTCCCATTCTGGAGATATTTACCATTCATGCTTTGGCGATTAGTGTTCATTGGAGGGCTGGATGAGCTCCAAGTTAACCAAGTTCAGGTAAGATTTTTGCCTAAGGTAATTTCCTCTCTGTTGACATCCTTGAAAACATCACCGTTTCACACTCAGTTATAAAGCCCGTGTGGGATGTCCTCCATGGTAGTGACCTCTGTCCTGTGCCGTCTTAGTGTGCGCTTCACCGTGGTCAGCGACCCTCCTGAGGACGAGCAGGACCTGGAGTGTGAGGACATTGGCATTGCTCATGTTGACCTCACTGACGTGTTTCAGAAAGGAAGAGACCTCATTGAACAGGATATTGATGGTAAGAGTGCGAGCTGTCTGCACAGCTACCAGCTGCTTGCTCTTTATTCACACCTCTTTGTCTGGGGAGACGAGGACAGAAATCTAACCGTCATACCTTGGCAGAAGGCTAAAACATGCTGCCACTGAAAATCTGTCCCGGCATTCTCCCCTTTCCTGCCCCACCCTCCTGTGGCTGATAGAAAAGTTTAAATAATTGATCTTCACAGGAATTAACTAATGCATTTCTTAGTGTTGGAGTAAAACACTTGGCCTTACAATTGTTATTCTAAACCATGGCAGCATCTTTTTAAGACTTCTCTAGTTGGGGCTACAGCCAAAGGGTTCCTTTTGACCCCTCTTCTCACTTTAGGATTCTGACAGTTAGGGTGTTCCTCACAAAACTGCATCCTAGATCTTTACCTTGCTAGGTGTGAGTCAGAGCAGTACCTCATTCCTTATTCTGCTCTTTCATCACACATGCAGAAGGAATTGTACTTTATGAACCATAACCATGGAAGGCCCTGGCCACACACAATCAGACGAAAACTCACACTGATTCCACTTCAGACTGGCTAAGTTAGCAGAGCCCTCTCAAGGACTTTGTGCTGGCTTGTTGCTGTACCTGTTGAAGCCACAGTCAAATCACTTTATGAGCACCTCCTAAGGCCCTGCAGTGCTGTGGCAGCTATATGGAACTGCCTGTTCTGGACACATGGTAGGTTCTCGGAAGTTCAGATGGAGCCAAGTGATTGCCCAAGTTAGATCAAATAAAGAACTGGGAGCATGTTTGGAAGCAGGCATAAAGTGCACAACTCACTTGGTGGCAGCTAGTCACACTTTGACACAGAGCAAAAGATGAGAGGATTAAAATGTTCCTCTCAGCTTAGTAAAGACTCCAGAACTGAGAGTGTGACAGAAATCAGTAAACTCAATCTCTGTAGTCAGCGCTACTTAGTGAGCCACCTTCTCCTGCGAGGCCACAGGGGTCACGCTCGGCCGACACCCACCTATTAGGGACACATTAAGAAGCCAGTCAGATGACCAGGCACTCTTCCCAGTGCATTTTAATAACTTGTTCTGTGTCATGTACCACTACTGGGAACATAGTTGTAGTTCATCTGTTGAGGAGTCTGAGGCTGGAAGAACACTTGCTCCATCCCCCATCATTAAACTTCAAAGAAAAAACAAAAATCTACAAGACCCATAAGCACTGTCAAACTTACAAACTAGAATTCTGGTCTTGGGTGCCTAGCACATGTCCTTCCTCAGCTGATGGGGTCTGGAGGTCTGACCTAACATTACACCAGGCAGCATTCAAAGAAGCCTCAAGACTTAAATAGTAATAGTTCTCTCTCAAGAAGTGAACCTCTGACCCTCAGAGCCAGTTCACAGAGATCTTAAGGTTCGTGGGTTCACCATTTTGCTTTTCTAATTGCACATGAACCCAATTTTAAATGAAGTGTTGTCTTAAGGATCTAGGTGACCAATCCTAATGCTGATTGCATCATACCTTTGCAGTGGTTTTGAGGTCTGAATTGTTATTCACACAGCATGTTAGAGAAGAATTTTGGCCATGTGTGAATAGCCATACCCTTTCACATGGTAAGCTTCAAGGTCAAATATAATACATGTGGCACTCTCACACAACTTTGTTCATCTCAAGGCTGTGTGAACTAGTCTAGCAAAGAAAACTGCTGTCACTGACCTTTGCTGCTGCCTTCTCTTCAGTTCTTGATGCCCGAGCAGATGGTGGCAGCGTTGGCAAGCTGAAGGTTACCGTGGAAGCACTTCATGCCCTACAGTCTGTCTACGAGCAATACAGAGAGGACTTGGAGGCTTAAAAGAAACTGTTCCAGAGGCATCCTATTTCTGAGAAAATGCTCACATGAAAGCTCCAAGATGAGATTTTGAGTAATCACTCTGGTGTATATAATCTATAATTCATGGGAGCTGGGAGGGAGCGCCTGGGTTTAGGCTTGAATGTTCAAGTTTTGTATAGTTTTTGTTTGTTTATTTTTCTATCCCCTCCTCTCCATGACTGCCACCCCTTAGGACTTCAGTGCTCCTAAGTGGGCTACCTTCTCAATAATTTATATCAACATGATAGCATGAAACATCTATTTGCATTTGCAACATTTTCTTATGAAGAACTGGGAGTAGTCCCATTTTTATTTTTCATAACTAAAAGCCTAAAATCTTAGGAAACCAATGAAAAAGAAATACTTTTTATGTTATCCCTAATCGTCCCACTAAATGGAAAGCCTCTGATTAGCCTCATTAAGACTTCTATACTGTGAAGATTTTATTAGAAGCAATATATGAAAATTACTTGGATTAATGTGTTAATCTTCCTCTTTAAAATGCTAATATCCACTTTATGCACATTAAAACTCTGTATGCATTTTCTTTGATGCATGCAGTTTCTATCAATTAAGTATAAAGAAGGAGACTTGGCACCAACTTATTAAATTACTCTTAGGTTTTGTTTGTTTTGTTTTGTTTCATAAACATTGTAGTAGTTCCAGGTTTTATGATATTAGCATGTTTGTAGTGCTGATACGGGGTCCGGGAATATATTTAAAAAGATACATACTTGCATGAAAAGCACACCTTATAAACTAAAGTTATTACATAGAAAAAGTTAAAAGTATGGCTCAAATTCTAAAATGCTTCGTTACACATGAAATGAGACCCCTTTTTTTTTTATCATTTTTTAAACTTACATCAAGCTTATACAATGCTGGGGTATATCTGGATATCCAGACCCTCAAAAAGCAGCTCCAAAAGTTAATTTCTAGCTTTTACTCAGTCTTGCTGAAGGGTTTAATTGATATTTTTAATGGAGCTGTGAATCAGTGCTGCAAAGGAATTGTCTCTGGGGGTCTGAGATATAATGCATTTCATTTTTTAATTTACTTTTTTATTTGTCATTTTCTTCAAAGGATTTTTATAGGCTGTGGGTTTTCACTGTTTGCAAACAGGCTATTCCTTCTTAAGCATATGTAAAGTATTCAGGGAGATAAGTAATTTATTAAAATCTACCTAATTTGCCGTGCTATATTAAATCTCTGCTTCAGTGATCACAGACCATTTCATTTAGAGAATTAGGCATTCCCTCTTTGTGTGATTAAAGCTCTGGAAAATGAGTTCTTTGCTCCTATTTGTGAACATTCAAAGCCTGCTAATGGCAGGAAGATGGAATAGATTATGAGACAATTCATTACAGTTCATCGGGGGAAAAGCAGCTATAATGCAAAAATGCAAGTATGAATATCAGCGTACAGTTGAACCATCTGTGCTCTAACGGCTTCGGTGATGGCTCCTCCTTGGGAGGCTTTGAAATGACATTCGTACGATATTAATTTGTTGGCGCACTTTTTGGGACCAGTAGAGTATGAGCTGACCACAGAATTCTATAAATTCTGTCTGTACCATTGGGCACCCCTGTCCTCAGACCTGCCATCTCAAAAAGGAATCTCGCTCTCATCAAACTCTGGAAATCTTCATAACAACTCATTCCTCTGGAACCTTCTGTTGACCACAAACATCTGCAGACAAAACCTCTCCAATCCTAGTAAACAACCACATGTTTGTTGTCACTTTAGCTGGCTCTGAGCTCATCTTTTGGCCTCCCTTTCTAGCTTTCTTTGGCTTTCTGCAGCTACAGTGTCATTAAGGCCCATAATATTCCCTACAGTGATTTAAAACAGCCAGATTATACCCTAGGATTAGCTGAGTGGTTTTTGAGACATTTATTGTGGTATGCTCCTAGGAGGCATGCATTATTGTTTTAAAATGTTATATCCAAAACTAAATAATGCTTTCTGCAGGGAGAAAAATGAAATGGTGCTGACTTCTTAGCATCTTTAAGTGGAGACAGGGAAGTGTTAGTCTGAAAATGTCTACAAGCGAGTCAGCTGTATAGAATCTATACCTCAAGCAAGATTGGGGATTTATCCAGGCTTCTCTTACATTTGTATTTACTGGCTTTAAAATTCTCAACCACAGACTCCTGCAGATGTTGCCAATACTCACCTCACATGTGATGGTGACTAAAGGGAGAAGTCGAGTGCGTGCCCTCATGTGAAGTCTTCTGGCATCTTTGTCTAGTCATGTGCTAACCGGAGTTCACTGAAAAGTTCACCTCCCCTTGGAAGAAAGTGTTGTGGTCTCTGTGAGCCAGGCCTGCTCTGTTGAAAATGGTTGGGATGTGAGGGCTACCAGGCACACAGACACAGCAGTGGAGGAAGCCATGCAGCTCTCAGGAACTGCACAGAACACTCAGCACTCTGGGAGCTGTAATGCTTTTAGTTTGAAAATAAAAATAGAGATGTGATGTGGCGTGTGGGAGAGTGTATTATACATGGTTTTTTTGCCTACTGTAGTAGAATGTCAAATTCCTAGCCACTGTCATGAGAAGCAGTTGACAAAAATAAGTTTTATGGTTTACAGTGTGGTTTACGTAGAGAACATTTCTCTTCACTCTCGGTTTCAACATGTTTTCTCAATTATCATGGTTTGTTGCCATTTAACTTAAATTAGTTTTTTTTTTAAGAATAAATAGAGACTATGTTTAATCAAATAAAGAAAAGCCACATTGAAATTCTGCTGTTCCTGCCATTCATTTGTTACCACAAAACACAAATAATTTCTATGTGTCATGAAGAAGTGTGGGCTGAGACGTGGTCATGTGACTTGGGAGGCTCTGCGTGCACCAATGTTCCCACAACAAAACATAAATTATTTTAGTAATCTGACATCAAGAGCTGCGACAATGAAAACCAGTTCTTACACATGTTCTAACAAGAATCTGATTAACATTTTTGTGGATATGGAAAATAACTTTTTTTAGTCAAGCTGGCACTGTTGCTGAATTTAGAATGATTTCCTTATGTACAAAATAGCAAAATGTGAATCATGTCTGTGAACAAATATGAGAATAAAATGTGATCTTTGTGTAACAGAAAACACCAAGAAAGGGCTTTGAGTTATAAAATGATCAAGTGATAGACACTATTGGGATGATCCTAACAGTAAGATTGCATTTTAGTAAGTCACCCATGCCTTAAGGCCCCAACTACCCTAACAACAAAGAGACTAAAACCATGATTTATTATAATTGGACACCACGCCTAATTAAATTTGTGAGTAGGAGCAAACAGTTTTACATCCCTTTTGTTCCAAACAACAGCCTCTAAGTCAACCAGAAAATATCAGAGTAATAGAAACAAACGTTTTAAAACTAATATAGAATTAGAAAATATTTCCTTTCATCTTGCAAGAGAAATTTTTTCACTTCTGTCTCAAAATGCTACAGTAGAGGGCCCCTCACAGTCCACTCCTGGAAGCCCAAGCCCACACCACAGTTCCCGTTCCTTTTGTCCCAGCCTCTCTGTTCTTCTTTATCTTTCTTTCTCCTTTCCTTTCCCTTTTTCTTTCTTTCTTCTTTCTTTTTTTTTTTTTTTTAGTACAGGCCCTTACTATGTCTGGCTACCATGTAGCCTTGAGTAGCCTGCGACTTGATATATAGACTGGGCCTGCCTCAAACTCGTGGAGCTCTTCCTGCCTCTGCCTCCTGGGCACGGAGATTAAAGGCAAAGGCAGGAATGCACCATCTAGCCTGCTGCCCTTTGTTTTCCAAATGACCTTCAGGTATGTTATGTGCTCTACAGTGAAGTCTGGCACCTCAGATAGAATGGGGCTTCTCCCCTGAAATATATACCTTTTTATGCCCCTTCCCTCTGTCCGGAGAATCACATTCTAATTACTATATGACAGCATAATTTTCTCCATTCACTAGACATTTTTTTGTTAAATATTTTTTTATTTTTAATTATGTATATATGTTTGTCATTGTAACGGTATGTGTCTGCAGAAGACAGAGAAGATTGTTAGATCTACTGGAGCTGGGCTTGTGGCAAGTTGTGAGCTGTCTGTGCATGCTAGGAACCAAACTGAGAACCTCTGTAAAAGAAGCAAGTGGTTTTAACCACTGAGCCACATCTCCAGTGCCCCCCCCCATTAGCACCTTAATTATTATCTTTCTGTCTTCTTTTCAGTCAACACCCATCGTCCATCTCCCTGTGTGGCTGCTGTTTCGTTGGCTGACTGCTTAGCCTTGATTTCCTAGACCATGTCAGTACGCAGCTCATACTGGCCCAGAACTCAGCTGTCTTGAACTTGTCCTGCCCTCCCATAGCTTTTGCACTCTTTCCTGTCTTGCTTTGTCTGGTGCCCCAGCTTTGGGCACCAGCATCTGTGGCAATCCCAGGGGCTTCTCAATGCTCCATTGTGTGAAGATTTGCCTCTATTTTGGGGTGATATGCAAGAGAGAGGTTATACAGGCCAATCTGGCATCCCTGGCTTGAACTTGAAGCCTTCCTGCCTCAACCTCCTCAATAAGAAATAATCCACTCCTACAACAGAATGAAGAGAAAGTAAATCCTACAAATATGTTTATGCATAAATGAGGGAAATAAGGAAATTTTGGCTCAGAAACCAACTGCCAAGGTGTGGGTTGTACAGAACAGGCTCTGACAGAATTGATAGAAGTGATAGAAGAAACAGATGATGCCAGCAAAGGAGAGGCACCAGCTAATCCAAGTGGCAGAGTGCTGAGACCTTGTGTGAGGCCTGGTGTGCTGGTTTGAGTCTAGAATGTCCCCTAGAGGCTCATGTTTTAAAAGTGTGGTCATCAGGACTAGAGCGATGGCTCACAGGTTAAGAACACTGGCTGTTCATCCAAAGGTCCTGAGTCCAATTCCCAGAAACCACATGGTGGCTCAATAACCATCTATAGTGAGATCTGGTGGCCATGTTAAAAAGAAAAGAAAAGAAAAGTAGGTCATGGACCTGGGTTGTTGTTAGGAAGTGGTGGGAGGAAATTGGGTTATTAGGGATGTGCTCTTAAAGAAGATACTTGGCCCCTCCCCTCTGCTTCCTACGTGCCTGCTCTATCTGTCGCATCCTCTTCACTATGATGTTTCTACCTCATCACAGGCTCGAAATGACAGGCCAGTGATCACGGGCTGAAAACCTGAAGCTACGAATCAGAATTTTTTTCTTTTTTTTTAATATTAGTTACAGTTTATTAACTTTGTACCCCAGCTGTATTCCACTCCCTCATTACCTTCCAATCCCACCCTCTCTCCCTCATCTCCTCCCTGCCCCTTTCCAAGTCCACTGATAGGGGAGGACCTCCTCCCCTTTCATCTGACCCTGGTTTATCGGGTATCTTCAGGACCAGCTGCAAAGTCCTCTGTGGCCGAATCAGAATTTTACCTCAGATATTTTTTCACAGCAGCAGTAAGATGACTAACACACTTGGCAAAGTCAGGTCATTAGCTCTTGGGAAAAGGAAGCAAGACAGAGTGTGCAGGAACAGATACAGCAAGAAGGAGGCCACTCTGGAAAAGGGAGAGATTCCTCAGAGACATGTAGTGAAATAAAAAAGAGAGCCAGCTGAAACCATGGCTCCCCAGGAAACACAATAAATAAAACTAAATTAGTCAATAAATAGTGGACATTTATTACAGAAACTAAACAGTGCAGTAGCAACAGGAAAGGGCAGGGTTGAACTAATAAAGTTGAGTCTCCCAAGCCCTTCTTTAGCAGAAATCGCCTTAGCTGGTCTAAAAAATATCCAAAATAATTCTTACAGAAGGATATCTTACATTCATCTTCCATAAGAATAGAGAATGAAGATCAAACCTCAGCAGCTGTCAGTTGAACATCAGTAAGCTGAAGAAAAAGGAGACAGAGCAACTGCCCATTACCCACAAGCCAGAAGTAGTCATCCACATCTGGGCATTATTTGTTATGTTTTTTTTTTTTTTAATGAAAAACAATTTTAAATAACACAAGAAGTACCACATGTCTATATGCTCATTAGAAATAATACAGATGGTTAAAGTCTCCTACTACTATACCACCCCTAATCCAGACCTGCATCCCACCACCGGTTCACCATTTGTATGTAAACACACACGCCCACAAAATATGTATAGAATTGTCTTACTTTTTATTTACATAAGTATCAGACTGCAGACACTGTTTATACAGCTTGCTTTTTCCCACATAATTTTTTAAACCATGTTTTTGAAGTCCACCCTTGTTTCTGGCATTTCAGTACCAAAATAGAGGAGTATGTGGTTTTTAGAATGAATGCTCTTCAGCAGGATGCTGTTCTACCCAGTGTCCATGAATTTGATAGTCTGAAGCCCCCTTCTGTTGAGAACTACTAGACATAATTTGAAAACGCCAATGTCATCTGGCTACCTGGGCTGTCAAGCTCCAGGGTCCAGCCTGGAGGACGAGCCTAGCCCTGGGCTTCCCTCAGACCTGCCTGATTGGTCATATGGATAAGAGGCTACACAGAACCTTCATAGGTTTCTGGGACTTGAGGGGAGAAAGTTGGCATTGAACTACAGACCCAAGTCCTCCATAATTTGAGTTGTGACTAAAAAACTAAATCATCAAGGCAACAGTGATACAAAGCACACGGTCCAGTCTGAAGCTCTGTGCTCATTCTCCCCATCTCTGATGGATTAAAGTATTCTCAGGTTGCTGTGGCCACAGCCTGTCACCATCAGAGGCAAAACTCCGAAAGTTGCCCTCTACCTCCTTAAATTATTACTACAACTTATAACCAGTGTTTTCAAAGTATACATTTAATGTGAGAATTCAAGGAGGCAAGACCATGTGGCGACAATATCAAATGAAGCCATCACAATCACTTCAAATAACAGTCATTTAGGAACTTCCAAATAGTCTCTGATATGTTGTCATAGTAAAAGACAACCTAAGAAGTTTCACATAGGGATTGGACATTATTCTGAGATCCAAATGTTAATTCTATAAATGAAAATTACAACTGAAATTCAGAGTTGACTGGGTGGTCTAATCTGATACAACTAAGGAGATTTGGTAAAATGAAAAGTAAAGGTTACCTTTTTGACAAGGAGAAAGAAAATAGAAAATGATAAACAAGGGAAGAGAAAAGCTATGAAATCACATGGAAACTTATAAGTCTGAAGAAACAGGAGAGGAAGAAACACAAAACCAGTGTACTGAGAATAATGGCCAAGAATTTCCCAGAAGAGACAAAAAGTGCAAATATGATAATGACTCACTTCAGGGCCAGCAAGATGTGTAAAGGCACATGCCCCCTCAATATGATCTCCAAGACCCAGTGGGTCTTGGAGAAAGAAACTTGGTAGTGGACTAGCATCCCAAGTAAGTCCCCAAATTTGAGTCAGGACTCTGAAAAACTAAATCATCAAGACAAGGGGATTGGGGGGCAGGCTGTCCAGTCTGAAGCTTTGTCTTCATTCTCCCTGTCTCTGAATGGATTAAGATATTCTAATGTTGCTAAGACCACAGCCTGTCTCTGTCAGAAGCAAGACTCCGGAACTTACCCTGTACATCCTCAAATTGTTACTAATGGTGAAAAAAAAAAAGGACACCCTCTTCTGACCTCCACACACATAGCATAGCATACATACATATACAAAGAAATTTAAAATTTTAATATAATTTTTAAAAAATGTTTCAATCCTGTATTCCAGGATTTGTAAACTAACAAAAATGATGCATTATAGAAAAATTGAAAGGTAAAAAGAATTTTTTTTAAATCTAAAAGCAAGTAAAAACAAAAGACACATGCTCAGAGGGGCACCACTAAGGCTAGAGACAATTAGAATCACCAGAAATGTCACAATCAGCTAGTGAGTGGTTCTTTTGTGGATGAAAACCATGAGCAGGCAAAGGGGCCAGCGCCCTTAATGTTGATGACCCTGAGTTCCAGAGGCTCAAAAGCTGGACCTCCAAACCCAGAGGCTTATGGCTCTAAGCCCTGAGAACCAGAAACTTCCAAGGAAGAGAATTACTGTGGTAGGTCTTCAAGTGAGGCCCAGTGTACAGGGCTGAAAGTGCTAGTTCCCAGCAGCCAGTTTCAGTTTCCTGGGTATCGAAAGCCAAATACAAAGCAGGCAGTGATGAAGGAACCATCATGTAGCTCAGAGGACATGCTAAGAGCTCCCGCTTTACCAGCCCATCGGGCTAGAGAAATGACTTTCATTCATGACCTAAAATCAACTATGTAAAAGTGAACTCTGGTGGCATTTGCTCCTTCACAATGCCATACAACACCACCTCCTGCTGTGCAAACATTCCACCACTCCACCAGAAAATAACCATTTACACTCTAGCACCTATTTCCAGTTTCAGGCCAACCTACTTTTTGGTTCTATGAATTTACCTATTCTAGATATGTCATACAAATGGATCTTACATACCTGACTCCTTATGTTTTCAGGGCTCATCTATGTTATAGCATGTGTCAGTACTTTATTGTTTTTCTGGCTTAGTAACATGCCTTTGTGTGAATATACTAATGTTTTCTATCCATATGTGGATAGACATCTGGGCTGTCTCCACCTTTTGGATACTGTGAATAGTACCACTATGAACATTTGGGTGGAAAAATCCATTTACTTCTTTTCAACTCTTCTAGGTATGTACTTAGAAATGGATTTTCTGGGACATGTGATGATTTGATGCCTATCTTAATCTATCTTGCACAGCCTTTGAATATCTCATAACACATTACCAGCACAGTGTGTTAAGGGCTGTGGCCCCTTTCAATATGAAGTCTCCTATGGTTTTGTTTGCATGTCTCTAAAAACTAATGACACTAAGCATCTTTTCATGTGCTTCTTTACAGAACAATTGAAACATGAA
This sequence comes from Meriones unguiculatus, assembly GCF_030254825.1. Taxonomy (NCBI): domain Eukaryota; kingdom Metazoa; phylum Chordata; class Mammalia; order Rodentia; family Muridae; genus Meriones; species Meriones unguiculatus. The sequence continues at coordinate 36,693,515 of NC_083358.1, forward strand.
AAATGGGGGAATATTATACTAATGACATCCTTTCTGAGAGTATAGAAGATAGCCTCTAGTTAAATAATATGCAAGTAAAGAACCTTAAACAACAGGTCATGAGCTTTGACTATACAACCAAAGATGTTAAGTAAACCATAGATAGAAATAAGAAAGAAAACATAATAATTTTATGCTCTGAAAAGGTAGGAATAACAATTTTTAAGTTACAGAGAAAGAAAAAATAAGAAAGTAGAATGCATTGATTTTACCATAGATTATGAATGATTCAAATGTTTTATTTGAAGTAGGTAAAACACATTGATGGCAAAGGGAAAAAAGGAAGACCATGTGAGCATTTCAAGTTAGTAGAAAACAACCACCAAAGCAAAAAAAGATGTTCTGCTGACTAAAAATTATTTTATCAGATACAAAAGCAGGAACTAGAGAAGGTGATGGACTATGCACAGTAAATACATGCAAACAGTAGGACAAGGACAAGCTTTAACTCATAGTAATGGATGTCAACCAGCTTAACACACTTCAGAAACAAACTTTCGACTTGAGCCACTTTGCAGAATTCACCTCTTCACTGTGAAGAGGCGCTTCTAAAAGTCAGCAATCGAGTGAAAAAGATTGCAAAGGCATTGGCCTGACACACACGAGCAAAGCATTTCACACCTCACAAGACACACTGCATGGATGGGAAAGGTACCTAACAGACGTTCTGATTCTAAGGGCTGTAATTCACAGTAAAGACCGCAGCAGAAGACCCCATGGAGCATCAACACAAGGCAGAGGGGAGAGACACAGGAACACCCATTAATTAGAGGAGTGGCCAGGTCCTCGTTGAAGACTAAGCAAATGGGGGGGGGGAAGGAGAGGACAATAGCACGGACATCATAATCCTCAAGTGGACCTCATAAATACACACAGAACTTCACAGCTTAGAAAAGGGAAAATGCCAGGGCTGGGAGATGGCTCAGAGGTTAAGAGCACTGGCTGCTCTCCTAGAGGTCCTGAGTTCAATTCCCAGCAAACACATGGTGGCTCACAACCACCTATAATGAGCTCTGGTGCCCTCTTCTGGTATGCAGGTGCACATGCAGACAGAACACCGGATACATAATAAATAAGTTCTTTTTTAAAAAATGTCTTTTTTTTAAGTGCTTGGAAACATTTATTGAAATTGACCATGTGTTTAGATACCATAACAAGTTTAATAAGTTCTACCAAGAAGAAATAAAATCAACAATATTGTTGAATTATCACAGTTCTATAAAACTGGAAATACCTTTCAAATACAAATCAAGGTGATTATGTTTTTTTCACCTGAACATTTTAAAATTATTGAATAGCTCATGGAAACAAAAGTGACCCTATCAGATGGAAGGAGAGAAGAACTTCCCCTATCAGTGGACTTAGAGAAGGTCAGGGAGGAGATGAGGAAGGGAGGGTGGGATTGGGAGGGAATGATGGAGGGGGCTACAGCTGGGATACAAAGTAAATGAACTGTAATTAATATAAAAAATAATTTAATTTAAAAAAGTGATCCTAAATAGCCAAGGCAAACCTAAACAGCAAAAGCAAGCTGATCCTATAATACCTGATCTCCAGTTATGCTACAGAGATTAATAACAAAAATAGCATGGTAATAGCCCACACACACAAAAAAAAAAAAAAACCAAAAACATGTGAACCAATAGAATAGAATAGAAAACAGTTAGTGCCACGTAATTTTGACAACTTTTTAAAGTAGCAAACATTGGGGAAAGATAACCTCTTCAATGAATGCCACCAGAAAACTGGATTTCCACATGAGATAGCCAGATCCCTTTCTCTCACCCTGAGCAAAATTCACAATATAAGACTGGAACTGCAAAAGTGCTAAAGTAAAACAGACAAAGCCTTGAAGACACAGGCAAGAACTTTCTATTAAAGAGCTCATAGCACAGGAAGTGATCCTAAGGACTGACAAATGAAACCACATGAAATTAAAAAGCTGCCTCTGTAGCAAAGGAAGCAATCAGGAGAGTGAAACAACAGCTTATAGAACAGAAAAAAAAAATTGTTGACAATATATCTGATAGGGAACTAATTTCTAGGATACGTAAAGAATGCCAAAAGTTAAATTCCAAAAGAAGAAATCATCTGATTAGTAAATAGGCAAATTAATTGAATGTATAGTTCTGAAGAAAACAAGAAGGAAGAAGGGCAATAAATATTTGGGGAAATCTCAACATTCTTAGTCATCAAGGAAATGCAAATTAAAACTTCTTTGAGATTTTACATAATGGCCATCATCAACGAAAAAAATCTTCAAAAATGTGGAGAAAGGGAGCCGCCTACAATAGTGGGGTTATGTGAACTGGCTCAGCCATTCTGGAAATGAGTGGGAGGGTTTCTCACAAAACAAGAAATACAATCATGTTACCCACTGCAGAGACCCAGGATACCCTAAGACAACCCACCACACAGCTGAGAAGGAACCAGCCTAGATTACCTGTCCACAGAAGGCTGGATAAAGACAAGATGGCACCATTAGAGAGATAGCTCATTGGTTAAGAACACTAACTGTTCTTCCGGGAAACCGATTGAGTTTGATTTCTGGCACCCACACGGCAGCTCACAACTGTAACTCCAGTTCCAAGGAACGTGAGAGGCACCAGGCAAGTACTTAATACACATACACAGACATGTATGCAGGCAGGGTGAGGGCTACTACTGCTGTGAAGAAACACCATGACCAAAGCAACCTGAGGAGGAGGGGGTCTATTTGGCTCACATTTCCTTAGTCATAGTCCATTGAGGAACTCAGAGAGGGCAGGACTTCAAGGCAGGAGCTGATGTATATCACTAGTTTAGAGAATGTCCTCCCTACAGGCCCCCTACAGCCCCGTCAGGGTCTCAATTGACGTTCTGTCCTCTCACGTGACTCTGGCTTGTGTCAAGTTGATCTAAAACTAGCTAGCACACAGGCAAAACACCGGAACACATAAAATTGTGGGTTTTTTTTTCAATTTTTAAAACAATACAGTATGTTTCTATACAATGGAATTTTATTCAGCCATAAAGAAGAGTGAAATTATTTCATTTGCAGGAAAATAAGTAGAATTGGAAACCATCGTGTTAACAAAGTAAGCCAGACTCAGAAAGAAATACTGTGCATAGGGTGTGTGTGTGTGTGTGTGTGTGTGTGTGTGTGTGTGTGATGTAACACGAATGTAGAAGGAGGACTATTTGGGAAGAGGAAGAGAATCAACAAGTGGGGAATGGAGATGAGAGTTGGGGAAAGGGCTTATGAACAAGGTACGATACACTTGTGTGAAACTGTCATAACGCATCCCATTATTTGTATGGTAACCACAAGAATAAAGGAGACAGGACAGGCAGGACAGCGGCTGAGCGCTGCGCACTGCACCTTCTTTTGCCCTCCTCTAGTGACCCCGCCATGCTGGCTTCTGGTATGCCAGTTGAGCTGGCCAGGCTTTGTAGGTGTTTGACTTGAAATGCGATGTGTGCACCACTCCCCTGAGCATGAGAACTCTGCAGAAGATGAGCTGCCCTTCAGACGGGTTTCCAGAGCCCGCGCTCTGCCAAGTTCTTATTTTGATCCTGTGCCGTTGTTTGTACCTGTTACTAACGTGAAGAGGAATTTTGTTTCCAGTTTATTTTCAAATTAGTCAATAATATTTTTTAAATACTAACCAACTCTTCAAAGGGGAAATGAAAATTAAAATATCACCGTTTTTGAAAAAAAATTATTTTGCAAGTGCTACCTATCAGAATCTTAAAGATACAAATTAAAGACCAGAAGAAAATGCCACGTTACATATTTATATGCATGAGGCTGAATATATGATAAAAAAAAACAAGGTAAACACCATTTCAAAAGCCACTTAATGAATTAAAAGTAAATACAATAGAGTAGGGAAAGGATAAAAGCATAAATTAATTGGATTAAAACTCAAGTAGTACTGATAACTAAAAAGGTAATTCTTTGAAACAATTCTCTAGACAGATCTAATCATTACAAGAAGAAATCATGGGTACAAATTAAGCATGACAGTCGGAGATTAACCAGTGACTGAGGCACCCTGAGCTAGCAGGTGTCTGTGCAAACACCTAATTTTCTAGAAAATCCCCTTATCAAAATCATCCTAGTAGAGATGAGAAGTTTAAAAGATCAATTTTCATAGAAGACAAATTTATTATTAACCTTTTCTTTTTATATGAAGCAACACCATTTTATTGGGGATTCTAAAGAGTCCTTCAAAATCTAGATAATTTCAGTGTCATTCAAAGCGTGCCAGGAAAAGGAGGAAAGCTTCAGTTGCCTCTGAGAGCTACAAATAGATCCTAGAATTATAAACTCAAGGAGATGGTTAATGCTGCTGGCCGGCTTGACAGGATTGGAACCACCCAGCAGGACACCTGGGAAGGACTAGGTTAGGTTAGCTTCTGGCCATCCGTGCCTGTAAGGGATTACCTTGAGGTACAAAGACCCACCTAGTGTATCTCCACCATTCCATGGACTGGGGGCTTAGGCTGAATGAAAAGAGCAAAACTGAGTTGAGCACAGGCATTCATCACTAAGGACTCTGTATACCTTTCAGGATATGAGACTATCAGCCTCAAGTCCTGGTCTAGTTAGGGGCTTGTTGCCTTCAGAAAATGCTGGCCTGACACGAGCGTTCATAAGCAGAAGGTGGGAGAAGCTGGTGTTGAGTAGGCTACAAAACAAAATCCATTTACAGGCGAAGCCGGCCCTGTTTAAAGAGGCAAGCCGTCCTTCCTGCAGGGCCTCCCTGGAAGCCTTGTATCCATTTTTCTCACCATCAGTAAATAGGAACCATTGGTTACATGTGTAACAACTTAGTGTTTTTGCTCGAAACTTTTATCCTCTGTTCAGCACAGGGCACATATTCTTTCCACCTGTTCTGATTGTCACTGGTGTTAGTGAAAGAGAAGAAAGAAAACCTTTGCACTTGGGTTTACTCAGAGAGAGTTAACATCTGATTTTACACGGAACACTTTAAAAGAAAAGGAACAACGCTGCCCAAAGCACTCCTAGCAGAGGGCGTGGAAGCATTTGATGTCCTAGGGCTTGTGCATAAAGGAATGTTGTTTTGAAATGTGCAGTGAAGTCGGGGAAAGAGATCCAAAGAAAGTTCCCATCGAGACAAAATCAAATCAACTCACCACCTCAAATGGACCAGTGGGCCCCCCTGGCTCTGCGCCCAGCATCTGTGTCTAGAGTCCCTTGAAGCCTAGGTGCCTGCAGTGATGTGTGAATATGTGGCTTGTCCCCAGGCAGAGTCTCTAAGCCTTAGAGTCTAGAGGGACACTTCTTTCCTGGGTGGCCAGGGCTCTCAGGAAGTATCCCAGAGGCACACAGAACTTCCCACCATCCTCTATAGCAATGGTTCCCGATCTGTGGTTCCTGTCCATTTGACAAGCCCTTATCTCCAAATATATTTGCATCACATTCATAATGGTAACAAAATTACTGTTATGAAGTAGCAACAAAGTAATTTTATGATGGGGGGGTCACGACAACATGAGGAACTGCATGAAAGGGTCATAGCTTTAGGAAAGTTGACAACCATTGCTCTACAAGTTCCAGAACCAAATCCACCGAAACAGGAAAAGCATAAAAATGTGTTCTTATTGAGCACACAGGAGACCACCAAGTACAAAACTCACAGATAGGGGCTGCTGTCTAGAGACTGTTGGGCCACGAACAGTGACACACACCTGTAATCCCAGTCCCCGGGGAGGCAGAGGCGGGTGGATCTCTGTGAGTTCAAGACCAGCCTGGTCTACAAAGCGAGTCCAGGACAGCCAAGGCTACACGGAGAAACCCTGTCTGGAAAAAACAAAAAAGAGAGGGAGAGACAGTATTTGAGTGTGTTCCCCAAAGCTTGGCCCCTGCTCTGGCAATGCGGGCACTAATGGGGCTCTTAAGATGTGTGGCTTGGTGGGGAGTGTTCTCTAGGGAACAACATGCCCTTGGAAGGAGTAATGTAGCTCTCCCGGGAACCTGCTCAGTTCTGAGAGGGTGCTTATGAAAGAGCAAGCCTGGCTGGACCCTAGTCACTCGCAGTTTCCGTCCCTGTATAACCTCCCCTTCTTGCCTGCGTTCCCCTGGTGACTTCATCCACTCTTGGGTCCAGAACAGGGCTGATATTGGCACCATTAGAACCTCCAGACTGTATCTAAAGTACTCAGAATCCATTGTTTTATCATATGTTGTAACAGATAATGGGCTCATACAAAGGGCCTGATGGCTGCAGTTTAAATGCCCCCTTAGGGGAGCAGGAACCGTGAGCCATAAACAATGATCTTTAGGGAAGATAAGGAACCAAAGAACAGCCAGCCAGCTAGGCTCTGATGTAGAGTTCAATTTCCAGTGTCTTTTACCAGGTACTTTCCTGGCTAGTGTAGAGTCCAGGGAAGGGCTTCATAGCAATCGGTAGTTACATCTGTTCTGTTAGGGGGCTTCCGCTAGTCAGGTAAGGAACTCCTGTTTGCTCCTGAAGAGGAATAAACAGAGGCGAGGCTGGAGGAGGGGGTGTCTGAGGTGATTCAAATGAGAAACGTTCCCAGTAGGCTCAGGCACTAGAACACTTTGTCTCCAGTGGGTGGCGCTGTTTGCAGAGCTGGTGCCGCCATAGTGGAGGAGTGTGTAGAGCAGGATAGGCCTCACCCTACTTCTCTGCTTCGTGTTTGCTTTTGAAGATGTGATCTCTCGGCTGTCTTCTGCTCAGGCCACCCACTGCCACAACTCCTCCACCGTGGCGGACACTCCCTTTGGAACCGTAGGCCCCAAATAAATGCTTCTCCCTATAAACTGGTGGGGTCATGACCTCCCCTCTCCTCCTCTTCCTTCCTTCCTTCCTTCTTTCCTTTCATTTTTCTTTTTGAGGCTGGACTCTGCCATGTGGCACAGGCTGGTCTGGAACTCATTATCGCTCTACTTTGGCCTCCTGACTGCTAAGATCACAGGTATGTGCCAGGAGACACCCAGCCTGGGATATCTTCCCTCACTTCTTTCTTTCCAACACACACAGTCAAACTTCTTAATAGAGACATAGCATTGTTCAGCTATAGTTAAACCTACGGCAAAAGTCAGTGATGCTAATCCTGTCTTTATATAAATTTCTGGTATTTTATGCATCGTGAATTTTTGTATTAGATTATGTGTTTTTCGAATATTGCCCTAGAATATGATCTCTCTTGGTTTCCACAAGGGAGTGCCCTCTATTGCTGGCACTTGTCCTAGCCCAGCATGGTCACAAGATCTAAGCTCCCCTCTTCACCCCACCCTGCCAAGAGCTGCCTCACCAGGATGGTGAAGGGAAGCACTTGTTTCCGGCCTGTGCTGGGCCACAGGGACTACGGCCTTTTCTCTGACGGCCATGCACGGCCTCGCCAGCATTCCTGGTCCTGCCTCAGGGTCCCACACAGCGTCAGTTACCATGCTGGCTGGAAGCTCCTAGTCTACATGTTCTGCAAGTCACCAGTTGACACATTCTCCAGACCTTGCACCGACCTGGGCCGTGTTAAGACAGAACTTTTGTTGGGGAGGGGGTCCTTTTCACCACCATCTCTCTTCCAGGACCGTGAACTTCTTCCCAAGACCTCACAGACCTCTGGAGACCCTTCAGCATCCTTTTCTCTAGGACATGTCCCTTGAGCTGCACTTTCCTTAGGCTAGCAGACCCATGGGAAAGAATTCTGCACTAAGCCAGCCAGGTGCGCCTACAGCCCATGCCCTCTCCCTGTGAGTTACGCCTAAGTGCCTCCCAGTGACTGAACCACCTCTGCGCAGGTCTTGGGGTCACAAGCGTGAAGGCAACGTCATTTCCACCTCTGTCCTCAGCCTGAAGAGCTGGTTCCAGATGTAGCAGAAGGGCTGGAGTTTAGTGAAGTGGACACAGGCACAGCCATTAGGCTGGTCGTCCGGAGTTACTTGCTTGTAGAACCTTAAGAGCTGTCCAGGAAGAACCTAGCCCTGTCCTCTCTTTCCAGAACATGCTCTGGCCTCGTCCACATATTAAGACTCCTCCCCAGAAGGTGCTCAGCTCCCATTCAGTGGCACAAACCCAAGCCCCCCAGTTTGCCTCGGCAGCGGAGTTTTTGTTCTGTTGTCTCCCAGCCTGTTTTTCTCTGCAGAATAGAATGCCAAGTTCATTTCTTAGTTCATTCCATAGCCCAGTGGGGATGGATGGTGTTACCTCCGCTCTTCTTCCTTCACATTTCTGTAGCCCACATTTATATCAGCAGTAACACCAGAAGGGTGAATTGAGAAAGGGTGCTAAGCACGTAAAAGAAAAAGAAAAAGAAAAGACAAGCTGATGTGGTGTGCATCCAACAGTCACCAGCCACACTCATTCCCTTGTGGCCAGTTGGAAGATGGAGTTCCTTGGAAAATGTCTCTTTGCTCCCAGGACAGAGAAAGCTCAAATGCAAATGACTCGATGAATGAGAATCAAGCATGTTAATAACTCCACCCTGGAATGGATCCCTGCTTCAGAGACAAGCCCAAGCTCCTGCTCCCGCTATCAGGGAACCAGTGTGCTGAAGTGACAGTAATGCAAAGAGACAAGGCAGCCGCCTCTGTAAGTGTGTGCATAGAGCCTGGACCTGAGAACCTGCTCTGCCAGCAGAGAAGCCAGCATTGTGGGCACTGGGTCACAGCAGTCTTTGCAACTGCAAAGCCCGTCTTAACATCCCAGATGGAACCCGCCCCTAGGGTTTCACAGAATACTCCCCAGCAGGAGGGCAAGAGCACTGCTGTTTGCTTCCAGGTCAGCAAGAAATGTTTTTCCCACCAGGAATGAGGACTAGCGGAAGCCCGCTGGGACCTGCTTTGGCTGTGAGAGCCGCCCTGCATTCCACCCGCAGCCTTACCTCCCAATCTCCCCGTCATCACTGCCTTGAGAGGGCCAGAGCCCGCACATGTGCCCCCAGAAGGACTGCTGGGCCCCCTCCAGCAACACTCGCCGCCCAAGCAGCAGGCACACCCCGAGATGCAGGCTGCTAGAGTCTTCTCAAAGCTCACAAGCCAACTGGCTTCAGCAACCTCACAGCCCAATGCCAGAGGATTCTAGTTAGCCTGCCAAGTCCCCAGGACCAGGAGGGGATGGTGGGGGGGGGGAGGAGCGGAAAGATGGTGTGGAGAACTTGATGACAGGTGCTTTTAACCCTCACTGTTCTGGCCCAACTCTTCCCCATCTCTTGTCCAGCACAGCAACCATCTAGGCAGACAGCTGACATTCTGGGAAACCTGCTCCAGATTCAGTGGGTTCCCATGGAGCACATTCTTCACATACGTCAGGAATATACTGGCCGGTCCTGGGTTCAAGTGTAAGGAGGTGGGATGAGAGGCAGCTCTTCTGAGCCCCCTGTTCAAATGGAAGGCAGTTCTTCTCTTCCGACCCAGGGTCAAGTTCATTTCCTAACAAAAACTCCACAGCCCCTTGCCGGTGCGCTGTGCTTTCCTTCCATCTCTCCTGACAGACTTCTGTAACCCAGATGTACCCGATAGCCCCAGCACCAGGTGTTGTTCAGTTTAGAATCTGCACAGCTGCAACAGGAGACGATCTCAACAGAGCCTCTGGCCTCAGCGTCCCAAAGCAACCGACAGCTTCTTCACAGCACAATGTGCAGTGCTTCCTCTGGCCTGTCCCCCTCACTTTTGTCCTGTCCCCAGGCTCCAGCCTTGCTCCCCTGCTGGTCAGAACCCTTTGTCTGCTTTGTCTGAGAAGAGTATGTATTCCATGGAGCAGACTAGTTTTTTCCCTGTGTGGAAGAATCTGGCCCTGGAGATTTCCCTCCCACAGCTAAGCATTCTCCAGCCCCAGCTCTGTGTCCCTTTGTCAGAATCAGACATGTTTTTTATGGATGGAATCTTCCCTTCTGGAACCTTCCTGAAGGCCAGTCACTTCTTAGCCATTAACAATTTGCACCTAAGAAACTTTCATTTGTGTTTTCAAAGAAAACGTTCTCCAACCTAGAAGGCTTTTCTCCGCTAACTCTAATAGACAAAAGAAAGCAAGCTCACCATGCTAGCTAGTTTTATGTCAACTTGACACAAGCCAAAGTCATTTGGGAAGAGCGACTCTCAATAGAGAAAATGCCTCCATAAGATTTGCCTGTAAGCAAGTCTGTAATGCATTTTTAAAAATTAGTGTTGGGGACGGCCCAGGCCATTGTGGGTAGTGCCGACCCTGGGCAGGTGGGGATCCCGGGGTGTGTAAGGAAGCAGGCTGAGCAATGGAGAAGGAGGAACAGCTCCTCTGTGGCCTCCGCATCAGTTCCTGCCTCCGGGTTCCTGCGCTGTTTGAGCTGCTGCCCTGACTTCCCTCCATGATAGACTGTGATGGGCAAGTGTAAGCTGAAAGAAACTCTCTCCTCCCCGAGTTGCTTTTGGTCACAGTGTTTTATCACAGGAATAGAAACCCAGACCTGGACAACTAAGGCCAGTCCCCAACACTGGATGCCCTTCTCCCTCCATCAAGGAAAGAAAAGAAGGACTAGGTCCCCTTCACTGCCCCTCTCACCCAGGCTTGCCGCTGCAGGATTGAGAGCCAGACCTCAGCCAGAGGGCAAAGCTCAGAACTCGAAGCATCCATGGCCTGGATCAGTCAAGGTCAGGAAGTGTAGGCCAGTGCAGGGAAAGGCACTAAAAGTACTCAAACACCTCGTGAGTGCCTGAAGGCCGTTCCCAGTCTGAAGTGGTCCCCTGGCAGCTCTTTTTGTGAGTAGACGTTAAATGGATCCTCATAATATATCTGTAACATAACACACACCAAAAAGTTTCTCCTTTTCTTTAGTTCTCTCTCTCTCTCTCTCTCTCTCTCTCTCTCTCTCTCTCTCTCTGTGTGTGTGTGTGTGTGTGTGTGTGTGTGTGTGTAGTTACATCTAGGCTCAGCATGAAAAGAAACATTTGATAGTTGCCTATCTTCTGTTACCCTCTCTTCTTCCCCTCTCCCCACAGACCCTTTCTTCCCCCAAGAAAGCAGGGTGCTTATTCTCTGTAATCCCTGCCCAACAGGCCTGCGCTGCTGGAGCGCAGGTCCCTAGAACTGCATAAGCCTGCATGAGCCAGGCAGCCTCCTGCAACCAGAGAAACCCCTCTGTAGAGATAACCGGGCGCTAGCAGCTTGTGTAAAGCCTGTTGGCAAGAAGGCGCAACCAGGCCTGTGAGCCGAGGCGTCTCTGCTGCCAAGCCAGACCCGGTCCCGGAGACCTTCTGCTCTACCAAAGGCTAGAAAGTTCTTGCAGGACTCTCAGGCATTTTCTCCCCGAGCTTAGAGAGGTCAAGTGGGTGCTAACTGGGGGGGAGGGGGGAGGGAGCAGTGAAGTCTGAAGCCACACACCCCCACCCCCACCCACCCCCGCCTTTCCCAGTTTCTCCTCCAGCCCTGTAAGCAGCACGGAACACAGAAAAGCCTGAGTTTTCTGGCTGCTCATACTCAGAAACTCCAGCCAGAGAAGTGCCTGTCTGCCTCTTCCAGCCCAGCACACCATGCTCTGCAAGGGCCTTTTGTAATGCTATGGCTCCATCTACAGCCCGAGGAAGGTGCGTCCACACTGGCTTTCCCTGCCAGCAGCGCAGGGGCGGAACACAGGCTCACTGCAATTAACAGTAATAAAGTGTTTTCCTCTAGCTGCACTGTTTACTCAGCGCAGACAGGGACTGCGCTGGAAGTTATTTATTTCAGACTGTGTCTACAATAACAGCTGTTCAGAATATACCAGAACCCTTTTAGCCAAAATTGGCTTGGAATCGCTTATTTTAAACCACTGTTTGTTATGAATTCAGTTAAATATCCTTTTACCACTTTGTTTTTCTATGGTAACAATGGAACACATACAAGCCCTTAAAATGCCAAGATCCCGTGTTCTTGCATTCGCTCAACAAACATTTAATTAGCACCTACTGAGAGGCTAATAGAGCGTTGAGTCTGACTCCATCCCAATCATCATCGGAGAGGACTCTTCTTATTGGGTGAACTCTCTCCATATGGGTGAAGAAAGAAGAAGAAGAAGACCAAAACTGTGTGTGTGTCAGAAATAGAGTGTAGACACCACAGACACAGGAACCTTTGATTTACACAGAAGGGAAGATGGAAGTCAACCTTATATATCAGTGAGATTCTTGTCCTCTTCAATCCCATCCACCCACACCCACCTCACTTAGAAGTCTAGTTAGGCTGGGCATGGTGTCACCCACCTGGAGCAAGAGAACCATGAGTTCAAGACCAGCCTGGGCTCAACAGCAAGTTTGAGGCCAGCCTGTGTCCAAATACAAGATGCAGTTAGCTTTTCCCTAAATAGGTAACTGGTTTGTGCTAAAAACAAGATGAAAAAATAATAATAACCTGTCAAAATCACACCGCACAAAGCTAAATTGCACCTTTATAAACTTGGTGAGGTCCTTTCACCAGCCGTGGGAGGTCAGTGTTCTCGGCTGCTCTGCACGTCGCCTGATGTTGAGTCACTGCAGATCGTGCTAAGGAGAGCATGCCGACCACCCCTGACTCTGTGCAGGGCCGCTGAGTTAGCCACAGTCCCAGGCTTCATCTAAGAATTTCCGACATTCCCAAAGAGGAACGTGCATCTACTGAGCATAGGAGAGCTTCCAGCCCTCTGAGAAAAGTGTCTATCTGCTGGCAAGGTTCAACCTCCTAGACTTCCGAATCCTGTTGGAACCAGAGTCTATCTTCAGGAGCCCTGAGGACTCAGCCCCAGGGAGACCAGGCTGGGTGGCAAGTGCTGTTGTTCCAGAGGAGGTGGGGCAGTGGGAACACCACAGGACAGGCAGGTTGGAGCGGTGCAGACTGGTTCCCGATAGCTCCTTTAGCGTGTAGGCAATTTAAATAACAACGTCTCTGGGTAAACAGGCAGAGCTGCATGCTTCTGACCTGGGCTCCAGAAAATTCCAGAAGACACAAGTGTTTCACCTGTCCCCAGGAGCCCTACCCGACCCTGTCATGTTTAATGCCACCCCTGTTTGTTTTTCTTTCTCCATGCCCTCTTCAAATACAGTTGTTCCTCAGTATCCATGGTAACTGATTCCAAGACCCTAGATCCAAGGTCATTCATGTCTCATAATCAATCCACGAGGGTTTGCACAGAACCTCTGCCCACAGGACGCTAAGAACACTGTCAGGGCTGTACAGTTGGTTTGTTTATTATTTTGTTTATCCCCTAAATACCGGATATTTAGGGGATAATTAAAAGACAAAAAGAGTAAATGCTCAGTTCAGACACAGCTGGCTTCAAATGTTTCACATCTGTGGTTGGTTGAATCCAAAAGTGCAGAGGCTTCCGATGTGGAGGGCCAAGGTTCCTGCAGTCTATGAAAGGACCCAGGCCACTCTCAGGGGGAGGCAAGGCTGGGGGACCTGTGTGCAGCTTAGAGAGCGCTAACAGTAATGGAAGTATTTTCAATGTTGTCTCCTTAAGTCACTGGGTTCCCGTAGAGTAGAGAAAACATCTCAACGTTTAGTGAAAAGCAGATCTTACAAAGATGGGACCCAGCAAAAACAAAACAACGAAAGACCAGGAAGGTCTTAGCAGAGACTCCCGGGAAACTGGAACCAAACATCCTTCATAAGTGGGAGCGGAGGGAAGACTGTCCCAGGTAACAGACCAGGAGAGTTATCCAGGGGGCTAGAATCCTGCGAAAACTCAAAAACAAACAAACAAAAAACAGCTCTCTGTATTTTCTCCTGCAAGCTGGACCCACCTTGAACGGTGGAGGGAGACCCAAGCTCGTTCTTCTTTCTGACTCACGTTGCTGCTGCTGAACACCGCTGAGGAGGAAGAAAAACGGTTTCCCTCAAGCACAGCATCCCAGCCATGGCTGTAATGCAGGGAAGTGGCACAGTTCCAGGCCTGTCATGTTGACATCCTTAGTCTTCCCCACACCCCGACCCTCAATGTGTGCGTGTCATGATGAGTATGCACTTGACTGGCCTGGGGGTTCAGCTTTCCTGCCTGATCCCCATGGAAGCCTGGGTTTCTCCTGGGCTGTGGAGAAGGGGCACAGAGGATGAGTGGGTGAGGGTCCTACAAGACACCCTTGCTGTATTCTCTGTGTCTCTGGAGGACGGAGATTCTCGGCTGTCACTGATTCTTCCACCCCAGTGGAAAAACCATGGAAATGTCTCAAGACATAGCAGGCCCCCTCAGCACAAGAGGAAAAGCCTGAGGTCAAGGCCAGCAACACCCACTGTGGGCCTCTGAGCAGAGCGGATAAAAAAGGAAGGCCACAGTGAGGATGACAGAGCTAAATATTCTATACACTCTAAATTGCTTGACCACTCACTTTTTTCAAGTATAATTTTTTAAATTATTGTATTATTTTTTATGTTTGTTGTGTTTTGCCTGATTGTATGTATGTCTTTTCCCACTGAAACCAGAAGAGATCCCACTGAGACCTGAGGTTGGAGTAACAGATTCATTCATCAGCCACATAAGGGTGTTGGGAATTGAATCCAGGTCCTCTGGAAGAGCAATCAGGAGAGTTAACTACTGAGCCATCTCTCCAGCTTCTAACCATTTCCTTTATAATAAATGTATTTATTTACTGAACTTGAGGCAATTTGTTTATTCTATGTGGGGATACTTTTTTATTCTTAAAAGATTTTTAAATTTTTATGTGTATAAGTTTTTTTTGTTTTTTGTTTTTTTCCCCAGAAAAGGGCGTTAAATCCCCTGGAAATGGAGTCATAGATGGTTGTAAGCTTCCATGTGGGTGCTGGGAACTGACACTGTATCCTTAACCACTTAACCACTGTTAAGTGGTTAACAGTTTTGACCCCAGAACAGAATATTTGAGACTGACATTTCAGTAGATCCCAGGTCATATATAATTGCTGGCCATGTTCGTGGGCCTTGATATCCCCAGCTGGAAATGAAGGTGAGAAATTCCACCTGACTTCTTACAACCATCACTGATCTCTTGCAGATGGGGAGGCTAAAGATCTCTGCAGTGTTTCCCAGGCTTGTTCAATGCCAAGATATACCTACAAACACGTACAAACATGAAGCAAATCTAGGCTCCATGAGTCAGTCAGCTGTAGGCGGGGCAGAGGCGTCTTAGTGTAAAGGTTCCCAGCTGATGTTCTGATCCAGTGATCTGACAAATCTGGAAAATGTTCATCATGGAGATGACACCAAACTGCGCCCTTTAGTACTGCATTGGGCAAATAAAAACACAAAATGTTCCTTTAACTTTCATCATCAGACAAACAAGGCATTACTTAAGTCTGTCCTGTGCAATTTGGAGGATGTACTTATGCTAAAATTTTTCTTCTTCCTGGCCAGCCTGGAAGATGCTCTGCACCCATGATATGGACAAGCTAAAGAGTCTCACTATGTTGGCTCAACTGGTCTCAAATTTTGGGCTCCTATGACCCTCCCTCCTTAGCCTCTTGGGTAGCTGTTTGTGAACTGTCTAACCTTTGGAGGAGAGCACACAGCATGCCGGGGGAGGAATCATTCTGAGGCCAACTGTAGGAGCCTCTTGGCTCATCGTTTTTGTTCTCATGGTTACCCAACACCTCAGGAAGTGTAGGCTGACATCCAAAGATGACCTTGGATTCCTGATAATCCCATTTCTACCTTCCAAGCGCATGACAGCCAGAGCACTGCCATTCCCGATCCTCGTCAAGTGTAGCCACCAGTCACCAGTGTGCCTAGAAAGGCAAACCCCAGCCTGCAAGTTTTCCTCCTTCTCCTAGAAATAAAACTTCAGAAACGCTACTGTTGAAAAACAAGAGACAAAGAAGTTTTATTTCTTGAGCTAGAGAGGCTTAAAGCACAACTCAGCCTAGAGGCCCTGAATTGGATTTGAGCATCGATGCCATTCACTTCCTGGTGAGTTTACTAATGTCAAAAAGAATTTCTTTCTGAGCCACGTGCGGCTTTTCCATGACAAAGTTTTCCAAGCTCCTCAGCCCTTCTGTGTGTACAGCTTGTGAGTGATGACACCTGACACCAGGGCAAGGGCCTCCCAGCACCGACAGGGACGGGTCGGTCTCTTGCTGGAGAGATTGAAATAGCCAGGATTTGGAAATCCCGCAGTCAATTACAAAGCAGACCTCCCTTGAGGTGAGAGAAGGGAAATTCAGAGATGAATATGAAAATCCATAGCACTGCATGGTCTCAGAATGAAATGTTTTCTAAATCAAATTAAGCTACATGGTGGAAATTGAGGAGAAAGAGTCCTTAAGGTGACTTTTAAATGAAAATGAAATGTCGGTTAGTAAGTTACAGGGGTACAGTGATACCGTGTGGCAGGCTGGTGTCTCATTAATTTCATACATAGATTTTTATGTGAGCCTATTTGATTATAATTTGATTATCTGACCCTGTAATTAAAGTTTATTGCCAATTTGGAGTCATACATGTAAAATGAACTGGTTTTCTTCAAAGCAATATACAATCCTTTGGCCTCATTGGCCTCTGCTTCTGCATTTAAATGGAAAAGTCACTTCTAACGTGGCAAACAGGTTGGGGTTTTGATCATTAATCCTGCTAAAGCAATATTCATAAATTCAATTCTGAATCAGTTGGAATACTTTTCTTTTATTAGTTTCTGTGTTATTAAATGAGATTGTTTCTGACTAATATATTTCTGGACTCAAACTGTAGCTCGGAGCTGTTATTCAAATCAAATAACATGCCCCTTACTCGTGCCTCGCACTAATAAATGCCAACTTGTGATACATTTGCAAGAGGCTGTCAGCATTATTAAAGAAGGCAATAACGCCGAGGAGGTCTCAAAGTGAGCTGATCTTTCTAAAGACTGCTCTTCCTCGTTTTTCTTCAGATACACACAGATACTCAAACCTTTTGTCTTAAGGTTAAAAAACGTGCTTTGGTTCATATGACTATTGCTAGCACGTTCTTGGCCGAGAGGCTGGCTTAGAAAACTGTTAACTTGGGGACTCTGAGCATGAGAAGTGAGAAGCAGATTTTGGGGTGGTTTTCTTTAGGAAACCAGCTGGGGAAGAGGTGGGTCTTTCTTCTAATATGCAGGAGCCAAAGAAGAAGCTCGATCACTTTGACGCTGTAAAAACTCCTCGCAGACGTGAGGGTGATCTGGCTATGACAGCTATCCCCCCACTGCTCGCCAGGCTTGATTTAGCTGATCAGGCTTTCTAGGAGGGTATCAGGCTTTCTAGGAGGAGGGTTTCTCCCTCAACTCTCCCCTCCCGACTCATCCCTCCCAAAGCTGTGCGCTCAGTTGAAGAGGACCACCTTCCCCAATAGAGGAGCACCGGTCTTCGGTCAAGGGTATACGAGAAAAAGGCTTCACAAACCAATCACCCCATAATTACTTATAGAAACTGCACAGGGACAGGATTCAGGCGCCCAGCTCTGCTCTTCAGATTGGACCCCCAAACAGATAAATGATAGCCTGAACCCCACAAGCACTGGCCCCTTGTTACTGGTCACACCTGTCCTTTCTCCCCACCAAGGCCTGACTATAAAGTTCAAGAGGCAGGCAGCTTAGATGCAACTATCTTTAAAATACAGTATCCCTCCTGGATAATCATAATGGCATTGTGGTTTTCACCACTCCGGAGATTTTCCCTGAGCACCCACATTTGGTCCTCAAAAAAGATCCTCCAAATGAAGGTGCTGGCTCTACCCTTCTCTCTACTGAGACCCTGCAGTTCCACCTTCTGTGGTTCTGTGTCCTTCCAGGCTTCCTCCTTATCTCACCATCATTATAGCCAGGAATTGTCCCACAGAAATAAAAGACTTCAGAGTCTTTGGTAAAATCAAGTTTCCATATTGCCAGAAACCTTTGAGTCCACCGTCTGCTCACCGCTCTTTTCTTCTTTCTCTTTCTCTTTTCTGTTCTGTCTTTGTTTTTGTTTTTTGAGCCAGGGTTTCTTTGTAGCCTTAGCTGTCCTGTACTTGCTTTGTAGACCAAGCTAGCCTCAAACTCTCAGAGATCTGCCTGCCTCTGCCTCCCAGAGTGCTGGGATTACAGGTGTGCGCCACCACTGGTTTATGGCTCTTTTCTTACCGAGTACACCCATCAATGATGTCAGCTGTAGCCCAGCCACCTAAACTGTACACAGTAAGGACCTGGCCTGCCCTTGAGTGCCTTGGCTTGAGTGACTTGAGTCAACCAGAGAGGCATTTCATCGCTGGGGCTGTCTGTTGTTCCCACCACGAACAGGGCGCACTGCCAGGCATTCCTCCCAAAGGCCTGGAACTCAGCTGAGGGATTGGCAGAAGGACCAGGAAAGAAACTGAGGCCAGGAGAGCCTGTTATTGAGAAGCAGCCTTCCTATATCCCTTTCTCCCTGCCAGCTGCTCTACCCGGACGACTGACCCAAAAGAAAGATGGCTTCTCTGAAGGAGGTGATACAGTCTGGAGTTGGAGTGTGTGAAGGGTGCAGGGATTGGGAAAAGCATGAATTTAAGCCTGTCAGCGGTCCCGTGTCCTCAGATGGTGGGCCAATAAAAAGATCTAGACTCCATTCTTCCTGCTCAGGGTGGACACAGAGTTGCCTAGTCGCAATACTGGAGTGGGCACAAGCTGAGGCAGGAGGTGGGTAGTGCCAAATCTTGGTTTTGTCATTAGAAACGGATCTCCTGTCTTGCATGGCTCATTCTGGCAGGCAGCGTTCACGCCTCTGGGAGTGCTCAGGCTTCAGTGATGTCCAACAAGGAAGAGACCCCAGCCTCAGGCTAACTATGATTCAGGGTGGGGCATCTGGGGCAGGTGCCTAAGCAAGAGGTGATAGTGGGTGTTGCTAGAGGACAGCTCTAATGTGACAGCCCTCATTGCCCTGAGCAGAGGTGACTGGATGTGATGGCTGGTCTTGGCTGTCAACATGACACACAGAGGAAGAGACAACTTCATCTGAGGAATTTCCTCCATCAGATTGGCCTGTGGGACAGTCGTGGGGTGGGGGCATTTTCTTGATTGCTAATTGATGGAGGATGGCCCGTCCTATGGTGGGCTGTGCCACCCCTGGGCAAGCGAGCCTGGGTTGAATAAGCAAGCTGGCCGAGTGAATGCAGAGCGTAAGCCAATAAGCATCTTCCCTCCCTGGTTTCTGCCCTCACTTCCCTCAGATAAACTGTCAGCTAAAGGTGTAAGATGAAATAAATCATTTCCTCCCCAAGTTGCCTTTGGTCCTGGTGTTTGTGGCTTCAACACAAAGCAAACGAGAACACCCAGACTCACGAGGGCTCAGCCCCCCGTTGCTCATGGCTTGCACTGGCAGCTTCTACAGGCTGCTGTGTGCAGGCTATTTCAGGCTGGCAAGGAGGAAACTCTTTTCCCCAGATGTGGTGAAAAAGTGGCCCAAGTACGGAAGCCTTTGTTGCCTGCCAAATCCACAGTCCCTACACTCAACTGTGTCTACAGTGTAAGCACTTCCTGTGACTCCGTGCCCTGTCTTTGCACAAAGCTGTGATTCATGTACCACAAGGTCCGCTACCTCACGTAGAGCACCCAGTAGCCTTTAGTATGCTCAGAAACGGCGCTGTGGTCCTCTCTAACCCCCGAACATTTCAGCACTACCAAAATAACGTGCTGCTTTCTGAGTGGCAATCAGAGTGAAGGCAGACCATGACTGTGGGCACGGGTGGTGGTAACCGGGTACCATAGTGATTACTGAGCTCTTACCATCTACTGGCCGCTGGGCGTGGGTATACAGTTATGAAATATGCAGATTCTGTAGCCTGCACCACAAGCCAAATACATGGATGATACTGTCCTGTGCTTGGGGTCAGGTCGCAGGTAGAGTTCTTTCCACAGTCTATTGGGTCTGGCCCTTGTGAATTTAGGAGAACTCTCCCTACAAATCTCCCTACAGCTGTACCCATCTATAAACCTATACCCACTCCGCCTAATTCTTTTTTTTTTTTAAACAATTCCATTAATTTGTTTCTAAGACAAAGTCTCGCTGTGTAGCCTTAACTGGCCTGGAACTCACTATGTAGCCAGGCTGGCCTCACACTCACAGAGATGCACCTGCCTCTGTCTCTTGAGTCGCTGGGATTAAACATGTGAGCCACCGTGCCTGTCCATGGTAAGATTTTTCTTATGGCAAAATATGCACAAAATATTTATCATTGCAGTAGTTTGAGTGTGCGCTTTGGTGGCATTGGGTGCATTTGCAGTGTTATACAACCACTCTCACTAGCCATTTCAGCATCCTAAGCGAAAATCTGGGGACTGGAGAGGTGACTCCGTGAGTAAGAATGTACTCCATGTACTGCTCTTGCCAAGGAACTGAAGAACCTGAGTCCCCATATTCACACTGGGTGACTCACAGCTGCCTGTAGCTCTAGGGAAGTCAAAGCCTCTGTCCCCCGCTGGCATGCACCCATAATTAAAAATAAAGAAGTAATTAAGCGCTCATCAAACACTGAGTCTCATTCCTCTCTCTCTCCAGCCTCCAGTAACTTGAGTGGTTCAGATCTGATCTGTCCCCCAAAGATTTGTGGGATGGAAATTTGGCTGCAGGGCGACAAGGGCTGAGAGTTGGTGTGGAACTTCCTGGGAGCACTACCCTTGGGGGGAATGGTGATAAGAGTCCCAGACTCTCTGACTTCCTGCTTCACTATGTGTCCTCTCACTCTCCCTCCTGTGCCTCTTAGAGCCACCTGCCATGGGTGCCGGCCGAGAGTTGCAGCCACACAGCACTTTCAACATCCAACCATCTTGTGAGGCATTTCATCTCCGTGATGAGAAGTGGGCCGACGCAGTGACCCATTAGGCTCTCGTTGAGGATTTCTTCTTCCCATGACCTCCACAGTGGAATCATCCGATCCTCTTTCTTTTGTATTTGGCTTGCTTCACTTAACATGATGTTTTCAAGGTTCACCCATCTCGAAGCTTGTGTGAGAATTCCGTTCTCTTTGTGGCCGAACAACTGTGCATATATACCATGTTTGGGTATTTTTTTCCTACCTCCATGTGTTCCCACGAGGCTGTATCCTGTGTCATGCCATCAGCAGTTCACTCTCCATTCATCTTTGCCAGTATTTATCTAATTGTGCGACTGCAGCCGTTGGTATGCCTAACTTGTAGTCAAAGCTCATAAAATGGAGAGCTGTGCGTTTGGGGGATAAGATGTTGCCTGTAGAAACAGGACTAACCTTGGAAAGCGCAAAGGCACAGACGTTTTCTGCGATCACTTTGCCTTGTCTGTGGGAGGGCTGCTGTTGTTGTTTTGACACAAGGTCTTGCTTTGTAGCCCAGGATCAAACTCTTGATCCTCCTGCCTCAGCTTCCTGGGTGCTGCTACCCAGGTGGACACAAGGTGCTACCCAGGTGTGCTACCATGCACAGCTGAGTTTATCTCTTTGAGAAGCCTCTAGTCCAGTGTCTACCCCTGTTCCTGTCTGTAGGAATCCCTGGGGAAAACTCTTTTTTTTTAGATTTATAGATTTGTATTTATGTGTATGGATGTTTTGCCAGTGCACCATGTGCATGCAGTACCCGTAGAGGCCAGAAGAGGGCATATGATCCCTCTTTACAGATTGAGCTGGGAATTGAACTCTGGTCCTCTGTGAAATCAACCAGTGCTTATAACTGCCGCATTGCTTTTCTGCTAGGGGACACCTAAAACTAGGGAGGTGGCAGCATCAGAACTTCGGCTGTGAAAATTCTAGGTGGGGTCAGATGGGGACTGTGAAGCTGCCCACCGTGGCTCTTATCTGCAGCCAAGGCCACAAGCACCGCTCTATACCTCTATACAATCACCAGGATTTTCCACCCACCGCCTGCTACCCAGGCTCAAGCAGAGCTTATTCACAAAGCAATCTAGTTCTTGCAACAGCATTATTGAGATAATTCAAATCCCATGCAATTTACCCTTGAAATACACCCATCAACATCAGCCCCCGTTGTTGAAGACACAACACTTTAGGGTTGCAGAGCATACAGAAATCAGTCTGGAACTGGCTGTGAAACTTCCTCCTTGCCAGCTGGTGGGAAGTGTTATGCAGGCCACTGGGGTGGAGAAGCTGATAGTATTTCCCTGGGGGCCAGACTCCCAAGACTTTCTCAGAGGCCCTGATGAAAGTACAAAGGGAATTTTAGTTTTATGTCTTTGTCCAGGAGTGGACTTGGCAAGGCCAGTCTGGGGCTGGAGCGAGTGCCTCAAAGGAGTCAAGGTTGTGGTTTCTGGGGACCCAACTCATCCCTCTGGGCTGTGGTTATCAGTCCTAAGGCAGCTGTATCTGAGGTATCCTGTGTTCTTTTTGCCAACATTGTCTGACTTAGCTCTGTGCTGACCTTGACCATTCTCACCTTGTAAATATTACATAGGATGCTGTACTTCTTAATAAACTTACTTGGCATAGGCCATCAGCTTATACAAGACCTCCTGGTTCCAACTAGTACTTTCATCTTCTTTATTCATCAATTCCCAGTCCTCCTCACCATTCAGGACCCTCATTCCTGTGGGTTTGGGTCACCATTCCCCACTGCTGGACCCTGCATGCTATAATACCGTTTGCCAGGCAAGATGTGCTCACTGGCACAAATAGGGGCATGACTGTTGAGGGTGTAGCCAACCGCTTTCCGGTTGGAGTTGAGGCCTATTACATGGGAATTTACAGTAGGCCTATTACTAATTCTAGGCAAAGGCCCATGACTGAAAAGTCATAGGCTCTAGTGGGGAACCTAATATTGGTTTTTTGTTTTGTTTTGTTTTGTTTTCTAAACTCTCATGTTGCCAAACTGCATTCTAAATATGTACGCATAGACCCATAGGCTACTGATGCTCTCAACCTTGGTGAGAGGGGCTACTTTCTACAGTGAAGAGCAGTTAATGTAGAGGCTCATAGCTGGTCAAAAAGCTGAAAGTGACTATTGCGTGTCAGTCAAATGGGGTATCTGTATCAACTCCTCCCCCCTCACGACTCAGGGAACACTGTGGAAGGGGGGCAGAAAGGATGTAAGAGCTGGGGGATGGGAGACGTGCTGTCTCCTCGACATGCTGTGTCATCGCACTCACGTGGTCATCTGTGTAAGTCCTGCACGAGTCTGGACAGCTAACTTTCCACTTTAGACTCAGGGTTGGGAGTGCAAAGGGGAGGAGGAACTCCCAAGGCCCCACCCCTAGCTGAGGAGCTATTGGCAGCTGTCGGCTGCTGGGCCCCATGTAGGCTGCTCCTGTCCTGTAGATGACTCCACACACATGCTCATGTGGGCAGCATTAAGTGGAGTTATTAAAATAGAATAATAAGAGTCCATAAAAATGGGAAAAGAGGGACAGATTCAGGAGGATCTAGGGGAAGGGGAGAAGAAGGGTTGGATAAGATCAAGATGCACTGTATACTTGTATAAAATTAAATCAGGCTGGAGAGAGAGCTCACTTGTTAAGAGTGTATATATACTCCTAGAAGACCTGAGTTCTATTCCCAGCACCCACCACCTAAAGGATAACACTGTCTTCTAGTCTCTGTGGTCATTTGTATCCATGTGCACATACCTGCACACACATACACACACACACACACACACACACACACACACACACACACACACACATACCTCTAGCCACCACCCCAATACCATCCTCCCTGGGTGTCACCACCCCAGACCAACACAGCAGGCCAGCTGGCAATATGGCCGTTCTTCCTCTACTCCCTGAGTGTGGCGATCTGCTGCATAAGGCTGAAGTTGCTCCTCTCCAGATAGACAATTTAATTACGATGATAGACGCCCTTTTCTCAGCGGGTTCTAAAAGTCTCCCCTAATCCGGGTGACCCCAAGTCTTGTAAGGAGGTCACGTAGCTCTCAGGGCAGATTACAGGCCAGACCCTTCCCTGATAAGAAAACTACTCTAGCGGGCATCTAGGAATCCCTAGAAATACCCCTGCTAAGGCTCCTAGTCCGGCAGTGACCTTCAATTGTACTTGGAGATCCCCCCTCAATAGGATAATTAAGTACTGTATTCTCCTTCTTGTGATAGGACCATTTAAGTATTCCTGACTCCCTGACCCCAGCAAATCAAACAGACTCATCCTTGAAATCCCTCTTTCTGTCCAGGGTTTATATTGCCCTTGATTTCACATGAATAAAAATTCAAGCTTTCTCACTTAAAGACCTTCTGAGATCCATCATTTATCCTCTGCGGGGTCCCATCTCACTGAGCCTGCCCGCCGGCTCACTGGACCTGGGCCTCACTGAGCCTGGGCCTGGGCCTCACCAGGCCTATGTCTCAGCTGCAAGCCTACTACGCATGGGCCTTGGCCCGCACCTCTGCCAGAACAGCAGCTTGACCAAGATACACTTTGGTATCACTCTAGCTTTGGAACGCCAAGCTTCCATTACCACAGGTGACCTCATGCTGAAAGAGCTAAACTGTAACACTCTGAAAAACCTTTTCCACACCTTGGCTTAGCACACTTGGGCCTCACCCTAGATGCCCCTGAGAGAAACAGAACCCCATTCTCCTCCTGGAAGCCGAACTCCAGGACCCCAGCTGAGATCCAGGCTTCTGCCTGGCTAAGCCCTCTTGAGAGGAGGTCAGCAGAGGCGTCTGATAGGAAAGCAGAGGTCCACGCGATTGCTCCCTGGGAGCTCAGTGAATTGACACAAAAGAATAAATGCACAGATAAATAAACACAAAAGAAGCCAAAGTGAGCAAGCCTCTGAGTGGGGACAGTCTGTCAGTGACTGGTGGGGATATAATGAAGTGGCACGCAGGCAGGACATTGCACCAAAGGAAGGAACACCTCCATTTGGTGCTAGTGGGTCTTTAATGCCTCTCTTTGCCGCGTCGTCTCCGTCTGCCAGCCTGAACCACTGCTATGCTACTGCTGTGTTTACCTTCTTTTCCCGCTGGCTGGCATTGCTGATCCCCCTCCCATCACTGTCGCAATACAAAGCTTAACTTTTAAAAATACACATTTAATTTTAAGTTTTTAAAAACTGAGTTTACGTGAAGGAAGCGATTACTTCAACAGTAGAGCAGATGTGGCCATTGTTGTCCTAAGGTTTCTGGGGTAGAGGGGAGCCCCAGCTTGTCACCCAGAAAGCCGCCATGCTGTGAACCCACAGGCTGACGGCCAAGCACTTAGAGCTGAGGGACCTTAGGCACTGGGTGGCAGACACATTCTTTGCAGGCAGGGGGAATGAAGACTGAAGTTCTAGGGTCCTCGCCTTGTCCCTGAGGGAACAGCCCCAGGCTCTGCGGCTGTGGACTCTGCTAGGCAGGCGTTCGAGTCCCAGCGGCAGCCTGCATGTCAGAGGGTGTTCCTCTTTCCCCAGCTGACTCGGTAAGATAGCTTCCAGGAATGCCAATAATGAGTGCTGTGAATCCCTCGGCTCTTGTCACTGCGCTTTAGAAAGCTCCAAGGACGAGTCTCATTTGTGAGGAATCACAGAACTTTCTTCTCTGAAAGTAAGACAGCAATCCTGCAGTTTCCACACACTTCCCTTCCGGATGCTCAGGGGGCATTTGCTTCCCAGACCCTGCTGGCTTTAGAAACCACTTTATTATGCATGAATAGGTGACTAATGTAAACTTCGCCTTTCTTCCCTGCCCCCCCTTTCCTGGTAATAGGCATTGAACCCATGGCCTTGCATATACCAAGCAACTGCTCTCCACTGAGATACAGCCCTAACTCCAAAATCTGCCATCTATCACTCGGCATAAAGTATTTTAAATTGCCCCCCCGCACCCCCATTCCCATGGATGCAGAGCGGCAGTTCCTTCTGCTGCTGGCTGTGGTGCCTTTGCAGATAGCACGGTTGCCAGCTCTTCTCCAGCCTGAAAATGGTTCTCCTTTTTGCCTCTTCTAGAAGTTGTATTAACTTCAAATTTAACAGAATATTGATTATTTGCCTCTGAACCTGGAGGCCTTGTGTGAACTGGCTCCATTTATACTTCTCCCCTTTGCTGTTCATTGTGGGAGCAGGCTAAACAGGGACCTCCTGACATCTCTACTCAAGGCTCCTCCCTGTCGGGTGCTCCCTGGCCCCTGGTCCTGTATTTCCACTGTAATATAATCTTCAATGTCTGGTTCACTTTTTTTGTGTGTGTCTCATTTCCAGGATGAAAATCCTTGACAAAATCTTAGCTGGTACTTAACAGGTATTTCTCTGATGAAATGAACAGGATTGGGAAAGGGATCAGGGTCAGGCATCTCCTTGGTCTCGAGGGCCGGGGTACGAGGTTTGCACTCCACAGACAGTGGGAAAACAGCTCAAAAGGTCCCTTGGGAAGATAGTCTGTTCATCTAAAATGCAGTGTTGGTCTCTGCAATCCACAAGAGCAAGGATTAGCGTGCCTACAGCTCATAGACGCTGCGTCTCCGACACACGAGCCAGGGACACGGCAGTTAGCCTTTCAAATAGATTAGGCTGATTTCAACCCTTACCGTCTTAGAGAATTTAGAGGCCTATTATCTCCCCAAACATCTAGCTTTATTTTTTTTCCTTCAGACCAGTGATCAGAATTAAAGAGGGGTGATAATACCATTGTATATATTCTTGAATTGGTGGATAGGAAGCGTACCGATCCATCTTTGCCTCATTTTGCCTAAAAGTTACAGGAAGCATGTGAAGGAAGACATGATAAGGAGCACACAGCACATGTTGTCTTGCAGGATGAGTTATACATTCATGCTGCTTTGCCTTGCTTTGCTTTGATAGACAGGGTCTGGCTGTGTAGCCCAGGCTAGCCTTAAATGTATTTACCCACCGTCTATGCCTGTAGAGTGGTGGAATTATTCATTAATAATAATCACTGCACCCCTGCGCTCAGTTCTCTGAGTTCATATTAACTGACCGGCAGGCACCTAAAATACTCGTCTGGAGCAATAGCAAAGGTGATGAAGGTGCTAGCGGGTGAGCAGGGAAGCCGGAAAGCACTCCGTTTGTCTCTCGGTTCTCAGCCTGTTTTGGATTCGTATTGGTGTGACAGGTTGAGTCCCTAGTCGGTCACACACACAGTCCCAGGAAACCATGTTGAAGAGATCCATGCTCGTTCATTCTCAGTAACTTGATCCAGTACCGACCAAGTGTCTCTGGCTCTTTGGGATGTGGCAAGGGAGAAAGGGACAGGCTCTCAGTCCTCCTATAGCTTTGTGTAAAGGAGAAAGAGGGCAGAGGACATCCTGAGGATGGCGCAACCTCGTCCTGGCAGCAGGGGCCTCCCAGTTATTGATTTAGCTTTCTTACACTGACTGTGTATTAAAGCGTGACAGAGGATGGAATCCTACCCAGCGTGGCTCTAAGCTGCTCTGTAGGAAGGGCTCCCAGTGGCTGTCACATACACTACGGGAAGGCAGGGTGTCTCAGTACATAGGGTGTGGACGGACAACAACAAAACACATTAAAACATTAGTTACCTTTTCTTTGCCTTTTAGAATATAATTTTTCCCTCATTAGCTGGAGGTGTTAGATTTCCTTAGGGAGTGTGAAAGGGTCACAGTTGCTTACAGAAGAAACACAAGAGAGGAAATTGTGCTCAGTTTGTGACATTCAGAGTTAGATTTTGACCAGCCTTATCAGGCTTGCTCTCTGTCTCCCTGTCTCTGTCTCTCTCTGTCTCTGTCTGTCTCTCTCTGTCTCCCTATCTCTCCCTCTCTCTTCCCCCTCTCCATTTTCTCCCCTCTTCCCTCTCCCTTCTTCCCTTTCCCTATCTCCCCTCTCCTCTCTCTTTCTTTCCTCCACACTTTATCAGGTCAAGCACCAAGCCTAGAGCTTCAGTGATTGGACATCTCTCGGTAGGGCGAAAATGCCCCAGTGTCCCCTGAGACGTGTGGTAGGACACTCTGTGATAGCCTGTGGTCCTAGCTACTCCAGAGGCTGAGGCAGAAGGACGTCAGGTTTTAGCCTGCTAGGAATACAGCATGAGGTTGAGGCCAGCCTGGGCAATTTAGTGAGACCCTTCCTCAAAGTAGAAAAAGGGAAAAGAGGGCTGGGAACACAGCTTGTAGGATGGAGTGTTTGCCTAAGGCTTTCAAAGTTCAGTCCATGATACATGGGGGGGGGGGCAAAATATTTAGAAATACTTTATTTCTTCATTTAAATTTTTTAATTAATTTATATTTCACTTTGTATCCTGGCTGTGGCCCCCTCCCTTGTCTCCTTCCAATTCCTCCCTCCCCCTTCTCCTATCCCCCTCTTTATTTCTTATTTTTAATATTCTGTTTTATTTTGTATTGTTGGGCTTATATGCATGTATGTTCGGTTACACCCTCAGTTGTGTGTGTGTGTGCCACTGTCACAAAGTCAAATGTTTTCTTCTTCTTCTTCTTCTTTTTAGCTCACTAATTTGGATAGACTGGGTGGCCAGCAAGCACCCAGAACCTCCCAATCCTTACTCCCCAGAGCTTACCAGGATTACAGGGATGCAGCCCCACACTTGGCTTGCTTGCTTAAGATTTAGTTATTTTATTATGTATACAGTGTTCTGCCTGCACATACACCTGCAGGCCAGAAGAGGGCACCTGATCTCATTATAGGTGGTTGTGAGCCACCATGTGATTGCTAGGAATTGAACTCAGGACCTCTGGAAGAACAGCCAGTGCTCTTAACCTCTGAGCCATCTCTCCAGCCTCACACACTTGACTTTCTACCAGGGTGCTGAGATCAAACTCAGTTTCTCAATCTTTTATGGCAGGCACTTAATTTCTAAACCATCTCTTCAGGCCCTCTCTTTTATTTCTCACAGCTGGTCATGACCTATGGACTTTTTTCTTTTTTTTTTTTTTTTGCCTCTCTCAGGACTCAGAGTCTGAAGAACACTTGGCAGTGTGGAAGTGAAAGCAGATGAGGAGGCAGCTGGATGTGTCTCCCCGACTCTCCTGCCCCATAGCCTGGCCTAGAGAAGGAAAGCTGTGACAGAAAGCAATGGGCGAGGCAGAGGAAAAGGCATTTCTGCCCAGCATCCCCTCAGACCCCAGATTGAAGTCCCTGGGTTGGTCCTCCTGAATTAGACCACCCTGAGGGGCCCTTTGGTTGTCTACTTGCCAAAAGAGAGGCTGAGCCAGTCACGGAGTGACTGGGATCAAGAGAGAGCGGGTCACCAGAATCCCATCAGGGAGCAGAGACACTGTTGCTGAGCAGGGGAGCTGCCAGGGCAGAGGGAAACCACTGGACAGATCAAATCTGAGATGCCTTGCTGTGGCAGTATTCAGGTGGACTTTGTCCAGCTGCCACGGACCCACTCATTTCGTACCGTATTGAAGTTCATGAAAACATGATTGGTTCCAGACAAAATAAGCCATGTTTTCATGCCTTTGCGGGGGTAACGGTGGGCCTGCAGGTACCCAAAGACTTGGTGAAAGCAACTGTCCTTAGCTTGCCTATTCCCGCTGGCCAGTGGGATGCTTTATAGTGTGTGCCAATTTCTGTGGTGTAGATTCCTCTTGCCATGGTCAGCTACCAGCGAGTTCACCGGAAGTAGAAAGCCTCAACTCTGATGCACACACGGGCTTTGTCAGGGCTGTATGGGGGCCCCTATCTTTGCAGCCCAGATTTGTCCTTTCCTTGGGTAACCAAGGACCACGCAAACTTTCCAGCACTTAAAAACCCCTCTCTCCAGAAGCAAGTATTGCTGCCTATAAAACGTTTCTCCGGCTCGGGGGAAAGCCCTCAAGTGGGGTGACCAGCCCTCCTCACCGGTTCTTCTCCAAGTTCTTCCAGGGCCATTTTCAGGTCCGTCTACCCAAGATCCTCTCGATTGAGCCAGCCCGCCTGACAGAATCAGAGCAAACCAACCCCTGGGGAGAACACCAGAGGTCACCCCGGCTGGCCCCCTGCCTCAAGGCAGGTCTCTCCCTAAATCGTCCTAGACAGAGCCTTGCCTGGGCTGGGCCATTTGCTTGGAGCGCCCCGGCAGCCGGGTAAAGTTTTGTGCTGACGCCGGTCGGGAAGTACCGATGGCGGCAGCGCACTCCACCCGCTCAGAAGGGAATCATTAGTGGAACGCAGGCATGAGAGGGCCCGAAGGCCTGTGGCAATTAATCACCTCTCCTCACCAGGCAGCCTCAGCTGTCTGGCTGCAGCCATCCTCGAGGTAGCCCCTTAATTGTCCCTGGAGAGGGCAGGTGGGTGAGGGCTACCTCAGCTGGTGTTAGCCCGCAATCCTCCCAAATAAAAAAAAATAAAATAAAATAATTTTTTTTTTAGATATTCAAATATTTCTCCCTTACTTCCCAGAGTCTGTTATTGGTATAAAGGTTGAAGCTCAGGCAGCTTAACTGTTATGTGGGCTGACCTTTAGTTTTAATATTAATATATTATCGTAAAGTCTGTGTGAATCATGAATGCAATTTTGGTATTCATATAAAATGCCACACGCTGAAGCCATTGCAACTTTTCTCCCCTCCCGTCCTCCACTGGGCTGCAAACTGGGTGAATTAATATGCGCTCTACTCCTCTCCCCTTTATTTGCGGAGCGAGGGTGGCCAGGCAACTTTATCAAGAGTAACATTATCAAGAGCTTTTCTGCAGGCTTCTTTATCATATTCACATCCGCGTCTGCGCGACACTTGTCAGTGTCAATCAAATCGCAATAATACGCAGATGATTTGCTCATTTGGTTTAATAAAATCTTTCTGCTTATTTGCGCTGCCTCCATTACACCACGTAATTGCCGAGCCGCGGAGGTGAAAGGCAGCCGGTTGCCTGGGGGATAAGAGGAGACGATTGCTATATGAAGGATTTGTTTCTTTCCTCTGACTCTCCCCAGTCACTCATATCCCTAAAATTAATATTGTATTTGAATCCAGCCCTGCTATTCTTATGCAGGCTAACATTGTTATTACTTATTATTTGGATGTGAAGTCATTTATTTTTAGTTTTATGTCCAAGCTGTCAAGCTAAATTTCATTGTGAACTGCCACATACAATTTTTAACTGCCATTTAAAACGAGATTCAAACTCTAAATTATGGAGTGAGCTTGTTCAAAGGGCCGGCCTGACAGGAAGTGGAGCAAGGAGTCTCGATGGCCCTGGAAATCAAAGCAGCTCTCAGGGATTATCTTTTCAGGAAAGCACAGGGCTTTAGCACTTTATCACTGCCTTAACTGTGGTTGGACGCCCAAGTGGGTGTTCAGAGGGGAGAGGCGTGCAGGTGGCCGAGAAGCCGGGGCTGCACTCTGAGCCCACTCGGCACCCGTACTTGAGTTACTCGAGGATTGGAAAGGCTTGAAAGTCTGGCAGGCTGATGGAGACCCCGTGCTCCCAGCTAGGGTACCTTTGCAGAGGGGTTTTGGTATGGCACCATTGGAAGCCCTGGGATGACTGGATTTGGTGATGGCGGAGCTGCTGCGGGCAGGCTATGGCTGGGTGAAGACCCAGTGATGGTCAGAGTTGTTGGACTCTTTGGTATTCACATCGGGAGCAGACGCTCTTCGTGGAGCATAAACAGGTATCTGGAAAGCAGAGCTTGTTCCCTGAGAAGGTACCCTGCCGGCCTCAGGAGAGGCGAGGCATATGTGCAACAAGGAGCCCAGGGACCACTCTATTCGAGAATAGCTAGGCAGGAGCAGACTCAGCCTCTATAGCAGCCTTGTGAGTCCTGTCCAAAGTGGTACAAAGGGAAGAGTGTCACCAAGAGGAGACCAAGCCGGGGCTGTAACCCCAATCCCTGTTCCATTTGTCCCTTCCAAGCCACTTCTCAAAAAGACCCTCAGTGGCCCCCAGCCCTGGCACTGGTCCCGGCAGGTTTCAAGTCACACTTACTGAGGAGAGGGACCACCTGAGCACCACCACAATCACCAACACCCTGTGCTTTTGGCTGAGTCCCAACTACTTCCTGTTATTAAAAGGACCTTAATTCTAAAAGCATAGATGCTTCCTCAGGTGCCAGTTTGAGTTTATGAAAGAGAACATGTGATGGGGCAGGCACCTGGAGGAAGCTGAGGCCCTGGAGCAGGAAGAGAGTGGCTTCCTCTTCCTCTTCCTGTTTGCCCCAGTGACTCGTGTGCCAGATGGCACCTTTTCCCATGTAGCCCCCTCAGAACAAATTCCACAGGTACGATATTGTACCGTGAGGATATTACTAAAGACGCCGTGCAGAGACTAAGGAATGAGTCAACTGAGCGCCCCACAGTTCTTGGTGAATTAACTCCACAGAAACTGCAGCAGCAGCAGCAGCAGCAGCAGCCTCTCTCTCCCCTCCTTGCCCCACACCCGTGTAACTGCTCAGCCTTCCGTCTTCATCCCCTCTTGAATGCACCAGACTAAGGCTTGCTATGCATTGAACCTGAGTTTGGATTTCCAGACCCCACCCAAATTAAAAAAAAAATCTTTACGTGACAGTTTATGTCTATTACCCCAGAGTTGTGTGGGTAGAGATGGGCGGAGCCCTGGGAGCCACTGATTAGACAGCCTAAGCAACCACGGAGCTCCAGGTGCAGGGAGAGACCCTGCCTTAAAAAATAAAGTGCACAGTGGTCAAGAAAGACTGTCATCTGAGCCTGGTATCCACAGGAATGTGCACATGCACCTGTATGCACGAACTCACACACACACACACAACCACACACAACCACACAAAAATAAGTAAATAAAATATTTGATTTTGTTATTTAATATAACATATGTTTGTCATATAGTTCAAATTCAGAAGGTACAGTAAACAATATTGACCTTTGCCCAAGGACTCCTTACCAAGAGTCAACCAGGCCCCAGTTTTTTGTATATGTTGAGAGATATTCTTAGAATATAAAAAGATATTGCTTAGTATGTACAAAAAAAAAAAACTGCATCAGACAAATTTGCCATTGTGATGCTTAGTGTTTTAAGGAATTTTTCTTCATTATTGTGTGTGTTCACATGTGGATGTCAGAGGACAACGTTGTGGAGTTCCCTTCTATTGTTACCATAGATGTAAAGTGGCCCCCCAAAATGTCAGTGCTGGTGACAGTGTTCTAAACAGAAGAACTCTGGCTGGGTAAAACAAGCCTAATGGTGTTTATCAAGAACCTCCTTTAATCCACCCACAAAGGTCAACTACCTTGGGCAAGGGCAGCTAGTTCCCAGTCAACCTAAACAGCCTACATCAGCTCTAAGACCCCACCCTGCCGACTGCCTTGCTTTTCCATCATTTTGCTTCTCTCTGCCCCTCCCAAGAGATAGCCTTGGAGCTTGATCCCCAGTAAACTTTCTTTCTACCCATGGAGTGGTCCAGCTCTGTGGTTTCACTGCGCCCTTACTCACAGTTACCAGGGTACGTAACTCAGATCGTCAGGCTTCCCCCTCAAGCACTTTACCCTCTGAGCTGGGAATGTTTCTAAAGAGAGCTAACTAGGAGGGAAGACAGCCCTCAAGGTGAGAGGCACCATCCCCCAGGCTGGGGGCTCACATGGGATGAAACAGGAAAGGAGAAGCCAAGCGTTTTCTCTCCTCTTGCTTCCTGTCTGAAATGACATCAGTTCCTCCCCATGCTTCCTGCCATGAACATTCCGCAACTATGAGCCAACATGAATAGCCCCTCCCTTTCTGTTGATGTCAGATATCTTGATTGCAGATACTAAAAGCTAATATAGTCATTATGTAAAAATAATGGCATGCTCTTACACAAGCTTAGATGCCTTTTGACATTGCAATACAAAATTATAGTCTACAGATTTGCTGGCTTTATTTATAGCTTAACCTGGTTTGCATGTGGTCTGCAGGCCACAGGTGAGACACACCTAGAGATCATCCAAGTTGCTTCTGGATGCAATCAAGTGAGGGAACTTTTAGGCTACTGCCGACCTAGCTTGGTGGTGTTAGTCATGGTGGTGTTAGTTTTTGGCAGTAAACCATTTTGAAAAGGTAGAAACAGGCGTACAGTCAGGTGTGGTGGCATACATCTATAATGCCAGCATTCAAGACTGAAGCAAGAAGAGTATGCGTTCAAGGAGAGTCTGATGTATATAGTAAGTTCGAGGACAGCCTGGACTTTATAGGGAGTCCCTGTCTTAAAACAAAACAAAACAAACAGCAAAAAATAAACAACAAGCAAACAAAACAATAGCAAGGTGTTGGCACACACCTTTAATCCCAGCACTTGAAGGCAGAGGCAAGCAGACCTCTGTGTGTTCAAGGCCAGCCTGATCTATACAGTAGTTTTCAGACAGCCAGAGCTACACAAGACCCTTTCTTTCTGCTTCCTGATCACCAGCTGAATAGCTTTCCTCCTCCATATATGTAACAATAATGCTCTGCCTTACCACATAAGTCCACAAGCAATGGAGCTGAGTGGCAAAACAAAAACAAAAACAAAAACAAAAACAAACAAACAAAAAACCTTTCTGACTTTTAAGTTGCTTACTTCAGGCATTTTGTCATGGCAGTGACACAGTTGTGTTGACAGAGCCTGGTTTGTACCCATACCTTGTTGGGCTTTGTCAGAAAGCACAAAGTCAATCTCCCTATACTTGCTGGCTATGGTAGTACGTGTGAGCCCCAGCAACTCAAGAAACTGAGGCAGGGGCTCTTGAACCACAGAGTGGGAGCTCAGCCTGGGTGGCACAGTCAGACCACAGCTCTAGAAAAGATCATTCTGGCTGATGTGTGGATTCGTTTGTGTGATATTCCTTCCCTCCCTCCCCACCTGTTGTGCGGGGTTAAGGATTAAACCTAGAACCTTGTGCGTTCTAAACTATAGCTCCACCCTAATGTGGACCTTCTTGAGTTCATGAACTCTAAGGTGCCTGTACCACCTTTACCAGAGGACCAGTCATGTCCTTTCCTTCAATGTCCTTCCCACAGCCTGCCTGCCTTTTGTGCTAAGGGGCATAACACAGTCGCAAGTCTACTTTTCTTTTCCCAGTGACAAGTCTGCTTTAAAGGTTAATTCATGCCCTTTAACTTCTTGCATTATTGTGTGGAGAACATCCAGAGCACAATGGAGTGCCCCATACCTCTCCACACTGCTGGCATTTTCCACTCACTGCCTGCCTGCCACACACCATTGCCACGTGGGTATCCTCACCCACTCCATTTTACCTCCTTATATGACCCATTCATTGCCTCTGTGCCTGAATACCATGCATGGGAATGGTGGTGCCTGGCTCTTCATTTCCATGTCTAATTAAAGAAGGGAATGAGAGTGTAAACCATCTTCTGATGCCTCACCAGCCTTAAAGTGTGAGATGATTTCAGTCTTTGTTACTCAACAAACAAATTAGTTTTTACTTGGATAAACAACATTTCATTCTGGCCTGGCCCCATCCCACAACTCAATCAACAAGGTTACTGTCACCAGTGAGGAGACTACAGATCTGAAATTGTTTGCCAGACAAATAATTCTTCGATTTGTGCAAGTCATCTGATGCAGCTGATCATACCTGATTTCCTCAAAGCTTCTCACTCAATTCAATATCTTTAGAAGCATAGATGGTAGAGCATAAGGGATGAAGGAATTCATACCAAGTTCACACCTCAATGATAAACTGGGCTCTTCCTACAAGTGAGGTGAATCACTCACGTGTTATAGTGGCAGTCATGGCAGGATAGCACTTGTGACTCCATTTCTTTTCTTTTTTATAGTTAGTTGCTATTTTATTTTTCTCCATTTATTTATTTTTTTTTAAGATTTATTTATTTATTATGTTTACAGTGTTCTGCCTGCATATATACCTGAAGGCCAGAAGAGGGCACCAGATCTCATTATAGATGGCTGTGAGCCACCATGTGGTTGCTGGGAATTGAACTCAGGACCTCTGGAAGAGCAGACAGTGCCCTTAACCTCTGAGCCATCTCTCCAGCCCTCCATTTATTTATTTAATCACTTTACATTCTAATCCTAGCCCTCTTCCTCCTCTCCTCCCAGTCCCAACCCCACACCCCTTTCCTCCTATCCCCCCTCCTTCCTCCCAAGAAAGGGAGGAACCCAATTGGTACCAGCCCACACTTGAATCTTGAGTCATGGAAGGACTAAGGGCACCCTCTCCCACCAGGGAGTGACAAGGCAGCCCAGCCAGAAGAAAGTGACCAGAGGCAGGTAACAGATTCAGAGACAGCCCTTACTCATATTGTTAGGGGACCCACCATGATGACCAAGCTGCAATTCTG
Organism: Meriones unguiculatus; assembly: GCF_030254825.1. Taxonomy (NCBI): domain Eukaryota; kingdom Metazoa; phylum Chordata; class Mammalia; order Rodentia; family Muridae; genus Meriones; species Meriones unguiculatus. Next base: position 36,729,528 of record NC_083358.1, read on the forward strand.
CTACATTTGTGTAGGGGTCTAGGTTCAGTCCATATAAGCTCTTTGGTTGGTAGTTCAGTGTCTGTGAGCCCCCTTGGGCACAGATTAGATTGCTCTGTAGTCTTCCTTGATCCCTCTGGCTCCTTGTGTCCTTCCACCCACTCTTCCACAGCATCGGCCCATTGTTCTTCCTGAGCTCGGCCCATTGCTTAGCCTTGGTTCTCTGCATCTGTCTCCATCAACTGCTGGTCTAAGCCTCTCAGAAGACAGTTATGCTAGACTCCTGTCTGCAAGCGTAGCAGAGTATCATTAATAGTGACAGTGTTGGCCCTCTCCCACGGCGTGGGTCTCAAGCTGGGCCAGTCACTATTTTGATGTTCCCTCAATCTTTGTTCCATCTTTGCCCCTACACCTCTTGTAGACAAGACACACTTTGGGTTGAAGGTTTTTGTGTGGGTTGCTGTCCCCACCCCCTCCACTGGGAGTCTCACCTGGCTACAGGGATTGCCGACTTCATGCTCCTTAACACCTGTCGCTTGGGGTCTCTGCTAGCATCACCCCCAAAGACTCCCAGTAGCTTCCCCTGTCCCAGCGATGCCCCACACTGATTTCAATTCCCTCTCCCAGGTCTTTCCCTCACCAGCCCTCCTCCTCTCTCTCTGCCCACCTGACCCCCTTCCTCCTTATCTTCCCACCCCACCTGACACTCAGTTCCCTCCCTCCAGCTACTTCAAATGTCTATTGTATTTCCTGCTCTGAGTGAGATTCAAGAATCTTTCCTTGGGCCCTTCTTGGCTGCTTTGGGTCTGTGGATTGCAGTATGTTTATCCTGTACTATGTGGCTAAGATCCACATATAAGTGAGTACATACCAAGTGTGTCTTTCTGGCTCTGGGTTATCTCACTCAGGGTGTTTTTTTCTCGTTCCATCCATTTGCCTGCAGATTCATGAGTGACTCCATTTTTTAACTGGGTCTCCCCTTCCTCAGCCTACGGTTACTTTCTACTATGTCTCTCAAGAGCAGAAAGAGATTAACTTGTAGAAACAAAGAACTTTCTCTGGGCTCTCCAGCAAGTGGGCCCATGGCAGTCTCAACAACAGTTGCTGAGACAAGAGATACTGAATGAGGGAAAAAAAAGTCTTTTGAAACAATTTAAGCCACATATGGTGGAGTAATTAGCGGTGTGATGAACCTGAGGCAGAACCTGAAAGCGGGCACGATGGCACCACAGTACCAGGTCAGCCCCGGGGGCCTAGGTGGCTCTGTGATCAGAGATAGTCGAATATCTGTCTACCCTTCCTTCAGTTCAAGCTGCCAAGTTAGAAACTTGTGGGCCTGGCCCACCCAGGAAGTGACAAAGGCCCAGCTCCTGCAGGATCAGCTCCCCATTACCTGCTTGTGATATGCTAGAGGTCAAAAAGTGTCATCTCTTGTCATCTCGCTGCCAACAGTTTGCCCCTGTGAATGTGTACCTGTGGCCCCTTCCACTGTTGTGTGGGGTTCTTGGGTGAGTGACTAGAAGGAGGGTGGGCCCAAGGGGAGGGGTGTGCAGCACCGAGACTTTGCACTGTCCTCTGTCTGTCACAGGGGTGCTTATTGTTACGAAGGCTGTCGTGTGCTGACATTCATCCTCTCCAGCTTGTCTGAGCTGCTTGCAGGCAGGTGTCCCAGGGAAGCGGAGCGAAGAGCTGTGACCTATGCAGGCAGAGAAGCACCCCCGCAGTCTGGGGCCTCCCTGAGGCTCTGTAAAGTTTTCACCAAGCCAGCACTTCCTCCCATTAAGTCCCTGTTAATTGAGAAGCTCCCCTGCATCAGGTCTAGGTGGCAGAGCTCCGACAGGCTGAATGCACAGAAGGCCACTGCTGATTGACAGGTCCTTTTATTCTTCGGTGCACTGTTCTCTTGTTTTTTTTTGTAAGTTGTGTTTTAAATGCCAACAATGGCTCTTTGCCCATGGGTTTGTTTGCACAGTACAAATTAACAGTCAAATCTGGTCCTGCTCCTGAATGACACAGAGAGAGGTCACAGATGCCTTTGGGGGTCACACAGTCAAACCAAGAGAATTATGGGGCAGAGAGCTTTGCAGATGCCTCTCTTTCCTGACACATGTTCCCCACCTGGGCAAGATTAATGTGCCAAATTAAAAGTGTGGCCACTTTAGGTACCTGGAGTTCGTTAGGGGAGCCCGGCCTGGGCCCATCCCTGGAGGAGCAGCTCTTGCTCATATGGCTGCTCCCCAGCTCAGGCACAAGCTGATAAACAAGGCAGATGCCATGCTCACTTCTCCCTTACACTAAAAGGACTGAGTAGCTGGCGAAGGAATGAGGGAACTTGTTTTTTTGACCCATAGCTGCATACCAGCCCAGAATTTATGCTTCACCTACATCAAGCATCTCCTCACTTCGTACAGAGCTAGGAAATGATTCACCGATTGATTGGTTGGGCAGTTGGTTGGTTGGTTGATTTATATTTTGTTTGTGTGAGTGTTTCACCTACAGGCATGTCTGTGGCATCATGCTCATGCCTGGTGTCCGCAGAATCTAGAACAGGGCTGGAGATCCCCAGGAACTGGAGTTAGAGAGCCCTGCGAGCACCGTGTGGGTGCTGGGAACTGAACCCAGGTCTGCAGCCGCAGCAAGGGTTCTTACACACTGAGCCATCTCTGTGGCCCCTCGTTTTTGTTTTGTTTTCTTGTTGCTTGCTGTTTGCTTTTTAGCCTGTCTGTTTTTAGTTTGTGGAGACAAAGTCTCAGTGTGCAATCTGAGATGGCCTTGACCTTCTAGTCCTCCTGCCTCAGCTTCCTGAGTGCCAGCTGGCCTGTGTTAGTTAAGGATCCTTAGATCTCCTGCCTCACCTTCAGTTCACACATTCCCATTAGTGGTGTGGCTCCTATGACAGGTGCCTTTTGCCTGCAGCTTAGCTATCAGCTGAGACCAGGCCCAGAATCAACAGGGACGCTAAGGCCAAGCTGTTAGGACCCAGTTTTACTCACAGAGTGGTTTGACAATCCTGACATTGTATCATTTGATGTTTTTGTAGAATCTGTCTTGATGCTAAGTGGGGCTCTGTCTTAGTTACTTTTCTATTGCTGTGATAAAACACAGTGACCAACGCAACTTATACAAGAGAGCATTCAATCTGGAGCTTACGGTTTCAGAGAGTTAAGAGTCCATGGTGGCAGAGCAAAGGCACAGGAACAGCCCAGAGTTCACATCTTGATCTGCAGACTGAAGGCAGAGACAGACAGACAGACAGAGAGGACACTGGGATGGCTCGAGTCTTCTGAAGCCTCCCCCAGCGGCACACTTCCTCCCAACAAGGCCACACGTCCTGACTCTTCCCAAAGAGTTCCATCAACGGGGAGCCAGGTTCATTCAAACCACCACAGGCTGTCTGTGTGCCATCCCACCCTCCCTGGACAGTGGCGGATAAGATGGGCCGCTGGCATGGAATACAGTCATTAGATTCTCCTCAGAACTGTAATGCCAGCCTGAAGATGTTACCAGTCTGCCTGCTGGAGTCCCTTCCCTTTATATGGGGAGAAATTGCGGCGGGTGAAGGTGGCCTTTCTGCTTCATTCTTCAGAGGGTTCTGTAACCTTGGCTCTTTGGCAGCGGTGGGCGGGGCGTCAGTGGTGGGCGGGGCATCTGTGAGCAGTGTCCCAGTGGGTGGAGCACCCTAGAATCTGCAGGGACCCAAGAGTTTAGCCCTACAGTAAGGAGTGTTTCTGCCCCTGTGTGGGCCCAGACAGAGACTAATGCGCTTCTCCTGGGCTACCACCTCAGCATCTGCACACCACCATTGCTGGTGTCGCTGTCACTGTCTTCTCGACTGTTCTGCCGCGATCTTGCTGTTGTCCGGCTTTCTCTGCCGTCAGGCCACTGCTGCTCTTATCGGGCCCCATCTCCGCCCTCAGCAGTTGCTGTAGCTCTACCACCACTGCAGTCTTGGCTCACTGCTCCTGTGGCACCACGTCTGTGGCCATCGGGGGTCGCCAGCCAGCGCCCGGGGAGCTCCTGCACTTCTGCGCCTGTCAGAGCTGTCCAGCGCTCTAGCTCTGACGCGTCCGTAGCTCTCCAAGCAGATGTTCTGCTGTCCCTGCCACAGCTACTCCAGGGTCTGTGCCACCAATGCCTCTGCTTCCTTCGGTTTACCAGGTCAGCCAAGCCTGCTACTGATGGCTACCAGGGATGGCCAGAAAACATCACCGCAGAGAGTCGTGTAATTGGGTTTAAAGTCCCAACACCAGGAATCAGCAGAGGAGGTATCTCCCACACGACCTGTGAAGTGAGCTGAACAGCAAACCTACTTTACCAGGATAGGAGTGTCCGCACCAATCCCCAACAGGCCTTTGTGCAAATGAAGGATTGTGATACCCTGTTCATGGCAAAAGTCACAACTGTCCCTCTGCTAGGCCCCAGAGAATATGTCCCCTCTGCCTGATGTGAGAATGACTTGAGAGAGATTTCTGTGTTGCATTCATAGCTGGGGCCACACGTCAGCAGCAAGCAGCTGCAGCTTCCTCAAGACAGCCATGGAATATTCAAAATGGCTGCTGCTGCAATGACCTAGCACCATGGCACCTGATAATGCTATAATGCCTGCCTGCTTGACTGGAGTTTCTTTGTTCAAGGCAGCCAGGGTACCAGAAGCCTGTCAATGGGGAGTCAAGTCATCCCCATGCCCCACCATATTTGCTCACTTACAATAAAGCAAACCTCAGAAGGCATGCTTACAATAAGATCTTATAATTAACATTCATAGTGATTCTTAATACTGTTTAGCAGTCCTTTTAGGACCAGGAAGAGGTAGATCCCTGGTGGTTTGATTATGAAATGTCCCTTATAGTGTACGTGTTGAATACCTGTTCCCCCAGCAGGTGGCACTGTTTGGGAAGGTTGTTGGAATCTTTAAGGGGTGGAGCCTCAGTGGAGGAACTAGACAGCAGGGGGTGGGCCCTGAAACGCTATAGCCCCGCCCCACATCCCATTCACTCTCTGCTTCCTAAGTGTGGCTGCAATGTAACCAAGCCATCCTCCTATTCCTGCACCATGCTTTTCCTTTGATGATGGACTATATCCCCCTGGGACTGTCAACTAAAATAAATCTTTTCTCTCTTGAGTTGCTTTTGTCAGCGTGTTTTACCACAGCAAGGAGAGAGTAACTAAGACTTTCCTCATCCGTCTCAAAGGTGTGAAGAACTAAGTCTGCTGAGAGGTCACATCCAAGGTTAACATTATCAGCGATGGGAGTCTCTTGACCCTAAGGCTTCTGCCAGAGTCTGGAACCCCAGAACAAAGACTCCCACGCTACAGATGGGTCCCAGAGTAGAAGGGTTTAAGTTTAAAACCCTCACCTTAAACTTCTGCCTCTCTGGCATGGCCACCAGGTGCTTTAGGATCTCAGCAGCTGCTGTTTCCCTGTTTCTTCCTGTCACCAGCTCAGTCCAGTATACTGATGATGGCTAGGAAAAAAAAAAAAAAAGACAGCACAGGCAGGGTCTGGAGAGATGGCTCCCCAGTTAAAATCCTCTTCCAGAGTACCTAGATTCCATTCCCAGCATCCGTGTGTGGTTTACCACTGTCTGCAACTCTATTCCAGGAGATCCGATGCCTTCTTTTGGTCTCCGCTGGTACTGCATGCATGTTGTACAAAGCTTAACATTGAGGAAAACACCCATACACATGAAATAAAAAATAAATAAATAAACCCAAAAAGAAGGCAGCATAAAAACAAACACCGTCAGCAGAAATCATACAACGAGTTTTGGTCTTTTATCTATTCTATGGAGCCTTAGTTTGCTTCCTTCTTGTGCTCAGTTAAACAAAACAAACTCAGCAGAAGGAAGGGTTTATTTTAGCTTACGCTTCCATGTTATATAGTCCTTCTTCCAGGGAAGCCAAGACAGCAACTGAAGCAGAGACCATGGAGGAACACTGCTTACTGGCTTGCTTCCCTTACTTGCTCATCTACCTTTCTTATACTACCCAAACCCACCTGCCCACAGTGGTCTGGGCTAGCTCAGTCGGTAGAGCATGGGACTCTTAATCCCAGGTCGTGGGTTTGTGCCCCATGTTGGGTGTCATTTGTTGTAAATGGGATTAATATTTACTATTGGTTTATCTTTTAGTAATGCTGCTGTTAGTCCTAAACAGCTGTATAACCAAATCACCACACAGAGACCAGGTTTATTTAATTAACCTAGAACACAATGCTGGGCAATATTTACTTCATCCTAAACCTCCAAGCCCTCATAGTTTCCTAACATTTAAATTTCCCACATTATACTTGCTTTTAGTGATATCTTAGGTCCAGTCCATCTCTCCACGTAGTTCCAAGGTCTCTCCTCCAGCTCTCTCTCCTCACTCTCCTCTCACACCTTCTCCTCCCACTCATTTCCTTCCCCCTGGCTCCTTTCCTCTTTCCTGTCCTCTGGCTCCTCCCTGCTCAATATTGTGTCTAGTTGCTTTATTTTGTCCTGTTTACACAAGAGTTGAGACAGGATGCTTAGAATGAGTATCACAATGCAATATCTGGATTGAAACCAGAGCGTGGGGAGAGAAATCAGCATCTGAATGAACAAGGGTAAGGTGTACACATTTTAAGAGAACATTATACCAACCCACTTCCGTGTTATAGTCCATCTTCCAGGGAAGCCAAGACAGAAACTGAAGCAGAGACCATGGAGGAACGCTGCTTACTGGCTTGCTTCCCTTGCTTGCTCAGCTACCTTTCTTATACTACCCAAACCCACCTGCCCACAGTGGTCTGGGCCCTCTCACGTCAATTAGCAATTAAGAAAATGCTCACAGACACACTGGGCCAGGGTGATAGGCTGATTCCTCAATGAGACTCCAACTCTTCTCAGGTTTGTGTCAAATTGACAAAAGCTAAGTATGACACTGGGACAATGATATGTAGCCTACTCTTCCCTCTCAGTGCTGGGTGGTGGCAGCTGCAAGTTGTGTCTCTTAGACAGCTTTGTGATCATGAGGAACAGCAGAGACTGCAGTGGGCTCCATGGCTCAGCTGGGATGTTCAATAAGCCGTGTGTAAGAAATTCATTACACACTTCTGTCCAGTTTACAATGGGTTGGCTTGTAGGCGTTAGACGTTTTTGTTGTTGTGACAGAATGCCTGACATTAACAACCCGGAGTTATTTCAGCTCCTGAGCTCAGAGGTTGCAGTCTGCAGTAGTCACTTCCTCTACTGTTGCAGGCCTGTGGTGATGTTGAACGTGGTGACAGCAGTTCCAGGAGGGTGTGGCAGAACAGAGTGCCCACTTCACAGCAACTGTTGGTTCTCCTCCTTCCTGGAGGCTGTCTCCCAGCAACCCACGAAGTCAGAAGGGGAGGAGCGTGCCTGGAATGGCCAGTGAGCACCGCACAAGGATCACATACCCAGGAACTACTGCAGAAAGCTAGTTCAGCTTTAATTCCAGAGAACAAAGGTTTTACACCCCTTGGAGAGTGGGGGGGAGGGCTCCAAGGATAGGTGTACATAATTGGTTGGAACTAGACACTTCAAGGAAGCTTGATTTGCATTAAACAGCAAGCTCCTATCATATGAACGGGAACACAGTACCTACTTATCCTATAGGTACAGAGAGGGGGGCAGTTAGCAGGGAGCTGTGGAAAGGCCGTATATTAAATGTGGCTAGGGGCATCTGTATTTAAAGACACTCTCCAGATGAAGTTAGGCATAGAGCAAGAGGCCCTGCTGGGAAAGAGAGAGTTCTGCACTCTAACACTGAGCTCAGAATGTCTATCCAGTCAAGAAGAACTACAACCTCAAGTGGTAGGGTTCCTCCAATAAGCAACCAGGAACACAAAGTAATATTCAACTACATAGTGAGTTTGCAGACAGCCTGAGCTACATGATGCCTTGCCTCAAACCAACAAACAGGGCTGGAGAGATGGGTTAGCAGTTGAGAGCACTGATTACTCCCCTAGAAGACCTGAGTTCAATGCCCAGCACCCACATGGTAGCTCACAGCTGTCTACACTCCAGTTCTGGGGGCTCTGGCTGCCAGCCTAGCCTCCAGGGACACAGCATGCATGTGTGTACACAGACATACATGAAGGCAAAACACCCACACACATAAAATCAATCAACCAAAGAGCAAACTAGGGAGCATGGGGAAGTCAGTGAGCTGAGATCTGGAGGAAGAGGAGCAGAACAGATGAGAGGCGAAATAAAAAAAATGACTCCATTTCTGCTTCCAATGATAGTCAGCTGCCTCCTTCCTAATGTTTCCTGACTCACACCGGTGAGTCCCAGCAGCTGAGATGATAAATAGTTCAGCACATATGTGCTCTGGGGGTATTGCAGCTACTAAGACAATGACTGTTATGAGTCCCCCTAGTTGTATGCTTATCTGACTCTTGAGTCTACTCAGAGTTGTCATACACAATGCCAACTCCACTGACCTTGCAGGCTGGTGGCATGTTCATTCTGAGACCCTCCAGTATGGCTGCCCTACACTATGTGTAGAGAGTGTGGGGAAACCATCTGCATTTCAAATCAGCTTTTCCAGGTAAAAAGGCTATCCAGTGGGTACCAGTCTTCCTGTGGAAAGTGGATGATGATGAGGCGGGTCCACTGTAATGAGTGAGTGATTTCCTGAGTGAATGTGTGTTTTTGACATAGGCATAGCCATACCAAGGACCAATGCCTCAGACCCATGGGAATGGCAAATCCTTCCCCAGGTGAGACTTAGAGGGATGCCATAGTCTCTGGTTTGAAGGTCAGTGTTGATGGTGTGTGTAGAAAATGCCCATCCTAGCTTTCTCCCTCGGATGTTTGCAGCCTGAAATCTGCTCCCCTACAGAGACTGTGCCTCCTAAGATCATCGAACCATGCCTCCTTGCTCATGTCTATAATAAACATGCCAAGCTTCCGGGGTGCTGCATCCTCTCCATCAGAGATCCCAGCATACCCCACCTCAGCTCTTCTGTCTGTGTAGCTATCCTTTCTTCATTCTCTCACGGCCTCAGTTAGGCCAGTCCCTAAAGCCATCCAAGGATGTGGCAGTCCACAGCTGCCAAGGAAACCTCTGTTTCTGGACTTCCAAAGGCAGCCATCGGCTGTCAGATATTTACAGGGTGTGTGACTGTCTTAGTTAGGGTTGCTATCACTGTGACGCAACACCTTGACCAAAGTGACTTGGGAGGAAAGGTTTATTTCAACATCACTGTTTATCATCTAAGGAAGTCAGAAAAAGAACTCAGATGGGGCAGGAACCTGGGGGCAGGAGCTGATGCAGAGGCCATGGAGGGTGATGCTTACTGGCTTGCTCTCTCTGGTTTGCTCAGCCTGATTTCTTATAGAACTCAAGGCCACCAGCCCAGGGATGGCACAATGGGAGGAGGCTTCCTCCTTCTCCAACAATCACTAGTTGAGAAAATGCCCTACAGGCTTGCCTACAGCCCCATCTTTTGGAAGCATCCTCTTAATTGAGATTCCCTCCTCTCAGGTGATGTTAGCTTGTGTCAAGCCAACATAAAATTATCCAGCACAGTAATTTTGCTGACTTCCTCTCACATGGGTGTCTTTCTATAAGAAAAGTCTGATGCCACTTATGTGTTCAGGTATTTTCTTCTGACAAGAACATCAGTCAATATGGACTAGGTCCTCCCCAATGTAACCTTAACTGCCCATGTAAAGGCCTTGTCTCCATTCCTATGTCATATTCTGAGGAACCAGGGGCTAGGCCTCACATATGAACTTTGAGGGCAGGATCAGAATTCAATAATCATGGTGCCTTGCTCCATGATTATTATGTGTTCCTTGAATGAGAGTTAGAAGTTGGTAGGCCAGGTAATCCCAACACTGAAGCTGCTGAGGCAGGAGGATTACAAGTTACAGGCCAGTCAGAGCTGTAATTGAGACCCTGTCTTGGAAAACCAAAACAGATAAGCAAAAGCAAGGAGGAAAGACATGCTGATTCTGTATAAGGTAACAACAGAGAACAATGCTATAGACAGAAGCACAGCGGGGATTATCCAAAACAAGGGAAAGGCCAACATTGAAATCTGCCTTCTTTGTTTTTGTATGTTTTTGTGCATAGACAGACCATAAACTATTCCATGTGCTCTGGGGTGATAAATGCTGCAGAGTGAAATAAAGCAAGTGCTGGAGAGTCGGGGCACGGTAACTACTCTTAATCACAGGGAATCTCAATTATGTGTGCTTCAGGGCAGGGAATGTAGCTTGTCCATGGGCCCCGGGACAGGAGTGTGCCTGGCATGCAACAGTAAAATCAGAGGCCATGGGCTGGAGGGAAGGTGTCCTAGAGGATGCGCTGAGAGGGACTGAGGGACAGGTGGCAGGTGACTTAAGGACAGATTTCCTGGACCTCGTAGGTCTTTGGTCTGTGATGGGAAATCACAGATTTTAGTACAGAGTAGATATCCTAACCAAGGTGCACAGATCATTCTGCCTGCCTCGCTGAGCAGTGAGAAGAGCTGGGCAGGCTTGAATGGAACCCAGGGAGAAGGCAGATAGCCCCAAACCAGAGTTCAGATGGCTTGGTGACTGCAGAAGTGTTGCAGAATATTTGATCACACTGTGAACCCCAGGACTGTGTACTGGAAAAACCTGTTTCTAGTTGCGGTGTGGCTCAGCCCTAGCACACACCTTTAAAACTGGGTTAAATAAAGCCAACCATAGGTCAAGAGGCAGAGCAAGCAACCAGTTGACAGGGAGTGAACCTAGAGAAAAAAAAACAACAAAAAAAAAAAACAGAGGAAGTCTGGAGGATGGACAGAGAGACACACAGGAAGTAGAAAGGAGAGATATTCTGCTTGAAGGGTATTTACGAGAGCATGAAGAAGAGGGTTCCCTCCCCCACCCCGGGACATCTCCTAAGCAGGAAGGTCAGCTGAGTGCCTTCTCTGCCTCTCTGAGTGAGCAAGCTTTCACCCCAGCATCTGGTTCCTGAGTCTTTACTGGTAAAATTGAACATTTGGGGTTTTGTTTGAAAATAGAGAAGTTCGTGATTGGGGACTGTTGCTGAGTTGACTCTTGCTCCTTCCAGGATCCATGTCTGTCTGGCCTTGTACCTTGGCATTTCTGGTCAGGAAGCCAGAACCATCCACCATCTCATCAGCCCACGTTTATGGAAAGGGCGAGGCCTGGCACAGTTGGCTCGGCTAAATGACTGTGGCGCTTCCAGAAGGCCGGTTGCAGAAGCTAATTGGGGCCTTGTGCCGCACCCTGCCTTGCGATTTATGGTGGAAAGCCCAAGTAGCTCTGGCAGGCATCCTGAAGCTGTGGGTGGGGGTGGCCTGGGGCTGAGGACTCTTCTCAGGTCCTTGTGGGAGCTGGGCTATGCCAGGTGTCCGTTATCTGGGCTGATCAACGTAGCCAATGACCTACGTGCCTATCCCACAGTAGTCATCACCTCCGTGCCAGCTTACAGCCTCCTTCTCACTCTGGCAGGCAGGTCCAGGGCCTGCCTAGCCTCACCCTAGGCAATACAAGTACACACCCACAAAGTTCAGTGTGGGAGCCAGAGAAGGGAATAGCCACCCACCTCCCCCTCCATATCTCTCCAAGGCAGAATCCCTGCTCTGCTGTGGGCGACCCTGGAACCCATCATTAACAGCACTCCGTCCCTTTGATTTATGGCTTGGGGCCTCAGGGTATGCTGACTCGTGAACTGTAATGCCATTTGTATCTAAGGGAATGAAAATTGTTAGTCATTTGGTTTTGATGAGCAAAGAAAACAGAGAATGGAGATGGGAAGGTGGGTTGGACAGTGCCAAAAAGCCATGAGCTTCCTCAGGCATTTGTGGGGAGTGAGTTTTGAGATGGGAAAGAGGCTGTTAGAGTGGCGTGGGTGACAGGCTTGGTAAGAGACTTCCCTGAATCCACCTCGCACCTCTGTTGCTTGAGCAAACACCGCATTGAGGTGCTGCCCTGCTCAAGACTCTCTCAAACGCCTTGCTGAAGGAAAATGAGCATCTATACATGAATTTCCAGGAACTCACATGTAGACTTTGGGTTCTTTTTTTTTTTTAAGCATTTTTTATTCTGCTTTGTTTTTTGAGACAGTCTCTCAACCATAGCTCACGATTCTCCTGCTTCCATCTCCCCGAGTGCTGAGTCTGCAGGCATTGGCTGCGATCCTCCACACAGAGATTTGCCTTGAGATTTTTCTGTGAGAAATACTCGGGCACGTTCATTTTTGTTTTGCTGCTTGCATTCTTCCTCATGCCCACCAGAGGGCACTCGACTCTCCAGGAGGAGCGGCTCTCTGCTCCTCGGGCTGCAGAAATTCACCTAGCTTTTGCAGAACCCAGTTAGGGGAATAGGGGAAGCATTACCTGTTGCATATCCGCTGGAAGGGAAGAGCCTGTATAAACAGCCGCGGCCGTCGCTGGGAAAACACAAATTATTTTCCGCTGAGCTCATCAGGGTGCACGCTCTTCTCTCTACTTTTGCCTTCGTGTAGACTCGCTCTCCCAGAGCCAAGAACCGGTCTGGCGTTAAGAGCGTGTCAAGAAGTCTTCATTTCCCTTCTCTGGACACACTAGTAAGTGTCACCTCAGAGAGGTAAACACTAATGGGCATCCTTTTAGAAGTGCCCAGTGTGCCTGTTACCAGGGACCAAGGGAATCAGCTCAGTTGCGGGGTGTGTAGCAAACGTTTGAGGGCGCAATGAGCGGCCCCTGCCCCTCGTGTCCGCTGTTTCCTGTTCACAGACATTAGCACTGCAGCTGTGTCAGCTGATTTTTAAACTGGATGCCACTAGACTGGCCTAAGGTACCCAGCGGTGTCTGTATCTGATTCGTGGGCTCACTGATATTTGCAAGGACAAACTTATTGGAGGTAATTGAGCCATTAGCATGGAGTAAAAATGACCACAATTTCCAACAGGATGCTTCAAATTTACTAATATTTTTTAAAAGATTTACGTATTTATTATGAATGCAGTGTTCTGCCTTTATGTATGCCTGCAGGCCAGAAGAGGGCACCGGATCTCACTATAGATGGTTGTGAGCCACCATGTTGTTGCTGGGAATTGAACTCAGGACCTTTGGAAGAGCTGCCAGTGCTCTCAACCTCTGAGCTATCTCTCCAGCCCCTCTGGTCTCCTCTTACAGTGATGCATATACAAAAATTAGAATTTTCTCTCACAGCTGGGAGCTGAGAGTTTGAGACACAGAGGCCAGCAGGTCCTGGGTGTACTATGGCTGCTTGTTCACACACAGCCAGCTGCCCTTTCTTTGTGTCTTCACACAGTAAAATTAGCTGATTTGGTGAAGAACATCACAAGCCAGCAAAGCATTCAAGCTGTGGCACATTTGTTGTTCACTCTTCTTAGCCCGATTTATGGAGAGAGATGAAGAGGGAGATACAAAGGGAGAAGGAGGAAGAAAAGGAGGGAAGGAGAAAGGGAGAAAGGAGAATGCAGAGGAGAGGGAAAGAAAGTAGAGGAGGAAAAAAGCAAGCAGTTTGGTCAGGAAAAGAGTGTAGCTAGAACACACACAAAGCAGCCATAACTGTTAAAAAAAAATTGACACAATTAAAGAGAAACCAAGTACTAGGTAGCAGAATAGAAAAGTTACTTGGAGGGCAAGACCCATCCATTAAAGACTCTGGGTGTAAAATATGCAAATTCATGTGAAAGGAGATAGCCTTCCCAGAGTGCCCGAGAAGACAGAGGCTTTTCGTAAAGGGGGCTCTGGAGAAATGCTTGCTCTGTTCAGCCACACAGGTGCTCAGAGGCTGCTGTGTTACAGGCCCAAGGGAGCTGGCGGCAGATTTCCAGCAGTGGCCACATGGTCCTCTTTTTACAGGCATTTTTCAAGAATTTCAGGGTCCTGGAGGCTTGCCCCGAGGTTCTGGACAGCTGCTGACGTGAAACAGTGTGTAGTAGGGTCCCTGTGAGTTCATGGAGTTCTTGAGTGAGCCGTGCCTGAAACTGTGAAGTCTAGACTGCCAGGGAAACCCCAGGACGCTAGAGGTGTAGGGATGTGAGACACTTGCCAAGGGACGTTCCAAGCGTGGTCTGGACAACTCCAAGAGAGAGGCAATGCGCTGCAGGTGTCAGAGTCGGAGGGACAGGGCTACTAAGGATATTCAAGCCCAGATTCCACCGTGAGACTCAGACGCCAGACATGAAGCCGTAGGGCGTCATGCCCGCCCTGCTCTCCGTTTCTGTTTGTTCTGGTTCCGCTCTCTGGTTCTTGGTTCTGCTCTTCTCCTACCCTTCCTATTTGGAACAGCCATGTTCATCTTACACCATTATATATTGGAAGTAGGTGACTTGTTTCTTATTTATTTGTTTATTTATACAGGAGCTCACAGTCAAAAAGGTACCTTATGTCTCAGAAGACACTGGACTTTTGGACACTATTTGAAGTTGGTTTGAAAGCATTTTTGCATTGTGAAATAGGCTATGGTCCTAAGGGGACCAGGGTGGAATGCTACCTTCGGATGTGGAATGTCCCTGAGTGGCTCATGTGTTTGAACACTGAGCCCTCATGGTGGGCTCTCTAGAAGATTGGGTCTAGAGAAGGAAGTCAGCCACTGGGTCACCGGCACTGAGGGTTATGACTGGACTCTATTTCCAGCCCAAGCTGCTTCCTGACCCACCAAGATGTGAGTAAGTAGCCTCACACTTTTGCCTCTGTGGACAGAGGCAGGCTCTGCTGTCATGCTTTCCACACCATGATGGACTGTATTCCCTTCAAACTGTGAGCCAAGTTAAATCCTTCTTCCCCTAAGTAGTTTCTCTCAGGTAACTAGAAAAGCAATAAGTATAGGTACTAACTTCATCCATGACAGCTTTACCCTCAAGACAGGCTCACCTCTCTAAGTCCCTGTCCCCATACCATTATATTGGTGATTAATTTTTTTATTTAACTTTTTATTGATTCTTTGTGAATTTCACATCATGCACCCCAATTACACTCACCTCTCCATTCCTGTTCTCACACTGCACTCACCACCCTCCACCCCTGTAACTGCCAGGCCCCAAAAGAAAAGGAAAATCTTGTTGTGGAAGCTGTAGTGTGTCACAGTGTGTCCCGCATATACTCTTTTGTCCACACTTCTTTATTTGCAAATGTTGATTGCAATGAGTCATTGTTCTGGTTCGAGGCCTCTGGCTTCTGCTATACAAAACACTAGATCTTTCCCGAGACCCCTCCTGGATATCCTGTTATTACCCTGTGTCACAGAGAGCCTGTAGTTTTGGATCTGCAGGACTGGCCCCTTCACAGGCTCCAGCAGTTCACTGGTGGGAGAGAGGCTGGGGTGGGCCAACTCAAAGCCCTGGATCTGGGTGGTAGCTGAGCTGGCCAGCCCAGCTCTCCAGCACCCATACCACCAGGGTCTCCTGCACCCACACCACCAGGGTGAACTCTCCAGTACTGCTCCAAGCTTCTCACCCAGTGCCACAGCCAGCAAGGAACAGGGCCAGCTCTCCCGCTCTCAGGACCAGCTCTGTTACCTGCCATAGGTGGGAAAGAGGTGGGGTGCCATCTCTGCCTTGCCCATGCCACCTCCCCACAGCAGACAAGTCGCTAGTTCTCCCAAGCTCTTGCCTTTGGGCCCGGCTCACCTGAAACGCTACAACCAGGGCCAGCTCTACTGTGCTGTCCCGGTGAGGTGCAGGACCTGCTCCCTAGAGTGCTGCATCTCTAGTGCAGGGACAACTCACCTGCAAACCTCTCTGTCTCATGCTTTGGGGGCTAGATTTCCCAAGATGCTCAGTCGAGGGGTGGGGACAGCTCTGTCCAGCCCTCAGACATCGACATGGCTCCAGGCCGCAGCCCAGACCATAGAGGTCCACCTCGCCTTTGGTGGTAACACTTTCCCACTGCTGCAGGGTAATGGAACCAGACCCTCAGTGGCAGCATGGGCCAGGACCTCACCATGGCCTTCGGTGGTATCTCTGGCCACCCACATCAGGCTTTTCCTCACTGCCTTTGTGTCTCCAGTCCTTCCTCTCTTCACTGTGCACACATCCTTCTGCTTCTCTTTCTCTTCCATCTCTCCATCACTTACTTGCTCATCTTAGCGGCACCCAGGGCCTTTGGGTGCCTGGGGTTGTCTCAGGAGTGCTATGCCCTACCCATGCTGTGTGGTACTGAGCAGGGGTCATCTTGGCTGTGGCCTGTCCACCTGGGCCTGGGTGGCACTGGGCTGAGGGTGTCTTAGGCTTGTTCCCCGAGTGGCCAGTGATGAACATTTTAATGTATGAATTTTGATGAGGAACATAAATATTGACCCAATACCAAAAACTGAGGGTTAATTCTTTGGGGTGTGACAATTAAAATAGGTCTGTTATTCAACAGTGTAGGGGTTTTGAGCAAATGTTGTCAGGTGTGGCTGTGGGAATGCCCTTGTGATGGACACCGGAACAGTGTTTAGAGCTGATGCTCGTGATAGCTATAGTGTATTAAAAAAAAAAAAAAAAACAAAAAAACAAAAAAAAAAAACAAGAGGAAAAATATCCTATGAGAAATGAGTACTGTTTTTTTGGTAGGACTGAAAGTCCTACTAAAATGTTGAAATGAGAGAAGGTGATGTCGTTCCCATTAGTTGGTGACTTTCAAAATCAAGGTGATGACCCCTATTGCAAAAAACAGAAGTGTCTGGGCTAAGCTGGGTATAGACCTTCCCACATAGGGCATTTATCTACAAGTGAATGTTCTCTTTTCCTTCCCCTCTTATCCCCATTCTTCCATTTGTTTGTTTTGAGACAGGGTCTTCCTTTGGCTCAGGTTGGCCTTGAACAGTGCTGTGTGTGGGTTGCTTTTCTTTAAGCCACAAATATTCAATGGTCCATAAGCTATTGTTTTGGTTTTTGAAATGCTGTTGTCTGTAAACATTTTTCCCATTATCCATTCAGCAATCCATCAATTCACTCAAAGTTGGAGGTTGTGGGGAATGACTGTAATGACACAGAAAGGACAGTTGTGGTGTCATGTCCCCATAGCTTCTCAAGTATCTGTGGTCTCTGATGTTGGCTTCTGAATTGCTATAGAAAAATACCTGAGATAAAGTGACCTAAGAGGGAGGGATTCATTTTGCCCATGGACTCAGTCTACGGTGTGGTGGTTTGAATGGCCCGCATAGGCTCACATGTTTAAATGCTTGGTCCCTAGTTAGTGGAACTGTTTGGGAAGGATCAGGAGGTGTGACTTTGTTCAAGGAGCTATGTCACTTGGGTTGGGCTTTGAGATTTGAGAAGCCCATGCCAGGTTCAGCCTCACTCTCTCTGCAACTTTTGAATCAGATGTGAGCCCTTAGCTGCTGCTCCAGTGCTGTGCCTGTCTTCCTGCCATGAACTAACTACCATGCTGCCTGTCATGGAATTATTAACATTTATTATTGGTTTATCTTTTAGTTAAACAGCAGTTTTTCTTAAACCAGCTGTATACCCAAATTACCATGCAGAGACTAGGATTTATTTAATTAACCTAGAGCACAATGCTGGGCAATATTTACTTCATCCTAAACCTCTAAGCCTACATAGCTTCTTCCCATTCAGATTTCCCACATTATACTTGCCTTTCAGCCATATCTTAGGTCTGGTTCATCTCTCTTGGTGGTTCTAAGTTCTCTCCTGCCAATCTCTCCTCTCTGACTCCTCCTGCTTGCTTCCTTCTCCTTTCCCTCCAGACCAGGATGTCCCACCCTATTTTCTCCATTGCTCAGCACTGGCTGGTTGTTTTATTGACAATACAAAGGAACAAATGGTGGCATGTTTACACAAACTTGAGACGGGTGATGCTTAGAATAAACATCACAATGCAATGTCCTGATTGAAACCAAATAGTGGGGTAGAGAAATCAGCATTTGAATGAACAAGGATAAATTGCATACATTGCACAAGAGCATTATACCAACAGAAATTGTAAGCAAGTCCCCAATTAAATGCTTTGTTTTTCAAGTTGCCTCGGTCATGGTGTTTTGTTAGAGAAATAGAACAATTATGAAGACACGGGATGAGGAGGACCTAAAGGAACAGAACTGTTTAACTCCTGTTAGCCAGAAAGCACACATGAGTCCTGACAGGAAAGGGTCAGGGCAAGATTAAACCTCAAGACACATCTCCAGCAAGGTACTTCCTGCAGCCAGGCACACCTCCTACAATCTAGTCAATGCTAAAATCTTTACATTTTCATTTTTTGTAGTGTGTGTACACACACATACACACACATTCACACGCATGCACACACACACGCACACTCCTACATACAGGAATGCCCTGGCACACATGTGAAGGTCAGGAGACAACTCACAAAAGACAGTTTTCTCCTTCTGCTGTGCGGGTCCTGAAGATCTAAGTCAGGTCATCGGGCTTGGCAGCAAGCCCCCTTAGCTGCTGAGCCAGCCAGCCAGCCCATCTCGCAGCTATTTATTAAGCCAACCAACTTATCAGTCAAAGTTTATCATCACAATTATTAACAATAGACTCATCGCTTAGTTAATGTCCTCCTTTAAATCAATTCAGTTTGAAAAAAAAAAAAAAAACAACTGCACGTCTTCTTTGACCTCACTATCCATAAGGTCTTTGGTAGTTAATTCTATTTTTTGTAAGATGTTAACTAGTTGCCTGGTGTGTCCTAAACAATGCATGTAATCATCAATGCAGACACAGGACTCTGCTCTTCATGAAGGACGTGGGCCAAGCGGCCCCACGTAGAAAACAGGCTCATCGTTCCCTCCTCCTTTCCCTTAAGGTCTTTGGTAGGAAATGAGAGATTAAAATTGATGTGTACAATTAGTTTCTAGGGACCTAAGGAACAGCTTCACCGATGGCCGAGAGTTCTGAGTACTCAGAGGTCAGACATCTGTGACGTCCCCTGGGCGAAAAGAACTTTTGAGGCAATTTTCATGCCATGTGTGGCCCAGAACTGTAGGCTGGCAAGCACTCTAAAATAAACAAGTGCCCTGGAAGCTGGTAGGAGGGAACCTACCCCACCCACTCCCACATAAATAAATGCAAAAAGGGTTTTTTTAAGAGAAAAGTTTTTTTAAATAAGTGTCTTCAGTACTTGTCCTTTGCTGTGGTAAATGTCCAGCAACAGTGACTCAGTGTAAGGGAGGGCTTGTTTTGGTTCTATCCACCATGGCAGGGAAGCCAAGGCAGCAGGAACGGCAAGCGGAGCTTCCCGTCAGATGAGCAATGAACACTTGCTTCTGCTCAGCCTTCTTTCTCCATTTTTATAGTCCAGGATTCTAGTCAGGGAGTGGTGTCACCCACAGTGACCAAGTAAGCTCACCTCAGTTAATGTGATCAACATATACTCCTCCACAGGCACTCCCAGCAGGCTGTAACCCAGGTGACTCTAGACTAGTCAAGGTAATGATTCGCCCTAATTGGTGCCATAGGTAAAGTCTCTGATGGATTGTTTTCTAGGCTTGGTTCTTTATAGCAGTGGTTCTCAACCTTCCTGATTCTGTGACTCTTTAATATGGCTCCTCATGTTGTGGTGACCTCCAACCATAAAATTATTTTCATTGCCACTTCATGACCATAATTTTTGCTACTGTTATGAATCATAATGTAGCTATCTGGTATGCAAGATGTGTCCCCTGTACACAGTGAAAGGCTCCTTCGGTCCACAAAGGGGTCTCCACCCACAGGTTTAGAATCCCTGCTCTATAACCATAAAATGTCCTTTGAGGCTGCACCCTCATCCGTTGCTCTTTTAATAAGCCATCCTGGCTTTGTTTTTTTTTTTTTTTTTTTTTTTTTTTGAGATAATATGTAGCATAGGCTGACCTCAAACTCTTGATCCGTGTTTTCAGTGACAGTCATGCACATCTGTGCTTACTGTCCTTTTCTTAGGGACCTCTGTCTTAGTTTGCTTTCTGTTAAAATAATGCAATAACTGAGACTGGGCGATTTATAAAGAGCAGAAGATTTTTTCATCCATGATTCCTTAGGCTGAAATCCAAGAGTGGGATGTTGGCATCTGGTGAGGGCTGGTGCGGCTTTATTTCATGGCAGAGGGACAACCAGGAAAGGACAGAAGACATATGATAGGTGGCCAGCCACACTTTGTAACAATACATCATTGTGGTGACTGTAAAGGAACAGAACTGATAGGATGAATATATATTCATAGATGCGTGTGTACATTCCCAGCAATATATACATATGTGTGTATATTTGTAAATATAGTGTATATATTACAAAAATACATATAGGTAAACACACACATATATATGTATGTATGTATGTATGTATGTATATATATTCACCTAACTATCTGAACCCAGTGGTTGTTCAGCCCATGAGGGAGGCTGTGTGTCTCAGCAGAAAAGCAAGGCTGGCTTGCCACCAAGAGCGACGGGGAGCAGGCAAAAAGCAGTTTTCATCTTCCATGCCCTGTTCTCTGAAAAAATGTGACCCAGACTTAGGGAGGGTCTTCCTGCTTCAAATCACCTAACCAAGAGTCCTCTGCTGACAACCACAAGCCGCTATCACAGTGACAGATGGAGTCTCATAAGAACTGCACTCATCTGCACAGAGATGAAGGGTGCCTCATCTCTGGACGCAGTCTCATTGGAAATCAATTTCCTCCTGAATTTCAGAAGGACAAACCGTTTCAAGCCACTTTAGGTGCAGGGAGGAGTGTACAAACTTGCTTTAGTCGCTTTTTCCCCCTTTTTGTAGTCTTTGCATCCCTACTCCATCCTGGCTCAAGGCTGGGTGTGAGAAAACAAGAGAGCCCAACAATCATGCTTCCTCCCTCACAGAGCTTTCTGATTAACGTGAGAGTTGGACACTGGTCATGGCATCTCCGGAAGAACAGCACACCGCACTGCAACAAACTGTGCTGGGAGGGAAGGGAGAATGAAGTGCAGTGCCCCCTCCTGTGGTTGGCAGAGTACCTCCAGGTATGAGAAGAGCGCTCTGTGCTGAGCCTGGGGACAGCTGGGCCAGACTCAACCCCCACCAAAAGTCTGAGCTTTCCCTAGTCGGAAACCAATTGGAAATTTCACAAGGCCTGAGCTCCTCAACAAAAGCAAGACTGTGTTAGCGACAAAGGAGTAAATAAATGATAACTTCATTGCTTCCCCCCGCCCCCAAACTTCTAACCCTTCCCCCAGCCTCCCCACCAAACCTGCTCCATTTCTCATTTCTCTGAGGGCTCTGACCAGTAACTCAGTCCAAACATCCTGACCATCACCCCATGCAGCCTCCTTTTGTAGCTCCTATATCTACTCCATGGCTCACTTTTCCTTACATACTCTGGAACTCATTCAGTTCTCCATCTCTGTCATTAAACTCACGCCATTGTCTCCTGCTGGCTTCCCGTGCCCCTTCGTCTGCTCTCTACAGAAAGTGATATGTTTTGAACTCCAATGGCATGTGCGTCTCCTCTCCCTAAAGTCCAGGGAAACAAGGTAAATGACTGTGCCCATAACTGTGTTAGCTTAGTCCCTGGCTAGACTTTGGGAGCCTCCTGGATGCAGCCATTTCACCAACAGTCACACCAAGAAAAGCTCAGTGCCACTCCTTCATGCCCACCTCAGAATGTGAGAACAAACCCTTGCTGTGTGAAGGATGGGGAGGTGGTGGTTGTTTGGCTTTGCATGCCTACTCCATCCTGGCTCAAGGCTGGGTGTGAGAAAACAAGAGAGCCCAACAATCATGCTTCCTCGGCCCTGGAATCACCTGTCTGGGTATCCAATGTGAGGTGAGCGGGTGGGTGCTTATGTGAAACAAACCCAGGGGAGAGATCTACCCGGAGGAATGTTTGTGAGTCACTGAACAGTGAACTGGAGGAGCCAGAAATGAGAGGCAGCCTCAGCAGAGGATGGTGACCCTGGGAGAAACAGGGCCAAAGACGTTGGAAAGGAGATTTTCTGTGGCCGGAGGGAAGGACTTCTAGCCCTCCTTCCTCTTATTTTAAGACCAGTACTAATGGGGCTGGAACATGCCTAAATGTATCCAAACTGGCCTAGAAGAAGCTGCCCAGGGCTGTTTTCAGCTTGGGAAGGAAGTTAGATTTCAGAACCAATCTTTGGAATCACCATCAGGAGCTTGGCTTCCTGCCACTTAGTAAGTCACTTACGAAAAATTCAGAGGCAACCAAAATGGAAGAAGGAAACTACTCAGAGAAATCCTCTCCCAAGTGTGAGGCACCCAGTGGGGTGTCTAGGAATGTGGGGTAGCCAGGACTGTTCAGTGCTTTGTGGATCAGAGAGCTGTCCCACTAGGAGGCTTGGAGTAGTTAAGGCCAATGGCGGCTGTCACAGAATTGGGCTGGACCAGAAAGAGGGAGGCTGGCAAAGGGAGTCTTGAAAGCCAGGGCGGTTTGGGTTTTATTGAGCATGAAATGTTCCCAGTGGCAGGCATTTGAGCAGGAAAAGGTCACAAGTGTGTTCAGGTTAAAGTGAGAGCCACAAGAGAGGGCCTCTGGCTTCTGTGTGGGAGACCTCTGTGACATTGCAGTTCCCTGGTTTCCCAAGTTGCCCTCACAGGTTGGTGAAGAGGCTCCTGTTGCTAGCTAGAGCAGAGCTGCAGGAATGGCTGCAGGGCCCGAAGCAGAGAAATATGCCCTCCAGTGGAAATCCACTCTGTATACCCTAGAAAAACACAGAAAATCGGTTCAATAATAGTGTGCTTCCGGCTCTGGCTAACGCCCAAAGAGGAACCTGCCTCCTGAATGAAAAAAAGACATTAAAAGGAAAAAGACATCACTGTTTCTGGTATGGTGGAGGAGATGGTTTACTGTGGCTGAAAGGAGTGAAAGGAACATGCTCCTCTGTGCAGCCCTGGCTGTCCTGGAAGGTCCACCTGTCCCTGCCTCCCGAGTGCTGGGATCAAAGTCCTGTGCCGCTACTGCCTGGCCAGAACTATTGTTAAGCACAGCAGTGTTGCTCTTTTCTAATAGTTGTTACCCAGGGCCATCTTGCCTACCTGAAAAAGTTATGCTTCTCTCCAGAAGAAAACAGGCTTTATGTCAGGCCAGGACTTAAGGATGTTTGTCTCCCTGCCCTGCCCCCCTTGACCTGCTTGTTAGAGACACCCTCTCTGACAGGGCAAATGGGTATCAATGGCTGGTTGCAGGTCAGCGTTGCCTCTTTGGGTTATGGGAATGGAGACTAGCTGCAGATCACTCCTCAGGAACAAACATTTATAGACTTATTTCTAACAAGCCTGATTAGTGTACTGCATTATCTTGCAGTTATTTTAGAAGAAGCACCGCCTTAGCTAAATTCTACTCTGTGTGACTTGTTGTCTTCTAAGTAAATTTATTAATGAATCCTGTAACATCAACTTTACTAGGTCTACATCTGTCCCTCCAGGGAGCTGGCAGCCCTCTCATTCCAGCCACTGGCTTAGAGTCCCCAACTTGCACCGTCAGTCAGGCAGCGCCCTGCGGAGACTGGAGCTAGCAGCAATCACTGCCAGAGACAAGCTCCAGTGGCAGGCGCATAAACCTCTGGGCGAGTCTCCATGGTGACTGGCACATGCCACGTCCAATGGCGGCTGGGTGCCTGTTTGTTTCCGCCCCAGTCTCCCCAGGGGTTGAAGCTTCTTTGATTGACAGCTCGCCCAGGGCGCAGTTACGTAAGGGGAGGGACGAGCGCGGCCCCACCCGAGGGGCGCTGACTTGATTGGCAGGACGGAGCGCCGACCCGCAGCACCTCCCGGAAGCACGTCCTTGATGGACGGCGAGAGAGCCACTCGTCACTGGCGTCGGAGCGGAAGCGCCCAGGCTGGGGGCGTGTCCAGGGCGTGTCCCGCTGAGGGCAGGGCGGGGCGGGGCACTGCGGGAGAGGAGCGGCAGGGGCCGGGCTGCGCTACGGCCGGAGATGCTGTCGGCCCGCGGTGGCGCTCGGCCGCCAGAGCTCCGCAGCGAGGGCGTCCAGGTAAGCGTCCCGCCTCTCGGCCGGTGGCTACAGGGCCGTCAGGGCTGAGGGGTTGGGGTGCGCGGCCCGGCGTTCGGTTCTCTGCGGGGCGCTGGGGACTAGGGCGACGGCGGCCGCGCGGGGACACGGGGGCGGGGCCGCACCTGTGCGCTCCGGGCACCTGCTGCGCGGCCGCCCCGGCCGGGGAGGAAAAGGGAGACCGGGTCGGTGGCGCCCCCTCGGGCGGCCCGCGCCGGGTCCGGGGCTGTCGCGAAGCCCCAGGCCCTTGGCTGCAGACTCGCGGGCCCAGCCGGCCTCCAGCTAGCTTCTAGGCTAGGGCCCGGCACCAGACTTGCATCACCTCGGGACAGGTTTGTCCAGATTCTCTACGTGCTCCGAGACGGGTTTGTGCCCCGGGCGACGGTGCCCGGCCCAGCTAGCTGCCCGGCCCGGCTGTCCGAGGCTGGAGCTGTTTACTTTTTTCCTCCGTCCCTTCTGGTGGCCTCATAACGTGGGACTTCGTGAACCCGGCTTTGGGGTGATACATTAGTGCCTATGTGAGCTCTATGTCACAGAGGAGGAACGACGGTAGCCAGGTCTTATTTGCCCTCTGCGCTGTACCGATCGTCATGTACATCATCATATATAGGTGAAGATGCCCCCTTCGCTCGGTTGTGCGGTGTAAAGGCACGAAATCATTTTTTTATTCTTAGAGTCAAGGGATGTTTTCTGAGAACAAGGACTGGGAGCCTGTTTTCCTTGTATCTGTCAGAACTATTGGACGATTCCATGCTATGCCTGTGGTGGATTGCTCGTCTAGCAAACTGTAGCTTCTGAACCACAGTTTCTTGTGCTTGTGTTACCACTGGTGGAACCATTAAGTTAAAGAATATCTCTGCGATGGGGTGGCTTACGGTACCTTTGGAGGAACTGGGGGCGATGTACTGAATTTTTAAAGGCAAAAGACACAGACTTGAAAGGTACCTAATGGATGTATATTTATTTACAAGTAGGAAACACCACATCTCCCCATATCGGGAGAACCCCGATAAAACAGGTGTGTCTAGACAGTGGAGTCTTAGTCCTGAAGAAACAACGTGGTTTTCATTTGAACCAAACAGGAACATTTCCCTCCCCCATTTTTGATGCCCTGTTGTGTCAGCCACCTTTAAAAGTAGGTTTGCAAAGTCTTTTTAACTGGCTGCAAGTCAGCAGGTTACTGAGAGAAGTGGGATCCCTGTCCTCTGATTTAATTACTGGGTGACACTGTCTCCTGGAAAGCACAACAGCAGTTATAGGCACTGGCTGGGTTGGTAGAGCTGGTACCCACCCATAGATGCTGTAGGCATTCCAGAGTGAACAAATCACTGCTCATCAGAGACATTTGGGTACAGCATTGCTTCTTAGGAATTTGAGAAAATGTTGCTAATTTTTGACCCTTTTTACCTTTAGCTTTTCAGGGATACAGCTATCAATTCAGATAAGGAGCCATACGAAAACAGAGCAGAGCCTTGGGAGACAGTCTTACAGCTCGGCTGGCTACTTTTTCCTTTGTGTCTTTGTATATTTACTAAGTGACCACTGACCTTGTGATCCTTGAACCCTGCTTTCTTATCCACTACCTGAAGCTTCAAGGATAAGATTCATGAAATGTCTCCTTTGAACCCTCTCTGAGTTTACACATTTGCAATTCCTCAGTGACCAATGCTGCAGAATTCCCATATTTTTAAACAGCAGTCCTTTTGCTAGGAATACCTGTAACCTATACTCTGAGTACTTAAGGCAGAGGCAGAAAGATTGGGAGTTTGGGGCCAGCCTGGGCTATGTTGTGAATTCCTGACCAATCTGGACCACATAGTGAGACCCGGTTTGTTGTTGTTTGTTATTGTTGATGATGATGTTTGGTTTGGTTTCTGTTTTTTGTTTTGTTTTTTTTTAAAGGGCAGTTTCTTAGGGTAGTAGGGCTAGAACTCTACCCCCTGAATCCTGACATAGGTTACTTGGCCTCTCATGCTTGTTGTTGTTTTCCCCGAGACAGGAGTTTTCTGTGTAGCCTGGCTGTCCTGAAACTCACTCTGTAGAACAGGCTGGCCTCAAACTCAAGAGATCTACCTGTCTTTGCCTTTGCCTTTGGTGGGATTAAAGGCGTGTGCCACTATTGTAGGCTGAATGTTTTTTCTTATCTTGTTGGCTATTAGTTTTCTACTTGGTCAACTCATTCAGGACATTCCTAGTCACTCACCTTAACTTGGGAACAGTGAGAGAGCTTGTGCGTAGGTGGTTAGAGTGCGTGCTGAATATAGTTTTCCCATTAGTCAGGTGCCTAGATACTGATCATAGGAGCGATGGCTATGTTGTAAGATAAAGCTGAATCTTGTCCTTAACTATTCTAAATGCTGACCAGGAACCTGGTACACAGATGATGATTTTGTTTGCATTTGTGTGTATCAGTGGGCATCACTATACAATCCAAACAAGCCTCAAACTCTGCAGCCTCTTGCCTCAGCCTCCCAAGGACTGGCCATGGCATGCTTGGCTATGGTACACACTTTGGTTGTAAGAACTGGAGCCTGCAGTGGAGGGGTGTGGAGAAGGGATTGTTCTTAGAGCTCTCTGATGACATTCCCAGGCCTCTTCGTCTGTGGACTGCTTGGCATGATGTGTGCCCAGGGTGCCAGGCGCTGTCTTAACTGTTGGTGTTGGTATGTTTGCATTTTCCCATTTGTTTCAAGGCAGCGTGAATGCTGAGGACAGAAGAGTTTGATGACACGGCACTGAAGTTCTTTGTTTGACGTGCGCGTTATGAACCCTTTGCGGAGCATGTCTACAGGCTCAGTGCGCAAAGTAGGTATAGTAACACAGCAGCTCTGATAGAAAGGGAGGCTTCAGGCTATCTCAAAGCCACGTGTAACCTCTAGCAGAAAATTACCTGGTTTGATTTTTGAGGAATCACTTTGTCCATTAAGGTGACTTTCTCAGGCTGAGAGTTCACATCAGCAGAAGGTCTTACGATCACTATGCTGAGATTATTTCAGTTAGATTGTATGTATGCATGATGAGATTTGTGACATGTTTTGAACATTTCTCTGATGAAATTTCAGGATTCTGTTTTTACAGAAGTTTTATTCAAGTCAACAAAGAGTTGGGAGAAATAATTTAAAATGTCTTTATTTTTTGGAGATTGCTCTATAACCCAGGATAGCCTGGTGTTCTGTAGTCTAGGTTGCCTCAAACAGCAATCTTCTTGCCTTAGCCTACTGAGTATTGAGATTATAAGTGGGAGCCATCATGCAGTTTTAAAATTATTTGTATATACATGTGTGTATGTTTGTGTGTGTGTGTGTGTATGTACACACAAATACACAAATATGTGGGCTGGCAAAATGGTTCAGTGGACAAAGGCACTGGTTGCTAAGTCTGAGTTTGTCCTCTGACCTCTATATGTGTGTTATGGCACACATGTACCCCCAAATAAGTAATGTAATGACAGAATCTTTTGAAAAAGGACATTTTCTTCTTAGGAAAGCTTAAAATATACAAGCAGTAATTTAAAAGCTCCATTCCACCTGTAGGTCAATGGTATATTACCTATGCACATAATACAGAGTATTTTATATAACAAATACAGTGGTTATACACATAATACAGTGTTATTTATATAACAAATTAAATAGCTTTTGTTGTAGTCAGGGTTGGGAAGCACTAGTGAGATGCTAGTTTTCTGGTCATTTTGAGCTCTTTGATTAAGGATAGCAGTGTGTGCTGGTGATGCAAGTGTGGAAATATATATAGTAGGATCGAGTGAGACCTAAGCAAGTGAGGTAATAGCTTCATTGCCTGTTCCTGTCCCAGTGCTCACATCAGGGGGCTACTAATTTCAGTTATCCATCCTACTAATTCTGACCCCACAGCCCCACTTTTCTACGGTATCTGCATGTATGTGAGGTATCTCTGATCTTGTTAATGGCTTTCGTGCTTCACTTGCTTGTGAAAGGCTTGACTGCACTATTCTTATGGGATGCAGCTAATGAGATCCTGACTGCTTCAGGCCTGCTTCAGCCTTGTTTGCTCCTTCTGTGACCTGCCTTCTCAAGGGATTTGAAAGCATCTTAATCATGGCGTGAGAATTTCTGTGTAAAGAGTAACTCTAGCGTAGAAGCTAGGATGGAGTAACAGTGTGCTCTGTTTTCAGAGTTGCCATAAATGTTCTCACAATTTCCTCCTGAACAGCGAGCTGAAGGTGAAGAGAAGACATTAGCAGGGGATGTGAAAACCAGCCCTCCACGAACTGCACCAAAAAAGCAACTGCCTTCTATTCCCAAAAATGCTCTGCCCATAACAAAGCCTACATCTCCTGCCCCAGCAGCACAGTCAACAAATGGCACCCACGCTTCTTACGGACCCTTCTACCTGGAATATTCGCTTCTTGCAGAATTGTGAGTCCTTCACGGGTGCCTGGTCAGTTATGAATGGTATGCCTGAAAGTCAAGACTGAAATCATGTCTCCTGATAGACTCCTGATAAATCTTAAAGTTCAGGTGTGTCCCCAGCTTGCTCCACATTGGAGGACAGGAAGGAAGGTGGGACTTTGGAGAATATACCGTGGATTAGGGACCTCAATTTCAGTCTTCCTTTCTGTGAAGCATTTCACTGGAGGGGGTTTCTTTAGCAAGTGGGCACACCTATTGGGGAGTTTGGCTCTCACGGTTTAGGAAACACCCTGACAGACAGGAGGAATACCAGTAGGAAAGGATCAGGAAGCTACTGTCAGCAGGTGAAGGAATTAGAAACACTGACTTGGAAAACTCAAGAGTGCTTAAAATTGTTCTTTAAATTTCATTTTATTTGTGTGTGTGTGTGTGTGTGTGTGTGTGTCAGGGTGGGGTGATCCATGGCACAGGTCAGAGAACATCTCGTAGTTACTTTTCTCCTTGTAGCATGTGGGTCCCAGGGATTGAACTCAGGTGTCATGCTCGGTGGCAGGTGCATTACTCACTGAGCCATCTTGGCCAGCCCTCAGGAGAGTACTTGTAATTTTGTATTGTTGTTCTGTATGTTGGAAGGTCTTTTGTTAGAAGATTTACCCTCAGAGGTCCTTATCAGAAGTGAGAGGTTTTCCCGAGCCCACCCTTGCACTGAAGCTAAGAAGAGCAGGGACTGGGTGCTGCAGCCTGCCAGTAGTGATGGCACACTGCTTGACCCAGACATGGGATTCAAGGACCATGAAGTTTGGGACCATTTGTCAAAGGGACAGCAAGCCTGGTGAATCTTAACTTCTGTAATCTTTAAGTTTCCCTCTAGGTCAGTTATTTTCAAAGCATCTTGATCACCCTGCCGAGGGTACTGATGCTGCAGTGGTCAGAGGGAATGAGGCCCAGTGTAGTGTAGCAACGGTCTTCAACTTTATAATGGATGCCTTGTGTTTTGAGACTGAGCAGTGAGGTGACAGGCTCCTATTGTGGTGGCTGAAAGTTGGCTGTGTGTTAAACACAAACTGCCTTCTCTGTGGGTAGCTCTGTCTGCTAGCCATGCTTCTGTTAACTAAATCTCAGGGACTTGCAAAGGTAATGGATCTTCCTGTAATGGTTGCAGTAAGATCTATCATGCATTCAAGGTCAGCCTGGGGGTACATAAGTAACTTAGTAGGTAATAAACAAGGTCCCAGGTGCTGGAGAGATGGCTCCGTAGCTAAGAGCACTTGATACTTTCAGAGAACTGGAGTTCAGTTCCCAGAACCCACATGGTTGGAAGCTTACAGCCATTTGTTACTACAGTTCGAAAGGATCTGATGCCCCTTTCTGGCCCCTTTGGGGATGAGGGACTCACATGGTACATTTACATACATGGTAGGCAAAATGCTCACATAAAGATAAATCTTGCCAGGTGTGATGGTGCAGGCTTTTAGTCCCAGCATTCAGGAGGCTGAGGCAGGTAAATACTTGAGTTCGAGGCCAGCCTGGTCTACAGAGCAAGTTCCGAGACAGCCAGGGCTACACAGAAAAATCCTGTCTCAAAAAATAAAATAAATAATAAAATCTTTTTAAAAGCTCCATAAACTATTTCTCCATACATTTCAGGATTTGCAGGTAAATGTGTTTAGAGTGTCTTGGTCAGCACTGTCCTTTTCAGTGTTAGATTGTAACTCATAACTGCAGCTTCAGGGACCAAGCGAAATGGCTGCTGGTAACAGTAGCATCTTTCTGCCATGACAATTGTGTCTTGCCTTGCCAGCATGCATCTTCTCTAGCAAGGCCCAAAGAATCTGAGTGTATGGTGTTTGGAAGCTCAAGTGATGGCCGCCTCCTCAAGCAGCGTGTACACCTAAAGTCTGCCTTGCCATGTGACCCAGAGAGGCCACTCACAAGGACGGCTTAGCTTTGGCAGCCCTGAACTCTTATTTAGTACCTGTGATTGCAACTGCAACAGTTTGCTTTTAATTTCATAGTACAAATGTAGTATGCTAAAGCCTCAAAGGCAAACACCACGTTTTTAATAGTAAAAAATAAACTTGAATCTCTGAGCTTCCTAATTTATAATGATAAAATCAATAATTTTACAAATACATTTATCTCAGTTTTATTGTGGTGTTTTTGTTTGAGACAGGGTCTCATTATGTGGTCTTGACTCGGAGAGATCCACCTTCTGTGCCCCAAGTGCTGGGACTAAATGTGGGGGCCCGCCACATCGCTCACTCACCTCAGCTTTACTGTCCAAATGTATCTGTTTCTGAGAGTTGCAGAGACTTGATTCTTTTGTCGCTGTTTGGCTTTCTGAATCTGGGACCGTGTATTGACTCAAGTTTCTCTGGGGGCTGGTTTGGAAGTATGAGGTGGGTGTGATCTAGGAGACACTCAGGTGTGAGACTAGAATGATTTTGTGTAGTTTGGGTACCATCTGCCCCTGGATGGTGACGTCTTATCTCAGAAAACGTGGGGTGGCCTGACGTAGGTGTCACTGGCATCTGTGAGCTGATTATCACACTGCTCTTGTTGTAGCACATTGGTAGTGAAGCAGAAGCTGCCGGGCGTCTATGTACAGCCATCTTACCGCTCAGCATTAGGTGAGATGTAGATTCCACCTTCGTTTACGGCATGGGGTGGGACTTTGCCGACACAGATGGGACTTGAGCGCGTTTGTGTTCTCCTGCAGTGTGGTTTGGAGTAATATTTATACGACACGGGCTGTATCAGGATGGCGTATTCAAGTTTACGGTGTACATTCCTGATAACTATCCAGATGGCGACTGTCCAGTAAGTAGGTCTACAGTTGAGCCCACGCAGAGCCTCATTCACTGAGGGGAAAACAAGGCTTGCAGATTTCCTAATACTTATCCGGACCATAACCTTGTAATGACCCATCTCCTCAGATGTATGTCTCCCAAGCTGACAGGGATGGCACTTTTACCTCTGGCCATGTTACCCTGCCTGCAGCTTCACCCTTTTCCCTCTCAGGGTGTGTGGGTGAGGTTGGAACCCATGCTGCCCCAATCATCATATGACGGGGTGATGGCCATGCCGCAGGGGAGGAAAGCAGCATCTCCCCACTGCAAAACTATTTGTTGTTTGTTTGTTTTTTAAAAGGAAAATGGTTAGTTAAGGGTCCTTTGTGGGCCTGATCTGAGTAGCAGCATGACATCACTCCCACTGAAGTGTCTCTCTCTACATATAGCGCTTGCTGTTTGATATTCCCGTCTTTCACCCGCTAGTCGATCCCACCTCAGGTGAACTGGATGTGAAGAGAGCATTCGCAAAGTGGAGGTTAGTGTGTCAGTGTTTCTGGTAGTAGCAGAGCTGTCAGGAACAAGCTGTAGCAATCACCCTGTTTCCCTGCAGGCGGAACCATAATCATATATGGCAGGTGTTGATGTATGCAAGGAGAGTCTTCTACAAGATCGACACAACAAGCCCCCTAAACCCAGAGGCTGCAGTACTGTATGTGACGTTTGTTACGTAGGATAAACTTATTTACTATTTTTTTAACATCAATTTGTTATTTAAAATAAATTGGTAAATTTTAAAAACTTTTAACACAGGTATGAAAAGGACATTCAACTTTTTAAAAGTAAAGTGGTTGACAGTGTTAAAGTATGTACTGCTCGTTTGTTTGACCAACCGAAGATAGAAGACCCCTATGCAATTAGGTAAGTGGCTTGTCACTTAGTCCTTTTTATTTCCACATGACCTCAGAATAAAGCTTTAGAGGAACATATGGAATGTTAGCCTGGACCTTTTCATATCCTGCAGCTCAGCTCTTAATGCCACTTGTGTTCTTGGCCTCAAACTGAAAGCTTGGTGTGGCTTACGTACTATCAGTAACGAGATATTTAGTATCTTTGGTTTCCTGGGCATCTGACAAGTGCTCTTTCATTTTTCCATGTGAGGAGTTTTCAGAAAGCAGTGTATGTGATCTGCTCTCTACACACTTCTTCATGGCCAAACATACGTAGAGCCAAACTCACTTCTCTCTGCTGTTAATCATTGCTCACCTCTAACACATCAGGAAGATACTTGGAGTACTGAATTAGATCCACCCTTCTACCTTGACAGTTAGGTGGAGAGAACGTGAAAGAATGGAGGGCACTATAGCGTGGGTGGACGTTGGTATCGCTGGGAAGCATACTGTGGTGCTGCTTGGGGCTCCACTGACAGACCGCTTGGCCTCTGTACTTTAGCCTTGGTAATCCAAAGCAGTTACTTGGTTTCACTCTGCTTTGTTTTTTTCATCTTTAAATAATGTTTTTTTTTGGGGGGGGGGTGCGGGGCTGGGTAATGACTTTTACAGGAATGTTTGTTTATAAGAGGTAATTATCAGATGAAAAACACTTTTAGATAGTATCAATGGACATGCTAGCAACTGATTAAAGATTGCTCTTTAGCCAGGGGTGTGGGATGGAGGCACATGCCTTTAGTCCCTGCATTCGGGAGGCAGAGGCAGGCCTGGTTCAAAGGCCAGCCTGGTCTACAGAGTTGAGTTCCAGTACAGACAGGGCTACAGAGAAACTCTAAAATATTTTTTCCTCAAGTTTTATTAGAATTGTCTTACTTATTGAAAAATGAATGCTATACACATTTAGAAAGTCATGAACTATTTTTAATATTTTCTGCCCTTCAAGCTTTTCTCCATGGAACCCTTCTGTACATGATGAGGCCAGAGAGAAGATGCTGACTCAGAAAGTAAGTACATAACTATTTTTGAAATGGCTATCCTGGTTTCTTAATTGTCTGTACTGGAAGCCACTGTTACATGTAGCTAACACTTGGGGAAACTAGTCAGTGTGATTCTGAACTTGCTCCTCATCAGTCCTTTTTTTTTAATGTTTGTTTTTGATTGTGCCTAGAAGAAGCCTGATGAACAGCACAGTAAAAGTGTTCATGTTGCTGGCCTGTCATGGGTAAAGCCTGGCTCAGTACAGCCTTTCAGTAAAGAAGAAAAAACAGTAGCAACCTAAGAGATGGTGGCTGTGGCGCACCATGCACTTTCCTGCTGGACTCTGGCAAAGGACTGCCTGAAGAGTAAACCGCGTGAACAGTGACTGGCTCAGTGTTGTGTATGCGTAGGTTCTAACAGCAGGTTACGGAGCCCTTGTTGAGTAATGTGTTACTTCTGTCTGAAGTGTCAGGCTGGATCTAGGTCAGTACTCCAAATTATTGGGGACCTTGAGGCTTGAGTATTTTTCTGAATATGGTAGAGGTAAGTTGTGTTTACTGAATCTAACAGAGCAGAGGGAAATGAGTACAGTGGAATAGTCTGCAGTTGGTGGCTTCAGCTGTACATAGGTTAGGCCATGAAGAAGGGCGTAGAGCACAGACTCCAGAGTGCAGCACTTTCAAGTAGAAGACTGGCTTTCCGGCTTCCGCCTGCTGACTTGCTGTAAATGTCTATCTCAGAAGCGTTAGGAAAGTAGGCAGAACCAGGATGCTTGTTCTTTTTTTTTTTTTTTTTTTTTTTTTTAAGGCAAATTACTGTATTTTTATGGCAGGAGGAAGAAAAAGTGTTCAAACGGTTTCTAATGAAGTCAGGTATTTAAATGGTGAATGACTGATGTGTTAGTAGAGATGAAATAAACCAATAAATGATTGTCATTTATGCAGGAAAGTAATGCTCTTTTTCAATATAACTAAACAGAGACTAATTTGTAAGTGCTTTATTGAAAAATACACATATTTTCCTATAAAAGTACAGTAGCGGTACCAAGCAGATGTGTGAGTACTTTGCACAGCACTGCTCTAGTGGACAGTGCAGGGGGTTGGTTTTCAGCTAGTTTTCTTTAGAGCAGTATGACGTTACCTAGTAACTGTTTATAATGATCCAATTTACAATTGAATTTTCTCCTTAGGATTATTAATCCAACTTAAAAACAACTGGACAGTAATGATTAATAAAGATGTGTAGATAATCAAC
Source organism: Meriones unguiculatus (assembly GCF_030254825.1). NCBI lineage: Eukaryota > Metazoa > Chordata > Mammalia > Rodentia > Muridae > Meriones > Meriones unguiculatus. Next base: position 36,763,745 of record NC_083358.1, read on the forward strand.
AGCTGTTAAATAATTTTCTAATTTGTATACTGGTACTATGTACTAATAAAAACCTAAATTCTCCAACCTATTTTTTTTAACTTCCAGGAACACCCTCAAAGATACTTTCCTTTGGATAACTTCCTCCAAAAGGAAGTAATTTTTCAAATTTCCTCAATTCAACTTGATTTAAAAATCTTTTTAGATGATCTCTATGTAATGCCACTACCACAAACTGGAAAGTTTTACATGTGCCCAGAACATGTAGCTGCATCAACAGTCCTTTGAGAAAAGCATTAAAGAAAATCTTGGCTGTTGTTTAGCCTGGAAGTATTGTACCTACTAAAGTCCACACCATAGAAAGTGCCATCATACCATCATAAATATACAGCAAAATTTGCTGGGTCACAACGCCTTGCATTTCCAGCCCTAAAGTGCCACCGATTACACAGGTTCAGACATTGCACGACTTTCTCACTGTACTATAGCTACTGGGGAAGGGATAGTGCTTCAAGCAAGCAGGAGCCTTGGGCAAGTGCGTGGAGACTTCCAGGTCTGGGCTGTCCCATCTGTTGTTTCATGAATGTAAACGTCTCAGGTGTTTTTGTCCTAAAACACATGGTTGGACCTAACCCTATAAAAGCGGGAATGAATTAAAATCAGTTCCTCTACTGGAGCATATCTACAAAGGCCTCTAAAGATTTGCTTTCTGAGTTGGTTGTAAAAGTTTACCAGAGTTAAAAAAAAAAAAAAAATTCAGGTTTGGATTCTGAGCAGTGTTGAAGGTAAGCACTAAGTAGTAGGGGAGAGGCAACTGGGACGACTAAAAAGTAGCCTAAGGATACTGGAATAAGTCTAATTTCTCACCAAAATGTCCATTCTGGGTTTTTCTTTTGGGAGGGTTGGGTGGAAGTTGAGTCGGGGTTACTTGTAGTCCAAGTTGGCCTCAGACTGCCATGTAGCTCAGGTTGGCCTTAAACTCCTGGTCCTCTTACCCTCTACCTCTTGGTGCAGGGTTAGCAGGCATGTACTGCCACACCGGTCAGAGACGCTTCCCTTTTCTCCCAGGCCCTAATCAGTTGCTGGATTAAGGAACAAGGTCCCATAATCCTGCACGCGTTAAGCACTCCTGCTAAGCAGTACATGCGAAGACAGTTTCCATACTGGAGACTGACCTCAGCGTGCACCTCGGTCATTAGCTACATCTTGGAGACGACGTAACAGAGCACAGTGGTTTTCTGGGCAAATTCTTTTTGCAGGTGATTCACTTCCATCCTCCAAGAGAATCCCTCTCTTTTTAGTTGGAGTCTCTCCTGTCCGAATCATACTGTTAATTTCTCTCAGTCTCTATGGAGGGAAAAAGATAGTTACAAAAACTTTAACATGCTAATAAAGGACATTGGGTTTTTTTGTTTGCTTTTAAAAAAGCACATTATTCATTTTTAAGTTAAAGAGTTTCAAATTATTCAGAAGTTTAAGCATTTGAACACCTTTACAGAAAGAAAACCCTGAGCAGATTCTGCCAGGACACTGATGACTTTGAGTGGGGCAGAGCATTTCCATTCTAAACAAACTTCCTTGTGATTGTGATACAAATATCTGTGATACACATGTTCAGCACCTTGTGATTGATAGTTCTGTAGTGTCACAGTTATGCCATGGTTCATCACACGTCTACTTTGAGATTCTTATGTGCGCACGGTGTGGGGCTCTGAGTGTGTGTGCCTGCATGCATGCAGGTTTATGTGTGGGGGTCAGAGGACAACTCTGGAGTCAGTCCTTGATGTGGGGCTTTGATGGCAAGTGCCGTCTCCCTCTGAGCCATCTTGACAGTTCCACATACAAGCCAAAAAAAACATAGTGTGACTTGGAAGTTCAGTGGCTCGCTCCTATGGTCTCGCTACTTGGCAAGAGGATTGCTGTAGGTTCAAAGTCAACCTAGCTATACATTGAGGCCCAGGTCAGCTGGAGTTATATAGCAAGAGCTTGTCTCAGGCTGCCAGTCTCCCTTCCCTTTCTTGTTTTGAGACAGTGTGTCACTGTAGCCCAGGCTGGCCTCAGTGTCAATGCATGACTCCTACATCAGCCTCATGCATGCTGGAATAAAAAGTGTGAGCCACTATGGCAAGTTTCTTTTCCATTTTCAGACAGTCTTGGCCAAGTTAGCCAGACTAGCTTTGAACTCTGTAGCCCAAGCAGGACAACTTGACCGTGTTATTTTCCTGCCTCTGTGTCCCCAGTAGCTAGAATAATATGCGTGAGCCACTTTTTCGAGCAGTCCTTCTCAATCACAATTTCACTAGAGAAATATGCTTTAGTTCCTCAAGGCATTCATTACAGGTATTAATGTCAGTGGTTTCTGGAGGCACTGGTTATATGCTTTCCTTGAGAGAACCAAGAAGTTAGTAAAATTATTTCTCATGTTAGAGTAGCTTCAGTGAGCAGCCCAGTAAAGAAATACATCATCAGCATTGTTTCCCAGGGCCCCAAAGTCTGCTCAGATACCATTTTCTTTGGGTGCCTTTTTAGCTAGAATTTTTATTCACATTTCTTATTTCAGAGGGATATTGAGGGGGCAGTGGTGACACATACCTTTAATGGCAGCACTTGGAAAGCAGAGACAGGTGGGTCTCTGAGTTCAAGGCCAGCCTGGTCTACAGAGCAAGTTCTAAGACAGTGAGGGCTACACAGAGAAGCCCTGTCTTGAAAGAACAAACAAGTTATTGAGAATCTTAACTTCCACATAGTTTAAGGAATTTTAGAGTGGTAGATAAATAGGAATAGTAAATCCTCACATCACCCTGCTTGGACAATTCTAGACACTTCTCATTCCCCAGATTTTAAAATGCATATCCTAGGGCTAGGGCTATCGCTCAATTGGTAGAATGTTTAATTCCCAGCACTGCATAGAAGGCGTAGTGGCACACCTGGAGTAACAGCACTCCAGAGTTGGAATTGGAAGGATTACAAATTCAAGGCCATCTTCAACTACACAGCAAATCTGAAGCCAGCCTGGGCTACATGAAACAAAAGAATAGTATATCTTAGACATAATTCATTACTTTTTTTTTTTTTTTTTACTTTTCGTGGTTCTGGGGATTAAACCAGGGCCTACTGCATGCCAGGTAAACACTACCACTGAGCTACACTCTAGTCCATCATTTCAATTCTTTACTTTGAAATAAACTTCTGAAATTTTCAATTAAATCATCAATGCTTTTTTTGATAGCAAATGTATTTTCAAAAGTTTAACTACCATAAGATTTCTTTGATCCTTTCTCCTCTTGCTTGGCCTTCTTAAAAGAAGTCTAGACCATATTTGCTGTCTCTGAGTCTCCAGTTTATCTCAGTATTCATTATCTTGCTCACTGACTATGTAAGTTGATTAAATAAATTATAAATCAGGTTACTCTTCAGTGTACACAGATACCATAACACACAGCACAGTTCTGTAGGTGATTCTATTATGTACATTCAGCACATGGTATTTTCTATATATTTCACTTCCCTGATATTTTTTTCACAGTTCAAACATTCAAATCTTAACATTTGCCAGAGGGGGAATTGCCACCAAGTTGTACATGTAGAGGTCAGATGACAGCTATGGAGTTCGTTCCTACTTTTACGTGGGGTCCTGATACTGATTTGAGGTCACCAATGTGTGAGGCAAGTGCCTTTACCCTCTGGAATCATCTTTCTGACCCTCATAGTCTCATCCTAGAACGCCATAGGGAATATACTTAGCCTCTTCATTACTCATAGTATCTGTGTGGATTACTATAGTTTCCTCCTTCCACCATGCGGTTCCTGCTAAAGCCATGTCACCAGCCTATTCCACATCTGTTTATTTTCACCCAGTCCCTAGGGATACCTGCTATTACTCCACTATAAAAATCTGGCTAGTCTGTGTGTATCCTCTGCCCTTTTTCTAGGACTGCTCTTACTCCTAGAAATATGCATTAGGGAGTAATGTTTTTTTAAGATGGTGTATTTTAGGACTCTGTGTACGGATGTCAGCATATGTAGCTTCACCTCATCTCTTTAATATCTCCATAGTATTTCAGAGTATATTTTCCATAGCTAACCCCCCACTGGTTATTTTTTCCTAGTTTCTTAATACTATAAGCTATACTGTAATTTTGTCCAACAGGCTGTAACACTCCATGGATAAGCTCTTACAGGGACACTCTGATAAACAGTTTTCTTTCCTCTTTGGACTGTGAATACTTATTTGGGCTATAGATCCATAGTGCTTGCTTTGTGGTTTCAGTTGTCTCTGTTGAGATATAATGACAAATCTTTCTTCATCAAATCTTAATGTGTGTTTCTGCATGCAAGTGCATGTGTGGACAAAGGACAATCTCAGGTGTTACTTAAGGTTATTAAGGTTAATAAAAACATAATGCATTTCCCTTTTTCCAAATTTCTCTCATGTTTCCATGAAGCCCAGATAGATGCTCACTGAGTTCCTGCTCAGTGAAGAGGTAGTCTTCTCTGGAGTGCTGTGATAAATAGACAACTAATCTTAGTACATTTCACGTACGTAATGAATGCACTGAATCCAGTGATGCTATTGAGCTTATCAGTAGTTTTGGCTTGATTTAGTGATTGGTAGGCTTTGGGGTTCAAAGTTTGGTGGGGTTTGAGATAGGACATTTCCATGATGGCCAGGCTGGCCTGGTCTCAAACTTAACATTCTACTTAGCTTCCTGAGTTGCTGGGTTTTTAAAAAATTACTATTGAAGTAATAATTTACTGAAATGCAGGTTTCTTTATCCATTAATCAGATCAAGGAAGTTTTGGTTGTTTTAAATTTTCTGATGACTGGGAATAGTTACTGTAAACATTCATGTTTTTGAATGAACATAAATTTCCACTTCACTAAATATGTAAGAATTATGATTGCTACAGGCCCAACTTTAAAAGAACTTGCCAAAGTGTGTTCCAATATGACTATTGCACTCTGTGGTCCCTCCAGCAGTATAGGTTCTAGTTGCCCCACAGCATTGCCAGGGGCAATGTATACCTGGTGTTTGTTGCCCGATTTTGCATCCTTTATGTACTGTGGACATGTAAATCCTTCACCAGAAATGGGATGTCTCAGTGTTTTTTGTTTGTTTGTTTGTTTCCCAACCCATAGCATCTTTGTTCATTCTAACACTGGTTTCTTGTTTTATTTTTAATTTTATGTATATTGGTGTTTTACCTGTATGTATTTCTGTGTGAGGCTGTCAAATCTTGAAGTTATAGACAGTTGTGACCTGCCATGTTGGTGCTGGGAATTGAACCCAGATCCTCTGGAAGAGCAGTCAGTGCTCTTAACATCTGAGCCATCTCCCCAGTCCCTCTAACACTGTTTTAAAGAGAACAAATTCTTGATTTTGATGAATCACAACTTATTTTATGGATTGGAACTTTTATGTTGTATCTGAGAAATCTGTCTACAACACATGCTCACCAAGACTGTTTTCTTCTACAAGTTTTCAATTTTAGGCTTTATATTTATAGCTGTGATTTTGCTGCATTAATCTTTACATGTGGCACAAGACATGCATGTGAGTTTATGATCATTACAGCACATAGATTGACCCTCACTTTGGCACCACCTGTTGGCATGAGTTTTCACAAGCTGCCATGGCACCTTTGTGAAAGAATCGGCTCACCATGTGCACATGGTCTGCTTCAGTGTGTTGTACCGAACTCTCATCTGCACTTGTAGCAACATTACTGTAAGCCTGAGAAAGAGATGGGGTGAGCCCTCCAACTTTTCCAAAGTTGTGTTATTCAGTTCCTTGCCTGTTTGTACAAATTTTTGGATCATTTGATTCTGTTTGTTAGATAAATAATTCTGCTGTGATTTTGACTGGGTAGGTTGAATTTATAGATGAATTGGAAAAAAAAAAGATTCTTTGTTTTCTAATTCAAGAATATTACATTTCCCATTTTCTCAAGCTTTAATTTCTTCCAACAAGATTTTGTAGTTTAAAAACATCTTTATTTAAAATTTAATGCTATTATGTTGCTTAAGAATGTTTTTACTTTTTGTTTTTCACTAGAAGTATAAATATTTTTTTCCTCTGAAGTGTATAACCTTCCCAGTCTTACTACTTCAAGTAACTTTCATACTTCTTTGTGGTTTTTCTATACACAGTCCATACATGGATTCTTTATTTTGCCTTATATATGGCAAAATCTACTTGGCAAAGATGAATGGAAGAGAGAGTGAATACCAGAGGGAGGCATTCAGGTTCTCACTGTTAGCCATGATGTTATATCAGCAAATTTTCATCAAATTCTTTCTTCCAAAGATGTTTTTATTAAATTACAAAAAAAAAATCTTTACATTTTTTGAAGAGTTTAATATAGAACTGACATTATTTCTTTAATATCTTGTATAATTCACCAACAAAGTTTTCTGTAGCTACAGTTTATTTGAGGAGTTTTTTAAACTAAAAACTTAAGACTGGTATGGTAGCCCTGTTTGTAATATCAGCACTTAAGGAGGCCGAGTCAGGAAAATGGCAGGAACTTAAGGTCCGCCTGGACTACAGCATATGAGATCCTATTTCAAAACCAAATAAAGGGGCTGAAGAGATGGCTCAAGGTTAGGAGCACTGTTACTCTTACAGAGGACCTGGGTTTGATTCCCAGCACCCACATGGTAACTCACAACCATCTTCACCTCCAATTCTAGGGACCTGATGCCCTCCTCAGACTTCCGTAGGCACACGTATGGGGAATATACATAAATATACACAAAATACTCATACACATAAAATCTAAAAGCAAACAAGAAAATCAGTACGGAGCACCTGAGGCTCGGTATTATATTTACTATTTATTTATTCATGTATTTTAAACATATGAGTGCTCTCTTTCCATGTATGCCTGTGTGACAGAAGAGGGCATCAGATCCCATTATAGACAGTTGTCAGCCACCTTGTGGTTGCTGGGAACTGAACTGGGGTGCCCTGGAAGGGCAGCTAAGGTTACTTCTTAGTGATGTAGTTCTGTCACAGAGTCTGTCCATTTCTTCCTGCACCACCATGTTATCGGCATGAGAGTTACTCCTTGACCCTCAAGCTAACTTTCAGTGTGTATTGGTAGTGTGGCATTTAGAAATGTTGAGTGATGTAACATTTACCTGTTAGCACTATTTCAGCTGTAGCCTACAGTGGTGGTTTGAATGAGAATGGCCCCCATAAGCTCATAGATTTCAATGCTTGGTCACCAGTGAGTGGCACTATTTGAAAGGACTTGGAGGTGTGGCCTTGCTGGAGGAAGTGTGTCACTGAAGGTTTCAAAAGCCAATACCAAACCCAGAGTCTGCCTACAGATCAAGGTGTAGAACTCTCAGGTACTTTTCTAGCACCAGGTCTGCCTATGTGACACCACGCTCCCTACCATGATAACAGACCCACAATTAAATGCTTTCCTTTGTAAGATTGCCTTGGTCATGGTGCTTCTTCACAGCAACACAACAGTGACTGAGACACCTGGAATTTTAACATTGTAGATGCTCATCAATATCAAATGCTTTCAGTTTCTCTTGTGATCTCCTTTTTGACCCCCAGAAATCTGATATTTAGCTTCCAAAACCTTGGAGATTTTCAGATAGCATTCTTGTTAGTAGTAGTTTCTGGTTCATTGCCATTATGGCCAGGAAAAAAAAAATGCATTATTTGAATCCTTTAATTTACTAAAAATGTGGGGACGTAGTTCCGTGGATGAGCAGCTGCCTAGCATGGATAAGATAGTTCAGTCTAGAGTGTGGTCTGCATCTGTGAAAATGTCCACATGCAGTTAATGCTGTTGGATTATGTTCCCATCTTTTTTGTTGTTGTTATTTTTTAATTAATTTTTTATTAATTACAGTTTATTCACTTTGTATCCCAACTGTAGCCCCCTCCTTCATCCCTTCCCAATCCGCCATGCCATGCTCCCATTTTTTATATATTTATTTTCTTTGCCTATTTATTATTCTATCAGTTATGTTGAATTCTCAACCCTGGATTTATTTTTTCTTTCTTTTCTCTCTTATCTCACATTTCTCACAATTCAGCATAGAGCTTCATACATGCGAGGCAAATGCTTTATCACTGAGCTGTATTTCCAGCCCAGGAAACAAATCTCTTGGTCATATACTAATTGCTCTGAAGTCCAATTTCCTTGTTCCATAGCTACTCCGTTCTATTTGTACTTGGCTAGCATGGTGTTTTGAACATTTTCTTTACAACAACTTTACTGAGCTATAATTTACATACTGTATATTTCACCATTTAAAAAGTGTGTGACTCCAGTGCTATCCACGTGGTACAACCAACTCCCACATTCAACCTTACTGCTCTCAAAGAAATCTTTCCCACTAACAGAAATGCTTCCTTCCCCAGGCAACCACTAACCTGCCTTCTGCTTTGGTGTATCTGCTCACTGGGGGCATCTCATTTAAGTAGAATCATGGGCAGTCTTTTATAACTAGTCTCACTGTCATGTCTTCAGAGATTACCCACACAGAATCATGTGCTAATATAATACAGCACCTTTGGGGCCACATACGTACTTTTTTTTTTTTTTTAATTCCTTAACTACTAGACATTTGGATTGCCATCCTGGAACTCCCTCTGTAGACCAGGCTGGCCTCAAACTCAGAGTGCTAGGAATAAAGGTGTGTGCCGCCACCATCCAGCAGGACTGACATCCTTTAAACTGTGTGTTCACATTTGAAACAGCTACGGAAGTTTTTACATGTAATTTCAGATGGTCTTAGTGGGATTATTTTAGAAACCTACAAACAGAGTGACAGCAGATGACTGACAGCAATTGCAGTGGGATGAGATCCCTTATATTGTGACAGTATTTCCTATAAAACTTGCAGTTTTAACCAAATATATACCAAAAAGGTATGGTGTGAAGGGGTAAAGAAATCAAAAAGGTAAGAGGGCTAGGGAGATGGCTCAGTCACCAAAGAGCCACAACAAGCCAAATCCAATGTGTAACGTCCAATGTCATCAATGTGGGTGCCACACTGAGTCCCAACCCTGCCCTGTGCTGCATGGTTCCCCAAGCACAACCCAGTCAAAAGGGCATACACATGTGTGCCACTCAAGAGGGCATTTGGCTTGTCATAGCTCCATCTGTCCCCATCTAAGTCTGTCTACATTACTCCCAATAAGATAGCCTTTGCCTTAAGGATATTACTTTCTTCCTCTTGTCTGTTTCTTGGATGCACTTCCGTATCTCAGGAATTATATGCTCTCCACCATTAAGCCTCGTTTCTCTGCTCCCAGGCTGAGACAGATGCTACCGCTTATGTCTAACACTGAGCTCTCCATTTTCCCTTAAACAGAGTCCAAAAGACAGAGATACTGTCTGTTGCAGAAACAGAACTTGGTAACTAGTTTAAGGGCCCAAAGTTTCTATTCTGAAGAAAAGTAGGAAAATAAAGTTTTACTAATGAAGAAAACCCGGTGTCTAAAATGTACAGATAGAAAAGGAGGCAAGAAAAATTGAGTTAGTTCCTCTTTTATTTCCAACCCTGATGTCCTCAAAACTCAAACCAGTTCACCCTGGGCTTTTCCCCTTGTGACTTACTGCCTTCTGTTGCCTGGCAGTTGCCACTGCTCCAGGAAGTGCTTCTGCTGAGCAGAAACTATTCCTAGAATACTAAAGCATTTTAGAGTTAGCTAAAGCCATTTATGTAGTCTTACCTTAGATGGGCTGTTGCTGAAGTAGTAAAAAATAGTCTCTCGAGGAGAAAGCATTGCTTCATTTTTATGTGGGGAAATGTAAATAGGATGATTTTGAGATAGCTGTATTCGGCGAGGAGAGCCTGTTCTTATAAATGGATAGGGAGAGAGGGGAGGAGTGTCCATCTGTTGAAAACAAAGTAAGTAAATCAGAGAAAAAAAAAACCCAAAACTTTTCTAGCCAGGTTGTATTAAAAGTCATCAATTTTACTGAGTGAGGAGCAGAATCAACCAGAAACTTTTGAATGCTGAACAGGAATGGATCAGCAACAAGCAAAGAAAATAGAGACTCAAGACTAACAGCCAACATGTGCAGATGTTTAGCTTCTGCCAGTCCCTGTGGTAAGCAGTTTTATACATTACAGCATTGAACCTCTACAACAATCAGATAAACTATTAACTACTATTCTCATTTGATTATATGTGGTGACAAAGTACAGAGAAAGTTTAAGTAATTTGCAAGGTCATCGTGTTAAATACTATACAATCTAAACCCATTTGGCTGCCGTCTCCTGTTTCACTAGATGTAGAAAATTCTACAGTCTACTGAGCAACAGTAGAAATTATGTTGACTAGGCAAGGTACTTGAAGACTTCCTTAGCTTTATTTAGTGAAAGAAATATTTGTAAATCTAATTTATGGTGGAAGAACCCAAACAAATGATTGCTCCCGCACCAATAAAAGCAGCATTCAGTGATCCCTGACCCACTTACGTTTGCCTGTGAGTACTTCATGGCAAATGCTTGGATTTGTTTTCTGTAGATATTGTTGTAGAACTGAATGAGGTCTCCTCTTTCTTCCTCTTCAATGTCACTGTTGGCACCTGTGAGTCGAGTTGGTGTAGGAGGGGCACTGCTGGGCTGTGGAACTGGTAAGGTGCTGTTTGATCTCATAACTGGACTGGAGTCTCTACTGGCTGCAGCCAAGAGAACAAAGGGTGGTAGTCTAGATTATTTGAAAAAAGACACTTCACTAAGGAAAATGGGGAGCAACTATGTGTGCATTAGTCATCAATGGCATTAAGCAGGCATTCTGATTTTTGGGGGTTTGGTGTATGTCATTCATGGGTATGCAGATACACATCAGTGTGGAGGCCACAGGCCAACCTTAGGTACCATTCCTTGGGAGCTGTCTGCCTCGTTTTCTGAAATGGTTTCTCAGTGGGACCCGGGGCTCACCACTAGCAAACCCCAGTGATGTAATGTCTCTGCCTCCCAGAACTAGGATTGCAAGTGCTTGCTATCATGCCTGGCTTTTTATGCAGTGGCTGGGAATGAGACGGCCCACATCCTTGCACAGAATACTTTACTGATTGGGCTATCTCCCAGCCCTTGGCTTTATTGTTGTTATTAACTATTATTATTACCCATGAGAGATGGTTTCTAATATTATTATTATTATTATTATTAATGCTACTACTACTATTACTATTATTACCCAATAAGTGATGGTCTCACTTTATAGTCTAGGCAGGTCTGGAGCTCACAAGCCTCCTGCCTTAGACTTGGTAAAGATGAGATTACAGGCATGGGTCACCACTCCTGGATCTTGAGCTCTGTTCTTCATATCAAGGAACAAAGCTCAAAATACTAATAACTTTATTCCATTATTATAAGCGTACCAGAGGTTGACTGAGTAATTTATATTAGTAAGTTACACAGAGGTCTTTAGAACTAACACATTTAGTTCAACAACTAGGAGCAGCATTTACATAGCACAGGTCTAATCAATAAGCAAGTTCTTCTGGAATTCAGGCTGGAAATTCCTATCTGAAACATGTTATTCTCTATATGTCTCAAAGCATTGGAATAAGGAACAACTGACCATTAAATTTCATTTATTCCACCAAATTATTTGAGAATAAACTACTTCTATAAGTATTCTTATTTTAAAATCCTTATTCTTCTTGGCCTAAAAATAGATGTTCACAAAGACCTATTTTATTTACCTCGGTCCTTGTTTAGTTCTGTTGGAGAATTCTGGTGGCTTCTGCTGTCACTGCTGCCAGAATTTCTTCTTTTCCTTTTTGCTTTTATCAAAACACTTCTGTATACCTTTAAAGAGACAGTGAGAAGGGGAGAGAAACTAGCATTTATTGAATATATAGTATGTGGTAGGACCTTGGCATATGGTATTTGGTTCTCACACAAATCCACCTAAGTATGGTTTTCTTTAGGGGATGTTAGGAAATGCAACCAAGTTAGGCATTATGCCTGTCTGTGATCCCAGCACTCAGAAGGCTAAGGGAGGAGTATTGCAAGTTAATGGCCAGCTTATGCTCTCTCCTCTCTCTCTCTCTCTCTCTCTCTCTCACACACACACACACGAAAACTTTGATCTAGCCAGATGTAGTTGTATGTCTGTGTACACTAGTATTTGGTGTGAGTGTACATTCTTTAATACCAGTATTTGGGAGGTTGAGGCAGGCAGTGAATTCAAGGCCACATTGACCTACAGAAACTGACAGGCCACAGAACTACATAGCCTGTCTCAACAATAGCAATAACAAAACTATGATCTTGGTTACAGAAGCTATTTATTGACAGCTGGGACTTAAATCAGATCCTGTCTCACTGCTTTAAACACTACAAAACAGTGCTCAAATCAACCATAAAGTCAAGCATTTTAAGAAACAAAGGTTTAACAACATTATTGGTTTTCAGTGACAAATGAGCCATGTTAAAGACAGGGTTTTTTTTTTTAAAGATTTATTTATTATTTATAGTTTTCTGCCTGCATGTACACCTGCAGGCCAGAAGAGGGCACCAGATCTTATTATAGATGGTTGTGAGCCACCATGTGGTTGCTGGGAATTGAACTCAGGAACACTAAAAGAGCAGCCAGTGCTCTTAACCTTAGAGCCACCTCTCCAGCCCTAAAGAGAGCTTTTAATTATCATTCTATGTTGTCTTTACTAAACCAGACTAAAAGGTGACATAAAAATCAGTTAACTTCAGATTTTGTATCTAGTTCACGATCTCTAGATTAGGAAATATGTCTTGGGCTGGAGAGATAGCTCAGTGGTTAAGAACACTGGCTGCTTTTCCAGGGGCCCTGGTTCAGTTTCCAGCACCCAAATGATAACTCAAAACAGTCTGTAACTCCAGTTCCAGGGGATCCAGTGCCCTCTTCTGGCCTCATAGGGCACCAGGCACCCATGTGGTGCATCAAAGCAATACACCTATATACATAAAAATAAATTTCACATCATGGCCTTTGAAGGAAGAGGACTTTAATGGAAATGCAAGAAATTGTATGCCAATAAAAAAATGAATATAGCCAATCCTTTAGATTCTTAGTTTTGAATCCTGGGAAAATGCACAGAACTAATTATAGCTAACTTTGTTTTTGTTTTTGTTTTTGTTTTTAATTCATCACAGACTTAAGCTTTACTTTCAGCCCTGAGAGAAAACATGGTTACCTGGCTCCGGGCCTGTGGCTGAGTCCTGTAACAACGCATGATATTCTGGAAGGACTTGTCTTCTTTTGTGACCTACAAAAAGTGAGAACACTTAGAGAGAGCCACATCAGGCATGGCAGAGTGAGCAGCTCAGTGAACCTGTTGTCACTGTATTCAAAGACTCTGTAAAGTAAATGAACAACCATCTATTCATGAAAACCTATAACTTAGTAAGGAACTGGTATGTAAACCACAACCGGAGTAGAAAAGTACATTAACTAAAATGAAAAGTTGACTAGAAGTGGAAATTGTTAGCTCTGAATTGGCAACAGGAAAAAAAAATCAATAAACTTGCCTAAGGATTGATATTGTCTGGAGAACAGAAAAAAGGAGAAACAGCCCCAGAAAACCACTAGACACGAGTGAGCACATCAGCACTCATGGGACAAGAGTGCCAGAAGATAGAGGCGGAGAAGCAAGAAAAGATGCTTAAAGAAGTAAAGATTAAGCTGAGCATCATGGCAGGCAGGGGCAGGAGAGTCAAGAATCAAGCTATGTGGGCTGCATAGCAAGACACTGGGGTATAAAAAAACTGACAGCATCCAAGTTTACGTTAAAGTATTGGTGTATGCTTTCAGAAAGCTCAACAAACAGTGACTGAATCAAGAGATCCATACTGGGCTTATCATAGTAAAAATGTATAAAGTTATAGATAGTATCAAAACAATTTTTCCATTACAGGGAAAGTCCAATAAGTAAGATTTGACTTCTTTTCAGAAGCTGTACAAATGGCATAACAGAAACAGTGGTCAAAAGACAAACATGCTGTACACTGCACGGCATTCTTTCAGAAATGAATACACAGTTTGCTGCTAATAGCAACACTCATAGAAAGGCAATAAAAAGTGCTGAAAACAGACAACACAAATATACATTCACATGGAAAAGGCAGGAACGCTTATAAAACATTAACATATTGCAAGGACAGGGTAAATGCATATTTTTAATTTAAAAGAGTGTATAAAACAAAGTGTGTATGATGTATTGTTACAGCTGCAACAGAAATATACATTTACCAAAAATGTACAAAGGAGAGTAGGGTATTAGACAGTTGCCTGCAAATACCACTTAAACCCATAGAAACCAGTAAGCAGCAGAAATGTAAGGTTAACATAACAGCAGCTCTAAATACATGCATTTCCTGGCTCCTTTAAAAATTATACCAGTGAATCAAGGTAATGGTGGGTTTGTAGTATTTCCAAGGAAATGTGTGTGTGGGGGGTGGGGTGGATGGGTGGGTGTATACACCATAAACAATACCATCACAAAAAAGATAAAAGGGGAAAAAGAACATTAATGCATGTATATCTCGCTGACATGAATTTGCAACCAGTTCTGAGACATTAAAATGTTGTGTGTATATGTGGGTATATCAGAGAATATATAGCAAAAAACAAACCCATTACTAAAAATCAATAGAAAATACCTAATTCAAAGGAAAGAAAAAAGGAGAAATAAAGGAACAGACATATACAGAAAATGGAATGAGTGTATATAATATACATAGAAAAGAAGTAAAATGGCAGGGAAATGTAGTAGAGTCAAGAACAACAAAAGTAAATGGATCAAACACAAAAGGTTAGACAGTTGTAAGACTGGGGAAAATTACATTGTTTTAGGGGACACTTAAAAATGCAAATTGTACTTGAGAGTAAACAACAGAGATGTTCATTAGACAGTGGTCAAGAGAAAGCTGGGTAGCTATAAAGTATTAAACTGAAAAGTAGGATTTAGAAACAAACTCAAATATTACTGAAGAATCAGTTCACTTCACAGTTAAAGGATCAACCTATCAAGAAGCTATAAGTAGCCACCAGAGAGCAGCAGCCATGGCCTTGGGCCTCAACAAGGGCCACAGGGGACGAAGGACATCCGCAAGTCCAGGCCCAGCCGGTGCCCCCACCAAGCACATCAAGTCCGTGAGACATAAACAGAGAGGTGCGTGTCTTCACACCCTTGTGCAGCGCCCCAAGGAGCTGCTCAAGGTGGCCAAGGGCAAGCATGTGCTCAAGTTCATCAAGACAAGGGTGGGCACGCACATCCGCGCCAAGAGGAAGCGGGAGGAGCTGAGCAACGTGCTGGCAGCTATGAGGAAGCCAGCAGCCAAGAAGGGCTGATGCCCCCTTCCCCCCAGTAAACGTGCCGCACAGAAGAAAAAAAGAAAAAGAAGCTGTAAGTAGCTGGGTTGTGGTGGCATACACCTTTAATCCCAGCACTGGGGAGGCAGAGGCACATGGATCTCTGAGTTCCAGGACTGCCAAAGCTATACAGGGAAACCCTGTCTCAAAAATTAAAACAAAAGAAGTATAAGTAATAAATGTAAGTATACCTATTAATAGAGCACTGAATAATGAACCTCCTGAGAGAAAAGGGTAAAACAGACAATATAAAAATATTTAGAGATTGCAATATATTACTTTCAATAGTAGAAGATCTAGGCAGAAGATCTAAGAGAAAAGAGAAAACTATTACAACTCAACCTAACATCTAGAAAAACACTTCTATTCTCACAATGGCAATAGAACATTTACTTTTATTAAATGTGGAAGGCTAGAGACATTGCTCAGTGGTGCTTGCCTGTCATGCACCAGGCCTTGGGTTCAATCCCCAGTGCTGGGTAAAGCTGCCATGGCTGTGTATACTTGCAACTCTAACACATAGGAACGGAGGAAGCCCAAGGCCAGTCTGGGCTATGTGAGGCCCTGTCATCAAGCAAACAAAAACACAAGGACTGAAATATATAAATTTTTTCAGATACAGTGAAATGAAACTAGAAATCAGCAACAGAGAAAAGTTTGGAAAACACAAAAAACTGGAAGTTGCATGGTCCTGCAGAATGTACAAGTTAAACAGAAGTCATATGAAAAATAAATTTAAGAGAAACATACATGATGCCAAGTTATGAGGTGAAGCTAATGCCTGCCTTTGCAGTTACTGCCAAATTTACAAAGGATACTGAGACATTTTCTCAAGACAGTGAAAAAATATTCTGTAATCAGTTACCTAACCATCCCCTACACTAGGAAAAAAAGCAAAAAATCCAAGACCCTGTGGGATGGCCCAGTGGGTAAAGATGTTAGATGTAAGCGTAGTGACCAAAAGGAAGAGAGAGACAACTCCTGTAAATTGTTCTTTGACACTCACAAATGACAAATAAATGGAATTTTTTAAAAAAGGCCAAAGTAAACTGAAAGAAGAAAATAATAAATATTAGGGTATATCTTAATAGAGAAAATAAATGAAATTAAATAGTCTTAGAAATTATCAAAATTTACCAAGTTTTATTTAGATTGACCAAGAAAAATAACTCAAATTACTACAGTCAGTAATGAAAGAGAACCTTACTATAGACCTTAAAGGACAAAAAAGATTACATGTTCTTAACTCAGGGTAGACAATGTCTTAGAAAGATACACGCTGCCAAAACTGACTCTGTAAATGACAGGTGACCCAACCAGACCTATGAGAAGAATGAAACTGAATTCATCAGTAAATTATGCACAAAGAAAGATCAAGCTTTGGTGGCGTCTCTGCTAATATCAAACTTCAGAGAATAATGAAACATTTATTTTTCTAAAAGGCCAGATTTACCCCAGGAACAAAAAATCAGAAAAAGCCATGCAATAAAATTCCAGACAACAGTTTGGAATTCCTCAACAAACTAGTAAACCAAAAATGAAATAGAAAATTATCACCATACTTAAGATATTTGCAAATGGAATACAAATGATCTAACATAAAACCCAATGTAATATACTATATCATTAGAATATCAAAACCTACAATGAATACAGTAAAAGGCCTTTAATAACAACCGACACTCAATAAGCTAGGAAGATAAAGGGAACTTCTTTACTGTGAAAGCAGTCTACCTGAGGTTACAGGTGAGTTAAGGGTATATATTTAATGCTATATTCCAATAGTGAAAGACAAAAAAGCAAGAGTCACTGAGAGTGTAAAGTACTACGTCTGATGGACATAAATCAGCATCATAAAGTAGACAGTCTCGGGATAAGCCATGTGTCCATAATAACTGATTCCACAAAGATTCAGTGTGGAGATATGTCTTCAAAAACGGCATGGCAACCGGAAAGCAACACAAAAAGAGTGAAGCTGGACTTGAATCTCATACCACAAAGTAAAGATGACTCAGGATAAGTCAGAAGGTATAAAATGCATAAGGGTGTGGTAAAGCTTCATGACACTGGATCTCAAATTTGGCAATGAATTCCAGGGAAAAAAACTCCCTCCCCACTCCAAACATATAATACATATATTTATATTTTTTTTAAGTATTGATGAGAAACTAGAGGAATTAAGACCTTTATATGTTGCATGTACAAAAATAAAATGGAACCATACTTAGAAAAGTAGCCTGGCAGTCCTTCCATGTTTAAACATAAAGTTCCCATATGATCCACATATCCATTTCTAGGCATTTACTCTGAGGAAAATGGAAGCCTGTGTATACATAAAATCTCATCCACCATGCTCACAAAAGTGTTCACAATTGTCAGAAACAACGTACATGTCCGTTAACAGAACAATAAACGCCACCCAGTGTCTCTACAATGGAATATTCTGTGTGTGTTGTCTGCATGTGCATCCTGCGCACCAGAAAAGGATGCTGAATTCCATGGGACTCAAATCACAGACTTGTGAGCCATCCTGTGGATGTTGGGAATTGAGCTCAGGACCTCTGGAAGAGCAGCCTGTTCTCTGAACCACTGAGCCATCCCTCTGGCCCCTAAGATGGAATATTCTAAAGCTGTGCTGACTGCACATATTTGGAGATGTAAGGCTCAGTGAGCAGCTATTAAACACTGTCTGTGATAGCAACAAAGTAGCATCTTTATGTTTCCAGGCTTGACTGGTACTCACCTTTGCCATCACATAAATGGCACACATTAACAACTGGTCCAGATGTCTGTCCATCATAAGTTCAGGACACTGGATTAGAGAGAATTCAAAGCAGGTCCAAATTTTTTTTCTCAGTTCATCTGAAATATCTAGTTTTGCACAAAGGTCCCGAAGGCGGACACCTGCTAAGTGGTAAACCTAACAAAGAAATAAGGATACTTCAAACCTTGTTTGATATTTAAACTTCCCAAGCTTCCTCCAGTAAGGGTACATGAAAAATTACCTTTCTAAAGAAAAGCAATAAAGAGCTAGTCTTCCGTGGCCTAATACTGCTGCTGCTTAAAGGCTGGCCTTGTTTTTGCGGTTGACCACCTGGGGAAATCTGCTGAATGGCTACCTGGCCAGGGACTTGCAAAGTTGTTCCTGTCACCTGTTGGGAACTCAGACTTCCAGTGAGGGCTTGAGCACTGAGGGGCTGGATAGAGCCGGTCACAGCTTGCGCCTGGCCCCCAACATTGACTTGGACTGGGAAGAATGTAATCCCTCCATTCTCATTGGCAATACCTACAGTTTATTACAAAGAAAGACAAGAACTGTTGATATGAGGGTTTCATTTCTTTCCTCCCATCTTCCTTCCATCATTGCTATCTTTTATTGACACTCTTTCCAAATCATAGGTGACTTTCCAACAAATTCCAGAGAACAAATACCTAACTCTGCCTTCCTTACCTTGTACTGGAATGGTCACTGTTTGTCCATTGTTGGCTGTGACAGTGGCTGTTGCCATGGTGACCAGGGTCTGTCCGGGAACTGGTGTGACAGAAACAGCCTCCCCAGATACATTCTGCACAGGGACAGCATTGACTAGGGGTTGTGGGGGGATGCGCCCAGATGTGCCTCCTTCAGAGGGACTATCATTCTCAAATAGCCGCCTTCTAGTAGTACTGACTGTTGGGGAACTGTACCTGTCATATAATGTGGTTGGAGATGTTATACCTACGATCAAAAGAAATCAGACTATTTAACACAGTCACAGATCTGACTTCCATCTAAGCTCTTGTTCAAAAAGAAAATACAGTGTGTTTCAAATACTCCACAAATCATTTAAAAATAAAAATGTACAGAAGTCATAGTACTCCCATATTCTCTTTACTGAGCAGGCACTGACGTAGATAAACTTTACTGATCCTTCTACAGCTAAACGCTTATCAAGTACAATATAAAACTGATCTAGTAATAGCAATGTCCTGGTGGGTTCAGAGCTCTCTAGACTATGTAATTATTCCTTCAGAACAGTTGTGGTGTAGTGGAGGTGTACTCGATCGTAGGATGTGCACTTTGCATTTGGGAGGCCCTCGTTTCAGTCTGCAGCACCAGGGGGAAAACAAAGAAACAGACCCCCATACATAAATGTAACCCTTGGACCTGGGCAGTCAGCGTAAGCCGTATTTTCTTCCTGGGCCAGCATCGATGTCACATTAACCTAAGTAGTATAGCACAGCTACAGTGATGAAGCTGACCACAGAGCCATCCTATTTCATTGGCTTATCTGTATCTGCCTGGATCTGTCCTTAAGAAAGCCAGCTGTGGTGGTACACACCTGTATTCCCAGCTATGCCAGAGGTTGAGTCGGGAGGACCAAAAATAACAAAACAAAACTGTAAAAAAGGAAGGCATACTTGAGAGAATGAGAGAATTCGCTGGGACTTCTATAGCCCCAATGTAAGTATTCAGTAGTTTGCTTTTCCCATTTCTGTCTTTTTGTATGTTTACAGATGAATGCTCACTTACAAATGGTGATCAAGTTAAATGCAGTGTTCTAAAAATATACCTGCAAGCTTGGCACTCCTGTAATCCTTTTGTGTTTGTGTGTGTGGAGCGGGGAGGCAAAAGGATTAGAAATTAAGGTCAGCCTGGGTTACATAGCTAAACCTTCTCTCAAAAAACTTTTTTGGTGTTCTTAATATTCCCAAAAAGCATATTTAAGTCAGGTGTGGTGGTACACACCTGGAATCTAGCATTTGGAAAGTGGACAGTCAGGAGTCCAGGGTCATCACTGGTTATATAGCAATGTCAAGGCCAGCCTAGACTACACAAGACCCTGTCCCAACCCCCTGCCCAGAAAAAAAAAATCATTTTAAGTGACCGATATGTCACTAAAAGACATAGAATACTCCCTGCTCTGTAATTTTACTTACAGGTTTGGATGGAATTTAAGTATCTAGAATCAGGACTTTGAAACAGTCCTCTCAGGGTTTTGAACTTACTTCTCCCGAGTCCTCCAGCGTCAGCGCGCACTTCACTCACCCTTCGTGGAGGTAAGGGAGAGCCGGCAATACAAGTTTCATCTGTTCTCTCTAGGCTTTGAGGTGGCATCACCTGGAAGAAATTGTTTGCATGAAATCCTAACAGTCAAAAGCATCTCACTAAAAAACAGCGCTACCTGGGTGGTGGTGGCCCCTTTTTTTTCCAGCACTTGAGAGGCAGACAAAGGTGGGTCTCTGAGTTTGAGTTTAAGGCCAGCCTGGTCTACAGTTCTAGGACAGCCAGGATTAAACAGAAACCCTGTCTAGAAAAAAAAAAAGTAATAGTCTAAGGCAAAAAGAACCAATCTTTCTCTGATTAGCTATTTCTTAATAAAATTAATAAAACTAAAATTCTTAGTCTTAAAAAAGATTCAAATCCCAGCACTCAGGGAGGCCGAGGCAGGCAAATGTCTGTGAGTTTGAGGCTAGCTTCATCTACAAAGCGAGTCCAGGACAGCCAGGACTACACAGAGAAACCCTGTCTCAAAAAAAAAAAAAAAAAAAAAAAAAAAGATTAAAAACTGATACTGGATACTATGTCTGAATCAGTGTCCTTACTGATTTGGAGGATCAGAAAAGCAGCCTCAATTTTTACTGTCATGGGAACCTTGAGGCAGTGACAGGTTCCACAAGGAACCTGATTGTTTCCTCTTTGATAGAGGAATGAACCATTAATTACACTGCAAAGCCCTGGCCCTAAAGGACATACCCGCTCCATCCACTCTGTAGCATGGGACTATAAACAACACTGATGTGCTTTCCTTAAAGGTGTTAAGACAGGGTCACAAACCTCTTCACAAGTAGGGACTCTATTTTCATTTTCTCTAATTCTGTCCCACAGTGGGGAATCTGATTTCCATGCCAAATGGTCTAAAATTTGTTCTTCAATTTGATTGAGGTGTTTGACCACTTCTCTGCAAAGACCATCTTCGGCTCTAATAAATACTTCTATTACCTGAAATAAAGAAAATGCCCCAGTTTATTGAGCAATAATTACTATGATTTTGCAGACAAAAGTATAAAAGCAAAATGAAACATCTAAATATTTTTAAGTCACACAATTTCACAGAAACTATAAATTTAATAAAACCACATGTAGCAAGCTTTTCATCTTTTTATAGTTTTTGTAAATAATCTACACAAATAAATAATATAACATATTTTGTATAAAATACAGCTTATACAGTGAGCCTGAAAATAGTACTCTTAAATTTTTACACAAGGAATTGATATATAGTTCAGAGACAGAGTTCTTGCTTGTATGCTGAAGGTTCACTTTCCAGTATCAATAAAACAAACAAACAAAA
The DNA here is from genome assembly GCF_030254825.1 of Meriones unguiculatus. Lineage (NCBI taxonomy): Eukaryota > Metazoa > Chordata > Mammalia > Rodentia > Muridae > Meriones > Meriones unguiculatus. The sequence continues at coordinate 36,785,403 of NC_083358.1, forward strand.
AAATATTAAAAATCTCTGAACAGGGCTGGAGAGATGACTCAGAGGTAAAGAGCACTGTCTGCTCTTCCTGAGGTCCTGAGTTTTATTCCCAGCAACCAGGTGGTGTCTCACAACCATCTATAGTGAGATCTGGTGCCCTCTTATGGCCTGCAGGTATATATGCAGACAGAACACTGTACACATAATAAATAAAAATCTAAAAAAAAAAAAAATCTCTGAACATGAGCGAGTGTAGAGCTCATGCCTGTAATCCTAGGTCTCAGGAGGCAGAGGCAAGAGAATCAGAAGTTTCAAGTTATCCTTGAGTTTGATGCCAGCCTGGGGTAGATGTAGATGATACCCTGTCTCAAATAAGTAGGATGATAGAAAGCTTACTGTTTCCTAAAAGATAGCTGCAATATTAAACTTCCATAAATAAGAAAGATATACACGCCATACCAAATTACACGAATGCTGCTTTTTAATAAAGATTTATTTTTAATTCATGTGTGCTTATCTTTATGCCCTGTGTACAGATGGGAAAGAGGCCAGAAGAGGATTTCAGGTTCCCTGGACCTGAAGTTGATATGGGCTTTGGGAACTGAACTCAGGTCCTCTATGAGAGCAGCAAGTGCTCTTTACTGCTAAACTGTCTCTCCAGACCTAGCATCCCCTCTTCTTACTCCCCCTCCCGCCCCTGCCTCTCCTCTTTTCTACCTTTCTGAGACAGCCCTCACTATGTAGCCCAGGTCAAGTTTGTAATCCTCCTGCCTAAGCTTTCCAAGTGCTGAGTTATAGGTGTAATCCACCACATCTGGCCCACACCCCATTCAGCTCTTTAGTCACAGTATTCTGCAAGTCCTTTAGTAGATGGTGGAAGAAATCAGCTGAATGTTTCAGCCAAAAGAAATTTGTCATACTACTGTATACTGCAGGAATTTACATAGGTCTTAAGATTATTTCTCCTTTGTTTCCTACATAGATATTATTAAAAATTTAATAGATTTATAAGTTTAATGTGAACAAGGTGGGTAACAAGAGATTGGTCTCATTTGTAATCACCAGTATAATTTTTAAATACCTTATAAAAATGATAATGTGGTACATCAAATACTTCAGCAATAAATGGAAAATTCCCAGGAGGCTTATAGGAAAAAGTGACAACCTCAAGACAGCAGGTCAAGAGTGACCTATGGAATGCATCTTGTTCCAGAACACCCTGCAAAACAAAGTGACATTTAGAAACGGTAGTCTACTCTGAAAACACATTTCATATCCTGTCAGTTTAAATGCATTCACCTTTATTAAACAAAGATTAGAGGAATATATAAGAATTTACAAAAACTTATGCTATGAAATACTTTTTTAAAGATTTTTTGTTTGTTTGCTTGCTTGTTTTGAGACAGGGTTTCTCTGTGTGGCTCTGGCTGTCCTGGGCTCACTTTTAGACCAGGCTGGCCCCAAACTAAGATATCCACCTGCCTCTGCCTCTCCAAGTGCTAGTATTACAAGCGTGTGCAATGGGGCCCACCTTAAAGGTATTTTAAGATGATGAACAAGCGTTTTGAGGATATGAGAAAACTGCAACTCCATGTTCTGCTGGTGGGAATGTAAAGTATAAAATGCTGCTACAGAGCAGCATGATGGCTCCTCAGAGAGTTAAACATTAACTCCCGTCTGGGGCTAGGGCTGTCGCTCTATGGTGGAACACTTGCCTCTGAGAGGTTCTGGCTCCAATCTCCAGAACCTCTGTATGATAGAGTAGTTCTAATTGTAGGAAGGAAGAACCTGAAGGACCAAAAGCAAGGACCCAAACACATGCCCTGCATGCCAGCCTTCACAGCAGCACTGTCCACACAGCCAAGGGCACACATGATCAGATGTCTACCAACGAAGGAGCCACAGAAAGTTGAAATACAAGGAGAGACGTTGTAAAACTTGCTGAAACATGGATAAAGACTGGAAGGCAAGCCAAGCCAGACATGAAGGACAAACATAATATGATTCCAGCTAAGGAACCTAGGGTAGGTAGACTCACAGAGCTGAGAAACAATACACAGAGGGCTAGAGAGAAGTCTGAATGGAAAGTTAGTCTTTAATGGGTGTAAGATGGAGGGGATAATGGCTATAAACCACTGTTAATGTACTTTGAAATGTAACTTGCAAGATGATTAAATTGCTTTAGTATATTTCACCATAATAAAAATATTTTAAGCTGGGCGGTGGTGGTGAACTCCTTTAATCCCAGCACTGGGGAGGCAGATGCAAGTGGATCTCTGTGAGTTTGAGGTCAGCAAGGGCTTCACAGAGAAACTGTCTTGAAAAACAAAAACAAAAAATAAATTTTTTTAAATATATAATTTAGATGAATATACAGGTACCTACTTAATATTGGTCCCTAAATTGTAGCTATGATTTCTATGTTATTCTGTATGTGTTTCACACACAGAGGTAAGTCATAAAGCAGCTCTTTTGTGGATACACACACAAATATATATATAAGTACCTTTTTTTTTTTTTTTTTTATGAAGGCCAGGGTCTAGAGCTGGCTCAGTGCTAAGAGCACTGTCACTGTTGCAGAGGACCTGAGTTCAGAGCTCAGAACCCAATGGTGGCTCACAAACACCTATAAATCTACTTTCATGGTATCTAACACCCTTTTCTGACACGGGGTGCACATACATAAACATGCAGGCACAACAGTCACACACAAAAATTAAATCTAAAAAAAATTTTTTTTAAAAGAAACCAAAAAAAGAAATATAAGTCAGGCATAGTAGTGTGTCCCTGTAATCACAGCATTTGGGAGACTGAGGCAGGAAGATTACAAGTTCAAGGCCATTGTGGGCTACACTAAGTTCAAGGCCCACATGTACCACATCATCAGACCTTGTCTCAGATTTGAATAAAAGGAAAAAAAGCTACATATAAACAGTTACAAGGAATTCAAATTACATACTGGCCAATTTTATATCTTTTAAAGTTCATTTTAAAAATTAGTACTCTTTTCTTTTGTTTTTTTCTTTAATTTTATGAGCCAGCGTCTAGAGCTCAGCAGTTAAGAGTGCATGACTCTCTGGTACCCTGGTGCCTATGGAGGCCAGACAAGGGCATCAAATATCTATGACTGGAGTTGTAGAGCATTGTGAGCTAACATATGAGTGCTTGGAAGTGAACCCAGTGCCTGTGCAAGAGCAGTCAGTGCTTTTAACTGCTGAGTTATCTCCTCAGCTCCAAAATTAGCACTCCTTTTTTTTTTTAAGATTTATTTATTTATCTATCTATCTATCTATTTATTTATTTATTTATTATGTACACAATGTTCTGCACACCTGTATACCAGAAGAGGGCACCAGATCTCTTAGTAGATGGTTGTAGCCACCACGCAGTTGCTGGGAATTGAACTCAAGATCTCTGGAAGAGCAGCCAGTGCTCTTAACCTCTGAGCCATCTCTCCAGCCCCAAAATTAGCACTCTTAATTGTAAATATTTCTTATTTCAATTAATGTAAAATGAATATAGATACCATGAGGTACTTTCACACATTTCTAAATCTTACGGTTCATGTCCCTAGCCTAATATCACAAACATTTCCAGTTTTCCCTAGCTTCATCTTTTTAAGAGACTATTTTTAATTGCCACATAAAATTATGCATAATTCTAAGACATTAGTGTTTGCAAGGAATTTCATCAGTTTATTTAACATTATTTTACAAAATAATATTTTTGTGTGTATTTTTATGAGTGTGATAGTTCCCAAAGCCTTACAATGCTGAATAGTATAATGAAATGAATTCACCCCACCCTTTCTTTGGCTTTTTGTCTTATTTTAATTTTAGATAGGGTCTCAGAAAGTTTCACAAGATGGCCTCAAACTTGTTTCAAAGCCCAGGCAGGCCCAGAAATTGTGATTCTCCTGCTTCAGCCTCTAAAGCAGGCAGAATTAAATGGGTAGGCCATGATACCTAGCTAATTATATTTCTTCCTTAGAAAATATAAGAAAAATCATTATCTTATCTAAACAAGATGGTTGAGTACTTACTTATGTGGACATTCTATCAAGTCAACATTCAGTGTTTTCCTTCTATTAAGCTTGTACATGTCATTAAACAACTTGGCTGAAGCTAAAGATGAGTGTTTATATAATTGACTGCTGTGGCGGTATGAATGAGAATGTCACTCAGAAAATCTGGTGAATGCTTGGTCGCTATTTTGTGCTACTGTTTGGGGAAGATTTAGGAAGTGTGGTGTTGATGAACCATGTATGTCTCTGGAGTGGGCCTTAGAGTTTCAAAGCCTCACACCGTTCAGTTTGCTCTCTGCCTTATGCCTGTTGAAGATGTGAGCCTTCAGCTTCCTGTTCCTGTCACTGTGCCTTCACTCAGCCATGGTGAAATCTAGCCCTCTAGAACTTTAAGCCCAAATACACTTTCTTCTATAAATTGCTTTGATCGTTGTATTTTATCACAACAATTAATAAGTAATACACCTACAGAGACTCCACCTATTCTAAAATCCACGTTATAATATATGGCTTGCTACACTGAAAACCACTCCTTTATTCCATTCCATACCCCTCATGCTGTTAGGATAAGGAGGGGGCTCCACATACAAGTTCCTTAGGCACTAATCATATTCCCTCAAGGCACACAACTTTTCTTTGTGATGGCTTTTTTTGGTGGGTGGGGAGGAGTGAAGCTATGTCTTACTATGCTGATCAATACATTGTTATTGTACTTACAGATAAATCCATGTCTCCCAATCTTTTCTGTTCTTGCTCAATAACAGATTCTAATACTTTATAGTAAAGCATTTCTGCAAAGCGAAAATGTTTGTTGGCAGTTTCTGTCAAAATTTTTAAAAAAGCACAAAATTAAATACAGGTAAGTATCATGGAAAAGACTCATCTCTTGCTTCTCTATCCACAAAATAAAATCTAAAAACCAAATCCATATTTTAAAATGAATTTTATTTCTTTAATGTATATGGGTGTTTTCTTGCATGTATGTCCATGTACCATGTATGTGTGGATACCCAAGAGGCTAGAAAAGGGCATCAGGTTCTCTGCAGCCAGAGTCACATATGGTTGTGAGTGTGTGTGGGTACCAGGGATTGAACCTGGGTTTTCTAGAAGAAGAGCCATTACTCTTACCTGCTAAGCCATTTCTCTGGCCCAAACCCATACTTTCTATAGTTGGTATTTCAACTATCCCTAAAATTTCTCAGTATTCCATTTTTCCCTGAGTTAAGGGCTCATTCTGTAGCCCAGGCTGGCCTTTAACTCCCATCACTAGTTCTGCAATAGCCTCCAAAATACTGGGATTATAAAAGTGAACTCCACATCTTTTTTTTTTTATGTTAACATTCTTCCTATTTTCTAAAACTGACACGAAATCAGCACATAAAGAACTTAGGATCTCTGCATTAAATGCACATACCTTATCATTTTGAACACAACAGTTCTATGCTATGGCTTGATGTTGAAATTTCTTCAAAGACCTATGTGTTTAAGCTTTGGTGACCATAGTGGCACTGTTAGGAGGTAGTGGGACCTTTAAGAGGTGGACCCAAGAGATGTTCTTTTTTTTTTTTCTGCAGGTGTTGGGGGTGTCTACAGCATAAGTTCCAGGACAGCCAAGACTACACAGAGAAACTCTGTCTCCGAAAACCATAAAAAATCCCACATAATAAAGAAGGTAGACTAAACTTTCTGTTTCTGAAAAGAGAAATTACTTCACAGACAGAAAAAATGAGCAGTTACACAACATCCTTCAGTTTATAGTTCTAAGTCTTTCCTTGTCTTTCTGACTCTATTTAGTCAGATGTTAAAGTAGGAACAGTCTGGACAATAGTACATTTTACCTTTAGCACAATTACTATGATTCTCATCTGGATGGAAATGCTGAGAATATATTTCATACATTTCTTTCAATCTGCTAGCAATAGCCTGAGTTGGATCTCGGGAACATGACCTAAAAAGTGACATGAAAATTCATCTGGTCACAAAGAGATACAATGTCTAAACCTATAAATTTCATTAACATAAAATGCTTTGAACAGATACTATATGCTTTGCAAATGAATAAAGGACATCCATACTTTCTTTTCAAAGATGGAAGTATTACTATTTCCAGTGGCAGAAGTGTGTTTTGTGTGGAGCTGCACATGTTATGGCACGAAGCTCAGAGGCTTGGTCTGTGGCTCACTTGATGCTGTGAGAGATGCTCTTTCCTCTCTCCTCTGCCCTTTCTCTAACCACTCATTTTCTGCCTTCTGGCTCCTCCCCTCTTTCGTGTCCTGTGGCTACTCCCATTGCTCAACATTGTGGCTAGTTGCTTTATTTTGGCCTGTTTACACAAAGTTGAGACTAGATGTTTAGAATAAGTATCACAATGCAATATCCAGATTGAAACCAGAAAGTATGTGTGTGTGGGTGGGTGGGGGATCAGCATTTGAATGAATAAGGGTAAAGTGTATATATTTCAAGAGAACATTATACCCACAGTAGATCTTTATACCTAGCCAGAATCACCTTTACCTAAATCAAAGACCCACAACCTCACACATCCTGTCAATGACAGCAACCAAAGAACCCTCAAGTTACTGTCTAGTGGGCAGCAAAACTTCTAGGAAGAAAGAGAATGAAGGCGTTCAGACCTATAACTATAAACACGTAAAACTAACGTTGGCACTTTTTTAGTTCTCCCAAGTGAGGTTTATTTCATTGATTTTTAAAGATTTTTTTATGTGTGGAGTGTTTGTATGTGTGTGTGTTCAAATATTTATGGGCACACGTGTTTATGGACCTGTGCCATTGTGTGCTTGTGTGCTTGTGTGTGTGTGTGTGTGTAAAGCAGAGATCAACCTCAGAGGTTGTTCCTCAGCAGATGCACAAGTCATGAAAATGGGGCTCTCACGGGGAACCCGGCAATCACTGGTGAAGACAGGCTGGCTGGCCAGCAGGCCCCATGGATCTGCCTGCCGCCGCCCTAGCGCCGAGGGTACAGGCCTATGCCGCAACGTTCCGCTTTTACGTGGGAGCTAGGGATAAAACCCGGTTCTCAGAGAAAAAGCACTTATAGCTGAACCATTTCTCTCACCCTCTTTTTTTTTTTTTTTTTTGAAACAGGGTTTCTCTATGCAGGCTGGCTGTCCTGGACTAACTTTGTAGACCAGGCTAGCCTTGTACTAACAGAGATCTGCCTGCCTCTGCCTCCCAGAGAGCTGGGATTTTTTTTTTTTTTTTTTAGCAATATATGTTCAATGCAGGACATCATACAAATCATTACCTTTGGGGCCTTTTTAAAATAACTTTTAAAAATTTGATCACACACACACATATGTCAGAACATGGTTAAAAGAATGACCTATGGTGAACAATGCCTTGAGGAACTGAGAGAGGCTCCAGAAAAAAAGGCAGAGGGCCTTTTATCTCAGGTACATTTTGTTTCCTGTATTGCTTTTGGATATGATATCTTGTCTCCTGTGTTAAACATTTACAACCAGTTTATAAGACATGTTTATTCTTGTTGGATGTTGGAACATAGCTATAGAACACAATCTGGGCAGTGTACTCTAAATCTGGATATGGCCTTCTGCCTTGCTTTCTTGCCTTCCCAGATATAATCTACAGTACATGCTAGGCAACTGTGTTTTAATTGGTCTGTTCTGAGAAAGTTCTGGGAAGGGCCTGCTCTGTTAATATTTAGCATGTGCTTACTGGCATTTATTTACATGTTTTTCTGACTCAGACAACCTTGTTTGGGTCGTTTCTTTCTTTGTTATATTTGTGCATAAGAGCACACTGGTCTGAGGTAAGGCTGTCTACAGCAACTGACCGCAGACTGACCCGTCCTTTTAGGTCCTCACAGCCCAGGGCCAGCAGACAAGATCTGCACAGGTTGGCTGAAAATCAATGCATACATATCACCAAATTATAATAATTATATATTTAAACAACTGTGCTTCAACTTGATCTTATACATGTATATAATTAAACACATATGATCAAATATATATATACATTGCAAAACTTGATACAGTTTATAAAATTATAAAGAAAGCAAGTTTCATGTTTGTGAGTTATAACCAGAGATAACTATGTAATATACTACTAGAGTTTTATTTACGAGCATATACATATAACTTAAAGTTTATAACAAAAAGGTTGGTTTTACTAGCATCTACTGATATTATGAAATTCCACTAATAATATCTATGGTTAAAGCTGTCATGACTAGAGATTATAAAAGATCTAAAAGATACAGCTACTATATAGGCTTTTCTCACATACACAGAAAATGTTTCTCTCAGCTAATCCAGAGGCTGAGGCAGGAGGATAATGAGTTCAAGTCCAGCCTCAGCAACACAGACTCCATTTCTGTTTTTGTATGCTTATAACATGACCTCACTCTGTAACTCAGGCTAGCCTTGAACTTGTGATCCTTCTGTTTCAGCTCTAAGCGCTAGGATTATGGCTATGTGCCTGGCCAAGACCGTGTGTCAAAAAAAGTCAATAACTACTCCTTTGAAGCAACATCCAGATTTGTGTTTAGCAGAACAAGGTGCTGTAACATAGCCAAACTGACACGTGGAATGTGGAACATATATTCACAAACTCGTATCTAAGTGTTAGGTTCCAGAGACCAGTTCCTTACCTCTTTCACACGGGGAAGCAGACACTGCTCTCAGATTATGCATGGTTCCAGGACTACGTGCACACCCACATTCCCAGAATGTTTTATAAATTGCTCACTACCAAGTTAATTGGAAAAATAAAAATAAAATGCTTCTAAATTCAAGGCAAATAAAGGCCACCTGAAAATTATGACTTAGGAAGAAGCCACAGGCATGGACTGCTTGTTGTCAGTCATAATCAAGTTTAAGAATGAAGAGGACTGTGAAAATATAAAGGAAAAGTGTTCGTCCTTGGACTCCAGTGAGCCCAGCTACAGGTGGAAATCACTGAGGTTTAGAGATAATGTCTTCTTTATTCTGTACCACCAGAAATGCGGGTATTGTAGAGGAGCTATACCATCAAACCATAAAGTCTTAGAAACTTTGGAATCGGCTTTCTCAAATCAACTTGCCAAAGTTACACACAGAAGCACATTCTGAGCTGGGGAAGTCTCCAGCTGGTGGACATGCATGAAGCCATGAGTTCCACCATCACCACATGAAGCTGCTGGTACAGGCTGGTGATGCCAGCACGTGGGAGGTGAACGCAGGGGACTCAGAAGTTCAAGGTCATCCTCCACTACAACTTGTAGATGGGGGCTAGCCTGAGGTACAGAAACCCGTTTAAAAAACAAACAAGGATTTCATTCTTGAAACATCATTGGTCAGAAGAGCCAGTCCTTTCTGGTCTAGGAGTGTTTACAGAGCTTGCAGAAATTAGGTGACTGACACGCTGAATGCTCTCTGTCTTTTTGAACCTGAGCTACCCTCCAGAATCTCTGCCCACCGTCGCTGACACTGTGCGTCCTTAAACTTTTAAAACAGCTGTGAATAAGGTAGTGTGAGGTATTTATAGCCACTGCTGCACCATCACAATCTTACAGCAATGCCCCCTCTAGCTTGGCCGAGTTGCAGCACAAGGAGTAAAAGAGAAGTCTTTATATCACATCGCAAGCTGACTGTACACAGGCCCACCAGTGGGCCATCCCAGGCAGCAACTGGCTACAAAAACCACTCACAAGGTGTGGCCTCTCCCGGAAGAGTAAAGAGAGCGTACCGGGTGCTGTGGTTCCTGGTGAGCTATCCAGAGTTCACTGAACCTCTGACCCATAAACGCCTCTCTTCCCAAGTATGAGAGATTGCTCAAGACTTCAAAATTAATCTGTGCTCCAGAGCAGCTATCAGTGTTTGCCAAGAGGCAAGTGAACTTATCTGGTAGGCCTACTTGAAGGTAAGAGCCTGGGTGTGCTATCCATGCCGAACAGACAACAATTATGCTCACGGTACCTAGCTAGCACTTTCTGAGCAGTGTCTCACTTGGTAGCCCAGGGCAGCCTCGCCTGTGTGATCTTCCTGTCTCAGCCTCCTGAGCCATGGGTCACAAGCAAGTCCCAGCATGCATGCCTACTTATATATTTTATATTTATATTTACTGACTAATCAGACCAGCTGCAATTCCTGTAAAACTGTCCCAGGGCAACTGAAAACACTGGCACTGAAAAAGTAAGATAAATTGAAAAGTGGTCAACAACTCACTACTGGAAGCAGATGAATATAACCCACCTGAGGATCTGCTCCAGCTTCTCACTGGGCGCATTCCTGAGGCCTGTCAGCATGGTGTGAAGACGACTCAAGCTATGTGTAGCCGTGGAGACGGGGGTCACACCAGGGCTGTTTTCTTGAACATAGCTTACGCCAGTCAGTGGTGTGCAGACTCTGAGGGCTTTAGACTAGAAGAGAAAAATAAGTTTCTTCAAATTACACCACAGATAGGAATTCAAGACAATAGGACTTTATATCAATATATTTTAGCATCTCAAACAGCACCATGTTGGGAATTTAAACATAATTCTACTCAAAGCTTCCATCATGAAGCTTTGTGTGAAAGAACGTACACACTCGAGGCAACTACAAGATCTCTGACCATTAAACTGTGAAGAACAGGCCTGTGCCGTTACAGTGTACACTCAGACAAGTTCTTTCTCTCTACTCTCTCCTTCAGAGCCCACAACTGAAGGCAACCCACGCTTGACAACATTAAGAACATCACTCCCAATGCTGAGAAGCACGATTCCGCAGCTTTCACCCACTGCTGTGAACACATGATGGATACATGTCAAAGATGGACACATGAAAGCAATGACTTGAATCTGGCCTAAATAAAAATCAATGTATCAAATTTACTTCAGAAGGTAAACATTTTAGACAGACAGACAGATAGATGGAGAGACAGACAGATGGGCAATATGATGCAGTACAAGTCCTCATCACTGTTCCCTGACTTTAGTTCCTAAAATCCACAGCCATTTTTCTTCTCAGGTAGACAGGCCATCAGAGGAGCAAGTGAGCCAACACTCTTGAATATGTAGGTGACAAATATGTGACTTTGTAACAAAGAATTTAAGCATGAGTACATATGCTAGAAAATCAGCTTTTCTAACTTCTCAAAGAAACTGTGAAAGTTTGAAGCCTTTTTAATATTCAAAATTCAGCAGTTATCCCTGAGTGCTGAATGTACTCATCCTAGGTTTTTAAAAATGCCTAGCAAAGTCTTAGTAACAGAACTATTCAGTTCTTGAGACACAGGAAAACACAAGACACTCCCAAAATAGAAGTAAATATGTGTTCTATATGTCTTAAACAACAGCAGATGTGAGACCTTCATTTTGTTTCAAGGAAACTCATATTGCTATTTAAAGGCAATAAATGGCCCAAGCTGATTAAGTACACTCAGAGAGCTGCTACTATCTTGGCTTTCTTGCAGCTCCCACTTCCCTTGTTCGTGAAGCACTACCTGCCTGTACTATAAGTCAAAAATGTTCTGGGTATATATGAAGAAGTCATAGCAGCCAGCCACACATAAAACAACCTCGCCCACAAGCAGCATTGGCTTCATATAAACTGGGTGTGATAACCATGCCTTCCTCCTCTAAGTCCTTAAGGTCAACATGGGGCTTCCCATGTTGTAGCACCGATAAAGGGCTTAGTTTTATAGTTCCCTATTCATTCTCACTTAGAGTACTTTCCTTTAACTCAGGTGTGAGTACAGAGCTGACATAAAAACACTAGGCCAGGTGTGGTGGTACACACTTTTAATCCCAGCACTCAGAGGCAGAGGCAGGCAGACCTCTGTGAGTTTGGGGCCACCCTGGTCTACATAGAGTGTTCCAGTACAGACTGGGGTACAGAGTCTCAAAAAACCAAAACCACAACAACAAAAACCAGGATATGCCTTCTCCCAGTAGAGACGGAGTTTGGTGTGCTGCAGAACTCTGCCTTGAGGTCAGTAGTTCTCACCCTTCCTAATGGTTCAGCCCTTTAATACAGTTCCTCGTGTTGTGGTGACCCCAAGCATAAAATTCTTTTCGTTGCTACTTCACAACTGTAGTTTTACTACTGTTATGAATTGTAATTAGGTATTTTTGGAGATAGAGGTGTGGCAGGGGAGTTGCGACCCACATGTCGAGAGCCACTGCTTTGGATATTCATTCTCTAATAATTCTCACTGCCAGAGCTCTTCATTTCATGTTTTTAACCATCTGTACCCTGGTGACCCCAGAACATACAACTACAATCCTACTCCCTTCTGGAAGCTCTATTGTTATAAAGAAAGAAAATCCTAACTGTTCAATTTTGCCAGTAAAGACTCAGGAGCCAGATGCTGGGGTGAAAACCTGCTAGTTCAGACAGGCAGAGAAAGCACCCAGCTGCCGTTCTTATTTAGCTCATGTCCCAAGGGAAAAAAAGACAAAAACCCAAAAGCTCAAATCTATAAGCCCCCAAAGCCCAAGGCCAAAAGCTTGCTAGCTCAATAGCCCAGGAGGAAAAGGCCTGCTAGCTCACCCAAAGCCCAGGAGGAAAAAGACAAAAGCTCCTTGTTCTTCTCCATGCTTTCTTCAATACCCTTTAACTCAAAGTCTTCCTTTCTATTTATTCCCAGTCAGCTGGTTTCTTGCTCCGCCTCTTGACCTAGGGTTAACTTTATTAATCCTATGTACAGAAAGCTCTTGGATTAAATGTGTGTTCTAGGCCTGAGCCATACCATAAATCACCTGTTTACAATAAACAGAAAGTTCGTGGATTAAAGCCCTGTGCTAGGGCTGAGCCACACCACAACCAGGAATAGGTTTTTACAATATAATTTGGGATTCAAAATATTCTGCAACAAACCTCCAGTGATACATTTCTGTTTTTGTTTGTTTGTTTTGGTTTTGGTTTTTCAAGAGTGCTGGGATTACAGACATGCGCTGAACCAGCTTGCATTACCAATTTTATTTGTTGTCATTCAACATATTATATATTTAATGATTTGGTTAACTACTGTCTATCTTCCCAAGCTAAAACTTAAGGTTTTTTTTTTTTTTTTTTAGGACAGTGTGTTTACTGCTATTTTGTCTACTGCTGTATTTTCGGAAGTTGAGGACACAACCCAGCATATAAAAGCATGTGAGTATTATCAGATGAGCCCTATACCTATGATCTCAGCACTTAGGCAGCTGACGCATGATTGCTATGAATTTGAGATTAACCTGGGATGCATTGTGAGATCCCTGGAGAAAGGAAGGAAGGAAGGAAGGGAGGGAGGGAGGGAGGGAGGGAGGGAGGGAGGGAGGGAGGGAGGGAGGGAGGGAAGAAGGAAGGAAAAGAAGAAAAGAAAAGAAAAGAAAAGAAAAGAAAAGAAAAGAAAGGTAGAAAAGAAAAAAGAAAAGAAAAGAAGGAAGGGGACGGGTGGACCAAGCAGACCAGTGTCCAGTCTAAAGCTTCTTGGTTATAGGGACGGAAAATTAAGAGTCACAGTCTCCATCATCCTAAAACTTGGTTTCAGTTCAACAGATCGTTCTTAAAGCCTGGCTGCAGATCCACAGGCCCCAATTAGGGTTAAGTGTTATTTTCTAAATGCAGAGTATCCACTACAGCCCATTTTTTCTAAAGCAGAGCCTACCAGCAGGACACATCTATTTTAGATTAACAGTCAGTTCTCTCCTTAGACCTAACTAAAACCTTTGAAAGTCAGCGCTAAATGAAAAGTCAGTGAGGCAGCTTGCATTTTCTCTTCCTACCACAGCATTTAAAACATACATGCGTGCAGGAGCATGATGGGAGAGCAGAGCCTGATGTCCTCTTGTCCTAAACCCACCTCTCCCAAGACCTTGAAACATGATCAGTACCTCACACAGGGCTCCCCTGTTCTCTACTGGGTTTCACTCACCTTGTCAAGGTGCTGCTGCAAGATGTCTTTCATCTGTGTTCGTTCAGAGCTCTCTGTACCTGAGGCAGCATTCAGACACCGTGAAAGAGTCCCAACTTCTTCCTCAGCATCCTCACCAAGAAATATCCGTTCATCCAGATTCCCAGCGGCTAACACATACTCTTCGTAAGCCTTATTAACAGCCTTACTACAGGGAAACAGGGCCGCCATTTTAGCTCATCACTTACTTCAGTTTTTACTACAAGATCTGGTAAATTTTTGAAAGTCATTATCTCAATAAAACAACTGCTCATTACGAAAACTGAAGAGAAGATGCAGCTTACTCTGTGTGTCCAGCACACACTGAGCAAATTTTTTCAATAGTGTGTCAAGGAAGGAATCCTGAATCAACTTGCTTTCAATAAGCTAATGATAAATAATAAAGAGCATGCATTCAATACGCTAACTTATACTAAACTGAAGTGTGAGCAATAGGGAGCCTGGGTGATACATAACTGGCATATGATCATACAGGAATACTTCCTCAGCTGTTCTTGGCACCTCTGAAGACCTGGTACTACCATGTTTGTCCCGATAATTCCAAAAACATCTCTTCCTTTTGCGTTTCTTAGCTGTTTTTTTTTTTTGTTTGTTTGTTTGTTTTTTGTGAGACAAAGTAGCTTCAGACTCACAATCATACTACCTCAGGTCCCAAGTGCTGGGATGTCAGCCATGTACCCTGATAGCTAGGTACAAAAGTATTTCTTAATTTCAAAATTTATAATCCAAAATCTTGAGTAATCCAGAGTTGTAATGGCATCTATGAATTCTACCATAAAGCATTAAAAATGTCCAGAGTATAAATACTGAGGACTGAGTTCTCTTCACAGATAAGAGAACATCACAGCAGGTTAGGCATGGTGGTTCAGAGGCAGGCCTGAGGTTGAGGTCAGCCTGGTCTACACAGCAAGTTCCAGGACAGCTTAGGCTACACAGAGAAACCCTATCTCCAAAAATCAAAACTCAAAACCAACCAAACAAGCAAAAATATCAGAGCAGTTCTGTAGCACAAATACTCACAAACTCTCTCCAAAGTTCCCAGGTTCCAGGAAGCCAGTAAGATTTTCTTCCTTCCCCTTGAGGATCTATGATGAAAAAAGAGGCCCTTAGATTATGTGCAACCAAGTGTTTATCAAGAAAAATTATTTTTTTTTCTAGAAAAATTCTTATGTAATTACTTACAAACCTTTTTTTCAAAGAGTTTTCTAATATAGGGCTTCCAGAAATGCTCCTTTATGCCCTTTGCCTCCAGCACTAGACCGTCATGTAAGGAACAGAGCTTCTCAATGACACAAGGTGGGTCAGAGGATGGTTTAGAATCCTTGGGGTGACAATCCTCTGACAGGCCTATGATGTATAAGATGGCAAAGTGAACTCTGGTCAGCATCAGTTAGCTAACATGTAACACACTGAAACAAATACTACTGAGTCTAGTCAGGATATGATCGGCATATGGAACTAACGTACATGCCTCGAAAGATGAAGAGAGCTGAATATGCAGCCTCCCCAGTACAAACAAAACAGACACTTTGTCTTACACCTATAACCCAGTGCTCAGGACTGTCGTGAATCAGAAGGACAGCCTGCGCTGTGACATCCTGTCTCACATAGAGAAATGATTACATAAATTATGAATTAAATATTTTAAAAATGGAGGTATGGGTAAAATACATCACCACCCAAAAGATTTGTTATGTGACTAAAGATTGTTAGAGAAAGCTGGTCATGGTGGCGCACACCTGTCATCCCAGCACTCAGGGAGGCAGAGGCAGACAGATCTCTGTGAGTTCCATCCCAGCCTGATCTACAAAGTGAGTCTAGGACAGCCAAGGCTACACAGAGAAACCCTGTCTCAGGGACAGAAAAAAAAAAAGATTGTTAGAAAAAATTTAAAAAGCTGTTGGGAGAATATCTGAAAACATAAGAACTGTGGTCTACAAATGAGCCTTACATTTAGAAAAACAACACTTAAAAAATTACACAGTTCTGACAAGGTGTGATGGCGCACACCTTTGATCCCAGCACTTAGGAGCTCAGGCAGGTGAGCTCTGTGAGTTTGAGGCCAGCCTGCTCTGCATAGTGAGTTCCACAACTGCCAGAGCTGCAGAGACCCTGTCTCATACAAACAAAAATTCCTTTTTCAGGCAGGAGAGAGGGCACATGGGGAAAGGCACCTGCTTCCAAGCCTGACAGCCTGAGTTGGCGGTGGAGGGCCTCATTCCCTTCCTCAACTTGTCCTCTCACCTGTACGCCTACAGTGTGGCAGGAACGTGCCTTCCCTGCCACCCACACTAAAACGTAACAGTGTTTTCATTACACAGATTAGTAACTTCGGCTTCATCATATTAGATAGGCTTATGTTAATTTATAGTGCTTTCTTTCATAAGAACACAGACATTCAGAGGAGAATTAAAGGAGGTAAAAATAGAAGGACACCGTAAAATACCAAATGGAAGCAACAGATAAATTGTAGGACAAGGGTGCCCTGTGTTCAGTACCTAGAAAAAAGGTAAAAGAATAAAATGAAAGATGACAAAAAGGAAAATACAGAATGGGATAAAGGTCAAGTGTTCCTTGTCCAAAATGCTTGGGCAGAAGTTTTCAAGTGTAGTCTTTTGAATTTTGGACCATTGCATCATCTTTATTGGATGAACATGCAGAATAAAAATTAAAAAAAAAAAAGGCTTAAATGGAATCTAAAACTTTTTCTCTTTTGTTTTCCTACTTTTTTTTTTCCCTACTGTATTGAAAATCAAATTCAGGGCCAGGCAAGCAGTCTGTTACAGAACTCCACCTCAGTCCTACATCTCAAATCTTGAGTGACAGGTAAGTGTAGTAACTAACTCCACTAATCTTAAAACCAACCCTCATAGGCAAGTTGAAATTCCAAATGAAACCATGCCCAATCTGACAATGAGAATTCACCCATGGTGTTCTTCCAGCAGAATCAGCAGTATAGATTAGTCTATACATCCTCAGTATTTTCGTGTATGGCTTATAGCAATTATGTAACATATAGCATGGTACATGCATCGCCAAAATGAGCATGATTCTCATACCAGTCACCTAGAGAACAAAGTTCTTGTTATTTTAGAGTTTTGTATTCTTGTAGCCAAAAAAGTGAAGCGATATTCTTTTAGTAAACTCTTTCTTGCTACCAGGAGGGCTTTAAGCACCAAACTTGCCAACAGCAAAAAACACAACCATGTCCATAGAGTTAGCTTTGATTCTCCAAGTTTCCATGTTCTTCTCTTTTTCAATACATTTTTCAGAAACTTCTAAAATTATCATTTAAGACTGAAGTTGGTGATATTTGATTTTGTTTTTAAAGGGGGAAGGGGCTGGAGAAATGGCTCAGCAACCGAGAGCACTGGCTGCTTGCTCTGCCAGAGGACCCAGGTTCAATTCCCAGCACAGATGGCTCACAGCCCATTTCCAGGGGATTTGACACTCTCCTTCTGACCTCTGAAAGTACCACGCATGCATGTGGTACACAAACATACATGCCAACAAAACACTCACACACATAAAAAAGAAAACTCATGTAGAAACACATGCTCTCAAAAATGTCTGACATATAAGCTTACCTTTAAAATTAGGGTTCACAAGTTCTTTACGATTAGAACATTGTAAGGCATTGCCATAAACTAGATCTAATGCACACAGCAGAAGATGGTATGAATTGACCAAGTCATCACTAATCATGGGGAAGTTACCTGTAGGATCATGAAAGTCAGAGTTAAGTTGGCATCCACTGTACAATATTTTAAAAGAATTGCTTCCTTTAATTATAATGACGCATACAGCATTATTAACAAGTTGGTTCAAGAGGGTTAACATGTTTTGGCAAATGTATATATTTTGGGGCACTGATGTTTTAATGTATGTCTAGGAATTTAATGAAAACTAAAACTTTCCTTAAATTCAATATGCATTTAACAGGCATTTATTAAATAGCTAGTCACTAACCGACACTTTATTACTGGTCTAGTCCTTGGAATTCTGAACACACAAAAATTTACCAACTCTTTTAAACTGTAATAAATTATTTTACAGAAAAGCTTTTCTGGGGCCAAAGAGGTGGGGGCTCAGTGGGTAAGAGCACTGGCTGCTCTTCTAGAGGACCTGGGTTCAAGTCCCAGCACCCACATGTCAGCTCACAACTATCTGTAACTTCAGTCCCAGGGGATCTGACACCCTCATACAGACTGACAGACATGCAAACAAAACACAAATGCACATAAAATAAAAATAAACAAACTATTTAAAAGTTTTTTTGCTGTGAAAATTACTATAAGTATTTAGAGGTAGACCACTTGAAAATGATTCCTGGGGGATTTTTCTCATACACATATTCTAAAGAGAAACAAGCCTTTCATTAGAGCACTAATGTTACCATTAAAATACTTTTCTATATAGTGATGAAAGATCATTTACATCAATCCAACAGAACAGGAATATAGACATTTGACTTGAAAAGCTACCACTATCTCAAGGATAACTGCCAGTGCTTTCAGCATAATACACACTACAAACACGCCCTGCCTGCAGTGCTGACTTAAGGATAGTGGACAACTCCATTTAAATTGCTAGCAAGTTTCCGACTGAAGGGCTGTGGTCAAACCTCTGCATTTTCACACACAGCGCCCACCGGGAGGCATGCATCCCACTTTCACACGCAGTGCTTGTCAGAACGCGTGCATCATGCATGTTTGGCTTTGTCTCATTTGGATCTGTCTCATTTTCCCCCTTTCTTTCCTCTAAAGTTACCACCTACCTTAGCTCTCAGGGCACATGATGCTTTTTCTTTGGGGAATAAGTTGAAGCAAAAACAAATAAATAAAACCTTGCTGCTACCAGAAAGGCAAATGGTTATTAAGAGATTGAAGTCTGCATTGATATAATCAAGCTAACTTGCTTGCCTCTACTACAAAAGGTCAAATATTAAAAATCTACTCCCATTGGACATAAGACAGGAAGCCACACCCAAGCCATCAGGGGCAAGTTTAGACTTGCCTTCCTGAGGGAAGGAACAGCAGCTCTGTAACTCCTAACCAAAGGATGAAATGAAAGGTTGCATTCTAATTGAAATTCTAGGACAGCTCCAACAGGACATACTTGCCATTTCAAACCCGGACCTTACAAACGGACCTTACTTTACAAGCTATTTTACCATTTAATCAAGAGATAATAAAAAAGTGAAAGGATTTAACCTCTAGATTTGGCTTACTTGTTCAAGAATGTTATTTTATGAAAACAGGAAGTAGTCTTTTGCTCAAAAAGATCTTCATGTGACAGCTCATACTTGTCACTTGCCATACCAAATCAGCAAACATAAAGAGAATTAGATTGTTATTGGGAATGAGACTTTTTAAAATGTCCATATGCTGCAGGCAAAGTCTGTCTTCCCCCAAATAAACCAAGCACTGAATGAAAGCAGATCCCGATCCAAGCACACCACAGAAGCCATACCAAGCTGTGCTATGCACCTGAACTCAACACTTGGAAGTTCTAATCCAGCCTGGGCAATAGAGACAAACTCCCATCTCATTAAAAGAAAAAAGCTAAATGGTGGCTGCTGCCTGACTGAGACTCTATTATTATTGTAATAGTTTATACACTAGCAAATACATTTACTCCTAAGCACACAGATGCTAGATTAAAATCATAGTAGCCACACAGCTATACAATCAGAAGGAAACATTACTATCATATGTAATACCAGTTACATAAGCTAACATGGCATCCCTCACAGGAAGTTTATATACTCCCAAGCTTTTATTTTATGTCACTGATTTACATCACATTTTATTTTATCATATTTTATTTTATATTTGTGGTGTTTAGGATTGAAGTCAGGGTCTTGTGCATGCTGGGCAAGCAGCCTACCACTGAGGCACGTCTGTCACTTCTGACTAAACTCAAGAAAGCTGCCAGTGTCATAGTTTTTGTTTTGTTGTTGTTTTGGGGGGGGGGGGGGCATTTGAGACAGGGTTTTTCTGTGTGTAGCCCTGGCTGTCCTGAAATCACTCTGTAGACCAGGCTGGCCTCAAACTCACAGAAATCCTCCTACGTCTGCCTCCTAGTGCTGGGATTAAAGGCATGAGGCACCACCACCTGGCAAGCGTCACTTGTTGTAGACAGTTAAAAAGCTCACAAAGACTTCCTTCCACTGGGCACAGCTCAGATAAGACAGAGGACTCCTCTGTTGAGTTAGAGAGGACCAGCTGCAATTATACCACTCCTGGAGAGCCTACCTTCAGGTTTAGCCTCAAACCACAAGAGAGGAGATCTTGGTTCAAATCCTCACATTATTAACAGTTTCTGCTGCCTAACTGTGAAATGAGTCAGCTGAGATACCTGATATGATAAAGGGGATCTCTTACCCAGTAGTTTTCCCTTATCCATGGTTTTATTTTTAGTTTCAGTCACCTTTCATCAAAAATATCAAATAGAAAATTTAAGAACTAATTCTCAGATAGGCAGGGATGCCTATAATCCAAGCACTATGGAGAGTTAGGCAGGAGGGCCACAGTTCCACGTCAGCCTGGCCTAAACATTAGCCTCAAACAAAGAAAAACTAAGCTTAAAATTGCATGTTTCTCTGCTCTTTCCAGCTCTGTGCCACCTGGGACATGAATCCTCCTGTGTCATGCATATCCAGGCTGAATATGCTATTTATCCATTAGCCAATTAGCTGTTTTAGTGGTTACTTGAGCTACTATCTGCATATAGCAGTGATTTTATTCAAGAAATGTATATTTTACTTAACAATGACCCTGAGGTAATACAGCAACTTGCCAGAAAAAAAAAATAGAAAAAGAAAAAGATGTCCTAATTTAAATTTAAAAAATGATTTAAGGGCTGGAGAGATGGCTTGGTGTTTAAGAGCACTGGCTGCTCTTCAGAGGACCCAGGCAGAGCTCCCAGCACCCACATGGAGGCTCACAAGTATCTGTAGCTCCAGGTCCAGGAGGTCTCATGTCCTCTTCTGACCTCCTCTGGTACTGCATGTACATGGTGCAGAGACATACATGCAGGCCAACACCCACACATACAGAACAAAACCTTTAAAAGAGTCAAATGCCAATGCTGCTAAGAGTATATATATATATATATATATATATATATATATATATATAATGCTAATATATACTACTATATATGTGTACCACTCTATCTACATTTATATGTAGATAGATAAGCGCTGATAGACAGCGTTTACATAGCCTCTACTATACCACCGTAACGGCTTTGTTCTTATCAGTAATTGTCACTTGTCTCTTACTGTGCTTAATGTATGAATTAAGCTTATATAGGTATGTATCACAAGAATCATAGTATTCAGGGGATGGAACTATCTTTGGTTTCAGTTCTTAGAACCTACCCTATGCCAGGTAACGGTGGTGCATGCCTTTAATCCCAGCACTTTAATGCCCAGGGAAGCAGAGGCAGGCAGATCTCTGAGACGAGGCCAGCCTTGTCTACAGAGTGGGTTCTAGGACAGCCAAAGTTAAACAGAGAAATCCTGTCTTGAAAAAACGAGAGAGAGAGAGAGAGAATACAATAGAATTATTACTATATGTACAATACTAGAGATTGATACTTCGCATTTTATTTAACTATCTTAGTGACAGCAGTATGTCACAGCCTATAGAGAAAAACAAACATTATCTCTATACAGAACATACCAAAGCAATAAGATGTATTTCCGTGCATGCACACCTTGGATAGAGTAGTGGAATGAAAAGAGGAAAGAGAAAGAGTCTAAGTACCTGTTTAAGTTTAGTCATACTCATTACCTGTGGACATGCAGAAAGTCATCATACATTACTCTGAGGACTTCACTCCCTCTCAGGTACATGTTATAAAGAGCAGAGCCCTGTATCAAGCTAATTCAGAGTGGGGTGGTTCTGTTCACAACACAAAAGAACAGCTTTACCTCAAAGAGATGTGGACAAGAATAGAATGAAAAGGGATGTACATACTGTAAAGACAGTCCTCACTCCTAAGAAGTGAAGCTTTCTTCCTGATTCATAACACAGCTGGTAAAATCAGCACCTAAAAACATAGGTTAGCTAATTCCTATCCACGTAGGCATCACCCTCCTCTTACCTTTTGCATATATGAAAAGCACCCAACAAAAGTGGAAAATTTCAGCTGTGGTACAGGGCTGTCTCCTGGGGGGAGGGGGAGGCAGGAAACAAAGACATGAGACAAATTCAAGAATTACAATAAAGACATCCTAAATGATGCAAATCAGGTGGGAAACAAGCTCACAGGCAGATTCGGCTTTTCAGGCAGAAGTCAAGATACTTAAGGCGCAAGTTAAGAACAACAATACCTCTTTGTGGCGCCAGGCTGTGGGCTGCTGTTATCCCTTCTCTCTCACACAGATGAACTGTAACCCTTCCCACAAGATACTCCACATGTAAAATCACATCCTTTGAAGTAACTTCCGGCCCTATACTTAGCCCTTGACTCCATCCACTAAGAGACTGTTTTATTTGACTAAGCTGCCTGCTAAGGAGAGTTTCAGACCTTCTTTACCTAAGTTTTTCTGCCAAAATCTCTGCCAGTGCTTAAATCAGACTTCTAAGGTGTCCAAATCACAAGAGCCTCATCTTTTGTTTTATTTTTGTTTTCTGAGACAGGGTTTGGTGTAACCCAGGCTGACCTTGAATATCTGCCGAGTGCTGGGGTTACAGCACCATGCCCAGCTCTACAGTGGCCCATTTTAATCAAGAAGAGCACCATGCCCTGGAGGAGAGCGAGAAAGGGTTGGCATGAACCTGTTTCCCTGGGACTTCGTCCTCATCTATCAAAGTTACCGTATTTAGGAGTACTGGGCATGATCTAGTAGGCCATAGTCCTGTGAAAATTAGTCAGCTCTGTGCTTCTAGAGTGGCTTCATTCAAGGCCATGCTTGGCTAGTTAGCATGTTCAAGGATACCTGGCTACACAAGACCCTGTCTCAAAAAAAAAAAAAAAAAAAGTCCATTCTGCCATAATATGTGATAACCTGCTGATGATTTTGATTGACCTCAAATATAACATTTATGCTTTTTGCTTGTAATACATAAACTACTCTAAGTTTTAGCTCTGTAACAATAGGACCCTGGAAATACCTGAGCTATCTGCTCCCCAGCTCCCCCTTGCTTGTTGC
The DNA here is from genome assembly GCF_030254825.1 of Meriones unguiculatus. Lineage (NCBI taxonomy): Eukaryota > Metazoa > Chordata > Mammalia > Rodentia > Muridae > Meriones > Meriones unguiculatus. The sequence continues at coordinate 36,808,472 of NC_083358.1, forward strand.
TTCTGCACCTGTTCCTATTTCCTTTGTGCTGAAGGCCCATCTCTGTCTCTAAAGTCATCTGCCAAAATCCTACCCACTTCAGCTGGGCACTGTGGCACACACCTGTAATCTAAGCACTTGGGGAGGCAGAGGCAGTGGATCTCTGTAAGTTCGGGACCAGCCTAATCTACAAAGCGAGTCCAGGATAGCCAAGGCTACACAGAGAAACACTGTCTTGAAAACACCAAAGAAAGAACAAATTCCCACCCCTTGTACTTGCTCACGTAACGCTACAAACTGGCTCATCTAGACTTAGTTTTGCGTCAGAAATCCCATTTTTCTGTATCTATTGTACTAACATGGTCTGTATGTTATTTCCCTTCTCATTTTACTGTCAACACTCAGAGGAGAGACCAAGGGTCCTGTCTGAACCCCCATCTCCTACATAATACCAAAGCAATTATTTCTCTGTGCTGTGTTTAACACATAGCGACAAGCTTTCATATCACAGTTGTACATTACAGTCATACCCAAGAGGCAGTGCAATCACTGTCAAGTATTTGGATTCTGCAGTATATCTCCCCACTATCAAGTGCACGGATTGCCTACCCACTAGGAGCTTATTTTCCCCATGCGTAAGAAGGCTCAGACTCATAAGGTTTTCACATCTAAGAAGAGTGCTTGCCTCATAACAAACACACCGTTAAGTGCCATATATCACAGTACGACTGTTAGCACAAAGTGCTAGAAAGCACCAAGAGCCTATAGAATAAGCGAGGTGTGATAGAACATTTCTGTAATCCCAGCACAGGAGGATAGCAAGTTTGAAGCCAGCCTGGGCTACCTAGGAAGTTGAAGGCTAGCTTGTCTACACAAAGACATTCCTTTCCTATTTTAGGGGGTTTTGATTTTGCTCTATTTCTCTCTTTTTGGCTTTCGAGACAGGATCTCTCTTATACAGTCCAGGTGATCCTCCTGCCTCAGCCTCCTTAATGCTGGGATTACAGCTGTGTGTAACTATGCCCAGCCCCTTGTATATTTCTTGCGAATACTGTTGTAGTCCTATCCTAAGAGGAAATTTCTTGACATACTTTAAAAGCAATCTCCCTTTCTGTTTTAAACAAATGTGTGCCTGCCACGGAGCTATGCATGTTAACAGTCATGGTGTCCCAGCCATGGCGCTGTCCATGATAACATGATAGCAGTCATAGTGTCCTGGAAATGGAATTGTCTATGATGACAGTCATGGTGTCCCAGCCATGGCGCTGTCCATGATAACATGATAGCAGTCATAGTGTCCTGGAAATGGAATTGTCCATGATGACAGTCATGGTGTCTCAGGCATGGAACGGTCCATGATAACATGATGGCAGCCATGTTAAAGGAGGACAGTTTGTTATCTTGTAATTGTGAAGACAGAAAACACAAGCCAGGGTAAGCTGGTTGTATAGATCTAATCAGAAAACAAGTTTACAGTAGTTGAATTCTCCTATTCTCACCCAACCTACATTGATTGGCTATGAACATCCAACTTATTTCATGAACAATTATTCAGTTTGACATAAAGGACAAATAATAGAAATACTAAATATCAGTATCTGGTCTATATCAAGGAAGTCAACTACAGAAAGTGGTTAAGGTCTGAATTGTGTAACCTGTTTTTTGTTACTTAAATAAAAAGGGAAAATGTGTATCAACACAAAACCCAAACATTTTGCATTATGAAAGAAGCCAGGCGACTTCTAATATACAGTAAAGAACAACAACAAATTATCATTAAAAACATTACTTTTAAGCTAGGCATGGTCTTTAAACCCCGGACTCAAAGGCAGAGGCAGGCAGATCTTTATGAATTGGAGGCCAGCATGGTCTGCGAAGTGAATTCCATGCTTCCAAGGCTACATAGTGAGACCCTGTCTCCAAACAAACAAACAAACAAACAACCCCAACTTCTTAGGAAAAGTTACTTATGAAAGCGTGTTTCTTTTTAAGGAGTGATGAACCACACTCCAGAAGAAAGCTGCTCCCAGAGACACCAAGCATACCTCTGCTTTCGTCCTCTCTGCTGGCGGGGTTGTTCTTCTGGGGGATATTTAAAAACATCTTGAAAAATGGGTTCATATTTCTTAAAAATTACAGCAGAAACAGTGAAGTTTCTTTCTAGTCTTTCAGTACGTTCCCGGAAATGTGGTGGTAGATTTGCCATGTCTTCCCACTTCTTCATCTTGTTAAAAAATTCAATTAAGCTAATAATAAAAATAAAAATGAGGTACTTTAATAATGTAAAGGTGACATTATGCCAATACAAGTGATTAACAGTAAACCCAAATCATTTCATCAAATTACTTTTGAGCAATGACATAAAATCAAAGGCACGCCTGTGACTAGCTTAACCTCCTACCATCTGTTTTATGATTCCAACCCTCTTAATCTACTCTGTCAGGTTTGGTTTCTTTGTGTGTGTACATGATCATATAGGTGATGTGTGGAAATACATGAAAGCCAGAAATTGATGCTGGATGCCTTCTTCAACTCTGTCCACAATAACACTTTTTTTTTCCCCTGTGGGTGTGGCAGGGGCTTCTATCCAAGGACTGTCTCACTGGCCCCAGCTCAGATCACTTCAATGCTAAACCTTAGGAGCTGGAAGATGGCTCGGCAGTTAAAGGCATTTGCTGTTCTTGCAGAGAACCTGGGTTCAATGCCCAGGACCCACAAGGTCACACATGACCACCTCTTACTACAGTCCCAGGGCATCTGATACCCTCTTCTGACCTCCTTGGACACCAAACATACACACGGTGCACATACATACAGGCAAAATACTCTTACACATAAAGTAAAATGATACCAAAATACTAAAATCCAAGATACTAAAGTTAGTGTAGAAACAGCCAAAATTTCAATTTCTACATCCTATATCATTCCCCACTCCTCCCAAGTGTAACCCCCATTCTGAAGCGAGTTTGATTATTTTCCATACTTACGCTTACAAAGAGTAAGAAGTATCTTTTGTTTCCTTTTAGATTTTTTGTAAATGTATCACACTAGAGTAACATTCTGCAACTTAACTTTCATTTAATGTTTCTGAGATACGATAAAGTCAATGTACGGAAATACCTAATCCATTTAATTACTAAAACCATTCCTTCCTATGATCATACAATGACCTTCTGCATTCACTCAATCAGCAGAAACAGGTTACTTCTAACTTCCCTCTAACAAAATGGTGTAGGGCTGGAGAGGAGGCTCAGAAGCTAAGAGCATTTGTTGCTCTCACAGAGGACCCAGGTTCTGTCGTAGCACCCACCCGGAAGCTCACAGCCATCTGTAACTCCAGTGCTGGGAGATAGAGCCATGCGTTCTTCTGGCCTCCACAGACACCAGGAACACATATGGTACATACATATATATATACATACAAACAAACACGTGACTATAAAAATCATGAATTTTTAAATGGTGCAATAAACACCTTGGTATCTGTGTAGGAGTTTCTTTAGGACCAGAGAATAAATAGCTTCAATTCTACTGCACATTCCATATACATTAAAACACAAGCTTTATGTGTATGTATCTAAGCATGATGCCTCATGATTGGTATTTACCTTTTCAATCCAAAGTATCAGCAAAAGCATCTCAATATCGTCATTTAAACTTACTGGAACATTACACAATGAGTCATAACCTTTAATGCATTAAAATCCAAATACACTCGAGTTAGTACAATATGACTCTGTCTCTGAAATGGTAAAGGAAAGCCACAGCCCAGTTTCTAGACTCAACAATCTACATGTCAGATGCTCAGAAAATAGCAAACCAAGAAACTTTTCATCAGTGTGGTTTGTAAGTTTTTTTTTTTTTTTTAATTTTAGCTACATTCTACTTCTTAAGCTCTAATATAGTTACCTCTGCTCAGAACAGCGAAGGATTCTGGTTAAAGACACATAGTTTCCTTCAACAGTCCCTTTGCTCACAGTTGGAACAGATTTTCTGCAAGCCACATATAAGGCACATGCTAACCAATGAAGATCATTTCCCTGAAAAAGAAAACAGAGCTTTAGCTAATGGCCTCTATATGTTTCAGTATAAGACTTCTCACACTAATATTGAGAGTGATATTTCTATGATGGCCCTAGCCCATGTCCTCTTCCATGCATGGCAGGGTGTTTTATGGCCCTTTACCTGATTACCTACTAATACACAGGTAGTGCAATTTCAAAGGTCACGAAGGGCAATGTCAATCCCACCTGGCTCCATCTTTGAGGATGTGTCCCTTGAGAGTCATAAGCCACCACAGAAAACGTGTGACCACCTTCAGCTGTCATGCTGAGAGAGAGACAACATGGCAGTGGCCAGTTAGGGGCCCTGCCTCGCTGAGCTGTGTTGAGCTGTGCCCATCTTGTTGCTCAAGGCTTCCAGGTGAGACAACAGTTATCTTGATGCAGATACATGGCATCTCCATCATACTGCCTGACTTCCCAAACCACAGCCTGGTAGCCTGGCTTTCAGCATGGATGCTAGGATCCAAACTCAGGTCCCCATGCTTGCAGGGCAAGTACTTTATCCGTCAAGTTCTCTCCCTGACCCTTAAGCACGGCTTTGAGAAATGGTTTCATGAGCTGTTCGGTTTTGAGGATGGTTTTGATTTTTGTTTCTGTTTTAGCACTGCTCGGCATTAGAACTCAAGACCTCACTCGTGATACACTCTCGGCTGCAGTGCAATCTTAACCCCACACTGTCACAATCTTCCCCATTATATGACCCTGAGGTAAACTGAGCTTTGAAACTACTGAATTATTCTGGCATCAAGATCTTTTAGGAAGAATACTGGCAAGCAGTTATAATGTCATTTTTGTTCTAAACAAGTGTTTAAGGTAGATGATCTACTGTAGTCTATCTAGTTTTAGAGAGAATTTTAACTACATCACACAACCCTCCCCCAAAGTCTTACACATTAGAGTTTTATAATGCTTGAAGGATAAAGGAGATAGAGACAAGCTTTGAGGCCAGGTTCCTCATTAGCTCTAGAAAAATATTTATTAAAAATCCGTAACAGTCATCATGGGACTGAGGAGGCAGCTTAGCTGTTAGAGGGCTTCCCTGGCATGCTTAAGGTCTTGGGCATTAATTGAATATGATGGTCTACTCTTATAACCCCAATTGGCATGAGGATCAGAAGTTCAATGTCACCCTCAGCTACACCCTCAGCAACTTCAAAGCCAGGTAGCAGTATATTAAGACCCTGTCTCCAAAATAAATTGTGTGTGTGGCGGGTCATTTCAAATTCACAGTCCATGGCCACATAAGCCAAATAGAACTGCTGTTAAATCCTGCCTCTGCCACACATTCGAGAGCACACTGTGGGCAAACTACTTCAGCCCCGAGGTTTCTTTTTCTTAGCTGACCACTGTCAGAATTAAATGAGCTACAAGGATTCAGAAAACAGGGCTGGAGAAATGGCTCACTGGATAATAGCAGTAGCTGCTCTTCTAGGGGACTCAGGTTTCATTCCCAGTACCCACATGGTGGCTCATAAACGCATAATTACAGAACCAGGGAAGATACCCTCTTCTGGCCTCTTCAGGTTCCAACCTGCATTTGGTGCACAGACATACATGCAGGCAAAACATTTATACACATAAAATAAATTTTTAAAAAAAGAATGCAGAAAAAAATCGAGACAATTCTACAGCCAACGCTAAATATTAAATATCAGGTGAGCTTTATTTTCTTCTGAAAGCTTTCAGAACACTGCGGGCCCACATCAGCATTTCTGGCTATAAACTCAAGTCAGGGAGTTTTAGGTTTTGTCCACCGCTTTATTCTCAGTACGTAGAACACTGTGGCAAATGACAGGTACTCAGGAAACAGTTCACTCTTACCCCCACACAAGTAGAATGAATTTAAAATGATAATAATTTACTAAGCATCTATTAAATGTCACTTGAATATATGACACCAGGCTTCACATGACGTGGTTGCTGTGAATCGAAGCCTCTGCTGTGTTGTGATAATGCTTGTTCTAGCTCATTTATTTATAGGGCCATCTCGAGGATGAAGAAAGAGCTTTTCTGCACACATACACATTGCCTTAGTTAACCTTTAGGAGAGCACTCTGAAGTGGGCACAAATATCTCCAGCTTACACACAATAAAACTGAATTTCACAGTGGTTAAAAACTTGTCCTCATTCACTCAGATCTATGTCTAAGGCCGTGGTATTTCTTTTCTGTGAGTATAACAATGGGGAGGAGGAATTCGATGTGTGAACAGCGCAACAAACAAACAAACAAACAAACAAACCGACTTAGCAGAATGATGCAGGCACAACCACCGTATTATAGTTAACACCTTGCTTGGCCTTTGAATCGTGGGCCTCCTTGCTCTGCCCCTTCTATAAGCTACACATAAAATCAAAGGGCCGCACGCACAGGCAGCTGATAAACAATCCGGACTTCCGTGTCACTTCCCATTGGCCCATGCAGGGGAGGTGCCTGCAGAGTTGACAGGCACTGGTTCGGATGGCCATTTTTGTCAACCGCAAGCTCCGTCCCCCAAACGGGACACAACAAGCCTATATACCTGGATGACAGCCAAAAAGAGTGCCCGAGCTCAGCAACAGATGTGTCTACACCCGGTTTTTTAAATCGCCGGGGAGAGTAACAAACCTTAAGCCGTTCTCATTCGTAAGCAAGCCCGAAACTTAACGTGTCTCCTCTGACGGCTGCAAAGCCAGGGCAGAGGCAACGGTGCGGTGCAAACGACAAGGGACCCCAGAGCCACCCTGAGTCCCCGACCTCCGCGGATGGTCTGCGCACGCACCTCCAGCGTGTAGCTCTCGCTCATGCTGCGGTAGCTGCTCCAGGCCTCGGCGCGCGCCGCCTCGTCCATGTTGAGGCGGCTGCACAGCTCCTCGAACCGCTGCTGGATCTGATGGCCCGGGGACCCCGCGGGCTGAGCGCCGTCCGCGGCGTCGCCATCCTCCTCCTCTTCCTCCGAGCTGGCTGCGGCCGGAGGAGGAGGCGGCGGTGACTGGTTGCCTCCAGAAGCCATCGCTCACCCCAAGGCCGCGGTTCTTCAGATGCGCTGAGGGCCCGGGCCCGCAGCCATTCAAACCGCGAAGCGCCTGCCCGTCAGCAGCCCGCACCGCGACTGTGTCGCCCTCTGAGAGTATCGGTCCCGCGCAGGCACCCGTAGGTCTGAGCACAGCCTGCCGGGAAATGTAGTCTCTGCCGGAAACTCAGGGGGACCAAAAGTCGTGGAGGCAGCAAGCGTGTACTTCATTTAGGGGCGAATGAACGCGCCCTCTCCCGTTTTAAGTATCTCTCAATAGTGAGACCGTTCAGAAGGCTCTTATGAAGAGAAAAGGACTAAGAACCATCTACAGGAGAAGCTTAAGAATTCAAGGTCTTCTCACAAACACTTCCTCTTCACCTAGAGGTCCTCAGAATAGTAAAGATAAAAGGTCCAAAGTAAAGATAATAGCTTGCTTCTGTTACTGAGATAAACACTGACTGAAACCAACTCGGGGAGGAAAGGGCTTATTTCATCTTGGACTTTACAGTCCATCATTGAGGGATGCTAAAGCAGGACGCTGCTTACTTGGCAACCTCTCTTGTGTGCTTGGCTACTTTTCTAATACAACCCCCCCCCCCCCCCCCCGCCAACCTCCCTAGGGAGGGCCCACAGGCCAGTCTAACAGAGAGGATCCCTCAAGCCAGGCCCCTATGTTAACACTAACTGTGGCAAACACATATTGGACTAAGGATCGATCTCATTAACCAAACAAACCCTGCCCCCCAAAAAACAAAAACCAAACCAAACAAACAAACCCAAAAAAACCCCTCAACCAAATAATCACGAATGTGTTTTCTAAATTAACTTAAAATTTATATTAGCTATCACATTGCAGAATTGACATCTTGATAACACCCCTAATTTCCAGACCAGGCAACAGGAAATACAACCAAACATGGTGGCAGTGTAGACTGAGCCTGCTCAGAACCTGAAATTTGGGGAGCTGATCCTTTGACATTTATAACAGAAGTTCAGGACAGGTTGCCAAGTTTATCCAGGCCACTGAATAAAGTCAAGACTTGAGACTCCACTATGCATATTAGGAGAGGAAGGTACCTGAATGAGAAAACAAACAGAGGAAAGAAAGGAACGTGACTGCTCCTAGGTATGGTGGAGGAGAAAGCTTCCTATAGATAAAAGGAATATCAGGAAGGCGAAGGGATTGATGGGAGAGGGGAGCCAGGTGCTAGTAAATAAAATGTCTGTACTATGTAGTGAAGAGCCGCCAGCCCCCTGGACTGGAGAATTCAGGGTAGGGGACTGGCTATGCCATTGGACATGCAACAGGTAGGGGCTGAGGGATACAAGGAGAAGCTGGAGTGCAGGTCCACGTTCATATGTTAAGGAGGCACCTCGGCCCTTTGTCCCAGGTTTGAAACTTGACAGGACCCAAGTGGCTAGCAGCAATATCAGTGATTTGAGGTGTTATAAAGCTACTCAGTCTCTAAGCTTAGATGTGAAGGGAGAGTGTACCGATTAATGTATTTTTCTTATCCAAAGAATTTGTTCTTGGAAAAGAAACTTTCAAGGTACATTGCATGGCGGAGAAGAGAATCTAGTAGAAATAAACACAATGACAAGTGCTGGGAAGCTTCTCAGTGGAAAAAACAAATGAAAAGCAAAGCTAAACAAACAAACGAACAAAAACTCCCCCTCACTTGAGCTCCCCTAGGACTCGTGTTTAGAAGGTGGCGGGTGGATGTTAAATGCCAGGAGTGGTGGGTTGGCTTGTCATCTCAGCAGTGGGGAGACATAAGCAGGTGGAGTCCTGGGGCTTGCTGGCCACCGAGAAACAGATCTGAAAAGGAGAGAGGCCTAGAGAATGACACTGGAGGCCTCCACACACACATGCACAAACGTGAACACATATACAAGAGCATTCAGACACATGCACACACAATACCAACCCAAAGGATACTTGCTTCTATATAGGTCACAAGGACCTTGGATTTAAGACATCATCCATTAGCCATTTCAGCAGTCTTGTGGGCCGAAGAGATAGCTCAGTGGTTAAGGGCACTGGCTGCTCTTCCAAGAACCTGAGTTCAATTCCCAACAACCATGTCCGGCTCACAACCACCTGGGTCCAGCTCCAGGGGAATCCACACCCTCATGTGCCCTCAGGAACAGGTGCATACACACACACACGTGTATATACACACACACACACAAACACACAATTTAAAAAGTAAACAAAATGATAAAACCAATTCTCAATTGTGATGTTTCTCAGTGAGGGGTCACTCAGCTGACTCTCAAGTGGCCTGGTTTGTTATGTTTAAAGATCTGCGTGTCGACCTGAAATAAACTGTTCAGACCAAGAGAGTAAAAGAGCATTACCCTCTTCCATGTCCCCTCTCTGTCATAAATAGCTGTCCTGCCTCAAGCCTTTCAAGTAATGACTAGATTTTACAGTTTTGTGTATTAGCATATGTTAAATACACTTAATGGGTATGATACTTCTAAACCTGAACAGAGTTTAATGATACTCCCTCCACCTCCACCCCTGTTTACTCTTTTGTCTCCCAGCACTCCTGTCTATCCCCTTCCACTTCCCAAATAGCTCCCTTTTATCTTCTGCCTTTATTTCATGACCCTGTGAGTTTAATTAGGGCATCTCACAGGAGAATGGGGGAAGGGCTATATACAGGGACATAAGAAACTTACCAGTGGCTAATCCACAGAAGAAAATGACCTCTGAAAGGGTGGAGCCTGTGAACTGGCTCAGGGCATCCTTTAACTAAATGCCAGGACTCTCCTGCATGCTGCCTTCTCACAGCCCTTTGCTGTGTCTGCAGACTTCCAGTATTTGGGCTGCCCTAGCTCCTCCCACAGCCCTTCTCCTGCTGCCTCTTGCTTCCTGTCTTTGACCCCTTCTTAAACTTATGTTGTAAAAAGTTATTAATATTTACTATGGGTTTAACTTCTGGTATCGCTGCTGTTAATCCTCAGCAGCTGTAAAACCAAATCACCACACAGAGACTGGTGTTTTTAGTTAACCTAGAACACAATGCTGGGCAATATTTACTCCCTCCTAAACCTCCATGCCCTCAGTTTCCTAACATTTAGATTTCCCACATTATACTTGCTTTTTGTGAAATCTTAGGTCTGGTTCATGCTCCAAGTCCTCCAAGCTCTCCTCCTGCTCTGCTCTCCTCGTGCACCCCTCTCCTCGAGCTCCTCCTCCTTCTTGCCCCTTCCTGTTCCCTAGCTCTTCCCCTCTTTCCTGTCCTCTGGCCCCTCCCATTGCACAACATTGTATCTAGTTGCTTTATTTGTGTCCTGTTTACACAAGAGTTGAGACAGGATGCTTATAGTGAGTATCACAATGCAATATCCAAATTGAAACCAGAGAGTTGGGGGTGGGGAAATCAGCATTTGAATTAACAAGGGTAAGGCATATACATTTTAAAAGAACATTATACCAACAAACCTATCTGACCCACTGCCATGCTTGATATAGTCTAGATTACAGGCCGTTAAGCTCCGGTGGTTTGGTCTGAATGTATGTCTGTGTGAGGGTGTCAGAACTTGGAGCTAGAGACAGTTGTGAGCTGCCACTCGGGTGCTGGGAATTGAACTCCGGTCCTCTGGAAGAGCAGTCAGTGCTCTTAATCACTAAGCCATCTCTCCAGTTCCTCAGTTTGTTTTCGTATACAACCCAAGACCATTTTTCTAGGGGTGCCACCACCCTAGGTCTGAGCCCTCCCACATCAGTCCACATTCAATAAAAAGCCTTCGCAGACTTGCCGACAAGGCAATCTGATGGAGGCAATTCCTCAGCTGAGATCCCTTCTTTCCAGATATATTTAGGTTTGTGACAAATTGGCAAAACCGACCAGCACAAGTATGTAAGAAAACTACATCAAGTCATAGACAGAGACTGGCTGCTGGACAGGAGACAAAATGAAAAACACAAGTCCATGAAAACAGTCACAAAGCACTCTGACAAGAGATTTGGAGAACACATAATATGATTGCATTTACTCAGCATTAATGCCAACCGAGTTTATTAATAAGAAATACAGCATCCTATATACTTTTAGCAGGGGAAAATGGCCATACACATATATGCATATGTGTATGTATAGGTGTATGTGTATGTTTAGGTGTTTAGGTGTTTTGCCTACATTCATGACTATGCACCATATATATGTCTGGTGCTCATGGAAGCCAGAAAAGCTCAATGGATTCCCTGGGACTGAAGTTTCAGAGGGTTGTGAGCCACTGTGTGGGTGCTGGGAATTGAACTCAGGTCCTATGGAAGAGTAGCCAGTGCTCTTAATCACTGAATCCCCTAATCGCTGTCTATTGCTGTAACAAAGACACCATGACCAAAAGCAACTTGGGGAGGACAGGGTTTGTATATTCCAATAACAGTCGATCAGCAAGGGAAGCCAAGGCAGGAACTGAAACAGAGGCCACAGAGGAATGCTGCTTACTGTTCATGGCTTGTTCTATTTCTTATACAAGCCAGGACCACCTATCCAAGGATGGCACTGCCCACAGTGGGCTGAGCCCTCCCATATTAATCACTAATCAGGAAAATACTTCAACAGACTTGCCTACAGGCTAATGTAATGGAAGTATTTTTTTTTTTTTTTAATTGAGGTTCCTTTTTCCCAGATAACCCTAGCTTGTGTGATCTAGAGAAGGGTTTGATGTCTTAGGATCTGGTCAAGGAATGATTGGCCAGTATCATTGTTCTAGAGGCATGTGAGAGTTAATCACAATTTTTGGAAGGAAAAAATGTTGAGTAGCCATTGAAGAAGGCAGAGAGACTGAACGTGTGGAGCAGAAGAGGAAATCTTGCTAGAGTGATAAGAGGGATCGACCTTGGCTATAGCCACCTAGATAATGACTTGGAACATAGCAGTGTATAGAAAGAGCAAGTGGCAGCTCTGGTGTGGAGGAAAAGTTCTCATTAGGGAATAGACCAGAAAGGCAAGGTGTTGAGTATGGGGGCCAGAAGAGTGGGGTTTTAACTTTCCTGAAAGCCCTCATGAGGCAGGAGAGAATCAAGACAAGAGACGGGTTTAGGTGTGATCAGTTAGTATGCCTGTGTCAAGTGATGTCCTGGGGGTCCTCTGGAGCCCAGGACTTGGAGGACACTGTACATTATGTACTTTAAGACTGTGGTGAAGTACAGGCACTGTAGACTGAGCCTGAGGAGGACTATGGCACACACACTAACTATGAGCTATTTTCCTAACATGAACAGAGGAGACATCAAGCACAGAATTGTACCTCTACTTAGAGCCAGAAAAATCAGTTTTGATGAAAGAATAGAGCATTTAAAAATATTTTTTGTAGCGAGGTGTGGTGGTGCACGTCTTTAATGCCAGCACTCCGGAGATAGATCTCTGTGAATTCCAGGACAGCTGGGGCTGTAACACCAAGAAACCCTGTCTCAAAAAACAAATTCTCTCTATATATAGTGTGTGCACTATATAAAACTACATATATATACACACATATGTATACATATAAATAACAGATGTTACATACACATTTTATATATGCATAACATGCACATATATATTGTGAGTGTACACTTGTGTGTGTGTATGTGTGCCTAAGTGTATGTATATGCAGCGTGTGCATATAGAAGACAATGCCTGAGCCTGAGCCTCTGCAACTGGAGTTCAAAGCAGTTGTGAGCCACCATGTGGGTGCTGGAAACCGAACTCGGGTCCTCAGCAAGAGCAGCAAGTGCTCTTAATTGTTGAAATATCTCTGTGGCCCAAGAATAGAGCACCTTGAAGATTTTTTGTTTTCATGGCTTTCAAGAAAGGATTTGCATGAGGGGACATAGACAAGGGTGAGCTTAAGTTATCAAAATCACTCCTTTTTGCGCACTTTAAAATGTGGGTCTGTGATTGTGGTCCATAGTTTCACCAACCTGAGCTCGGTTGTATTACTGCTCCAATTAAGTTTCTCTCATGTCTCATCTTGAGTACTCTCTGGAAAAGCCACTTTATCTTTGACAGGCAACACCACTTTAGTTATTTTCTGGAGTCTCACAGTTGTTGAAGTCGACCTAGTGAGGCCCCCTTTAAGCCATTTGAAGCTGGTCAGCGGAAAGAGCGAGCCAGCACAGGTTAACTGCTTCATGGAGTGCTGTACACACTAGATTTCATTTACACACTTTTCTGCTGGTGGTTTAAGGTCATGTTAAAAAAGATCAAAAGTTAACATTCCTCCTCTTCCCACTTAAGTCATTTGAACTCCGTCTACAGGGGATAGTTGTAGCGACTTCTAAAGATCCACTTGCTCTTTTCATTAGTCCCCTGCCAGTCCTTCCATCTGCATGGATGAGTCAGGATCTTGCTGACATGTGGCTTCCTTGGAAAGACTTGTTCCTCTGGTGACTCTTCTAAAAAGGTCCTATCATCTCCTGGTTCCTGGCTGCCCTTGGAAGGCAAGAGTCAAACTACCAGCTGTCCTTTTAGACCTTTAATCCTCATTGGTTTAGGGCTCCAAGCTCTGGTTGTTGAACACCCAGAAGGAAAGTTTTACCATTACTGAAGGAGTGTTGGATTTTATTTTTAGCTTTTATATAACATTTAGACATTGCTTAGTCAAAAACAGACTAATGATTTGATTTTAAGACTCTGTTCTCTACATAGTTAAAAGCCTGACAAACTTTGCCCAAAATATGACAAAAACATTTTTTGTTGTTTTTCAAAGCCATTTTTATAAATGGTGCCAAGAGCAGATCAATATCTTAAGAGCCTCATTGTTTTAATTTTTGTTTATGTACATAAACATATGAGGATGTATGAGTTACAGAGGTCAGAGGTTAACATGGGGGAGTTGGTTCTTTCTCCATATGGGCCCGGGATTACTGTCAGCTTTCCTAGCAGGTGCCTTTCCCCATCTTCCTTTATGTGGAGTTTAAAGCTGTACATTTCCATTTGCTTCGTCTATGCTGTATATTCATTCTTTTTTTTTTTCTTAATCTTCTTTAAGACCACTTTTTTGACCCATTGGTTATTTAGGAAACTAATGTTTAGCTTTTACATATTTGTGAATTTCAAAGCTTGGGAGGATGGTTTAGGAACAGCTCATACTGATCTCAGACGTCTAGTTCTTGTGCATATGCACCCCAGACAGGAATGTGCACCTACACTTTCACCACACACGTACACAAACGCCTAAAAACTGCCGAAGGTGGTGGCAAGGACTCTACAACCCGTCACTGCAGTGTGGGCTACCTAGTGAAACTGTTTCAAAACCCACCCAAGCCAACAGCAAACAAAATACTTGCACATTAAAAATAAAGAGGCTTGATGGTAGAGCACACACACAGCACGTGCAAAGCTCTTGGTTTCATCCGCAGCAATTCGAGCACCACACACAAAAGGCAAATTGAGAAAAATAGCTATTTAAATGCCAGTGCTACAGAACCCAGACAGTGAGCCCACAGCAGAAGGGAATTTATATCACCACTAATCCACAAATTTTACCTAGTAAAAAAAGATTTCCAGAAATGAGGAATAAAATGAAAGACCGAGGCTGGAGGATCACAGTGAGTTTGGAACCAGCCTGAGCAATATATATTCTTTGTGTGTTTAAATATTTATTTATTATGTATACAATGTTCTGTCTGCGTGTGCACCTGCATGCCAGGAAAGAGCAACAGGTATCTTTGTAGATGGTTGTGAGTCACCATGTGGTTGCTGGGAATTGAACTCAGGACCTCTGGAAGAGCAGCCAGTGCTCACAACCTCTGAGCCATCTCTCCAGCCCCCAATGTACATTCTTTCTTTCAAGCCAGCCACTTGTATATAGGCATGAGCCAACACAAGCAGCCATGAATCAACCCCACTCTTAGGCACCTCAGTGAGTGTGAGCGCTCTGGGTGATTCTTTGTTTTTGGAGACAGTTTCTTTATAGACCAGGCTGGCCTCAAATTCAGAAATCCGCCTGGCTCCACTGCACCCAGCCACTATGGCTGATTCTTACCTTGTACTACTGCCCCTCCCCCCAGATTTTCTAACATGCATGTCTTATTTTTCACCAAGGAAAAGAACAATTAAAAGAAAATATATCAATTTTTGCTTAGGAATTAGGCAGTTTGTTTACAAAACTTTGTTAAGCTTTGTTAAGGAACTGGGATTAATGGATGAATATTCCTGATGGCAGTAAAAATCGAGTGAGTTTCTCTATGAATTTGGCAACATAAACTTAAATCCTTAAATAGAAAGGAAGCAGGAAGTGTGTTACTATAGCTCAGTGACAGAGTGCTTGTCTGGCATGTGCAAGGCCCTGGGTTCAATTCTCAGCCCCTCAAGTAACAGAAAAAGGAGGCATATTGGTGCTAGAAATTAAGCAAATTAATGAGGGATGAATGGAAAGGTTTGATTTCTACACTGCAGGATCCCTTTACAGATGTCAGTAATTTATGAACAGGACACTAATATTATGTACCATCATTTAATATAAAAATGTATGCTTTTTCTCTAATGCCACAAAGTAAAAGTCTTAGAATAAGAGAAATTTATTCTTCAGGATTGAGGCTGGAAGTAAAATCATATCAAGGTGGTGGCGGTGTGTTCCAGGGTGGTCTTGAAGCAATCTGCTCCTCCCTCTCCTGCTCCTAGCAGTGGTCTCAGTCCTGGGTGTTCTTGGCCAGCAGTCACTAAACTCTTCCCATCTTCCGTGCTGTGCTTGTCTTTGTTCTGCCCTCTGCCCGAAAGGACACCCTAAACCAGTATGACCATTATTAAATCACAATTACCCTTTCTTCGCAAAATCTGAAATGTCACTTCATATACACATATGTACAGTATGTGTTTTCTCAAAAATATCCAAGTCAGTGCAGCTGCAGGTGTTCAGGGTAATGAAGGCACAGGACCCAGTTTTACCTCCATAATGGGAGATGCTATTTGTTAAATGCTTCCAAAACACACTGCCCCAAATGGCACCAAGTCAGAAAAACTTCTTATGGCCAAGAGCTAATTATTGGTTTCCAAAATAAAGTCCTGTAAGGGGTGAGGTTTGTCCTTTTTAGTCCTTCTGAAAGTTTTAGGGGTAAAAGGACAAGAAAAGGAAACACAATGTTAGGGTGGAGGCAGCTCTAGAGACAGGGGCTTAACACTTAAGGCTCCAAAAGAGCTATTTCCTTTTTATGCAGACACCAGTGTCAGTGAACAATGAACTGAAAGTGAAAATCTGACACTTAAGATGCTATTGTAGATGTAGAGAAATTCCCATACACTTGTACATCACTGAGCCCGACTTTGGGGCCAGCCTGGGTGACACACCCACCAACACCATGAGCATGTCTTGTAAGGCACACAGCGCCTTTGAAGATTATAACTATTCTTTTATAGCCAGAGTGAGATAAATTATATGTAAAAGTCAAGTGAAAAGTATTGTCATGTACGGAGGCTGACATCATGGGTAGTCAAAGAATATGTTTAATAAAAAATAATTAAACTTCCATTTGCTCTATAGAACATCATAGAAAGTAATTTAATAAATTACAAATGACTTTTTAAGACGTTTGCTCAACTACAGAAAGCAAATTTAGACTACACAAAACACAACTGGTAAATATTGCAAATGTCCAAAAGAAAAATTGGACTAAGACTTGAATCATGAAACCTGAAACGAGGGCTAAAATACAAGGCAACACCAGCTATAATTCTTTCAGTAACTACCAACACATACTGGGATATCCTTTCAACCGCAACTTTAGGATTATGTAATTCCATCAATTCTTTTCTTATAACCCTTAACTTTACATTTCCGTATCTGCATGTTTCTCTTAGCTGACACCTGGACCATCTTTCCCCCAATCATTCTACAAAGAAATGTCTTGAAACCCAAGAGACCGCTTAAAGTTAACCTAGCATTAATGCTCTGAAAACTGTAACTGCCTTATTATATATAGAAAGAGAATCACTAGGATGTTACCCAAATTTATTAGACCATAATTAGGAAAATACTTTATCTCATAGATTTTGCTATAAATTAGATTTTAATGACAAGATCTAAGTATTTTTTTAACCTCATTTTTCTTTTAATTGGGAAAGAGAGGAATAAAGATCATACGGGCAGACCTAGAGGAAGTAGGGGATATGGGTGGTGCTGACACTCCACTGGCAAACCAAGGTAACTGTCTGAAAAACTTTGGCTATCTCACAGGTGTGTTCTAGTTAAACAAAAGTGCAATACTGCAAAGGGAACACACAATGTATGTAACACATCACCTTCGTGATGAAGGATCACTACCCACTGTTCCTGGATGGGCATTACGGGGACTATTGCTAAGACGTTGCATAAAGAACTATCAATTCAAAGTACTACTTTGAGAAAATACAAAAATTAATAATACAATTCCAATGGAACTTACATAATTTGGTAAATACATATAACATTGTCTAATAATGGGTTACATTTTTACATACAGAAACATAATTTACTGGTAAAGGTCTTGGGAAACCCAGTATAATAGCTTAGTCTGTGACAAACAACAACAGCTCTATTAAAACACACTGGAAGTTAGTTTTCTCAGAGGAAAGAACTGCGGTACCCCTCCCAAATTTACCACCTTGCAAACTTTAGCATGATTTAGACACCAGGAAAATGCTAATATTTATCTCTCCTTAGTATGTCTAAGTCCGTTCTAATTGTTTCCAATGTATATAAAGGTAAACCTTGAACCTCTACCTTGTCAGAATGATAGCAGCTTTAGCAGGAGAAATGATATCACAAATCAAATACCAGACACATTGTACATGATGAAGGATTTTAAGGAACAGAACAGAGCCTTGGACTTCATAGGTATAGTCTGTACATCTTTTTGAGATTAGTCAAAGTGCATTTTCAAAGTGGGCAGCTCAGCATTTATTATAAACTGATAGCCCAACACTGACTCTGGGTAACATGCTGTTTTCTTACTCCTAGAAACGCAATTAATTCAGACTATCTGCATATTACTTGACTACTATTACCTGTTATTTTGGAATATTTCTAGGACATAAGACACAAACAGAAACCTATACAAATAAAGCAAACAAACACTTTCCTGTACGTGAAGGGCGCTGTGTTGAAAGTTCTCAGTGGTGTTTCATGAGTTTGCCTTTCTGAACCCTGGAAACAAGACATTATTCATCTGAGACATAATTATTTTTAATAGGAGGCCAAACTTGGAAAAGTTTTAATGTATGTGTACAGGGTACCAAAGCCATATGACACAAGATTATTTTATGACTTCATTTTCACTGATTTCTGAGTTAAGCTCAGTAAAATGCAAGTCATTTTCCTTGCCAGATTGACATGATATATAGGATGTATTTAAAAACCCCTGAAAACAAGCACAGAATTAGAAACGAATGTAAACTTCCTAAACTAACTCAGCTGAGGTAACAGGTAGCCAGATAAATTGGCTGATTGGGAAACTTATTTCTTCTTTAAAACATACTTGTACCTGAATTGGAAACATCAGCAGTGCATCATGACACTAGAGCATTTTTATGTAATTAAAGCAATGGATGGTGATGTAGAGTCTACAGCTTTCATGACATTCATTAGCTGCCCAAATTATTGCTGAGTTTTGATCTGTAAATTATAAGTGTCAAGGAGGCTGTAAAACTATATTCAAATTAAATCAGTAATATGCATAAAGTATTCTGTGTTCACTGCAAATATATTAAATATACAACTCTTATTGAGCATCATTTTCATAAAATTAACCCCCAACAAAATTATAATGCCTTTTGTTGTAACTTTATACGTGTATGTATCTGATAGTACATCCGAGTTCAGAAACTTATGGATCTTAAGAAATAGGACATGCAAAACATCTCTGAAAGCAGTTTGCACTTCTAAACAAACAACTGAAATGTTCTGTCAGTAAATTATTGATGCACTCAACACCAGGATATTTACAGTTAGCAATTAAAGAAAAGGCGGAACCAGTTCAGCGTGAGGTGCAGAGACCCCAGTCAATCTTCATTGCTTGAGTCTGAATCTTCAGATGATGATGATGTGCTTTCAGACCCGGAAGAAGCTCTCTCTGAGCCCTCATCTGTGCTGTTTTCATGGAGAGGACTAGGCTCAGTTCCCTCCTTCTCTTCCTGATCTCTAACTCTGCAATCTTCTTCCTTTATTTCTACTGACTTAGATGACCCTAAGTCACTATTTTTGTTTTTCTGTACATCAAGAGTATTGGACTGAGACAAGGTTGGAATATGAAGATTAAGGCCTGGAGTGAGCAGCATCCCTGGGTAAAGTATGTTAGACAGCAAGAGAGGGTTAAGAGCTAGGGGCTTGGCAGCTGCAGCTGGACTCAATGCAGCTGAGGAGGAAGCTGAAGGAGAACCTGGCACACAGCCTTCTCCTCCATTCTCTGAACTTTGGCTCTCTGTCCTTTCTTTTTTTCCTTCTAGCTCCTTAGAGTCATTTCCTTTTTTTTCTTCAGCCCCAGATTCTGCAGTCTTTGACAGGAGTCCTCCCATGCCTAGCAGATTTGGTAACCCAGCCATCCCTGACAACAGCATGGGGAACATAGCAGCCATGTTTTTAGTTTCTCCTCCAGAAGGAAGACCAGCAGGCATGCCCATCAAGCCTGCGGTCACTTGCAGTGACTGCAGGTTCTGTAGATTTTGTTGTAAGGCCTGAAGAGCTGTGAGATCCACTCCTGGGAGTAGTCCATTGGCCAATAAGGGATTGCCTGGCACACTGCTAGCAGGAGCAGTTGCTATTGGAGCCTTGGCAATTCCACTTTTAGGCCTTCTCCCCCGCCTGCTTACTTCTTCCCTCACAACAGGACCAGTGAGAATACGTTCATACATACTTTCTGGAAGAAATCCCTAGAAACAATAATACACATTCATTAACGATAGCTACATGAAGATAAAATCAATACCAAATAGCTTATCAAATAGCCTAGTAAGAGGTAATTATTCATAAACCTAACCTGTATTGCTGCTATTATGAAAGAGGTGACTTTAAACAAAGTTGTGGCTTCAACCAGCTATCCCCCCTCACATTTTTTTCAATCATAGGAAACAGAATGGAAGGAGGCATTTAATTTTCTTTATAAAGCTTAAGTTTTATGACAGGACACTTAAGAAACAAAGAAATTTTATCAAGGGTATTTTCATGACCCTTTCTTTGTACATACCACCACTTGTTCAAATCCATCTGATCTATAACTAAAGGAAGGACAGGGGAACTAAGCAAAAGGTTGAGGTTAAATCGAGATGCTTCAAATCAGCCTTGACTGTCACTTTGAGAATAAGGTAAACAGAGCCAAGACACAAAGGTCCACTCAAAAGGGCAAAGACGTTATGACCCATTACTATCTGGATACCATGGGGTCTTCGATGCACGTGTACACATCTATCACTGTAAATGTTTATGACAGTCATAAGGCTTCATGAAGTTATATTATATCCAAAAAAGCATGGTTCTATATTTGGTGTATAATCACTAAAATTACATATTTGTGATGAGCAGTTAAAAAAAAAAAAAAGAAAGATCAGGGCTTAATATCTGGCTGAGAACAGCAGTGGTACCTGCTGATAGAGCGTGGTCAAGGCAAATGACCATCTGTGCTGCTTTCATATAATTCTCCTAGGATGTTCTGGGATAAAAAAAATTCTTCAAAGTTTATTTTATGACCTCTGCAATAGCACTGTTTAGTAGAAATGCAATGGAAGTCACATATGTAGTTTGTAATTTCCTAGTGGCCACATAAATTTTAGTAATCTAGACTAATTAAAAAAACATGATCTAAATATTTTCACTTCATAATGCAATGTATAAAAATTGAGATGTGTTATACTCTTTTTTCTGAACTAAATTTTTGAAAAGTGTGTATTTTACACTAAGCACACCTTGAGCCATGTGCTTAGCAGCCACAGCCTGTGGAGGTGCAGATGTAGTCTAAGGACAAATCTAATCTTGTTTGGTTTTAAGTGGCCAACTTCCTTTTCTCTTCAAAAGCACTGTGGCTCACCACAGAAAGTACAGCAATAAATACAAAGAGAACAGAACCATGTTGCTCTCACCACTCAGCCCCAGCACTGCCAGTGTTTAGAGTGTACAATGCATCATTTGCTTTGTACTTATTTGGTGATTCTCCTCACTCCTTTCCAAAATAAAAGCATAATTACACTGAATTTAGTTTTACAGCTTGCCTTTTCCATTTGAACACCTATAGAAATAATTAATTAGTTAGGCCTAAGATCTTAACTATTAAGATATTTAGGACATTGTCAGCATTTTCTCTCTTGATGCCAGATGTTCTTCTAAGACATAATTTTTAAGGAGTTTTATTAAATTCCAATATTTATATTCCATTGGCTTATTATCCATTGTTTTACTATTATACCATGATGAGCCCAGGCAGTGGTGCACATCTGTAATCCCAGTGCTCAGGAAGCTGAGGCAGGATTACAGCTCAAAGCCAGCCTGAGTATCTGTAGGAATCCTGTCCATGATGATTATTTTTATATAAATTCCTTTGTATACTTATTTGATTATTCTTTATGGCACAAAAGGGAGTGTTTTTGGTTTTGCATTCTACTTTATCATCAATTATACATTCTAAAAAAAATGTGAACTTAAAGTTATCTGCATTCTACCCTATCATCAATTCTGAAAAATAAAAACTGTGAACTGCAAGCTATTGTCATATGTTCATGAAATTCGTATTCTGAAAAGAAAGTTTAATCTGAGACATAATCAAAGGCTCTAATCTCTTAAATGGTGCATTTGTGAGATACTCACAGACTGTTTAACAACATCTCCCCATTCAGGAGCTACTCCATATTCTGAATTTTCTTTCAGGAATCTACATAAATCTTTCAAAGGGGGAGCAAATGCACCTCCAACCTGTAAACAAACAGAGTTAGGCAGTTACCACTCAAGTATGAAGTTACTTATTTGATTTCTGATATACAATTTCTTTAAAATGTGTTTTTTGAAGGACCTTCAATAACCTGCATAATTTAAAAAAAAAAAAGGGTCACTCTAATCTACATAGGCTACTGAAATACTATATAAGCACATTAGATTTTTGTTGTCCTCTGGCTATCTTTAACTGTCAACTTGGTAGACACAACCTAGAATTATTGATAGAGAGACTCTCTATTGAAGAACTGTCTAGATCAGACTGGTTTATGGGCATGTCCAGGGACTGTCTTTATTGCTAATTAATGTCAGAGAGCCCAGCCCACTCTTCCCTATGGAGGTATCCTGAGCTGTATTAAAAAACTAGCTGAGCATGAGCCTCCAAGTAAGTCAGTAAAAGCAAAAAAGTTAGTAAAAGTTAGTTACTGAAGCATCAAGAAACATTCTTCCACGATTTATACTCTCTTTCCTTGGGAGTGAGTTCCTTGATTGGGGATCACATTATGTGGAAGAGCAAGCAACCCTGCATTCATGTTCCTGTTTGCATTCCTGCATTAACTTGTCTTGACGATGAACCTGTAACAGGAAATCAATCCTTTCCTCCCTCAGTTGCTTTTGGTCACAGTATCTGTCACAGTGACAGGAATGAACTGAAATAGAAATGATGTAAACCTTGAATGCTTAAGTGGACTAACTGGAGCAGAAAATGAAGAACCATTATTCATGTTGTACTTAGTAGGCAAGACAGGCAGTCTAGCCTACCTTAAAGTATATCCTTTTGGAGTCACATTTCCCAGCTATGGAAACTCAGGTAAATCAGTAAATCTCTTTGAGTCTCTTTTGTGATCTATGAAATGGGGTGACAATGATATTTCCTTCAAAGTATCTGATGAAGATAAGACAATTCAAGTGTCTTATAATGATATCTGGTTTATAATATGTATATATCAAAAGCTGGAATTTGAACACTACATGCATATTTTATTTTAGTTTTCAGAACATCTTTTTGAGATAGCATTTCTATTTTCAAAATGGAGGATCTGAGCATTAGAAGTTACAGTTAGCTTTATAGAGCCATTTAATAATGTCAAGAGTTAACAGTCAAGCATAGATCTCAGAATTCCATGCTTTTATTTATTAATTATGTATATTACCTAAATTACATATCATTAAATTATATATTTTATATATGATAAATTCAGGATTTAAATTAATAATATTGAGATCAATGACTTTGACCTAACAATTTAGTCTTTTTGCTGTTTTTTTGAGCAGTTTCTTCTTCCACATCCTCTTGAATACATTATATATATATACTTTTTTTTTTTTTGAGTAGTACTGAGGACTAAATTAGGGCCTGTTAATGCTACATAAGCATTCTGTCATTGGCTCCATTCCCCAACTGATAAATATAGGATGTACATTCATTTTATCACAGTGAGTATATCACCCATATCTATAAGCATTCTTATCTAATATTCCTCATATTCTTTATCTCTGTAACTTCTGTTACATTCTGTTCTTAATAAAGCTTCAGGTTAAAACGGATTTATAATCTGTAATTCAATCTCCAGAAGGCTGATGCAAAAGGAATACCCTGAGTTTGAAGCCAGCCCAGCATACATAGTGAGTTCCAAGTTGGCCTGAGCTACTGTATGAGGCCCCGTTTTAAATAAAACAAAACATAACAGAGCATAACGTAATCTCCTCTTCTAAAACAAAGTAGACTTAGTAGGATGGTTCCTTTCCTTAGCAATACATCAACCTAACGCTATATCTTAATTTGTAGAGAACCCTACACATTAAGGGTAATGAGCACGATTCCAGAAAGTTTGCAGCATTAACATTTAAAATATTTATTGCCAGCGACATGGCCCAGCAGGTTAAGGTACTTGCTGCCAAGTCTGATAACCTGAGTTTAATCCCCAGGACCTATAGAGTGGGGGAAAAAAAAGAACTGACTCGTGCATGACGTCGTTAGGCCTTTGTACACCGACCCCCAAACACACACACGTTCAGTATCAAACCCAAAGCAAATAAAAATAAAAAGCCATTCCTTCTCCTTAAAACTGGCTAAGAAGCTGCCAAGTGTGGTGATACACACCTGCTATCTCAACACTTGGAAAGCGGAGGCAAAATGACCGTGATCTCAAGGGCGCCTCAAGTACTGCGAGAAGCACTGCTCATTCTCTCCCTTCTCAACCCCACCCACCATGCTGAGTGTGGTACCAAGCCTGTGTCAGGGGACTGCAACAAGTGTCCCCTGAGGGAACAAAATTATGCCCTGAAAATAATCACTGCCTGACATGTGGGGTCCTTGTTCAGTGCACCACCATACACAACAACACTGCTTAGCCAGAACTGTGGAATGGCTTGCTTATTTCATTTTTCCAGATTTTTCATGTTAGACTACATAAAATTATCAGGCATGTCTTTCCCCATGGTTCTACCCATTCTCTAGTCTGTTAAAAAAGAATGCACAATGCACTAATTTCTCTTAAATGCTAATCAGCGTGAAACAGTAACAAGAGATATACAGATACCTTTCTTGCATTCCTTCTGTTAATCAGCTGCACACGTTCATCTCCAGTGAGACTGTTGACATCTAGTTTGTTTGGGTTTCGGCATCGATGCCTTTTCTGTTTGGGTCTTCCCTCGTGAAGCTGAACTCTCTAAAACACACCAAGAGACATCTTGAATCTTGTGGCCTTGTTCAACACAGCTCAGAATGGTTCAAGTGAACTGAGCCCAGAAGTTGAGCCCCGAGAGAGGGGAAAGCTTACTCTTTTGCTGGTCTGCTTAAAGTCTTAAACTTAATACATTTTAATTAAGTTTTACATTTTCTTTCCAAATTTTACATTTGAGCATGTACTCAAGGCCACTGTGATAATCACTATTATGGTTCTATATGAAAGCACAACACTTGCAGTGAGCCTCTGCAGCTCTTCCTTAGAGGCCACAACAAACCTACAGAGCAATTCCTGACACGAGGGGGTCAGCAGTGCTGATGAAGCAGTTTCCTCTGAAACAGCGTGCTATTTTTCACAAGCTGAATTTCCTTTGGTAAGTTTCTGATCTAGCAGATTCCAAGAGAAATTCCTTAGGCTTCCTCTGTGTTTATTTATTTGTTTGTGTAGTCCTGGCTGTCCTAGAACTTACTCTGGAGATCAGGCTGGCTTTGAACTCTGAGATTCAACTGCCTCTGTCCTGGCGTATTTATAGTAATAGCCTCTTTCCATGTAACTACAGAAGTATTTGACAAAAAAAAAAAAAAAAAAGAGAAGAATTAAATCTGTGGTAACTGTTAGACAAACTAGGGATATGAAAGGCATCTAAAATCCCAGATTAAGGCTTTCTGTTTTAGGCTAGCAGGCTGTTTCTTGGTGATAAAATAAAAATATTATATCAAAATTTGTATTATAAAGAACATTCCAGAAACTACAGGTTATCTAGTTGCTTTTTATGAAACAAACAAACAAACAAAAAACCCAAACAACCAAGGAAGTTAATTTTATTCTGTTAATAAAATAGTAATAATCATATTCCCTCTACAATGCAAGTAAACTTCAAAATAGTAGATTAAAAAAAATAAGCTAGACATGGTGGTACATGTTTTTAATCCTGGCACTTAGGAGGCGGAGGCAGGCAGATCTCTGAGTTTGAGGACAGCCTGGTCTACAAACTGAGTTCCAGGATAACAAAGGCTACACAGAAAAACCCTATCCTGAAAAACCAAAGCAAAACACATTCCCCAAGAAGCCTATGTGGTGGGACCCTGCTTCCCTGAGGCAATCCATTTAAACTTCATAATAGAGGTAGATATAACAGATAGAACCTGCCGCCTTCACCGTAGGGAGTACGCCTCTATTCTTTTGCCTTAAAAAGTACACAGAATTGCTACATTTACCTATGTGGTACATTAGATCTGACACATTACTGCCTGATAATAATGAACTAAAACCAAATAATACATTTCTATGATTGAGAAAGCACATGCCCAAAGACAATAGACAGCACATCAGAAGACAGAAGCAACACAAATTAAATATAGTGACTCGTATTTTTTGCTTGACATAAATTCCTCCATTTGGAGAAAGAAAGAAACTGTACCTACAGCTTAGAGTACCTGCTGTGTGGCCTGGAACTATTTAATTTATTTAAATTGTCAGTATTTCAATTGCTTTGTAAAATAATTTTAACAATTCTATACTAATACAGTTAGATGAGATAATATAAAGCATTAAGTGTAATGGTAGACATAGATACATTTTAATATTTATATTATTTTTTATTTATTATTACTTTAAAATAAACTTGAGAAAGGCTTAGAACTTTTATGCCACTACAACCTTCACTGTGTATAATAAAGTACTTTATGTCAGAAGTTTTTTGTTTTGTTTTTGTTTTTATTAAACAAAGGTAGAACAGTTTTGAACATAAAAGTCTTTTTTTACCACTAGGAATACAGGCATGTGTCACCATACTTAGCCTGAAGTAATTTTTATAATTAAATATTAAATGCAGAAAGAAAAGCAATACAGAATTATTTTTTAGGAAAGACAGTAACTCTTTCTTTTTGATAATTTTCCTAAATCTTAGGCAGAACAGATATTTAGCACAAGTGGATGGAAATTTGTACATAGGTTTGATAACTAAAAACAAAAAACAAAAAGACTAAAAAACACCAAGATTTTAAAATGTACTTACTGGAATGAAAGCTCCTAAGTCTTCCACATAGCCTGGGTGCTCCTTAAGCCATCTGTCCAGGTCCTTTCTCTTCGGCGCATCATCTCCTGCAAGCCTTGTTCCATCTTTGAGATTGATAACTGGAACTGGACTTTCTGTATCAGGGATTCTTTGAGGCTGCGTATAGGACACGGCTGGGTTTATCCCTGTGGAAAGCTGTGAGGTGGTTAAATCTAAAGTAAACTGCCAAAAAAAATCAAATAAAATTTTTATTTCCATGCTTTATTATTCTTACTTTGGTTCAACAGAACAGCAGGTCTTCCCCTGCCCCTCCCCCCCCAATCTTGCTATACATTCCTGACTGCTCAGGAATACACCAGGAAGACCTGAAACCTGCACTGATCCTCTTACCTCTGCCCCCTGAATACTGGAATCACTCAAGTGCTCTACCACACCCAGATTCAAGAGTCACTCTCTTTTGAAAAAGAAAGCATTTTATAAAATTTTGCCAAGTCTTTTAAACTTAAATTTTTTATGGCTCATTGTCAGTGTCAAATATTATTAAGATCCAATTTAAAAGTACGAAAAATGAATTTCTTTATAAGACAACAACAGTTATATACTTAGGATTGAATTTCAGACTTAAGGTTAAGTAGTTTTAAAATAGTTGTACTTACATGATTAGGTGGTTTACTTCTGTTCATAAAGAGGATGTCAACACCTTCTACATTCTTTCTCCTTCCCCGTCTTTTCTTCACTATAGGCTGGTTATCTATTATCACTCCATTGGCACCAAGGGTTGACTGAATGGAAGTACCTAATCAATGTAAAAAAGCAAAATAGTAACTCAAAACTTAAACAGTACAGCTTTCTAAATGTGTGTGAAATTAGTTCTTTTATATATCAAACTAAGAAGTTCTTGGATTAAAAGCATGCTCTTTTCTCAATTTAAAAACTTGGAGATTTGAAATCTATGTCTCTTTCCTCAGTAGCTCACACTAGCCTCCTGCTCCCAATCCTCCTGCCCTAGCCACCTTCGTTCTGGGATTACAGGAATGAATCACCTTACCTGACTGGTATTAGGCTCTTTACTGGCCACTTTGCGTGTTATTTTATTTAATTCACCACAAAGTGTGATATCTTTCTCCTCCTGCTTCATCTTACAGACAAAAGGCTCAAAAATGTTAATGTTAACTGATTTCCAAAAAGTCCATGAAGAAAGACAGATCCAGATTTCACACTTGCAACTATCAAAATTTATTATATAAAATACTGTGATAACCACATAGTGTTCATAATAATAATACTTGAGATGTTAACATGGTTTTATACAGTTTTACAACCAGCGTTATAATTACTATTATATAGTATGCATATAATTATTGTTCTATCCTTTAAGATTTTATTAATTTTAAATTATGTGTATGTTTGTGTCTGTGTGGATGTATGCACATAAGTACAGGTGCCCATGGAGTGCAGAAGAGGGCACTGAAGCCCCTGGTGCTGGAGTTAAGGCTTTTGCAGCTCTTTGACGTGGGTGTTAGGAACTGAACTCAGGTCTTTGGGAAGAGTTATATGCACTCTTAACTACTGACGTATCTCTTCAGCCCTTACATTGTTAATATAAAAAGTACTGATATAATACAAAAAGAAACATAATAGTAATAGCTACCTAAACTATTATTTGCTATATAACATATGCTATTTATATATAACTACTATATACTACATATAGTATTAGTTCATTAAAGAATTACTTATGGGTGAAAGTTGACATTATTCAGCTGCAATGCCACTTCACATGATCTAATTACTGATTGTATCTCATAGAGGAGCTTTCCGTTTAAGAGGAGAAATAGTAAACCCACTGAGGATGGTGGGCAGGAGAGCTCACAGCCAATCTTCGCTTGTCCTCATGTTTTAGTGGGAAAAGAGCTCCTTAACCACAAAATGATCACCGTAAAGCATAATCTGGGAAGCTTATTCTTCATGAATAGAAACACACACCCTGAATGTGCTTGTGCAGGTAGAGGACATCTATAAGTGTGTGTGGTAGATATGGGCACACAAGTGTGCAGTGTGCACGTGTGCATGTGTGCAGGTCAGAGATTGCCGCTGGTGTCTTCCTCAACTGCTCCCCAATTTCATTAATGAGGCAGGGTCTCTCGCTAAATCTACAGCTCGTTGATTTGGCTAGTCTAGATAGCCAGCCTACGCCAAGGATCCCCTGTTGCTGGCCAGCAAGCAGTGGGATTACAGGTATGATATAACACCTGCCCAGGCTTTAGGAGGTGCCAGGGATCCTCAGGCTGGTTTGCAGGCTTACACAGCAAGTGCGTCATCCACCAAGTTATATCCTTAGCCCTTCAAATGCAAGTCTTAATTGTGAGATGCCTAGTAACTAGAAAATTACACTGAACTAGAAAATTACACGGTGGTTAATGAATCCAGAGGAGATCAAACTGATGCCAATGAAGCTAAGCTAATTTATAATTTAAAAAGTAGAAACAGCAACAATTGAAAACAGCAAACAAGTCCTGTACACTATACTCATGCACAGTAACAGACTTGAAATGCTTGCAAGTATTATGTGGCAACCAGACTTAACTCCTATTAAACTAGAGTCCTTAGCCTTGTGTAATAAAGAAGGTATGAAGAAAATTCAACCCATGCATGTTCTTTAATTGAAAATTTGTATTTTGGGGGTAAGTATATGGTGGTGAACACTCAAGACTCAGCTGATCCTAAGCATTTTCTTCAATTCTTGACACTTTAAGAACACAGGTAGAAGGAGGTCAACAAGACAAAAACAGTGTTGAATGGATTTAAAACATTTTTGGAGTTATTCATTTTCATTTTATGGGTATGTTGCTTTGCCTGTAAGTATGTGTGTTCACCATTTGCATGTCTGGTGCCCATAAAGATCAGAAGAGGGTATCAGAATGCTCCCAGAACTGGAGTTACAGAAGGTTGTAAGCCAGTCCTTTGCAACAATGAGTGCTCTTGCCCACTGGACCATCTCTCCAGCCCATCTAGTCATTCTTCATTGTTTAAAGAGGACATATCGCATGGCATAAATGAAGTACTTAGTAAATGTGTTGATTCAAGCTGCCAAAATAGAGACTCAGGGGAAACACATATTAATAGGGCAACTGCTTTCAAAATGGTATGATTTACTATGCAGACATAGATAGGGCAAGGTCAAATATATTTTGTTTTTAGAGGTAGAACTCCAATCATTGAAAAAAACAGCAGGCAAAACTTACTTCCAAATAACAAGATATTTTTCTGACACTTAGATGTGTTAGGACATAAGAAGGGCTATCTAAAGTGGGATAATGGTCTCTTGCTCTTGAAAGGGTTCTGTGAAAACTGTGAACGAAATAACTCCTGTGTCATATCTGCTTGGACCATCTCCAAAATCTGCCTACACACCCTCAAGTTTTAGTCATCTACCAACAACCATTACCAGAGGACTTAAATTACTGTCGTACCAAACTTTTATCTGTTAAAAGCTACTTGATAAATTGTTATTTTTATTCAAATACTTATGTCTCTCAAAGCGAACTGCTGTAATTTAAAATGTCATATTAAGTTCAACAAGGCTGGTGGTGCAGTTCAGCAGTAAAGTGACTGGTGAGCATACATGAAGTCCCAATTTTGATCTCAAGCACACACACCCAAGGCAGGCACGCACACACACACCACATATACACATCCCAGGAAATAGTAAGATTCAATATTATGCTGACTACTTTATAGGCGTTAAAGAGGCACCCAAAACTAAAAACAACCAACCAAACAAATAAATAAATAAAGTTTTATTTTAAAAATCTATAAAAGAAAATTTGGAAATGGCAAGAATATCTCATTAATAAGAAGTTACTGTTTGCTTATTACCTGATGCTGGCATAGATTTTGGA
Organism: Meriones unguiculatus; assembly: GCF_030254825.1. NCBI lineage: Eukaryota > Metazoa > Chordata > Mammalia > Rodentia > Muridae > Meriones > Meriones unguiculatus. Next base: position 36,839,010 of record NC_083358.1, read on the forward strand.
AAGTTGACAAGGTTAGTCTCTGATGCACTCTGGAGATCTCGAAGCCGAGTGAGATACTGCTGCTGACCCAGCGCACCATCTTCACCATCAAATGGTCTTTTCTGGGCAAGCCCCTGCTTCTGAAATGTCAACTTCAAACCACCTTCCTATTAAAAAACAATCAAACAATCAAACAATCAAACAAACAGTCCGAAAAACCTTATCAAGACAGAAAATGTTAACAAAAACCTTACTCTAGGATATCAAGAAAAACATTTTACTTATAAAGAGTGAAGGCAAAATCCCTGACACACTACTGAGGTTCTCCTGTTCACAAATCAACAGAAGAAAACACATTAATCATTTCTATGAATACAAACCAAAGTTTTCCATGTGAGAAGTACATGATAACTGCAACATTTTCAGCTGCAGATGGACGTCTCTGGGTACATTATTTATGACACTTTTAGAGACATCACCTATACATATATACTGGTATGCATTTTTTTCCTGCATGAAATATGGTCTCACTATGGGCTCTCAAGTTGCCCTCAAATTCTCTCTGTTCTTCTCTCAGCCTATAAAGTGCTAGGGTTACATGTGTGTTCTTCACATTAAATCTCACCCATATTTTAGATAGCAAATAATTAAATTTCAAAGATCATATTAAAATAAGCATTACTAGTAATGAGGCACATTAAATGTTTAAGAGCTAGAGCACTGATATACCACATATTATATAAAAAGACCAGAAGTTATCACATTGTTTAAGAAACACCTTGTTCATCAGAACTATACTCAGGAGAGAAACATATTTAATGATGAGCCTTTTAATGGAATAGTCAACTTGAACAACCTAGATCTCAGAAGAGAAGCAATCCAAATACCATGAGACAAGTATGTGAAGGAAGGAAGAGTAAGAGCAGGCAGCCATCTGCAGGAAAAGCATGCTGCACACCGCAATCGCAACCAGGCCCTAGGGCAATAAAAATACACATACGTCTTTGATTTTCACTGTAAACTCCTTTTCTCGTACATGCTTCTTCACCTTTGACATCTGTGTTGACTGCTCATGTTCTTCTTTAACAGCAGCAGCTGGGGGAGTGGGGACACTGGGCTCACTATATTCTGTAGCTGCTCCGGGACTATCCAGCAGTTTTGTGGTATAAAAAGATGCCACCGTGTTTGCATCATAATTTCTTCTAGCTGAAGGCCACTTCCCTTTCAGAACTGTTTGACAAATACTGTCCAAGCGGTTGATCATTACCCGGTCCTAGAAAAGCAGGTAGCATCGAGGTATGCTTTTAGTAATTAGGCCAGACCTTCGGAGATCAAATAATCCAAGAGCTTTGATGGTTTAAGCCAGGTGTAACAGTGAATATACATCCTCACATGTATTATAAATCTGTAAATTATTCAAGTACAAATTCCCTTTGATGAAATTTAAAAGCATTGCCACAAAGACATTTTTATTATTTTAATATTTTATTCCTGAAACAGAGTCTTATGTATTCTAGACTGGCCTTGAACTCAGTAAGGAGCCCAAGGATGACCTTAAACTTAGGATCCTCCTATCTCCACCTCCCAATTGCTGGAATTATAGAAATACAGTATAAATGTGTGCCACAATAGCCAGCTAAACCCGAGGCTCTGTGTATGTCAGGCAAGTACTCTAGTAATGGTGTTACTTCTATAGATGCAGGACTACAGCCCCCTTTTCTGTTTGGAATAACAGAACTAATACTTAGAAATGTAGAAAGTGCACAGGCTCCTTCTTATTTCCTAATCTCATTCCTAAAGGTATGTGTGTTAGTTTAGTAACATGTGGGGATTACAGAAATCCCTATATTGAAAGCAGTTATAGCTGCTCTTACCACTGAATGTACCTATTTAAAATGAACTTTGGTAAGCTACAAGTGCAAAAGGCATTTACTGTCCTTCATTCTAAACATTCTAAAGTTACAGTGAGAAGCATAAGCATATAAGCATAACTCACTTAATAGGTAGTAGCAATTTATACTTTTGATGCAAATACCAAAATGTCACCATAACTGTACAGTGACCAATTTTTCCATGTAAGAGTATCTATCATTAGGCCAGATGTGGTCTAGCAAGCCTTTAATCCCAGCACTCGGGAGGCAGGGGTAAGCAGATGCCTGTGAGTATGAGGCCAGCCTGACCACTAGACCCATATAGTGAGACCTGATTTAAAAAAAAAAAAAAAAAAGGAAAAGAAAAAAGAATGTCTACTATCAAAGCTATTCAGGAAAATAAAGTGACCTGTCTCAACAATAACTTATTCTTTTACCTTTGGCCAGTATGAGGCTGCCAGCATATATCCACCTTGTAAGAGGTACGCAGACTCTGGTGTTCCATTGTTTGCCTGGAAACTATCCTGGGTTTCATCCTGGGTAGTGCTCAGTGACACAACACTTTCTTCATCATAGGCTTTCCCATGAGGGGTACCTTCTAATGAGAACAATTACAATCACCTTTAAAAATCTATGTAAAACAAATTTATGTACAATTTTACAGTCTTATGTAACTTCCTAATTTCTCCACAATTCTCTTAGGCCTGTGCATGCTCGTGGTAACAGCCCTGAAACTTATACCTTGAGAGCTGTGACAAGTAACTATGGCTCCAGGAGAAGATGATGCTCTTTAAGCCAGAGTGGTTCCTGCACAAGCTTAATGCTGACTCATTTCCTTGTACTTGAACAAGGTACAAAGACACCCACGGAAAAGGACCACCAATGCCACTCTGTTGAGGAGCTGGAGTTCTTATTGTATATTCTTCCACTGACTGTAAGTGCCAAGCATGGCCTATGATACTCTTGCTGGTCTGTTTAATCCAAGATTCCTGGTGGTTGCTATAAATATCCTTTATTTATTCATTAGTAAACTTGTTCTGGGAAAATTGTAAATTTAAGAAAGTCATAGAGAATACAAACTGTTAGGTAAAACTTCATAATCTCCTGTCTGACTAATCTATTGGCAATGCCTTGAATATAGAATACAGATTATGTAAGTAACTCTAGTTTCCTTAATCATGCTTTTCTAAGAAAAATTTATAAGCATAAAATTTAAGCTCACAAGTTTAAGCATGCTTCAGTTATTTAAATAAAGTTCTATATATTTTCATTTGAAAAGCTGCCATGAAAGGAACAAATTTATGCATATACCTCGCTTTTGGACTTCTTCTTCACTGTCACTTTCTTCGGATGATGATGAAGAAGATGATGATGAGGAGGAGGAGGATGAGGAGGAGGAGGAGGATGCTGAAGAACAAGATGAGGATGAAGAAGAACTAGAGCCTGATCGAGAGTGTGAACAAGAGGAGGAGGAAGAAGAGGAGGAGGATCTGGAAGAACACGATGAGCGCTCAGAATCAGAGTCAGAATCAGAACTGGATTCTGATCCTCTTTTGTGGACTCTCTGTTTCTTAGAAGCTGCGTTTGGAGTTAGGGGTTCTGTTCTGGCTGCAACCATGCGTCTGTCTGTTTCACTTTTCCCACCAGATTTCTGGTCTCCAGTAGCCTGTGGTAAAACACCATTCTTTGGACTTACAGGCTCAGATTTAACTCGTGTCCTTGTTTCCATAGAAGATATAGATTCTTCTTCAGAAGATGGAGGCTCTTCTTTAAGGCTTTCACCTTTTGCTTTCATATCCTCTAGAAGAGTACCTTTAGCACCTAGCAGCCTAGGCAACGAGGTAAGAGGAGAGGCAGAAAGTGCTACTTGGTATTGCTGTAAAAGTGGGGCAGAAGTCCTTGAATGAGCCGCCTTACTCTGACTGTAGTTTCTTTGAGCTGCCATAAACGAGAGTTCAGGATCACGCAGAATGTGATAGTCTGTTCGGCTTACTCCATGTTTGGCAGCACCGATAAGCAAATCCCTATCATGAGAGCCACATTCCCACCAGATAGGTAAGTCTGGGTTTGGACGGCAAAGCTTCAAGCGCTCAAATAGCTGTGGGTGTCGGAGTGTCTGCTCCCGCACTTTCCTTAGAAGTTCAATGCGATACAAAGTCCTAGATGCACGCTCTTCTGTGATTGGCTGAATAAAAATATTTGGATCCACCAATTCTATATTGAAACAAGGACAAAAATATTAATCCCAAAAATGCTTTATGGGAGATTTAACACAAGGTAACTTTAAAAATATCGCTATAATTCCCAGGATTGTAAATATGAAAATTGTTTTTAAAATTACTAAAATTATGCAAAATATCAATATTTTAAAAAATGAGTAATATATTATTATTTCAGAAGTATATTACCATAATAAGAATTTACTTTTAAGAAATTCTCTAAGCTTACTTATAAACACAACCAGAATGGTTTAGCGATACCCAATAAACAAATATAGACTGGCATATTTCATAGTGTATAAGATAACTTAGGTTACAAAAAGAGTTTGTTTGTTTTGCTTTTTTGAGACAGTGTTTCTTTATAGCCCTGGTTGTCCTGGAGCTCACTATATAGACCAGGCTGGCCTCAATGTCATGAGATCTGCCTGCCCCTGCCTCCCATATGTGCCACCATGCCTGGCAATACAGATTTTTAATGTTTGAGAGAAACACAGTCTATCAACCGAACATCACACAAACTACTGGGACAGAGGTTTCAGCTTCAGCATTTGTAAATCTGGATAACAGCTCTTAGAAATCACTTAAAAAGATAATGTGTTATTACAATAATCCAAGAACCAATATGTAGAACTCATAATACCCACATGTATAAAATTTTGAGAAAAAAATAAAGTATTGGGTGTATAGTTTATAGCCTATAAAATAAAGTATTGGGTCTATAGTTTATAGCCTATAAATGGAACTGCACAGAGAAACTAATGCACACCAGATTTGATTATGTAGCAGGTGCTAAAATCAATAGATTCATTTTTGACTTATTTATTTTTATTTTATGAGTGTGGACTTTTTTTTGCCTACATGCACATGCGTGTAATCATATGTGTGTCTGTTGCCATAGGCCAGAAGAGGGTAGTAGACTTCCTGAAGCTAAAGTTACTAATAGTTGTTGGCCTCCACATGGGTGCTGGAAATCAAACCTGAGTTCTCGGCAAGAGCAGCCCGTGCTCTCAACCGTGGAGTTATCTCTCCAGCTCACTAATAGATTTTTGAAAGTTTAAGTAGAAATGAGATTTGTGAGATTCCAAGTTATTTGTTAATTATATGGGAAAAGCTAAAGTAGAAAAGTACATCATAAACTACTTTGACCAAGTGATTCCAATGAATATTGTTCTGATAGCACAAACCTCATGACATACAAAAGATACAACAATGTGGCAAGGTGACACACGGCTTTAATCTCTGTGAGATGGAAGCTTGCATGGTCTATGTATGGAGACCTTGTTTCAAAAAAATAAAGAAAATGACACAATATTTTCGTGGTACTCTTGCCAAAATGAATACACTCAATCCAATCATATGAAAAGTCAAATCCAAATAGAAAAAAATATGGCAGAAACCCATGTGGAATTTCAGGAGTTTTAATAAGCTACATATGTTTTTACTATAAAATAAGAGGCCATTGGACTTAGCAGCTAACAATCATAATCAACAAAAAACGAAGAGCTGTATGGAATAGGTACACATTTTCAGTCCCAACACCTGGGATGGGAGGCAGAGGCAGAGGGAGATGGGTCTTTATGAGCTTGAGGTGTATAAAACAAGTTCCAGGCCATCCAAGACCACATGGTGAGAGCCTGTCTCAAAACCAAACCGTGCACACACACAGGCACACAAAAGCAATGGAAATAACAGAGGGGCTGGCAGGATGCCTCAACAGGTAAGGTGTGCTTGTGGCCAAGCCTGATGGCCTGAGCTCAATTCCGAAGAGCATACTTGGTGGAAGAAGAAAAGCAACTCCTATATATACTGCGCTCATATGGACATGACAAACAATGAAAGAACATCGAAGACTGCACACGTCACATTATAGGGCAAAAGGAAGTGCTGACCATGGCACCATGAGTGATTTCACTGGGCTACACAGGAGACATTCATCCCAGAACAGCATCTTAGGTCATCTGTTCTTTCCTAAATGATCTTAACAAAATTCTTCAAAATGTCTTAAAAATTGGAACCCTGGCGCTCAGCTCCCACCACTTTGGTGGTAGGGCTGTGTGGGCCCAAGCTGCAGCTTGTAATTTTCAATAAAAAGACCCTCATGTGTTTTGCAACGGAGTCGATTCCTGTAGATCTTTTGGGGGCTCACGAACTGGGTATAACATTTGGAGGTCCCACCGAGATTCCAGGGCCCCCCAAGACCTCAGGACTGATCCGGAGGGTCTCATACCAGCTGTGAGGATTTTTGGTTGTTTCAAGTAACACTCAAAACCCAGGGGAAGTCCTCAAAGCAAAACAGTCTGAGATGAAGCAATTTGCTCAGGATGCATTTATGACTCAGAATGACAGAAGAAACTAGACAAGAACCCTTGAACACAGAGCATTTGGCTATGACACAGAAGAGGACGCTTATTGCTTATGTGGAACTGAGTGCCACTGAAAACTATCTCTTCTCCTTCATTTACAGTCTTCTCCAAACAAGGAAGCCTTTTATTTCCAGCTGAACAGAGTGTCATGATACAGTGATTTAGGCAAATATGCTTTAAAATATCCAATAAACTAGTTTTGGCATAAAGATTATATTATCACATTACCTCTAGATATACAAATAATATAGTTGTTCTTCAGAAGGCAGAAGAAAACAAAGAAAATCTGAAGCTGGTGCTTTTTGGAAGTTTCAGAAAAAGTGATTTCAAACTTCAGTGCATTGCCAAAAATATTTACAAGTGATTGATATCATTGTGTAGTAGGAGTTTTGCTGTCTTTAAAAACTCAGTTATGTTATGTAAATGTTTTCTTTTAATCCCAGGTGTGAGATATGGGGCTGCTTTAGATTGTCCACAACAGTAGATTATTTGCCTCATGTGGGCTCTGAGAGAAGCATGATCTTTGCCAGCTGCAGACAGTTTAATTCTGAGGGACCCTGAGAGGGACTAGGTGCCAGAGCTCAGAGAGGGGTGGTGTGCTGGAAGGAAAAAGGAGGCTGCTGTCATCCTGTTGCTCCTGGTTGCGGTTGTTGTAGTTTGATGAGAAGAAATTGGATATCTGGGTTATGAAGACTGCACTTATCCCAACGACCCCAACAACCCAACAAGCAGGAAGTAGCCAATGAGACTGATGCTATCCCTCTCCCCATAACCTTCTTTTTCTCTGACCTGATGTTGGGGTGTTGGATGGGATTGGGGTGGAGAAGGGAGGTAGAAGAATAAGGAACCTCAATAAATTAGATAAAAGTAAGCTCTTAAATAAAAAATAAAAAATAAATTGAACTCTTAAATAATGAATAGGAAAACTATATGGGATGTTTCTCCTCCCCTTTTTAAGTTACTTTAGTGTTTTCCATGGTTATGCCATGGAAGTATTCTTGTGTGCTACTATATATGAATATGTAAAATATGAAGTAAATATTCACAATGTTTCTACTTTTAAAAAAATGGGAACCCCATTCTCTGTAAATTATTTCGTAAACAATTCCCTCAATTTTATGAGAGGTACTCAAAATATGTTATTTCTGTTTACAAAAACAGAACAAAACAAAATAACCTATCCTTTCCCCTTCTCATTACCATAAATCTATTATTAAAAGAATATTGTTTCATTTTCATTGAGAATTTAATACAACAAAAATTTCATATAATGTATTATGATCATATGCACTCAAAATTCTACTTTCCTTAATCATCCTTTTTTTTTTTTTGTTTTGTTTTGGTCTTATTTCCTTCTAAAACCCATCAAGTACAGATTGCACGGCCCTTACGTGCTTGGATGTTTGGCCAGCCACTGAAGCATCGTAGACCTATCAGGGGCTACATCCTTAAAGAAAACTGTCAGTTGTCAAACGCTCCTTAGGTAGGGTTGGGACTTCCTGCCCATTTCCCCTCTCCCGGCTGGGGTTTTGCCTGGAGTATGCACAAGTCTTATATGTGCTGTAACACCTGAGAAAGACTGGAAAGATTGTAAGAACCAGAGGCAGTAGATGACTACAAGACCATGCTGGCCTTGAACTCTAAGATCCACCTGCCTCTGTCTACCTAATGATAGGATTAAAGAAGTTATTTTCTTTCAATTTGGTGTGTATCTTTATTCTCTTCATCTCACTGTAGTAACAGGCTTGAGGAACAGGGGTCTTTAGGCATAATTTATTTACAGTTATAAAAACTTAGTAATGTCTAAATATTGATTAATTCTGTTTCTTTGATTTATACAAGGGAAAAAAATACCCTGATACATACCTTCTTTGGATGGAAGACGACAAACCCTCCGACACATGGACATGAATGCATACAAATACTTCTCCAAACTGTTATCAGTTTTCTTGTGTAGCCTAGCCATAGCTCTGAATTTTGTCCAATCAAATTGCCCTCTGTCAGGGTCAAAAACTACTCCAAACGTAGACACAACTCTATAAAAGTCAGCTTCTTCTCTTCTTGTCCATCTATATTGAACCAGATTGAGAAAAAAACACACATACACATCACAACATTTTCATTTGTGGTGAAAATAACAAGTGTAACACAGACTTAAATACCTGTAGTACCTAATACCTTACAGGATTAAATATAGATTTTAGATCTTAAAATAATTTTAAGACTCTAGCTGATGTAATCTAACTGAACAGACTGTATGGGCCGCGTGGGCTGTGCTATGGACTAGAGGATGAGAAGAATGGCATTTCGGGTAACAGAGACAACTTAAGTTGGAGGACTAAAACTAAGTAGGGCATTTTCGGCTGAGGAAGCTGTAGCGAAGTTAGAAATGCTAGGTAAATTGTAACAGAAAGGGGCTCCAGATATGGCTCCTCCGTTAAGAGCACTGACTGTTCTCATAGAGAACCCAGCTTCCATTCACACCGCACACTTGGTGGACCACACCATCTGTAACTCCAGTTCCAGGGGTCTGATGCCCTCTTCTGGCCTATGTGGGCACTACATGCAGGCAGATGTCCACACATGTAAAATAATAGTAACAACAGTAGGGGCTGGAAAGATGGCTTAGTGGCTAATAGCACACATTGCATTTCCACAGGACCCAAGTTTGCCTCTATCACCCATATTAGGCAGCCCACAAATGCCTTTACTCTAGCTCCAAGGGGATAACAACACCTCTCGTCTCCTAAGGCACCTGCATTCACATGGACATACCCACAAAATTAATAAGAAGAAATATTTTAAAAAATAATAAATAAATCTTTAAACAAACCAAACTAATTGTAAGAATCTTTGAACTTAGACTTCTGAACATAAGATTTCATACCCATGCAAAATAATGAGCAATCAAATGTCATAAAAAACCTATTGTTTTAGGAAAATTAATCCACATCTAACAAACTAAGGGGAAGGGACAGAGTTCATTAACAGTGACTACAACTCATTTCCAGTAGAGATGGAATCTGCTTCTCTTCTCTTAGGTCCAGTCTAGGTTGGTTCTGTGATAGTTTTGACCACGGGAAGGTGGAGGAATGACATTTTGCAACAGATGAGACTAGACTTCAAGAAATCTGCAACCTTTATACCTAAGTCAGCCAACAGTTTGCAAATATCTTGGCAACCATATGTTACAAAGATAAGTCTTATTTTACAATAATCATTGTTTAGCTTGTAGAATACATTTATCTGGGCAAATATAAAAAACAAATTTAAAAGCCCTTATGTATATGACTTTTGTGGAGGAGCTGTATGCCACAGTAAAAGTAAATCAACATAGCATCTACCGACAGGGAAATGGTTCTATGAATTTAAGCATTTCTGTGTAATAGAGAGTTAAACAGCTATTAATACCTCAGCCTGTAAAGTTTTCTGTGGCCTCCTGTAATTGCAATGCTCAGGAAGTGGACACTGGGAACACCTGGGGCAAATTAGCTACCTACACTAGACAAAAGGCAAACACTGGATTCAAGTGAGAAATATGTATGGTGGGAGGCACTGAAGAAGAGAATCAACATGAACCTCTGTACATATATACAGACTCACATGCGTGAACACACACACACAAACACCCTCTATATACAACCACGAAAAAGAAAACAAACTTTTTTTATGAGACAGGGTTTCTCTATGTTCCCCTGGCTAACCTGGAACTCACTGTATAGACCAGGCTGGCCTCAAGCTCACAGACATCCATCTTCTCTACCACCCAAATGTAGGGATTAACGGTGTATGCTGCCACACCCAGGTGAAACTCAACATTTTAATAAATGTTTTTTGTAACCTGGAGGATTCTTGGGGTATAGTTTTGAATAAAGAAGACAGAAAATTTGAAATATGATGAGAATTCAACCTTGATTAAAAAAAAAGCCTAGTTGATAATTTCTAAGACACACATTTCCTCTATCACCATATTTTCACCTCCAGGGTAAGAAAGGTTGTGTGGTTGTTTGAATAGGTGTTGCCCCAAAGACTCATATGTTTGAATGCTTAGCCCATGGGAGTGGCTCTACTAGGTGTGGCCTTGTGGAGGAAGTGTGTCATTGTGTGGGCAAGCTTTGATGTCTCCACCTTGCTGCCTGAGGATCAAAATGTAAATCTCAGCTCCTTCTCCAGAACCATGTCTGCCTGCATGCTGCCATTCTTCCCGCCATGGTAATAATGGATTAAATCTCTGAAACTCTAAGACAGCCCCAAATAAATGTTTACCTTAGTAAGAGTAAGAGTTGGCCTGTCTATGGTCGTGCACACCTTTAATTCCAGCACTCGGGAGGCAGAGGCAGGCAAATCTCTGAGTTTGAAGCCAGCCTGGTCTACAAAATGAGTTCCAGGACAGCCAAGGCTACACAGAGAAACCCTGTCTCAAAAAACCAAAAAGAGTTGTCTTGGTCATGGTTGTCTTCATAACAATGGGAACTCTAGTTGACACAGCTTGTGTCAAGTGTGAATGCACGTTCACGGTGAAACAAAGGATCACATGCTCCCACATGAGGGTGCATTGGCTTTCATGAAAGCATATAGTGGGGACAAGGCTAAGAGAAGTTGTATGACCAAATGTGAACAAGAATTATGTATTTGTGTTTTTTTTTTACAGTTTTCTGTATTTTGTAACCATTTTTTTAAATTTTAATTATTACTTATTTGTGCATCTGTATGTTGGAGGTCAGAGGTTATCAGATCACTGGAGCTGGAGTTACAGGCTGTTGTGAGCTGCCTGATGTAGATGCTGAGAACTGAACTCAGGTCCTCTGCAAAAACAGTATATGCTCTTGACCACTAAGCCATCTCTCCAGTCCCATTTTCTGTTTTTTTCAAGAAACTTCTATAATGGGTTTATATTATTTTAAAAATCATTTAAAATTATAGAAGATGATGATGACAATGATAAAGAAAAATACATAATAATAATCAGCATCAGCCTTAGCCACTCGGAAGGGTCTTCCCTACACTGTGAGCTCTAAACTGATACCAACTGCCATCTATATGAGTAAGGCTGCTTTTGATTCCCCACCTATTTTTAGAGCCCAAGCAATGACTTACAGGGAGAAGAACTACCTAATCAAAACCTAAAGCATAATAAAAAGTAAAACCTGACACTATTTCCACATACTGCTTAGGGATGACTGTTGTTCAACAACAGATAAGTAAATATTTACAAAAGTAAGTAAATATTTACAAAAATAACAGGACTTTGGATTTTTAACAAGGACAACTAACATGCTGGGTTCCACACAAATGAAATTCTAGGTAAAATGAATGTGCTGCAAATTAAACACTATCTTAAAGAAAATTTAAAGACCCAAACTTCACAAAGAGCCCAGGTTACAAATACACTCTGCTGTTCTTTTCTATTTATTTTTATCACATTTAAGAAGTTGAAGTTTTTGGGAATGGTGAGATAGATCAGTCAATAAAGTACTCAGCTTACAAGCACAAGAACTTGAGTCTGATCCCCAGAATTCATGTTAAAACAAACAAACAAAAAAACCTGGGTGCATGCTTGTAATATTTTCATTAGAAAGACAAAGACAAAGGATGGAGAGATGGTTCGGTGGTTAAGAGCACCGAGGAGCTGACTCTGAGTCCCAGCACCAGCTACAGTTGCCTGTAACCCCGGCTCCAGGAAAATCCAATACCTCTGACCTCTTTGTGCATTTTATTCACATGCATATACCCTGCCACACATAATGTACATAATTAAAATAATAAAAATAAGTAAAAACAAAAAAAGGAAAGACAGGTTGTCTGGGGTTTCTTGGCCAGAGCTTGATTCAAAACAAGGTAGACAGTGTCCTGAGGAACAGCAGCCAAGGCTGACCTCTAGTCTCCATATGTGAACACACATACAACACAAATATTCTTTTCAGAGTTCGTGGGGCTTGAGTAATAGTTCAACAGTTAAAGGATTTATTGTCCTTGCAGAATACCTGAGCTTGGTTCCTTGCATCCATAAGAAGGCTTACAACCATCTGTAACTCTAGATACAGGGCATCCAGCTCCCACTTCTAGCTTCCAAAGGCACCAGGCACACATATATATATACATGTGTGCAAAACACTCGTGCAGATAAAAATACATGAATAAATCTTAAAAACATATTTTAAGGAAACAAGTAGGAACTTCTGTGGTTGAGAAGCTTCCCTGTCTCGTTCTGTTTTGTTTAGAGACAGGGTTTCTCTGTGTAGTCCAGACGGTCCTGGAACTCACTCTGTAGACCAGCCTGCCCTCAAAATCACAGAGATCTGCTTGCCTCCCCTCCTGAGTGCACCACCACACCATGCTCCCATGTCTTAACACTTTTCCCTTCAACAACAGTTGCTTCAACAATCACTCCTTTGTGCTTGTACAGGTGGATCTGCTTTCCATCCATTCTTAAATTTTATAAATGTTCTAATGTAAAATAAGATAGACAAGGACATATTTACTATAACTTAATCTTTGGATCTACTGGTAATTTAAAATTCTACAAAAAATTTTTACCTATGCCTTCATTTCTTACTTTTTTCAATGTTAGTAAAACTGACAAACTTGTCAAATATGAAATATGGACTGTAAATATAAGACAATAATCTTTACTATTTTTCATATTTGCATACATAAATGCATGAGTATATATGTATATGTATGTATGTATGCCTGCATGTAAGTCTCTTGTTTTGGCCAATTAGAATAATAATCGAACAAATTCATAGCCTTGAGAATTGACCAACATGTAGATATTGTATATGAAAACTTAGTACTGTTGTCTTACCTCTGCTGTCTTTCTATCTTGGCTGCCATTTTAGGGCTAAGGGTGGCTTCTTCGTAGAGAGGCGGCATTACATTGGCAGGCAATGAGAAGGATGGTTGTATTTGTTGGATGTGTCTATTTTTATTAGTTCGCTGATATGCAGTGATGAGACGCCTCAACCGTGTGGTCAGAGCTGATGGAGTAGGCCAATAAACTTTATCCCCTTCCATCAATTGACCATCTATATTTAAAGAAACTCATATCAATAACAACAATAAAACCTAAGCAGATATTGTTTAAAGCTCACAGAAGTTGAAAATTTTATACTTATATTTTTTCCTTCAATCTGATTATAGGAAGTAAACCAACCAAATCTTTTATCATTAAAAAAAAAAAAAAGAAAAAAAAGAAAAAAAGTTGCTGGGCATGGTAGCACACACCTTTAATCCCAGCACTTGGGACACAGAGACCATCAGATCTCTGAGTCTGAAGCAAACATAATGAGTTCCAGGATAGCCACGGCTACATAGTGAGACCCTGTCTCAAAAGGAAAAAAAAAAAAGTTTATAGCTTTAAAAAGCATTACAATATAAGAGTTGCTCAAAGTAAGAAGAATATGATGGAAGTAGAGTCATGATGTTTCCTATCTGAATGGAATTTTTCTTGCACCGAAAATGCAGCTCTTGGAATTCCAGGTCTAATATATCGTTTGCCTTGCAAACATTCAATGACTTAAATAAATTAAAAGCCAAACAAAAATCAATGGGATGCTTAACACCATAACCCTATGGAACATGAAATTCTTTGAATTTATATCAATTTACAATCAAAGCAGTTTTAAAGCCATTAGGTAGAAAATTGTGTATTTAAATATATATTTTTAAAATCCACTATAAAGTCTGGGGATGTTGCTCAGTGGAAGACTGTTTGCCTAGCAAGCATAAAGCCCTGGGGTCTATTCCCAGCACTGTATAAAACTAGGAATGATAAATATGCTTGCAATCCTAGCACTTAGGAAGATCAGATACTCAAAGTCATCTTTAGCTATTCAATAACTTCTAGATCAGCCTGGGCTATGGGAGACCCTGTCCAAAAATACAAACAAATACCAAAAGCCTCAGCAAAACACCATAAAATCAAAATAACAGTAAAAACAGACCTTACTCAGTTAGCTTTGTAGAGACTGAGTAATAAGGTTGTTCCCTAATGTTCAAATGGAACTAATAAGAAATTAAATGCACCAATTCAATATCAATAATGCATTGATATTTAATGATTGACTCTAATATATAAGTTTAATAACCAAGGCATAGCCAAAGTGTCTAGCCTATAAGTTCAGAGCTAAGGATTTGCAAAAACCCAATAGTTGACCAATAGTGGTCAACATGACTACTACAAATTAGAAATATAAAAATGTGATTTGTTGATCTAATAGTTGCTGAGGATATGCATTTATAGCACTGCAACCTACCTCCATCTGCTATGACAAGATCTCCAGGTGAGGAAACATCATCCTTAAAAAAAAAAAAAAAAAGACAGACATTTGTAATAAAGTAACTGAATAAAAAAATAGAAGGTACCAAAGTTCTTCTTTATAATAGAGACCTTTCTTTCAACAACTTTTAAAAACCTGAGCTATGAATTAACCCAGGAACTTACTGAAATAATACTACACTCCCTAGCCCACAAAAAAATTTACATCAATCCACTTAGCAAAAACAAAACACAGTTTCTTGGTTGAGTTTTTACAATTACCATTTCTCTGTTGCCTGTGATATTTTAAATCAGTCACTAGTTACTAAAAGGACTTTCTTTTCTCTGAATCCTTCAAAGAGAGTTTCCCTTCCTTGAATCCTCCTTTAGTCCTGAGCTGCCTTAGGTTTTACTGTTGAGCTGCTTTTCACATTCTATGCATCATCTCAAAAGATACACTTATCCTTATTTACCAAACTTGTTTAGCTTGACCTGCTTGTATACAGATTCAACTTTTATCTGCCAACAGAACAGTTCAACTGGGCACCCCAGTGCTGTCTTAAATTTACACTGCTGCAGTTTATTCCAATAACCACTTGTTTCTACTGTTGCAGAAAGGGCTGCAGTTAGAAGCATGGCAACCCCTCACTGCAGATGAGCCTCTTTTGCTTTGATTGCCTTTAACCTTGCCTTGTTTGGAGCATGTATCAGGAAGTGGATTTCATATGACTAATACTGAGGATTCATGTCTTTTCAACTGATACCTGTTGTGGATATAAACATGTTTTTGTTTTAAATCCTAGGTGTGGGTTGTGGGACTGATGCAGATAGACCACAGCAGCAAACTATTTGCCTCGAGTGGGCTCTGAGAGGAGCTCTTTGCCACCTGCAGATAGTTTAAATCTGAGGACTCTCTCTCGAGAATAAATGCCAGAGTTCAGAGTGTTGGAGCTCTGAGAAAGGACAAAGCTGCTGTTGCTTCCCCTCTGCAGCTTCCTGGTTGCTGTTGATGCTGTGAGACAAGAAGTTGGACTGGCTCCACGGAACCTGATGACCCTAGTCAGCAGGAAACAGCTAAGAGAACTGTGGCCCCTCTTGCACTAACCATTTCTCTGTCCTACCTGGTGTTGGGGTGTTGGAAGAGATTGGGGTGGAATAAGGAGAAATATAAAAAAATGTAAATAAGAGCTTTTAAAAACTATGCCCAAACTATACCTCTTTCCAACAGTGTCCCTTCTGCATGATAGCCACCCATTCGTTTTGTGCTGTCTGCTAGGCACATGACACGTAGCATTATACTACCCCATCTCTCAACTTTCCTTTGACAGTCAATATGACATTAAGGTTTATAAGGAGAAGAAACTATAGACCAATGCTACAGGAGAAAAGGCAACACTTACTTCCTACTGCTGGGGAAGTCCTCTACTGCTCAGCTCCCAGCGCAGCCTCTTCTGGAGCTCACCTCCTGCTATATAAGCTGCTCTTCCTACCAATTGCTAACCTGAGTACTTTCTGGAAGAATGTCTATAGTAAGGCTTTTCTTGGGAAAAGTGTTCTTGGCAACTCTAAGGCATATTTCCAGTCACTTGTAGTGATATTTCTAGTAAGATGCTCCTGTGTGGACTCATAGTAACTTGTTGGCCCATTTAGTGAGCAATGGCCATGTCTTCCCATTGTGGTCTGGATTTCATCCATACAAGGATGGGAATCATCCTTGTGGGCTCTGAGTATTATGAATGGTAGATTACCACTCTCTTAATTTTTTCACATTTATTTATGTATTATCTTTACTTATTTATGACTGTGTGCATGTATGTATGTTAATCATGGTGTACATGTGTAAGCCACAGGAAAACTTGAAGAAGTTTGTTCTCTCTCACCACCATTGAGGTTTCAGTTATTAGAGTTGGCAGCAAGCACCCTCATATTCTGAGCCATCTCACTGGCCCTACATCCTCCTTTTATCTAATGTTCTCATACTTATTTCACTCTTTATAAGCCAAATTCTCATTACTGAAATCCTACTATTACAGCTAGTAATCATTTACACTAACTTTCTTATGGCATTTTAGGATCCTTCTAGGCTCTATCCTTTATGGTAATCCTTTACATAGAGGTTTAATTTCTATGTCGTCAGGTTTACCTTAGTATCTACTTTTACTCAGTTTTCAGGTTTTGTCCCAAGATGTTACACTTCTTAGTTTTAAGAAGTGTGAAATTCAGGCAAACCGCATCATGTTTACATGTTCAAGCCAGCCTTCATCTGGGCTTGAATGAGATGTCAGGCAATCTTAAATGACTATCTGCGATGTTTGTCAACTTGAGTTGATCACTTATTTATAAGGAATATCTAATACTGAGACTTAAAATGTGATCTAAAACATACCTCTATATCATCTTTAAAGAAAGCTGGGGCAGGTTTGTATTCTGGGTCTTCCACATCCCTGTTAGAATAACAAAAGTTCTAATTATTGTGATGGACTAATGATTTCTCAGCTTGTCTTAAAGATCAAACTGATTCCCAACACCATAGAAAAAGCCAGGTATGGCAGTACATACTTGTGATCCCAATGGTAGGAGGGCACAGAGGGTCTCTGGGGCTTGCTTACTTACCAACTTTGCCTAATCAGTGAAGCCTTAAGCTCTCAAAAACAAACAAAAGTAGGCAAGTCCTAAAGAATAATACTTGAGGTTGACCATGCTCTCATGCACATGGTCAAGTGCACAGAAAGTCAACACAAAACACATGATGATAAACCTCAGGTTGGAAGTAGGTTTGGTGGTTTAGAGCACTTGTTGCTCTTATGGCGAACCAGGTTTGATTTCTATCACCCACAAAAGTGGTTCTCAAGTCTCTCTAAGTCCTGGGGATCCAAAGCCCTATTCTGACATTTGAAGGCACCAGGGAAACAAATGTTATACATATATACATGCAAGCAAAACATATAAAGTAATAAAATAATTAAATCTAGAGGAAAAAAGATAAACCTCACTAACAAAGATATGTTCAAGATGGAAACAACACAAACAGAGAATGAGCATAGATACATACCCATCCATGAAGTCATTTGCTCTCTGCTCAGCAGCAACAGCTTTGTCATCAGGTTTTCCCACTCTTTCCAAGAAGCATAACGCTGGGTCTGCTCGGATGGTGTTATATTTTTCATAACCTGGAAGCACCACCAGTTACACAGGTGTAGAGGACAGAAAGAGTTGTGTAAATACATGGATCCCTTATATGTGGAATGAATGATATATTGGGAAGGAACATTATATTCAAGTAATATAGTTAAAGTCTTGAAATCATCATATTACACAGTCTAATAATACTTATAAAAATTTTAAATGTATCTGTTACAATGGAAAATAGAAGGAGGGCCCAGTAGTGGTCTTAGCACCTGTGTTAGGCTGGTAACAAGAGCCTTTAATTTCTGCTCATGCTGGTCCAACACTCACTTTTGGATGACTTGGGCTTTGCATGCACAGGCACACACACATCATTAAAAATAAAATCTTAAACAATAAGAATAAAAACAGAGCTGCAGAGATGGTTCAACAATCAGAGCGCTATTATTCTTGCTGAAGACCCAGGTTCGGTTCCCAGCACCCACATAGAGTCTCACAACCATCCTTAATTCTGACATCCTTAAATCTGGTGCCACCTTCTGGCATCTGAAGGTGCCAGGCACACATGTAGAGCACATACATTCATGGAGACAAAACACTCAAATATAAAATAATAAATACAGGTAAAAAAACAACAACAAATACATATAAAGCAATAAGATAAACTGATCATATGTAAAGTTCACATAACTCTAAGAGAGGAAACTTGTAAGACTGACAGCCCAGAGGGCAAGTCACATTTGCCAACTTTGACAGTCTATGGTCTTAATGATTATATGTGGTGTGTGTGTGTATGTGTGTGTGACTGGAGCAAAACTGTAAGTGAAAACCATAAACTAAGAAACAGTGGGGTTCCTTCATCCATAGAAAGTTTTCTTCCCCATCCCCCCTTACCTTACTTACCATGCTTAAAAACCCCAATAAGAAGTGACTTATCAGCATCAAAGTCCCACCACGCAGCAGGAACCTCTGAATGGTCTGGCTCTGGTACCCACACATCAATGTCACTTAAAAACAGCACAACATCGTGAAATTTATAAATATGTGTAAAGGAGGCAAAGGGTATAAATGACACAACATCAACAAAGATACCATGAAATGAACTAACATTCATCACATTCAACAAAACAAACACATTTCAGCCACCATTCCTATCTGGTTTCTATAAGACGCTCTTCTCACCCACACACACAAAGCACTTCTCCAGAACGCTATGGTAGTGAACAGCTGGGTAAAAAATCTTATGGTCAAACACGTTGAATATGAGAAAATAGGTTCTAAAGGGTCAAAGGAACTGCTTTGTGTTGCAAAATAAAGTTATGGCTCATCCAAGATCAGTTTGTATTAAGAAGATCACACTTAAAATTTAGGCTTTTGATTCACAATTTAATGAAACCATACAAACCACTACTTTTGTATTTATATAACCAGTATTCTGATATAAAATGACAATGTCAGATTATTACAGACTCTGATAATAATCCATAAATTTTGGCAATTTGGTTGCTTTCATGAGTAGGAAAGAGCTGGTGAACTCATGTCCTCCCTCCTACCCTGTGAGACGATTCTCCCTGAAGCATTCTCCAAAGAACACAGGTGACACACTAAAGTGACCTGTAGGTCTGGTAATTTCTTCATCAGTGATTCAGAACATGTATAGGCTAAAAGATACATTCCTAGTATTTGATGATTGGGAAGTATCATGTGTGTGTCCGTGTTCGTGTGCACATTTCCTGATGTTCAGTAGTCAAAGAGTAGAAACTGAATGGGGTATAAAAAAAAAAAAAGACTGAGAATTTTGCTACTTGATTTCATGAAAACTATCAATTTTTTAAGATTAAGAGAGATAATATAATACAAACTAATGCCGTCTCCATCTTAACTGGTAATAATTAAGTTCTATGACAAATGTTCTTTTGTAATTTGGCTGTCATATAAAATGAAGCTGACAAATGGTCTGTGTGCTCTTGGACTAGGTAAAGAACTCTTTACGTGATCAGAAATTGCATTGAAAGAGAAGGTGTGGACAATGAAAAGAAAGCATTCCAAGTGCTTCGTAAATAAAGAACAAGCAGCTCATTTTTGTTGTTCACAATTGTTTTCAGAAGTATTTAGTCCACAGTGAAACTGTGGGTTAAACAACCTCTAACCTGTCAGCAGTCAAGCAGATACTTTTTTATAACTTTGTTATAAAACATGCCAAAACTGGAAAATGTGGGGGTTAGTAGAAAAAGAGAGAGAAAAAAAATAATTTTCTTGATATTTGTTAAAAGTTAAAAAAGATAATGAAACATAGCTAAAGTATGTTTATTTTTGATGGAGTTTCTAACTCAAAGGAGAAAACGGAAAACTGGATCAGACAGTCTGACTTGTTCACCACCAGGTGGCGCAGTAAGTCCAGCCCATTGTGATAAACAGATCAGCAATGTTCCTGCTTATGAAAACATCAATCAGTAGTACACACAGCTCATGGTTCAAACCTGAGTGCCACATGAGTATGAGGTGTTTGTAAACTGTTAGCAAAAGGAAAATAGCACAGACTTTCATCTGTTGTTTATTTTTCAAAGTTCTTTGTTCTGTTCCGTTTTTTTTTTTTTGTTTGTTTGTTTGTTTGTTTGTTTTTCCCTGAAGGCAGTGTCTTGCTATGTAGGCAAGTCTAATTAGAATTCACTGTGTAGATCAGGCTGACCGGAAACTTTTGTTCATTTTGCTTCATACTTCCATGTGATTGATTTTTGCCTTTAGAAATGGTGTAACATTTTCTGTAAAAGGACCTTTTAAAACTTCCTTAGGTTAAATCTTTCATTCAAAATACATTTAGTATTATTTATTTATTCATTTATTTATTATTAGTTACATTTTGTTAACTCTGAATCCCAGCTGCATCCCGCTCCCTCATTCCTTCCCAAACCCTCCCTCGCTCCCACATTTAGTATTAATAACTAAACTGAATTAGAACGGATGCCCCTGCCTTTGTAAAGAGGCACCTGCAGTAATTTATGATCAATGGCATGATACACAATTAGAGTATGTGCCCCAACAGACTTGGAGAGACAGAAAGACAGTCCACATGACTAAGGAAAAGGAGGAGTCAAACAGAACAAGGAAAGAAGGAAAATATTCTAAGTAAAAGTATCCAATCACAGCATCTGTGAGAAATGTAAATAAGACACATTAAAAAGAAATAGACACAGGCTTGAGATAGAGATCTGAGCATATTAGGATAGAAATAAAAGCTTAAGCCACCAAGATGACAAGCCCCAAATAATTACAGCTGAGCGGCAGGTGATGTGCGATAGCTAATCTCAAATGTCAAGCTGATGTGCTCTAGATGACCCAGGAGAGAAGCTTGTGGGGATTATTCTAAATGACCAGCAGAGGGAAAAGCTGTTCCCTCTTAGTAGCACCATTCCCTGAGCTTGGATCCTAAACTGTATAAGAGGAAAGTGAGCTGAGCACAGGTGCTCATTAGTCTCTGCTTCCTGGCTGAGACAGTCACATGGCCAGCTGCTTCAAGTTCCTGCTGTGCTCCCCTCCTCAACATGATGAATATACTTTTCAAAAGAAGTTAGTCTATGAAATTAAAGAGAGTACTAATATGGTGGACATGATATTGTGTTCAAAAGTGATGCATGTTATACATTTGCATTTAAGATAAGGGAGATATAAACTTGATAAGACCCAAAGAGAAATAGATTTGTTTTTAAAAAGAAAAGTATGGAACAATCAACAGAGCAGTGAATAGGAGACAGTGACTAGGACCTGGTGGGTATAGGAAGTAGCATGAATACTTATGGATGATAATATTTTTAAAAAGCAATGAAAGAAAAAAGTAAAAAAGAAATAAAAAGTAGAAAAGAAAGAAAAAAAAGGAAAGAATTTACAGCTGTATTCACTGTCTATGCTAAGAAATACTTTTGTGCAATCATGAAAAGAAAGATTAATTAGAACAGGCTAATAAAAAAGTTCAAAGAAATAAGTAGAAACATAAAACCCAGGAATCTGTTGAGAAGAGCAGCATAAAAATGGAGCGGTAAGATACATATTATGGTTATAGACATTCTTTCCCTTTTTATGTTAAGTGAGTAATATGAAAATGTGGGTACAAGAGAGAAAGGAAAGGGCTCAGGAAAGAAAGATTACTGCAGAAGCAAGGTTCTTAAGAAAACAGGAAAGATGTGCTCCAAGGCAGTAAACTGGCAAAGCAGAGATATTTCTACTTCTGTATGAGGGGACGGGTAGAGAGACACAGATGCACACAGGTCTTGGCTGGTGATTTTTTTCTGTGAAATATTATTAGACATTATTGGTGATTTGGAAGGGTGCTTTGAAGAGACAGGTACAAATAATTCTCTTAAAAACAAAGAAAAGGAGTTTACTAGCCAATGTGGTTAAATAGTCTGTACCTCATTTCATTTGATTTTGAATACTCATGGATTAGAAGGAAATCTATTTCCCATTATGTGTGGCTTTTTTCTAGCCATGTTCAGTTGCTTAGAGAAAGGCAATAAATAGGTGGATAATTTAGTTTCACCTAACCTGAAATTACAATAGGTATATGAAAAAGAGAGACAGGCAAGTAATAGGGTTAAGGAATTCAGTTAATATCCTGGAGAATACAACTAAATTATGAGGGAAAAGAGAGGGACATGAAAGGTAATGTATAGTGACTAAGTGGTGAGAAGATCCTGTGATGAGGCTAAAGGGTTATAAGGAAAAATACCCATCTCCTTCCCCACTCCCTCCGTCAGACAGGGTTCTCTGTGTAGCTCTGGCTATCCGAGACTCACTTTGTAGACCAGGCTGGCCTCAAACTCACAGATACACCTGTCCCTACTTTCCAAGTGCTGGAATTAAAGGCTTGTTTCACTGCGCCTGGCTAAGTACCCAAGTCTTAAGAGAGTTGGAAAGGAAGAAGCAATGGTCAAAAGTCACCCTCAGTGGGATAGCAGGATCGAGTGTACAAGCATACATGTGACAGAGAAAGATGACTGACTGTACAGCAGAAACAGGTCAAGAGCCCAGGAGCCCAGGGTGCTGCTAGGGTCTCAGGTAGCCACTGTATTAGAAGAAAACAAGAAAAGAATGAGCACAGGATAGTTAAGTTTCTATTTGTTGCTGGAAGCTGAGGTTATTCTGCTTGATGGCTTCCTTACATTTAGTTCCTGAGCAGGGGTTAAATAAATAGGTGGTCGAGGTGTATACTAGTACAAGCTTAAAACAGATGCTGCAGAGAACAGAGGAGAAACCAACACACTGCTCATAGTTAAGAAGCAAGATGAAACAAGACATGGAAAATTCCTACTAGCACTTCCTTGGCGACTTATCTAAGCATGCATCAAAGCGTAGTCTCATTTCTGTTCACTGATACCATAAGCTGCTTATGGATGAATATTCATTTTTCTTTATCTTCAGTGTTTCACAGTGCTGAAAGTACCCAAAATTGGTCCTGGGCCAGAGGCATAGACAAGTGGTAAAGCACTCGCGCAGCATACACAGCACCCTGGGTTTGATCCCAGAAACACACACATATACACACACACAGCCCAGCTGTTTCTGAAGAAAAGAACTAATCATCTATTTCATGGGTCACTGCCTGAATGGCATTTTGGCTTCATACAATTCTTCAAGTTAGTACTACCATTTTTCTTGTGGCATTTTATAACAAAGCCAACGATGAGAGTAATAGAAAAAAGGCAAGGGTCAATTCTCTATAGCTAGGGGATTTTCCTCCACTGAATGAAAGAGCCATGCAATTTCCTGTCCCTGTATAGTTTTTGCTTTATTGTGTTGCTAAAACATTTAAATTACCTTGCATCAACTCCGTCAAATACTTTTTGACACTCATTTCCAATGACTTCTTGCTTTAGGTAGTACAGCATCCTTACACGAAGCAAGACTCTATAAGTAAGTAAGTAAATAAATAAACAAATAAATACACATATAAATACATAAATGAATAAAAGAGCCAAAGGAGACAAAGATATTATTAACTAAAAAAAAAAAAAAAAATGGGGAGGTGTCTATAGACTTTGGATAATTTTTTGTTTTGTTTGTTTGTTTGAGAGAGGATTTGCTATGCAGCTTTAGGTGGCCTGGAACTTGCTGAGTAGAATTATAGATGAAGTTGCCTTCCACCACTTTCTCACTACCAGAAAACAGGTGTGTGCACTACTCCTTGACTACATAGTCTTTTAATATTAAGGTAATGATTATGTATGATCAATAGACCCTCATTACCGATGCTACCCAAAAGAAACTGCAGGGAAGAGACAATTTTATCTGGAGATTAATATTTTTTGCTGATATATATAAGATGTTTCATGATTACTGAAGGTACCATATGCAGCTAAGATCTTAGGCATGCTATCACTAGACTTTATATATAGGTTTTATATCAGTACATTAAAGAAAGTAAATGTTTAACAAACAATTTCAAGGCTACCCTCCACCTACTTGTTGCAGTGGTGCTTTACATGTTTCTTGTAACCCTCATCTTGAAGGAGCTGCTCAGGATTATACTTTCGAAGCCACTCTGCTTTCTGTATATCAAACGAGCTTGTCTGAGTCTTTACCTTCTTTCCCTTTCGGCCCCTGGGCACAGGAGCTGAGAGGCCTGTTAAGGTGAAAAGTACAACTGAAATCAGAAATAACTTGAATAAAAAGCTCTGACTTGAAAGATTTTTCCCCCCAATGCAAGAGAGTGCTGGAGACTTTCTGGGGTCCCTGCATATTATGGAGAGGTCTTTACAACAGTAATGGGAATAGTACTCAATGGTCTCAAGTCAAACACAATGCATGTGGTTTTATAAGATTAAGTCAAATTTCACAAATAGAGACAATACTCATTTTGGTTTTGTCTGGCTTCATAACCAAACCCTCTCTTTTACTGTAGATTCACTAGTTGTAAAATTTCTCCTCTTGCTTTCCAGAATTTGCTTTATTCATAACATGGAACAGTCTAGCTTTGAGACAGCTCAGGTCATTTTTATGTCCTTGAGAGTTTTATGTGAATTTCTTTAAAGAATGAAAGATTATCACTGTTCAAGTTATCACATGTGCCACACTCACTCAGTTTTCCAGAAAATGAAATCAACTACAACTGAAGTCCATACAGTCCTCTTGGGTCTATCCCAGGAACCAGCAATATATGAATTCATGCTTATTCCTTATGTATCATATTACATATGCTTATGAAATAT
This sequence comes from Meriones unguiculatus, assembly GCF_030254825.1. NCBI lineage: Eukaryota > Metazoa > Chordata > Mammalia > Rodentia > Muridae > Meriones > Meriones unguiculatus. Next base: position 36,864,030 of record NC_083358.1, read on the forward strand.
TTTGTATTTGTTGTATGATGTTGTTTCTAGATCTTTTGTCCTGCCACCTACTTATGAAGCATAGAAGCTGTAGGATGTATTCGTATTAACTCGTGAGGACTTAGTTCAGCAGCTTTAACTGTACTGTAGTAATTTACAGTGTGATCAGAGGGCTCATTTTATTAATCTCCAGGATGGCTGATTTGTTTCACTCTTAATTCTTGACAATTAATGATGCCATTTTGACTATGTCATCTGATTTTTACCTTATTGGTAAATAGAACCAGTAAATTAAAAGAAAGGTTTTTTTTTTTTTCATTTTTAAAAATTATCTTTTAAGCTATAGACAGGTGGTAGGGGAGGAGAACTGCCCCTTTCAGTAGACTAGGAGAAGAGATTGGGGGGAAAGAGAGAAGGAGGGTGGGACTGGGAGGAGTTGAGGGAGTGGGCTACAATCAGGATATTCAATGAATAAATTGTGAAAAATAGATAAACAAACAAATAAAAGAAACTCAAAACAATACACTTCATTATGAAGGAATGGGTAGAGCTTGTGACTATAGGATCAAGAGTTTGGCAGCTATTATATGTAGTTTTGCACCTGGTCTTTAGCCTTCTTCCTGTAGGACTGCCCTAGCAGTGCATATACTTATTTCCAACCTTCACACCCATACAAACAATCTTTACTCTCTCCAGAAAAAAGCATCAGACTGCCTAGAATCTGGCTATAAGTAACGAGGGTGCTAGGGACCTGACCTCCTTTAAGCAGCTGTCTTCACAGCCCTTATCTTTTCATGTCCATTTTTAGAGGTTCCTGATGTTACAAATTCTTGTGTGAAACACATCAGAGTTTTTGCCTTTTTCAACCAGTGACTAAGATTTTTTTCAATTCTTTCAATGTTAATAAAATTGCCAGCACCTCTATTTGCTTCCATGTTCCTAAAATCTTATTGTTATTTCTTCTCCCTATTTTTGAAGGTTTATGCCTATTTTTAAAATGTGGACTACAAGCATATACAAAACCAGATGTAACAGTATGATGGAATCCTCATATTCTACTATCCAATTTCAATAACCATTAATGCCTGGACAATTTGTTTAATCTATACTTTCTCCAACCCCTCATAAATCAAAGGTAGCTTTCATTTAATTCATTAATCTATTTGTTACCTTTATCTAAAAGACAAGGTGTCACTAAACACGTCTGGAAATGGAGTAACAAATACTTTTAATATTGCATATTTTAATGTACAATCATCTAATAAAGATAATAAATTTTCCCTGGGTTGTTTGTCTCAGTCATGATATAAATTAAGGCCTCTAAATGTAACAGGTTGCTAAGACACATCTCTTTTAAGTTACAGTGAGTTTTCTTAGTGCTCCTAATACTGGGGACAGATAGTTCATTGCTGGTAGAAACTGTCTATGTAAACCTAGAATTCCCACTAGATACCTATAACATGCTTGAAGTCGAGATGTTTAACAGTGGGTGGGAGGGCTGGGGCACAGGATTATCTCCAGTTGAGACCTACTGGTGTACAGATTGTCTCCCTCAACCATTCCCAGTCCTACAATTAATTTGTTGAAAATGTGAAGTCTTCTGTTCTATAGAGATGATCAACCTTATATTTCCTCCTTTATTTTATACATGAGTTTTTAGGGAAGAGTGTAATCATGTTTGTGTGATTTTTTCCACCATTACCAAAATGCTAGTTTCTTCAAATTAATAATTTATCTCCTAAACTGACCATCCCATCCAAACAAATGCTTGCTGCTGTGCTATCCTGGAAGAATATAATGGTTACAGCAGTACTTCAAAGAGTTTATTACAACCTGTAGCTTTAGTTAATTTTTATATATATCCTATGTCTATCCTCCTAGCTTAAATGAAAGGTTGTAGAGCTTAGGAATCTTCTCTCTCTCTTTAAATACAACACATACATTATACAAGAATATATTCTAGACAAGGATTAAATATTTTGTGATTCAGAAGAACAAAACTATAACATACAGCCTGGAGTCCAGGACAGCCAGGGCTACATGGAGAAACCCTGTCTCAAAAGAACAAAATAAAGCGAGACTATAGCATAATTTTACAAGCATAAAAACTTTTCCTTTTTATAGAAAGTGAAATTGTTTTATGGTAAAATTTTATTATATACACAAAGGAACATTCTGTTATCAAAGCTGTGAAGAAAAACACTTGATATCCCAATGATAGTATTACAAACTAGTCACTTTAGACAGCAAAGTATTACTGTTTCACATACTCCAACAGACATACTGATCCTGGGGACTCTATTAAAAAACAGATTATGATTCAAAGTCTAAGGCCTTAAAGTTCTGTGCTTACAAGATCCCAGGAGATGATATGATTGACCCAAAGACCATATTTAAGGTACTAACGACACAAATACCCTCAATAGAGAAAGATTTACCCACAGGCATGAAGAGTATGCAGAGCTCCTTCCTGCACTTGTTTTCAACTGTGCCAAACTGGAACAGAATGCTCACCACTCAAGAAACTTCAAGTCAAACACCCATACCATGGAGTACCAAGGAAAAGATAAGAAATGAGACACAACTATATAGACTTATCTTGATATACTGTGAGTTCAACAGTTTGCAAAGTGATACAAATTTACCAGTAACATAAAACACCCCCTGCCCCAATCTACAATATTGGAATTTTCTGAAGCTCACTGCCCATATTACTTTAAATTTTTACATGAGATACATTAAGTATTATTGATACAAGATTATTTTTAAAGAAAGATATACTTGCCTAAGTGATTTTGTAGCTCCCGTGTTTGGCCATCTTCAGTGGGAGTGATGAGATCCCATATAAAACCTTTAATTTTCTCATCACCTCGATAGTGAATGAGGCAATAGGTCAAAAGAGCTCGGCAAATGATTTCTACATCATGTTCGTTCAGCTGCCGTTTAAAACGTCCATGAGATAGAATCTCTCTCCATCGGCCCCACCTGGTTAAAAAAGGGACCATCACAGAAATACTGGCTTCAGTCTGGGCAAAAAACATAACTCATGCATAAAAGCCATAAAAAGGTAAAATTATGTCATTATAAAGTTTTACTAATGCTTTCTCTTGAGCATAGAGCAAAGAAAAATGAGGTAAATTGACACTGCTTTGTATTACTAACTTGAGTGAGGAGCGTGACGTGACTCACTCAGAACATTGTGAAGACAGTACAATACATACTAAACACGGAAACTTAGGGTACTTTAAAATAGATTTCATTGATTCTAATAATATTGAAAATAGTATTTAAGTTTGTATATAATTAATTATGACAAATACTAAACATAACATTCTTACCCATAAACCAGCAGGTTTTTCTCAACTCTAAAGCATTCAGTTCTTCCGTAGCCATTGGACCGGTCACAGGGTCTCCGGAGTTTGGGTTTTTCTTCTCCTTCACTTTCAGCTTCAGATAATTCAGCCAATTCATCTTTTGTGGCACTAAAGGGTCTCGTTTGCTTCCTAATTCTTGGGGTGTCGATAACTAAACTATTCTGTAAAATTTAATGTCACATTTAAGGAAGGTGCTTTAACTATTTACAAAAAAACTTTTCAACTTTTCTCACTTTTTAAAATTCATTTATATTTTTATAAATTATAGTTTATTCACTTTGTAGCCCCACTGTAGCCCCTCCCTCAGCCCCTCCCAATCCTACCCTTCCTTCCTCATTTCCTCCCTTGCCCCTCCCCAAGTCCACTGATAGGCTAAGGTCAGAGGAAAGGGGAGGAGGGCCTCGCCTATCAAGTCTCATCAGGACTGGCTACATTGTTCAACTTTTAAATTACAGAAACAATAGTAATAGAAAAAAAATTGGTAACTAACAGATCGACTACCCTATCAAGTCATACTTTCGGGCTGGAGAGATGGCTCAGAGGTTAAGAGCACTGGCTGCTCTTCCAGAGGTCCTGAGTTCAATTCCCAGCAACCACATGGTGGCTCATGACCATCTATAGTAAGATCTGGTGCTGTCTTCTGGTGTAGAGGTGTACATGTGAGTATAACACTATATATATATATAATCAATAAATAAAATACTTTCTTTTAAAAGTGTTGTGATAAATGTTTAATTTACATCATATAATACATGCACTAAAAACAATTGGCATTTTCTATCATTAGTATAAAAATTACTGTGCTTCTATAATAATCATAATATATTTTAGGCTCGTTTTCAACTTTACAATTTGTCTTACCTAAAGCTAATTAATAACTTAATTTGTTATTGCTTATAACTTTAGAATAAATAATGCTAAAGAAAATCTTTTTTGACCTAAGTTTATCTTAAAGACAAAAGGAAAATAAAATGTGGAGGAATTGAAATGCTATTCAAATGTTATGAATATTTTGCATAGCTAGAAATGTTTAGTTCTTTACAAAATAATTATGCTCATATATAAAGGCAAGGCAATGTCTCAATCCCTCATGACCAATTCGGTTTAACTCATTCAGTGTAACTCATGTGTCTGCTTCTCAAATTAGGTACTATTGATACAAAGATCATTAAGATCGTTTCTGCTGAACAGGAATCCAAAGTTTTGGCAGTCAAATACATGTGTTAAAAATAAATACTATTCAGGATACAATGTTTTACAAGACAAGAAAAGTATAAACGCGGGCTGGGAGTTAAAGTATAAAGAATTTTTAAAGAACTGGAATTTTTCAAGGTAGGCGGTATCATTACAAGCAAGGAAACAAGGGAACCCAAATGGCACCAGATACTTAGGAAAGCCTTAGAGCAGAAAAGGGTACACAGTGGCAGAGGAAGCTAGGATCAAAGGATAAAGTCCTGGTGTATTTTATTTTGTACACAGTACACCATACTTAAAGGAGACATATATAATGTTGATGTCTCTTATTATAGACAAGTAATCTTTGCTAAGTTTCTCTGGTAGAAAGCTACTAGTTTTGCTTGTCTAATTAACATGTTATAAAGGCATACATAGAGAACATAGAAATATCCTGTTTGTTTTTTAAAGATTTATTTATATATATGAGAGGTCTGTCTGTATGTACACTTGCATACCAGGGGGAATCTAATCCCATTGCAGATGGGTGAAAGCCACCATGTATTTGCTGAGAACTGAACTCCAGAACTCTGGAGGAATAGCTAATGTTCTTAAACACTGAGCCATTTCTTTAGTCACTCCTCCCCTCCTTAAACAACTCACTAATTTTAAAACTCATTAAAGGACTTATCTGCTATAATTATTATCATAGTGGAGTAGAGATGATTTTACATTTTCCTCATTTCTTCTACAATTATTAATTGGAATTTTTATAAGGAAAAATTGTCTGTTTTCCTTTTCCCAAGTTTTTTTCTTCTTTCTTTCCTTTTCTTTAATGATTTGTATCTGAATCCTTATTCAGATGTATTCTTCTCATCATCTTTTAGGATTTTGATGACTTTTTATATGACAGAAATATACTTTCATATGTACATCTGCTATAAGCAATAAGCACCCTAATGACATTTTCATAAATACTTACTCTGCCACTGATGGTATCTATATCTATTTCTGCTTTCTTGGCCCATTTTTGCCAGAAGTTGGGGTCATCTAAAGAAATATCTGTCCGGTTTCCAGATGCTACAAAACTTGCCTGAAATATATAATAAAGTTTTAAAAATACTTAGACTTTAGAGAAGAAAAAAAATCTTTGAAAATAAACCATTATCTCTTTGCATTTACTGTACACAGAATGTGAATTTGGCATATAAACACTCAAGACATGTTCCAATACAGTGATCTGAAATGTAACAGCATTTGTTTAAGGCAAATGATGTTCAATACCAATACAGTCTACAGTTTAGGAACAGAAATAAGTTACTATTGTGGGTCAACTTGAAAGCATTCAATAAACAAAGATAATATTTTCTTTTTAGCACCAAATTACATAAAACAGAAGTATACTCTCTAAAATACTAAGAGAGCATTAAGAAATTATGATAGAATTATCCAGGTATGGTTGCACATGCCTTTAATCACAGCACTCAGGAGGCAGAGGCAACAGATTTTTCTGAGTTTTAGGCCAGCCTGGTCTAAGTTCCAGGATAGCCAGAACTAGGTAGAGAGACACTGTGTCAAAGAAACAAAACAACTTGGAGAGGGGCATGCATGCAGAAAGGGAAGGGAGGGTGGGATCAGGAGGGGAGGAGGGAGGGCCTTATGAGGGGATACAAAATGAATAAAGTGTAATTAATAAAAAATTTTTAAAAAATTAAAAAAAAAGAAACAAAACAAAACAAAACAAAAAACAACAAAGAAGAAAAAAAGAAATTATGGTAGAACTTAATTTATGGGCTTCCCAGACAGCACTTGTGCTCCCCATGTAGCAAATAAATAATTAAAATTTTAAATCACATACTTGTGTTTGTGTGTTATGTGTATATAGTGTATGTGCGTATTGTGTAAATGTGGAGGAGAGAGGTCACTTTCACCTTCCACTCAGAACTCACTGATTAGCTAGGCAGCCTGACCAGCTAGCTTCAGGGCTTCTCTTGTGCTAAGCGTGCAGCTCTGTGCCATGTAGCCCTGCTTTGTTATTGTGTATTTGTAACCTAGTAGACGGAAACCCGAACTCAGGTCCTCCTGCTTGTTTAGCAGGCACTTTAACGACTGAGCAAATCTCCTCAAATTGTCTCATATGTTCTCACCTGTTTGTACCTACCAAGGTGACAAGCACATTTGTGTGGGTTATGGAGATTAAACTCATGTCCTTGTGCTTACAAGGTTGGTATTATATCGACTGGGCCATTCCTCTATCCAACCTTCTATTACATGTAATCTTTAGTCTCTAAACTCCTTTTGTTTCCAATATTTTTCTGATTAAAGGGTACAACTGTTTCTGGTTGTTACATGTATTCCATTTTATGAGGATGAGAAGAGTACATATAAAACTTGATATAAGATCAGTACAAATGGAGTAAAGATTATCTATTATCGGGTGGAGACTTGGCTCAATTGGTAGAGCGCTTGCCTAACATGCAGAAATCCCTGGGTTTGATACCTAGCACATCATAAAACTGGCTATGGAAGGTGGCACACCATTGTGATCACAGCCCTCTACAAGGCAGAGCAGCAAAATCAGATGCTCAATGCTATCCTTGGATACACTGCAAGTTTGAAGGCAGCCTGGATTACAGGACAGCCTCTCTCAGGACAAAGCAAAACAAAACAAAAGCCACAAGTGGTTATTTGACTTAATTTAGTACGTTCAAAGATGAAACAACAAAAAAATATTTTTAGAAAGTAAGATGTGAACATCACTGCCCATTTATAAGTTAGGAAGCTGTGGTGGCTGTTCTAGTTGTCAACTTAACTACATCGTGAGTTAACGGAAACCCTAATTGCTGGCTGGGAGCAAGTGTGAGGGATTTTTCTCTTAATTAAAGCATTTGAAGTGGGAATATCACTTTTAATATGGATCGTAGAGGTGGGAAGACCCATTTTAAACCTGGGCCACACATTTTGTGGAAGCCTATATAAAGGACATGGAAGAAAGAAGCTCCTTTAACCTGTTTGCTCTCATTCTTTATTGCAAGTCCATTTCTTCATTGGCATTACAGCCTACTTCTTTGGGATTCCTGCATATACTAAAGAACAGTTCAGACATCCAGCGTTATGGTCTGAACAACTATTGGATTCTTGGCCACTGTTGGATTAGCTGGACCACAGCCTGCAGGTAACTCTAATAATGTTCTTTCTATATATATTAAGAGACCAATTCTGCAAGTGTGGTTACTCTAAAGCAGCGGTTCTCAACCTTCCTAATGCTGTAACCCTTTAATACAGTTCCTCACATTGTAGTGACCCCAACCATAACATTATTTCATTGCTATTTCATCTATAATTTTGCTGTTGTTATAAATTGTAATGTAAATGCAGGATATCTGTTATGTGACCTCTGTGGATCCACTGCTCTAGAGAGCCCTGACAGAGCCTCACTGTATGTTACCTTAGCAAATGTTGACCCACGTCCTTCTGATTCAATTGTAATAGTTTTTGTACGACGGAGTAAAATCTGGTCGATATCTTCTTCACAGAACTTAGAGCCCTCATCTTCCTCCTCCATGATGGCTCCGTATGCACCTCTTCGAAGCAGGTCTTCTATTTCCTTTTTGGAAAGCTGCTGAATCTAAATAGGAAAGTAATTTTAGAAGTTATAGTATTTTAAAGGTCACAAAATATGGAAACTACCTGTATACAACGGTAAAAGCATGCATCGTCTTATTTTGGGCTTGGTCCATATATGAGAAAGAATTCACTAAAATAATATATTGAAGATATTGACTAATTTTTATTTTTAAAAAAAAATAGGAATTACCACCTAACTAAAATGGTTTCAATTACACCAAAGTGTAAGGGCCAAGTAATCTCCATTTTGGTACTATGATTCATATCAAGCAAAATACTTAAGGCAAAAACCCCCACAACAACAACAACAGACCCACAACCATAATCTGTAGCAAGACAAAGCCAATGTTAGAAGTTGGTAATTTTTTTTTTACAAGTTGGTAATTTTTAAAAACCAAAACCTTCTGAGAATTCTAGTATGTTATATCATGATACAGATCTCTAATGGAGATGGTAGAACATTTCTGTCTTGGCAAGATTCCTAAGGTCCAGCAGTTCTGAAGCAACATGCACAAAACAAAAGGCGCCCAAAACATTCTGAAAACAACCTTGTGCACAAAACATGAACAATATGGTTCTGGAGGTAAAATTAAGTAAAAGTAACACAAAGCACCAAGTAGAAAGAAGGTATACATACGCCACTGACGTTACTGTCTCTTCCGCTCATGCTCTGTAACACAGCTTTATCTAGGCCCAGTTTCAAGCTGGCTCGATCAAACATCTCCCTCTCATATGAGTTCCGAGTTACTAATCTGTAGACTTTAACTGCTTTGTTCTGACCAATTCTGTGGCAACGAGCTTGGGCCTACAGAAAATGAAAAGCTATAGATTACCTTTCACAAAACACATCATAGTAAAGTATATATAGAACAAGAAAGTACATGAGAATTTTTTTATATGATGAGGAATAATCCCACAATTGGCAGTAAATAACATTTTAAGATTATCCTTATAAATTCCTTAAAGGTTATGTTTTTTAAATTAAGCTAAATTAATCAATGTATTTATTTGTTTGTATGTAAGTGGGAAAGAGTATGCCAACGATCAAATATAGAGGTCAGAGGACAACTTTTGGGAGTTAGTTCTCTCTTACTGTGTAGGTCCTGAGGATTAAACTTGGGCTTCTAAGTTGGCAGCAAGTGTCCTTATCTGCTGCACCATCTTGCCAGCATAGATTATTGTATTTTAATGGGGCTATGGTTTGGCAACCCTTATCAGAAATCCAAAATCCTTGCTGAGTATGGTAGCTCATGTCTGTAATCTCTGCATTTGGGAGGCTAAAGTAGGAGAGGTACTTTGGGTTTGAAATCTGTCTGTGCTACATAGTGAGTTTTAGATCAGCCTGACCATGCTCACCCTCAACCCACACCTGCCACTGACCCCTGCCCCCTCAAAATCAAATTAAACAAGAACTAATGCTTGGTATGGTGACATATGCCTTTGATTCCAGCACTTGGGAAGTGGAGCAGGAAAACCTCTGTGAGCTTAAGGCTAGCTTAGACGACACAGTGATGTCCAGACCAACCAGGGGTAGATAATGACTCAAAATAAAAGAAAATATTTAAAAACAATGATAATAAATAAAAATATAACAACAAATCTAAAAAACTGGAAAATTTTGAGCATAAACATGACATGTAAGTAGAAGAAACCTGGTAACAGGCCAGTCAAAACTAACACTTACATACTGTGTAAAATTACCTTCGAGTTGTGTTATAGGGTATACTTGAAATAGAAATAATTCAATATTTGTACCTAGAGTTATAGGCAAACAAAGTTGTTTGGAAGAGGGAATTCACTGAGGACCCGACCCTTCCCTGACAATCCTAGCCAGTGGAAGTTGCTAGGGAAGGAGGACACATTTTCTTCTGATGTAGCTAACGATAAGTTCTTTATGATCCTGTAGATGACTCCAGACCCATTAAACCTACTGGATCAACAAAAACAAAACAACAACAAAAATGTGACGATACAGGGGTCTGACTGGGAAGAAAAAGGTACCAGTGTGGGAGAAAGGCAACAGAGAGCACTGCGGGATGAATACAACCAAAACACAAAATACAGTTTATATTCCCATCCATGAAGTTGCCATAAGAAGCCCAATCTGCATAATGTATGCTAATTAAAAATATGAGTGTTAGGGAGATACTATTTAGCCTATAAAGTGAAAAACTGTGTCCTTCTATATGAAGAGAATGATTTAATCTATGCATTAATCCTGGATAAACTTCTCATATTTTGAATTAGATTACACAAAAAACAAACAACTGAAAAGGTTATCTTTGTGCTGAAGAGACAGTTCTGTGGTTAAGAGCACTTGTTGCCCTGCAGAGGACCTTCCAAGGTCCCATGATGGTCCTCACTCATCCCTAATTACAGTCCTATAGGATCCCACACTCTCTGCTGAGGGCACAGATCCCCATGTGGTATGCCTGCATACACAGGCAAACATTCACTCACATAATATACAGATCTACAACAGTTCTCTTCTATTATGCTTAGTATATTCTTAATAATTTATTGTATTTCATAGCTATTCCAAGTATTACTAAAAATTACAGTATAATTAAAACTATCGTGAAAAAAATAAATTTCACTTATAATTTGTTCTCATTTTATATTCCATCCAAATATGTATCTTCTGCAAATTTTGAGCCTTACTGATCACTCTTTGTTGTTGTTGAGATGGTGTTTTCTATGTATCCCTGGCTGTTTTGTAACTTGGTGTGTAGACCAGTTAGCCTTTAACTCCCAAAGCTCTACCTGCCTCCACCTCATAGTGCTGGGATGAAGGGCATGTCTCCACATTCAGCCTCTCATCACTCGACACAGGGTTTCTTTGTGTAGCCGTGGCTACCCTGGACTTGCTTTGTAGACCAGTTCAACTCACAACAATCCGCCTGTCTGTCTCCCTGAGTGCTGGGATGAAAGGCATGCACCACCACGTCCAGCTGTTTACATCACTCTTACTAATACTGTTTATTTTATTTATGTGTGTAGGCTTTTTGCCTGCATGTATATATGTGCACCATTTACATGTCTAGCTAGCCCCAGAGGCCAGAAGAGAGCATCAGTTCCTCTGGAACCATTAACTGCAAGCTGCCATATGGGTGATGGAAATTAACCATATGTCCTCTGGAAGAACAGTCAGTGATCTTAACCAGTGGGCTATCTCCCCACCCCTAAACACTCTTAATATTCTTGTTTCTATGAAGTCCACAGAAAGGCTTAATTGACTTTCATGTCTTCATTGTCTATAGTATTTTAGACACAGGTGTATTATGGCTCAACTTTACATATACTATATGATGCTTAGATTACATTAGGACAAACATAAATTCTGAAATTTAAATTTTATTATGAGTAAGTTACAATTAAGGTAGAGCTAAAGTCTCTTAAGTTGGTATGATCTTTTTGGAGAGGCAGAGATGAAAATCAAGCCTAGGATATCACCTTTTATAGGAAATCATTCTTCCACTGAACTAGGTGACCATAACCCATATTTTACTCTTCCCACATATATTATTTTTATTATGATATTTTAGTGTTTTTGTTTCTTTTTGTTTTGTTTTGAGGCAAAGTCTCTAGACAGCCTTGGCTGGCCTGGAGCAGGCTATATAGACAGAACTGGCCTCAGATTCAGAGATCTGCCTATTTTGGCCTCAGGAGTGCTGGGATTAAAGAAAATGTACAATCATGCCTGGCCTAGCCCCTTATTTTAAAAAAGACATATACCGTATTCAATTATTTGTATATTTCATAACTTAGTAAGAAACACTAAAAAGTGTACTTGACTATATTTTATTATCATTAAATGATAACTAAAATAATTTCAGTTTTCACAGGTGTTAGAGAAACCACATATTAATATGTCTGTATAAAAAGAAAAGATGAGGATCACAAAAAAAAAAAGTAGCGTGAATTTTTAAAAATTGTATCCCTTGTCAGCCAAGAAATGTATTACCTGAAGGTCATTTTGAGGGTTCCAATCAGAGTCAAAAATTATGCATGTATCCGCTGCAGTTAAATTGATGCCCAAACCACCAGCTCGGGTGCATAGGAGGAAAACGAATCGATCTGAGTCAGGTTTACTAAATCGGTCTATAGCTGCTTGTCGAAGATTTCCTCTGACTCTACCGTCAAGCCGCTCATATAAATATCTATTTAAATAAAAAGCATTAAGTTTAAATGTTGAACATAGAGAAAGTAAAGATATGGTCTATCAATGGCAAAGTCAACTTCCCTGTATCCCACTAGTCTGCTATAAAATTAAAAAGCAACAGCATCACAAATATTTTCTACATTTGAAACCCAAGGAAGCAAAGAGATACAAATGACAGATTCCTAGATACACATATTATATAATATGTGTATTATTGCTAAAATCCCATTTTGGAATCTAGGGAATATAACTCAGTGATGGAATACTTGCAGTGTTTCATAGGCCCTGGTTTGATTTACACTGCTGCAAAAACAAACAAAAATAGGAGGGGAAAATTTGAATAGTGAAACACCACTAAAAAAAAAAACTGTGCTGCTGATGTCATCTTAAATAATAAGGTTGACAGGACTACACAAAAAGCTGTGAAGGTTTCTCCCATGAATCCTCTCAGCAACACCTGTGGAGGGCGAGCTGGAATATTATACAAGTCTTTATAGTCATTACACAAAGCAATAATTTTTAACAACTTTTATTCTTTCCCATTTAACATTCAATTTTTTTGGTTTTTTTTTTTTTGGTTTTTTTTTTTTGTTTTTTTGAGGCAGGGTTTTTCTGTGTTGCCTTGGTTGTCCTGAAACTCTCTCTGTAGACCAGACTGGCCTCTAAATCACAAAGATCTACCTGCCTCTGCTTCCTAAGTGCCGGGATTAAAAGTGTACACCACTGCCACCAGGCCAACTTTCAATTTATTAATTGCAAGACCTCATAAATACATACATCTATACACGCACATATTATATATATAATTTGGGAAAGTATCACAGGGATTTAAATGGTACTTATATTTCATGCTTCCTACGGTTCTTTCTACATATTTACTAGTATTTTGGTACAAAACAGCATAAATTCTAATGTTACTCATAATTGAAAACAAACAAACAAACAAAAACCCAGGCAGATCCCTGTGAGTTCACAGCCTGGTCTACAAAGTGAGTCCAGGACAGCCAAGGCTACACATAGAAACCCTTTTTGGAAAAATAAAAATCAAACAACAACCCCCTGCAAAATAAAACAAATCCCTGAGGATTTTCCATGAAATTCATCATTTGAAATCCATTTGTAGAGATTTATCTCCTGATAAGTCCTTTATATAGGCAATCAAGAAAATGGAGAGATGGCCCCATATTAAGAGCTCTTGCTGCTCTTTGAGAAGACCCAGGTTCAGTTCTCAGCATTCACCCCCAGATCAGGTGGTTCACAACTGCCTCTATTCCAGTGCCAGAGTATCTTGCTCCCTCTGGCCTCCTTGGACACCTGCACACCGGTAGTGCACATAAACTCACAGACACAGATGTATACACATGAATAATAAATAAATATTCAAAAAAGTAAATATAACAATTTTTAAGGCAATATTGTGATGCAATGATCTTATATGCTATAAAATTGAAAGAATTACACATTTTAGTATGAATTCATGTAAGCTGAAATACTGCTCAGAAAAGCAAGGCCTCAGTTTCAGACAACACTACTGCAAAGGAGAAAATAAAGTCACAATGGAGCTTGGAAAAATTTTTTCATTTGGGAAAGTGTTTGATGTGCATACATTAGGACCTGAGTTTCGATCCCAAGTATCCATGTACAAGTGAAATCCAGGAATAGTGGCACGAACCTGTGATCAGGGCTGGGATGAGAAGACAGGAGGATTGTTAGGGTTGAAAAACCAGCCATTGTAGATAATTAGTGAGCTCCAGATGCCCCCCTCCCCCCACTGCTACGCACACACACATAATTCACATACTACACAAAGTTAACTGGCAATAAAAATTAACTACATAATCATATAATATGAACTAAAAAACTTTTACTTAAGTGATCAAAATTTTTCATGTTAAAATCAACACTTGAAGCCAGGTGGTGGCGGTGGCAATGGCATTGCAAGCCTTTAATCCCAACACTAGGGAGGCAGAGGCAGGCAGATCTCTGAGTTCAAGGACAGTCTGGTCTACAGAGCAGAAAAACAAAAATCAAAAAACAGCTGAAATTTCTGATTTTGTATTTTGTAATATATTGATATGAAACTGAATCTCTAATATTCTCTTAAAATATCCTACATATGCTCTATTTGTTTATTTATATAAATACTGATCAAGTTAAATCCAATACTGTTTTATTGTCATGAATGAAAAACTGAAAAACATTAACAAACCCATATTAAACAAACCAGAAAAGATTAAAAGTATAAGCAAATTTTACAGCGCATATAAAAGCAATAATTTGTAATTTCTAATTGTAGCAATGAAATAAAACAGACATAAGAATATTACACCAAGGTTTATGAAATACACAGTGTGCTTTGTACCTTTTATGGATAAGATAGTCTTCAAGGATGTCAAGGCAGCGTACCATCTGAGAGAAAATAAGCACTTTATGACCTCCTGCTTTCATTTTAGGAAGTAACTTATCAATGAGGACCAATTTGCCAGCAGACTGGATCATTGCTTGCAGATGAAAATCAGACGCAGATGGATTATATGTATCTCTAAATTCTCCAAGAATTTTCTCCTCAGCACCTACCCAAAAAAATATGATGTGTTAAGAGCAATGAAAAAAATTCAGACAATTTCCAGCTGCTGTAGTTTAAATCAGAACTGGTGCTCTTCTATACTTCTGTAATATACAGCTCTCTAGTGGCAACTGCATTGCTTTTATCAGAATTATTTCAATTTGTGTAACTCTCCAGCAACATGACACGGTTATCTTCACTAAAAATATAATAGGTCTTAAGAGTACATTTTTGCTTGCTAAATAGTAAATGAGTACTTCTAGCAAAGAATGACCAAAACTACGGGCCTGCAGGACACAGTGGCTCATGGAAAGCCGATGCAGGAAGATTGCTGTGAGCTTGATCTCAGCCAGGCACTATCCAGCAAGACCTTACCATGTCCTTCTAACCCACCCCACCCCAAATCACCCTAAAGCCAAAAAAAAAAAAACAAAAAAAACAAAAAACAAAAAAACAAAAAAACCCCTTAATTTTGGTTATAACCAAAAGATGATTATAATTGATCTGGATGTGATTATTAGCATTTAAAATAAGAAAACAAGAAACAATCAAAAGAAAGCCATATTAGGTCCTTGTTACACATCATTCAGAGACACCAGACAAGAATTAATGAAGCTTTCTGTGTTCCTTCACCAGCCTTTCTAGGCATGACAGCATAAGGATTTTAGAACATTATCTGTCATTCTGGATAAGTGAACAAACACAAACATGTACAAAGAGAACCCTGGTGGATAACCTAATAAGACCTTACAAAGCACCATTATTAGGATAAAATCTGAAACACTAAGTAGAGTATGTAGACTGGAAAGAAACTACGAAAACATAAATGCAGATACTTAAAAAAGATGTGTTTCATTGTCTTTGTGAGTAATAAATCACAGAATTCTCCAAGATAGTCTGAACTCTTAGTCTTGTGACTCAGTGTGTTCAAAGTAACAGTGAAAGAGTGACAGTGCCTCTGAACCTGAGATGCTTGTAAGCCCTCTGAACAGCGTAAGAAAGTAAAAACACCAGGACAACTGCAAACAGGGGTGCCTGGCTAATTTACTGGTTACTATTTGCTGGAGAGGAAGATGTCTGTTGCAATTCCTTTTAGCTACCTTTGATAAGATATGGATGATTACAGCACTTCCTGAGTTCCATCATGGTATTGACCAAGTTAGGTACGTTCGTTTGTCCAGCTCCTTTGGATAGAAATGAGAAGTTCTTCTCTAAAATAGCCCTATAGTATTTCTTCTGAATGTTGGTAAGCTCTACTTCAATAATAGTCTCTTCCTTAGGTGCCAGTTTCTTTTCCACATCTTCTTTTAATCGTCTCAGCATCATTGGCTTAAGGATAGCTTGAAGTTTTTGTACCTGAAGAAGGCATAATAGAAATATGTACACATTCAATTATGACAGAAAGCATTAATAATAAGAGATGTGATGTGCTTATTTACAAAAAAAAAGAATACCTGTTCCTCTGTTTTTAGATCTCCAAATTCTTGCATAAATGTTGATTCAGAAGGAAACCTTAAGGGTTCAAGAAAGTGAAGAAGGCTGAAAAGTTCTTCAACTGTGTTTTGGAGAGGGGTCCCTGTCAAGAGCACCTTGTGTTCCTACAGAAAACAAGGACAACTGAATAAAGACCAAAACTGAATGGAGCTCATACAGCTTCATTCCATGCTCAGTGCACTACAAGCAAGTAGACTCTGACCACACTGTGGACAAACTGAATCAAATGCAATAATATCCCATAATATTCAGCAATTAAATCCAGTAAGTTAAAAAAATCTCTTTAATCAATCTTGCAACCTATCCCTTTCTATGTTATTTTTACCTATGCATGCCTGTAAAAGTTCTAAACATTTAAAGAACCGTATTTTAGGCATTTTTAAGAACAAAGAGGTTATTTGTCTCTTGGAACTCAATCATCAGTGTGGGAATTTGTGAATCAAAGAATTTCAGTTTTGAAATTTGGAATGGTATTCAGGTCATCACAGAAAAGAAAACTGTTGAATAACTGAGGTTTTATGATCCAAGTAAGTAAATGGCTGACTGGACTATGCTTCTAATTATAGGACTCCATCAAGCTTTAAGAGAAAATAAGAATATTTTAATAACATAATTATTAAAATTTGACTTGATAATTTAAAATTTACAATATATCTTTATATCTCCATATATATGATAAGAATTGGTCTCAAAAGGCAGACAAATAAATGTAAATATTGGAGTGAGGAGCTGAACTGGGTATACACATACATAAGGGGAAAAAAGGAGAACTTTAGTTTTTATTGTATGTAGTTCTATGGATTTGTTCAAGTATTGATGTAATTTAATTATGTGACAGTAACTAAAAATGTCACAAACATCTGCATTTAAAAGAAGCAAGTATGCAAACAATAATATGATTTTAAGAACCTGTATTATTAATTAGAGCAAACACTATGAACATATAGTTGGGTTTTTAGGCTGGTGAGATGGCTCAGGGGTTGAAAATGTTTGCAGGCAAGCTGGTCAACCTTAGTTTGATCCCCAGAATCCACATGGTGGAAGAAGAGAACTAACTCATCCAGGTTGCCCTCTGGCTCTACATGTGTGTCATGGAGAAACATATGCTTGGGTTTTCTATCATAAATGACATGAGAAGTTTGGTGAAATGGCTTCTTTTAAAATTATTTCTTTTATTTTTTGAGATTAAGTAATAATTATATCATTTCCCCATTCCCTTTTATCTCTCAAAATCCTTCCATGCTCATTTTCAAATTCATGTCCTCTTTTTTCATTATACATGAGTACAACTTGCTCAGTCTAAATAAAGGTTCTTGTGTGCATGTTTTCAGGGCTGACTATTTGATAGTGGAAAACAATTGCTACATAGTTCCCTGGGGAAAACTATTTCTCCCACCTTTAGCATTCCTTAGTTGCCTGTATTATTTGCGTAAGGCTAAGGCCTGGGGACCTTCCCCATCCACTTTAACATGTCTACTACTGTTGTCCTTGTTCAGCTTACGGTTAGGTAGTCATGTTGACATGCTTTATGGGTGCAGCTTCTGACATTCCTAGGAGATACAACCTTAGAGCAAACGCCTGTTCCTCTGGCTCTTATAATTTTTCCAACCCCTCTTCCACACTGATCCCTGAGCCTCAGGTTCAGAAGTTCTATTGTAGATGTATCTTTGTTAGGGCTCCACAACTCTGCATTTTGATTGGTTGTGGTTTTCTGTAATGGTCTCCATCTGTTGCAAAGAGAAGTTTCCTTGATATAGAATAAGAAATGGCTTCTTAGAAAGGAATTTAAGGTTTAAAATTTTGTGCCCTTATTGTTTTTTAGTAGTACATATCTACAGCTTTTCTCTCTTCATTCTTATTTTCTATGTGTGGGTGTTTTGCCTGAATGTGTGTACACAAAAAGCATGCTTATGCTACAGAGGCTACAACAGGATGAAAGATGTGCTAAAACTAGAGTTGCTGAAGGTTGTGAGCCTATGTAGATGCTGTTAACCAAACACAGGTCCTCTGCAAGAGCAACAAGTGCTCTCAACTGTTCAGCCATCTCTCCAGGCCATCTTCTTTTAAATTTATAAATAAGTAAATCTGATCTTGGAACATGGAATGGTTTTATAACATATGCTAATTAAGTCCAAATAAACAAAATACCTCAATTAGCAAGACATGATTAAAAATTCCAGTTCTATAAAATTTTAAAACAATGTTTTAGCACTAGCTTTGAATCTCCATGGTCCTTTACTATCTAGTTAGGAAACTAAGTCAAAATGATACTATAAGTTGCTTACCAGATTCATAAGTTTCAGACCCTCCAGGAGTTTACAGTTTTTATTTTTTAACCTGTGTGCTTCATCAATAATCACACATCGCCAGTCAATTGCATTAAGTTCACCACAGCCCCCAAGGATCATTTCAAAGGTAGTGATGATGGCTTGGAATCGGTAAGCTCCTCGAATGATGCGCCCCTAGAAATTTACCAAATAAAATACAGTGGTAGAATGTCCTAATTTCACTTTTTATTCCTGTTAAATGGCATAAAATTATATTAAAAACATTTCTTATAAGCCATTTTCATTGACATTTTTATATACATAGACCTTTAAAAAGAATTTCATTATTAGAAATATATTGGCTATTCAAAAACACTGCCAAAAAAAACCATCCCTATGGGGCTGGAAGGATAGCTCAGCCAGTAAAGGGGTCTGCTGTATAATCTTGAGAACCTCAGTTCAATTCCTAGCACCTATGTAAAAAGCAAGCTCAGTGTGGTTTCGCCAGACAAGTGGAGCCAGCAGGTGGCCTAGTGTCAGAAGACAAAGCAGTCTAGCCTGATCATCTACAGGACAAAGAAAGACAGACACCTTCTCCAGAAAGGTTGATAGAGTTCCTGAGGAGGAAACTCCCAAGATTGCTCTTCAATCTTTCCATACCACATATGCACGCACACAGACACACATGGCTTGTGTACTAGTCTTGTTCTAGTTGCTGGGAATATAAAAGGAAGTAAAACAAAGTAAAGTGTTACCCAAGTGAAACCTACATGTTAATGCTAATGCAAGATACTTCTAGTAAGAAAAGCATTAAGCACTGTGACACAAAACAAGGGTAGGAATAAAAGTATGGCCATTGCAATCTTGAAAATGATGACTGGGAGAGTATTACTGAGAGGTGATACATAAGCAAAGACCTGTGTTGATATCTACAAATCTAGGAGAGAATAAATCCCTGGTAAAATTAGCCACACAAAACACCAATGGTATGTTTAAATATATTCAGAAGACATCAAGAAAGACAGAGTTGCTGAAACCAGTGAAAGAGGGTGAGGGCACAGAGTAGACACTAAAGCATCAGAAAACCAGAGTAAAAATCTTACAACAAGAAGCTAGTAAGAGGATTTGATGAGATTAGAACTGTAGTCTAGGTTCCCTAGTAAGGGGAACAAGGACTGTCTCTGATATAAACTCAGTGGCTAGCTCTTTGATCATCTCCCCTTGAGGGGGAAACAACCTTGCCAGGCCACAGAGGAGGACAATGCAGCCATTCCTGATGAGACCTGATAAGCTAGGGTCAGATGGAAGGGGAGGAGGACCTCCCCTATCAGTGGATTTGGAGAGAGGCAAGGGAGGAGATGAGGGAAGGAGGGTGGAATTGGGAGGGAGGGAGGGAGAAAGGAAGGGAGGGAGGGGGCTACAGCTGGGGTTCAAAATGAATAAGCTGCAAATTAATATAAAAAATTAATTAAAAATCTATTTTAAAAAACTGTAAAAATGCTAAGGACACGGTCCTAGGAGCCATTGAAGAACTGTCAGAAGATACAGTTCTGATACAGGTGTGATACAACTTGAAGGTAGTGACAACAGGTCTCTTAAGTCACAGGTGTGGAATGAGACAGAGAAAACACAACTTTACTCTAGAGTAGTGGTTCTCAACCTGTGGTTCGCAACCCCAACAGGGATTATATTCCAGATATCTTGTACATTATGATCCATAATAGTCACAAACTTATGGTTATAAAGTAACAACAAAATAATTTTATGGTTGGGTTCACAACATGAGGAAATGTATTAAAGGGTCACAGAATTAAGTAGGTTGAGAACCACTGGCCTATAATCTTGGTTTGAACAACTGAATTGTAGAGCTGCGGTTCACTAACATATTGTCCTGTAAGTGTTAAGATTTAGATATGCATTAGCTGTATGCAAGAGGAGATGTCAACTAGGCATTTTACAAGACTCTGAAATTTAGGAAAGAACTGAGAGTTGATGGAGTTTTGGGGAGTTTCTGTCAGCACAGAAGTAGTTTGAATGAATGAATGAATGAATGAGATCTCTGAGAATATGAACAGACTGAACAGCTTTCCTGGAAGTGTAGAGGAAGGGCTGATAGGAAGTAGCACCAAGTTTAGGGAGCCAATAACCCTAAGTTCAAGTGAGCACCTTCTCTTGGGTATTAAGAGGAAGAAAAGCTGAGAATGATTGTGCTTTCTTATTTATCTTAGTTTTTGGTTTGTTTTTACATTACCACATACTGGTTTCACACACTGTCCACTAAGTTACAAAGCAACTCTAGTAGACTATTATTGCCATAGGTACAAAGTACAAGGCTTTGGAAACAGGGTGCATATTATAACCAGGGCTCTTGAGTCTGGTTTATAATAGTTTTGCTCTGCTCTTTTACTGTAATCTACAGATTTCTTAATAGCTCAGTTTACTCAAGTATACAGTTAATTTAATAAAATCTATTTTCAGGGTTGTAATTATAGAGATTAAGTAAAATAATATATATAAACTGTTTAAAGGAATACTTGGGACACAGTAAATAATTGTTTATGGATATTATTTCTTTATGTTACTCTTTCCTGAGTAAAAAAATTTAGCAGGGTTTTGTTACTACTATAATTATGAAATTATTCAATAACTTGAAAACACAGAAGGAAATATCCAATTTATTAAAATATATTTGTAAGACAACTCTGAATATTGTACTTGTATTTACTTATAGTATAGATATATTTTGTTTATTAGGAATTATTTTGAAATTAAAAATCTCTTTAGCTAATTGCTTAGAAATTTTAATATTACTAATAAAATATAATAGTTGATATATAGTATTTAGTGTATTATACATCAAGAATCTCTTGGCTTTGGATTATCATTTATACCAAACTATGTTATTTATATTAACGTTACAGCTTAGATTTAAAAGGTTTTTTTTAGGTAAATTTTCTATAAAAAGTAAATTTGGAAGCTACATATGGGAGCCCATGCTTGTAATCCCAGTACTTGGAATTTGGAAGATTGGCATGAGTTTAAGGTCAGCCTGAGCTATACAACAAGACTCCTATCTTTTTTTAAAAAAAAAAAGGTGCATAATTATTTTTACGATGCCATAGAGTTTTAAAATTCTACAAATGTCTGCTAAGGAATAATATACTATGTGAGGGACTCAAATTGGAATCCAGAACGCCATCAACTGTAAAGGTGCAGAGGTAGTTTTTCTATATGGCCATAGACCACGCAATAGTTTCAACTTTGGAAGCATAAGGGGGAGTGATGTTATGTAAACAAATATAGCTATGCCACACATTCTCAGCAGGAATTATAACAGAAAATCAGTTATGATTAGAAGCAAAAGCACAATACTATGTACACTGCCTTGCTTTGGTTTCTACTGTCCTCATACAGCAATACTGCAGAGGGATTATTTTAGGTTGAAGCAATGAATGAAAGAAAAGATATTTAGGTGCTACTAATGTAGCCAGCCAGAGAATAAGCCCTTTGCAATTAAATAGTATAATTCTATCTGGATTGTGTTTATTAATTTTGCTTTTTATTTCTGATTAAAGATTTTTTTAATCAGAAAAGGCATATTAACATTCAAGACCACAACTTGGAATTTTGTTTTATCACTTTGTTCATTCTCTCTCTGTCTTTTCCTCTCTTTCCCTCTCTTCTTCCCTTTCTCTCTCAATCTCTCTCTTTCTCTGTATCTCTCATGGTCAGAGGGAATCATTTATGCTACACAGGTGCTTTACTGTGGAGCTACCCCTGCCAGCCCACAAACCAAATTAAAAAGCTAGCAAACAAACAATTCTAAAATCAAAATACATTCAACATGAAACAGAACCTTAGTCTCACATCAATATGCATTTAATGTCATCCTAATCATTGAAGACTAAGTGTTGAAAAGAGGATAAAGGAGGAACAAGAGGATGATCAAAGACATTTATATCAAGAAATAATGTATATTTAAAAGGAGTTAGAAAAATAAAAATAACTTATTCTAGTTAGAAAATTATAGACTACAATCAATTTATACATTTGTATAAACCAATATACTATGCTATAGTGAACTAGAAATATTAATCATTGCTTTAATCATTGCTTTTCAGCTACTAAATCTATCACAATAAAAAGTCGCTGCTTTACAGCTAATAAATATATCACAATATACATACTAATGAGCTTAACATAACAGTTAAGTTTGCAATTAAAATCTATATCAAACTGTAAATTGTTGACATGTAATAATATCTTATTCAGCCATGGTGTTGTTGTTTTTTTTTAATTGTATCAGTAATAGCACACCTGTGAATCCCTGAAGTACATCTCGTATTGCTGAATCATCTGTCTGCTAATCAGGCTCCCATGATAAACCACAACATTAATGTCAGTCCATGTGCGGAATTCTCTTTCCCAGTTTGCAATGGTAGAAAGTGGCGCAATAATCAGGAAAGGTCCTTTTATACCAGTCAGAAGGATTTCGTAGAGGAATGTAATTGACTGAATGGTTTTGCCAAGCCCCATTTCATCTGCTAAAATGCAGTTACGTCTGAAATAAATAAATATATTATCCATGCGTACACATATCATGCTTTTATGAATACTATTGTTTTTAAAGATAAATATACAAAAAGAAGCAAAGACCCAATTAAAATACTTGTACTTATAAAAACATAAAAAGTTGCTGAGATACAAAGTAAGTTCACGATTACAATTATACTATAATACTGTAAGGGACACTAAATATTTTTATAGCTTCAAAAAAAAAGATATTGTCTAGTAAGTGTTCCATCTTAAGAGTGAAAAAGAGGTGAGAGTAAAACATGCCAAATATTCAGAAAGCATTTATTAAATACCTTCCATTATCTCAGGCTACTATGAGAAGATGAAAAGAAATAGAAGATGCTCTCTGCCTTCCAGGGGCTTGTATCTATTAAAGGCGGACATGCAAGTACATAAATAAGTAGTCATGCAATGTGCTACTGTAGAAAAGCAAGTTTAGCACTGACATTCACCTGTGGCTTTGCATTAGAAGAGCCTACAGAGCTTGAGAAACAAAAAATAACTTGACCTTCCCTCTACTATGGCCACTGAAGAATAAATAGAGTAAATGTTCTTATGGAAGACCAGAGGGACATGACAATAAATAAATAAATTTTAAAAACTAGCTAGAACAAAGAAGAATGCTTCAGGTTATTGGTAAGATTTTTTTAAAGGGCAAAGCAGAGGATCAGAGGCACACACACGCGCAAACAAATGTATGAAGTACGGGAGCAAAAGTTGCTTAATATGATCAATAAGAAAGAGAGAAGGGAGGAGAGAGTAGTAAGATAAGTGAGAGCCATGAATAGAAGAGATTAGACATCATTCTGCTACATGGAGTCAGGCACTAAAAATCTTTTAAAAATACAACAATATTAGGTTTGCAATATTAGGTTTGCAATATTAGGTAAGCTTTCCTCTAGTGCTACAGTAAAGATAATAGAGAGTGAAGGACTACAAGTTTGGGCACTAGCTGGTATAGTAGTCAAGGAAGAGAGTGCAGGCACAGGGACTAAACAAGTTAAGAAGGCAGACCATGCCAGAGTTATGACAACTTGGGCCTGTTCACCAACTACACGTATGGGGTAACAGCCAGAATTTAGTTGGGTGAGTAAATTGTGTTATTATTAACCATATGGGAAATATGGGAAAGAACAAGTTTGATATATAGAAAATAGAAAGTAAGATTAATTTTGAATCTAGTACACACACACACACTGTTGAATCACATTCAGGCAGATAAAGATAAAAATATGGAATTATAATTCAAAGCTTTAGGGATAAAGTTATGGAGCCATTAAAATGTTGGCTAGTCTAAATGGGGAGTGGGTAGGTTGTTGAGATGTCTAAAGGATAAAAAATGTGGACTCTAAGAAATGAATTAAAGATAAAATCTAGGGCAGGAGGGAAAAAGTAGCAGCTTAAATATAGAAGAAGAGGAACCAGCAAACAGCTGAAAGTAATAATCACAGAGATGCTAAAGATCTTGGAGAAAGTCACACTGTAGAAGGTGTTGGAAATAAGAATGGGAAGAAAACTTAAAGGAAGAAATGGCAATTTGTATATATTCAATGCAGGGGAGATGAATTGAAGGCAAAGAATATTCCATTAATTGGAAAATAAATTTCAGAGAAGCAACAGACCAAAGCTGGATATAGAGTCATATGATTGTAATCCTGATGAGACTAACACAAAGGAACTGTCATGAGTTTGAAGCTAGCCTGGTCTACTCAGTGAACACTAGACCTAACATAAACAACAGAAACGTAGATTGTAACAGACTGAAAAGAAAACGGGATGAGGAAGCAAATGGGGAGCTCTAATTTTGCATACAAGTTTACAAAGTGGGTTTGAGAGAGGTAGAAGGAAAAGTAAAGTCAAAATACTCCCAGTTTACTATTTCGCTTTTATAAATAAACACCCAAATTGCTTATAGATTTAGGCAAAGAAGTCTTCCAGCTTGGTGTGAAGATATAAGAGGAGAGTTGACTGAAGACTGGACACAAGACAGCCTGTAGAGTCGAGGTAGCATGATTTAATCATGACTGTGACATATGAGGTTAGAGCTATGAATTTAGAGAAGTGCTAGAAGGATGGGACATGAAGGCAGGCAAGATTGAGAGTGTGAAGCCTGTTGTCCCTGGTTTCCTTAAGAAGCAGTCATTCAGAGAGTGACCAGGACAGAGTTAGGGTAAGGGGTGAGAAAGAAATGGTGATGGTTTAAAACAGGCAATATAAAAAATGCAAAGGGGCACTAACCAGTGAAGACAATTTTTAAGATGTATTATTATTTTACTTGTATGATTCTCTTGAAGGAAATAATGATTAATATTTATAAAGAATAAATCAGAGAAAAGAACAATTTATGGGCTAACAGGTCATTATCACTCCATCTAATTGAACCACATAATATAACTAAATGTAACAACTCAGAAGAATGATATGAGAATTAAAAAAAAAAATGATTTTCAAAAAGTACCACTGAATTTTTGCTATCATATCTAGTAGTAGCAATTTCATTTGATAACTGCACATACTTATACTTTATTCTCATTTATGGTACCATCTTTTAATGCATTTGAAATTATCTTTTTACCTTAATAAATTATTTGAGATATGATCTATAAAGCATTTTGAACAACTTAGAAAATGAAAAATAGCCAAGGGAAATTCACTGTTATATTCCCATAATTTTATGTTCAATTAATTAACTACTTATATTCTATGTCATTTAGGATTTACATTAAATATTAGAGCTCTATTTAATTTTTACTGGTGTGTTAACATACAGCCCACTCTACAGATATAATTGTTGACATAAATTGTTGAAAAGCTAAAATAGTGGAAGTTTTGATACTATAAGAAAGTTATTTCAAATTTAACTATTAATCAACAAATATGTGAGTGACACATACTTAAAGGAAACAATGTTAAAATTGGCATTCAAATTTATAATTTACATTCTTTTTCTGAGGTATCTTCACTTTAAATAATAAAGACTTCCTGGCACTGACAGAATAGAAATGTGATTACCCATTTTAACTAGCATATTTTGGTATATACAAAAAATGAATGCACTGACATCTTCTTACCATAAACTACATACCTATTATACCAATTGAACAAAAGCCAGTTGAGTCCTTCTAGTTGATATTCCCTGAGTTGATTACCATTTTTATAGTCCCTGGATTGATCTATTTTCTTCCAAATATTAGAGGGAGGACGATCCTTAGTGAACAAAAAATAAAATGAATGATGTATTTCAGATGCTATCTTCCATACAACTTACTCACAGCAAGAAACCTTGCTTTTAAAAGAACCTAAAAGCCGAAGCATACAGTATTTGATAAAATTTTCCTAATATTTAAACATCAAGTTAATTCTACTCAGACTCCTCCAGAAACTATAACAGCAAGGCTCGGATTCAAACCTATTCTGTGAAGCCCTGATGTAAGTCATGTGATAGTTACTACACGAAAAGGAACTACACATCATTCTTCATGGACAGGTATTTACATTTTCTTAGTGGAGTTTTCACTAAATGGACAAAGTTTAAAAAGGGCAATAATTATAATTAGGTTATTTTTTCTTAACAAGGAATAGCCATGTTGGTTTAAAGTTTTTCAATCAATCAGATCAAGAAAATAAAAGATTTTATTAGATACGGAAAAAGGCACCCGAAAAAAGTAAGTGGTCTTTTGTAGCAAAACTATTATCAACACTGTATTATTGTAGGCTCAAGTGAGTATAATCAAGCAAGTAAAGAAAAAATGTCATCAAGACTGGAATTACATGCTGACTAGCTGGACTCCATACAGTTCTGTGACTGCTTCCAGGACCTAACGAAGTCAGGCAAGGGCTCCCCCTCAGTGCTGCCAAGATGCTCAGCTACCAAGTGTGTGAGCAGAGGGTGAAGAAGAAAGCAGACTACCAGAGAGTAATGTGTACAGCTCCTGAATAAAATTACACTTTAGCAATAACGGCAATGTAAGCAATATTCCAGCCTCGGCTCCACCATTTATAACAGAGAAATAACACAGTTGATCCAATTAATCCATACGAAAAAATTCTAAATCCTTAAAACAGAAATAAAGTTAGCATGGAAATACATCAACTGTATAGTTATGAGTAGTAAGTGGCTTAGAGAAAATAATGAAAAAGGTTTATTTGAATTCATCATTTAATGGAGAGTTAAGAATGAGAGTAAAATTTATATAAATTACCTTAAAGAGATAATAGGAAACAAATTCAGAGACAGAAAGAACGGAGTCTTTTGTTTTTCGAGACAGGGTTATTCTGTGTAGCCCTCGTTGCCCTGGAACTCACTATGTAAACTAGGCTAGACTCAAACTCAGAGATCCACCTGCCTCTGCCTCCCAACTACCGGGATTAAAGATGTGTGCCACCACCACCCAGCCAGGGAGAACTGTTAACTGGAACATCGCGGTAGGACCGGAATCTGTAGATGCTTATTGAAATCTTAAGTGTACATTTACTCAAATAAATTATAATTCTAATCTCTCAAAAATGATACAAGGACTTTAATAGTCAGTGAAGCATTATTTATAATATCAAAACAAAAACAAACCAGGATTAGGTATCAATGGAGAAGAAGCTACATTAGTTGCATGGAATATTATGTAGCAATTTATAAGAATACTGTTATCAGTTGTACACCAAGGGCTATATTATCTGAAAGTTAGGGCTGTGGATCTGAGAGATGTGTGTGCTTAGATGCAAAAAGCTTTCATTGTGAATCCATAGACCCCACAAATACAAAAATCGAAGATAACCTTAAACCTGTTAAATACAAAGTGCTAAGATCTTAAGAAATGGTCTAAGAAGACCTCTCACCAAATGTCTTGTGTCAGGCCTTGAAGCTTGCAGTTGTTCAAACTCTTCAATTTTTGCAAGATCTACATCTTCTTTTAATTCCCAGGTGCTATCTTCATATGGCAATGAGCACCATTTTACCAAGTAGTAAATAACAGACTAAAAAAGAAATTGTTTTTCATTTAGCTACTTGTAATGAGTTGCTTCACTAGAAAATGTTTATAAAATAACTTAAATACATACTAACATCTATCAATAAAAACAAAGTAACAATTTCTTTTAGGGAAGATCGAATGTGTAAGTTTGGGTGCCTGTGTGTATGTATGTGCACCTTGTGTATGCCAGGTATCTCCAGGGATCAGAAACAACGCCAGATGCTCTGCTCTGACACTGCAGGTAGGCAGCAGTGAGGCATACCGTGTGTGTGCTGGGAACTGACCCCTGTCCTCTAAAATATGAGTTGTTTTTTTAAACAAGTGTACTATGTTATAATATTTAGAGATTTTTAAGGTATTTTTCAGAATTTTTTTACAGAATTATTTATTTTATGTACACGAGTGATTGTTTGCATATATGTATGTGCTCCAAGTACACAGTTGGTACCCATGGAAGCCAGAAAATGGCACTGGATTCCCTATAACTTGAGTTACAGGTGGTTGTGAGCTGCCATGTGATTCTGGAAATTGAGCCAGAGTCCTTTGAAAGAGCAGCCAGTGTTCTTAATTACCAACCTTATTATCTCCAGGCCTTAGAAACTTTTCCCCCAGTTTTTATTTATTTTATTGTACATTTTTGTCTGCAGTTATGTCTGTGTACTAATGTGTTTTCTGGTGCCCTTGGAGGGCAGAAGAGGGTGTTGGAGCCCTTAAAACTGGAGTTATAGACACTGGGAGCCACAAATGCCATGGGGGTGCTGAGAATTGAACTCTAGGCCCCTAGAAACTATTTTTACTGAATAATTACCTCACCAGTATCCTTGTCTTCACAAAAAGAAACTTCCAATATTCTGTCTACTTCAACGTAGTCTGGGTTAAAGGGCTCTTCTTCCATCTAAAATTAAAAAGCAAGTTTAATGGTATTTGATGAAAAAGTAGAAAGACATAAAAGTAAATATATCAGTTTAACTGCAATTACATTTCTAATACACAAAAGTTTCTGAAGGCTATAAAGGGTATTATGAAGTACCATGTTGTAAGTAATACAAGCAAAATAACAGAACTACACAGTAATACATCCCAGGTAAGTAACATAGTAGGAGCAGGTATGTTTAAAGCTCTAACAGCGGTCTGTGCAGCTTTCCCTTGCAACTCTGCTTTTGTAGTAAGACATGAAAACCAATGATGCCACATACTGTTTTACATTGCAGCTGTCAGTTTTATCATACTCTTCAGCTTTATGCATGGGCTTTTCTTAATATGCACTTATCTAGCTGAACAGCAACTACATATGTGACTACTTCAAACTCAACTACACTCATTTTCTCTTCAACCTGTGAGTGTATTATATTCTCTAACTGGAAACACATCTGACTCTGCTCCACACTCACAGTTACCAAAATGAAGACGTGATATTAGATTTCTTTTCCTTCCCTTACCCTGTGATAGCTAATAAATTGGCGATTTGGATCTAGGTATGGTGATGCATGCCTTTTATCCTAGCACTTGGGAGGCAGAGGTAGGCCCATCTCTGAGTTCAAGGCCAGCTTGGTCTAGTGAGAGTTTCAGGACAGCCAGGAATACACAGAGAAATCCTGTCTCAAAAAAGCAAAATAGGGGGCTGGGGAGATGGCTTAATGGTCCTATTCCCAGTGTCCACATGGCAGCACACAAATGTTGTAACTCAAGTTCCAGAGGATCCAATACACTCAAACAGATATACACATAGGCAAAACATTGATGCACATAAAACAAACAAACAAACAAGTAAAAAAGCAAACCAAAATGAATAAATCAATACATGGGCAATTTGTACATTCTATTTGAATGTGTAAGCCTGCACATATATGAGCACACACATGTATATATGCATGCACATGTAAAACTGGGTTTTGTTATATTGCCCAAACTGAATTCAAACTCTTGATCCTCTTGAAATAACTGATATTACTGACATGTGCCAATGTGTCATGTTTTGTTTACATTATGTACATGTGTATGTGGTGCTACAGATCAAACTCAGGGCTTGGACACGCAGTATACGTACTTTACCACTGATACCACTGAACTTTTATTTTATTTTATTTTATTTTATTTTGAGACAGAGTTTCCTTGTGTACTCCTGGCTGTGCTGGACCTCATTTTTTAGACCAAGCTGGTCTCAAACTCAGAGATCTGCATGCCTTTGCTTCCTGAGTGCTGGCATTAAAGGAATGTACCACCACCTGGTTACAGTCTCTCCTTTAATAACTAGCTCAAATTGGGACCTTCTTTCTCATCCTTACTGTGTCACTTTTTACAGGAAGCATTTAAAGATTCATGCATTTTACTTTGGCTCCCTTGCTTGAAAGCCCTCATTGATTCTTCTTATTAGAGGATGAGGTCCACATTCATTTTTGAGGAATAAACAAAATTCTTCCTTTTCCTGAAGCATCATTTCCTAAAGCTTAACACAACATTAACCAAATTCCGTGCTCCTGAGTACAACACGATGTCTTCTGAGAACACAATGCACTCCATATTCTATCACAGCTTTATAATTTTATCCTCA
Source organism: Meriones unguiculatus (assembly GCF_030254825.1). NCBI lineage: Eukaryota > Metazoa > Chordata > Mammalia > Rodentia > Muridae > Meriones > Meriones unguiculatus. Next base: position 36,894,765 of record NC_083358.1, read on the forward strand.
GCTTCCTCTCTGCTGACTAGACTGTTGCTGTTTCTTTCATCTGCTTGAGCATATCCTACACATCTTTGAAAGCCTGTTCTCCACAGCTAGCTTAGCTGTGATTGCCTCTCAGCAGTGTGCTCTATGCTATGCCTTAACTTAACAGCAAACCACTCCTGATGCTGGATTTAACTGATAACAAAGTGCATAACCCAACCCGAGAATGGTATTTTCAGGATGGAAAAAAAAACAAAAAGAGAAAGTGGTAATTATTTTTGGTGGTATATATTCGAGGTGATTCATGATGTTTACATCAAATTGTGGACATTAAATACGTGCAATCTTTGTCAAATGTCATTCCAAAATAGGAAGAAATTTCAATGCTTAAAAGAAAAAAAATCACATAGGTCTTACTCATTATACACCTGAGTCAGGAGAAGTAAAAAAGCTAAAAACAAAAACAGTAACAACAAACCTTGGTAAAAACTCAATGGAATTTAAGTATTTGTAAGAGTGCCAGTCATTGAAATTTCGAGACTGAAGAGGTCAGAGATTCTGGAGGAATAGAAAGAACTCCTAGTACATATAAAATGTTACATGTCTTCATAGTAAGCAAATTTTTAGATAATTTTAACGACTGCAAAGAAAGAGTGACATAAGCTGGGTGTGAGGGCTAACCCTAACCTCAGCATTCCAAAGGGAGAGGTAAAAGCAAGTGGGTCTTGCCCTGCCTGGTCTACAAAGCAAGCTCCATGGCAGCCAGGCTACATAGATCAAATCTGAAAGGTACTACTGTTAACCAGTGATCAAGCCACCCTCTGCCCAGGTATAACATAGGACAAATAGCTATCATACACTATGTAATACGATCCATGAAGAAGAAAATCAATCATTTTTTTAATCCAGATGTCCATCAACAGAGGAATGGATACAGAAATTGTGGTACTTTTACATAATGGAATACTACTCAGCAATTAAAAACAAGGAAATCATGAAATTTGTAGGCAAATGGTAGGATCTAAAAAAGATCATCCTGAGTGAGGTATCCCAGGAGCAGAAAGACACACATGGTATATACTCACTTATATAGTCCTATAAGATAGGATAAATATATACTAAAATATGTGCACCTAAAGAAGATAAACAAGAAACAGGACCCGGGGTAAGATGATCAATCCTCACTTAGAAAGACAAATGGGATGGACATGGGAAGTAGGAGAAAACAAGAAACAGGACAAGAGCCTACTGCAGTGGGCCTCTGAAAGACTCTACCTAGCAGCGTATCAAAGCAGACGTAGAGACTCATAACCAAACCTTTGGTAGAGTGCAGGGAATCATACGATAAAAGGAGAGGTAATATGACCGGGAGAGGACAGGAGCTCCACAAGGAAAAAAACCTATCAGGGCATGAGGTTCCTCTATGAGACTGATTCTCCAACCAAAGACCATGTATGGATATAACCTAGAACCCCTACTCGGATGTAGCACATGGCAGCTCAGTATCCAAGTGGGTACCCTACTAAGGGGAACAGGGACTATTTCTGACATGAACTCAATGGTTGGCTCCTTTACCTCCCCTTGACCCCTGAGGGAGGAATAGCCTTGCTAGGCCACAGAGGAGGACATTGCAGCCAGTCCTGAAGATACGAGATAAGCTAAGGTCAGATGGAAGGGGAGGAGGACCTCCCCTAGCAGTGGTCTTGGAAACGGACAGGGAGGAGATGAGGAAGAAAGGGTGGGAGTGGGAGGGAATGAAGGAGGGGGCTACGGCTGGGATACAAAGTAAATAACCTGTGATTAATATTAAAAAAATAAAAATTAATAAAAAAAGAAAGAAAAAAAAAGAAGTGAAGAATAAAGGATAAGAACAAAACTCTTCAAACATGTCCAAGAAAGAACTGTGTGTGTGGCACCAGCCTTCAATCCCAGCACATGGGAGCAGAGGCAGGTGGATCTCTGAATTCTAGGCCAGCCTGGTCTACAGAGTGAGTTCCAGGACAACCGGAGCTATACAGAAAAATCCTGCCTCAAAAAAGTGAAAAGATATGGGAAAAAGAGTTCAAGAATGAAAAACAAACCAGAATTAAAGGAAGTATAATAGCTAAATGTAGCATGTAGTATAAGATGGACACTTAAACATTCCTGCTATAAAAATGCTGTTTCAACTGTGAAATGCAAATAAGACTTACTAATGAAATAATAATTGTAATATGCTTGTGTGAGAGAACAAATACTATGAGTATAGTCAAATGTGCCCAAAAAAATTTACATGTGTGATAGAAAAACTGCTGGGACAATGACTGAAATTAAAGCAAGTATGGTAAATTTAAAAATCTAGTTAAAATGAATGTGAAAATTTGTTATTTTGATAACTATCTTATTCAAGATAGAGTTTAAAATGTCACAAACTCTAAAAACAAACAAACAATTAAATATGAATTATATATATCACAAGGCTACAAGGTAGACACAAGGGTAGGGTTACCAAAGCAAGTTCAGGGCCATCCCATCTACTCATAACTCCATCTATATCTAGTGAATTCCAGGCTAGCTGGGCAACATAGTGAGACCTGACCAAAAATAAATATATCAAAGAGAAAGCAAAAAAAAAAAAAAAAGTTAGTGAAGGACATCAGGCCATCAGCAAGGTCTAGGAGTGAACAAACTCTTTTCAATGATTCTGTATACTTATACCAAAGTTCATGATAAATATGGAATGTTTCATGTACTAAAAATTATGCTTCCCACTTATTCGATACATTATCAATTCCATGACTTGAAGATCACACTGAAAAATGCCTCATGATATTAACCGATCCACATTCAACTCTAATCAATAAACACATGCTAATTTAAAAATATAAGCATTAATTGCCACTAAATTATCAGTGTTTTGTTTTTTTTTTTAATCATAGCCATGGCTAGCCTGGAACTGCTATAGAGACCAGGCTGGCCACAAACCCACAGAAAGCTATGTGTCCCTGACTCCTAAGATTAAAGACATGTGTCACTGTGCCTACCTGTTAGGGCTCTTATTTCAGGAATTTTCAAGCTAATTTGGTAAGGGAAAAATACTATATGTAGATAACATTTATAATCAACTATTAACACTGGAAGTGTGAAGAATTAGTGTTTTGTTCTGTGGTTCTCAAACTAGACCTCAGGGTTCTCTGTAACTATGCAGGTAGTCTACAATTGAACTACATTTCTAGCTCCATCCTTAAAATCTCAATAAATAATACCATATGTGGTAAAGTTTTTTTCCTTACGTCTGCCAAAAAATGTGCCCTCTGTGCTTGTCTTAGCTTGAATCGTTTGATTTTCTGCTGGATCCTTTTATCTTTCAAAAGCTGTTGTTCTGTGGCCCATTCACAGTGGAGATAAGAGCTAAAAGTTTTATAAAAACAATATATTAGAATTATATTAAAATAACCTGTGTTTTTATATGTATTCTTAATTATAATATCAATACAAAAATATTACCTTTGATTTTGCATATAGGTAATCATTTCATTCAACTTCAAAAGATTTTATAAAAATTCTAAAGCAATCATTTTGATCCTCGAATACTAAAGAAATTGTAGCCAAGGAGTCACAGTTTGTCACTGTTTACATGTGACAAACTGACCAAAAGTTGTTTCTGTAATGTTTTTTATTATATTGATTTTGTCATGATCAAAGCTACATGCATTAAGACCAACATAATTTTCTTTGAAAGATTTAATCAAAACACAGAGAAAAACTATACAAAAGGAATACAATTTCTTACAGCTGGTGACTCCACTGATTTAATTCACCATTAATCAAGATAAACTTTAAAACCTTAAAGTTAAATCATCAATGTATATACATCTGACATGGCAACAATCAATTGTTGAGTATAAAAATAATAAAACCTGAAGAGCTCAAAACAGAAAAGGGATAACTACCTATATCTTGTAAAACCGTGTTTTATAATATTCTTATATTTTGATATAATTTCAAAAATTCAATCTTAACATGAAAATTTTTTGTTTGTTTTGGTTTTTAAAAGCAGGGTTTCTCTGTATAGCCCTGGAACTAACTGGCCTCAAACTCAGAGAACTGCCTGCCTCTGCCTCCCATGACTGGGATTAAAAGCTTGCACCACTATACCTGGCCTTATAAGGTTTTCAAACACAACCTTTTTACTTTTTAAAAATGGAGTTCTCATATTTACAAATAATAAAAATTTTTCATTAAAATGCAAATGAAATGAAAATATAGTAATTGTAACTCATATTTTGCTAAATACCATTTCATAATTTTTAATTCAAATACTTACTAATTCTTGTATTTCACAAAAAATTCTTCTATATCAAGCATAACTCCAGGTGATATCTAAAAAATTAAAATTAATCACTGTGATTCAAGTGGAACACCAAATATAAAGTGAGAAGTATAATGTACCATTACTTACTTCCTTTTTTACAATTCTAGAAGACAGTATTTTGTCTACAATTGCGGCATCTTCTTCACTTGGGTTTTCCTATGAGAAAGAGGGAAAACATGATGGAATATGCTCTTAACAAGAAGAAAAATCACCACTCAACAAACATCAATGATTGAAGACTGAGCACTATATGAAATGTTAGGAATGAAAAAGAAAAGAAAAGAAAAGAAAAGAAAATGCGTCTCATTGTTCCTGCCCTTGCCAGCATCTGCATAGTCCTTACTAAGCACAGTGTGTTCCTCATCTCCAGCACCTCCACTATCACCACTTCCAGGGCACCAACTAGGAAACTCAGGAATACACAAGATAAATATTTGCCTTAGTGGCTAAATATTTGGCTCATAATGCGTATGAGAAAAATTTAAAAAGCAAAAACTATAGAGTATGTGGTAATAATCTAGACAAGGAAAGCAAGAGCACAAAGGAGCATGAGTCCCTGGCTTGGTGATTTAAAGTGTAGTCTTACCACAAATAACTGTAATGGCTGCTCGCCAGGCAGGGGGGCTGAAGTCTTTTTCATTTTCATAGTGCCTTTCACCTCTTCCTCAGACTGTTTCCCTTCTGCATCTTCTGCATATTTTTTTCTTTTAATTTGTCGATTTGATCTTCTTTTCTGTAATGAACCGTAAGGATCTAATTTATATAAATTATTTTAAAAACCTTTAGCAGAGATTTAAAGAATATTACTCTATGTTGGTGATTTCTTAGGAAAAAAATTTCAAAATTATGACCAACACTTATCTCTCTCTCTTTTTTTGCTCATTAAAGGTTATAACATGCCCGTGGATGAGTTCACAATCTCCCCAAAGCTTCACTTCCCACGATTTCAAACATGAAGAAAGTTTAATGACACCTTTGTTTAATTTTCTTTATAAATTATGACTAAAAAGATCTGGTTTTGTTTTGAAGTAGTTCACAGCTTGAAAGGGCAATGTTCTGGTAGTAATACCTTTATTGCTAGATTAGTTTTCTTTAGAAAAAAATTACAAAAATAAAATGTTATCTTGTTTAGTTATTAATTTGCTCCTTAGGCAATACATATTTTAAATTATAAATAATTTGTTCCAAACCTAAGTTATATCAAATGGCTATTAGTTAAATAATTATTTGGTGCCTAAATACAGAAGAAATTAAGTATTCTCTAAAGTATGTGAAACTGTTTAAGATAAAAAATAATGTTTTAGAATAAATATATAAAATGATTCTGTTTAATTAATTTAGATGCTAAAGTGTACCACTACTTTGAATAGTTTCCTCAATGTTAAAAAAAAAAAAAAAGGGACAAAAGCCATACAACTGAAACTTTTTAAAGGTATTATTTGTAGTAACAGGTCTTTTTAACAGTATAATTTTAAATAAGAATCAAACGTTTATGGCTTTACTTATCTCCCTAATTATCTAATATCTACTTTGACAGTTTATAATTTATGGAAAAATTTTCAAAACAAAGTTATACAACTTTTGATGTTTTCACTAAAAAAAAAAAATTCAAAGCTCAATTGGTTTCACAATACAAAAGGACTTGCTTGTACTTCCATGAACCCTTGGGGAAGAGAGGTTTCAGCCAACTAGTCTACTGAGCAGAAGTATTCTACTGGGTGGAGTCAACCCTTCTTGCTTTTCCTGTTCTATTTCCCTTTATGCAGAGTAATTTTCCTGACATTCCCCAAAAGTGGAACCATAAAATAGCCCATATGTTCTACCTATGGTTTCTGCAATATTATCTATGTGGGAGCTTTTTCATTATTTTCACAACCATAGCAAAACCAGCTATAACAGAACCAGCTGAATCCGTGTAGCAGTGAGGCATCAAGTTGAAGTTGTTACTCTACTAATTTTGCAGTGGTTGTGGCCTTTGTAAAACCATGCCTCTCTTGTCATATGAGATGAGCAATACTGCAAGAAAGAAGGCAATATATGGATAGTCAATTACTATGCCTTTTTGTTAGGATGGGCCACCCATGTGCTTATACTCCTTCTGTTGGTGGGGGAAGGAGTCTAGTGGAGCTAAATCAATGCTAGGCAAGGATTCTACAAATGAGCAATAACTCCCAGCCTTACTGCTAGAGATAAACACATTTACATTTGTTTCTTTGCTTGTAAACAGGATTTCAGTGCGTAGCCCTGGCTATCCTGGAACTCAAAGATGTACCTGTCTCTGCTTCTGCTGGGGTTAAAGGTATGTACCACCACTCCCAGCCTCACAGATACATTTTGTGTGTGTGTATGTGTGTGTGTGTGTGTGTGTGTGTGTGTGTGTGTGTGTGTTCAAGACAGGGTTTCTCTGTGTAGCCTTGGCTGTCCTGTCTATAAAGACCAAGCTTGGCCTTGAACTCACAGAAATTCACCTGCCTCTGAGTGCTGGGGTTAAAGGTTTGTGACACCACACCCTGCTACATTTACATTTTCTAACATTATAGTAATACCTTGTTAATTAAAGAGACAGGAAGGTAATATATAACCATAATAAAAAGACTACAAAAATCCACCTTTTTCACATACTAATTTAAAAAACACATGAAATATTTATTGTTCCCTAAAGGGAGCGTTCTATGGACTTACTTAGGTTAAATGAATGCCTGAATGAATTCTATTACAACTATCATATAGATCTTAATGTTCTAAATAGTTTAAATTAGTACTCAACTTGACATTTACTATAATAAAATATGTACATATTATCAAAGTTTCACTATGCATGGTTTCTAAATAACTAAAATTGAGAGTCAAGCAACATATTTCAATAAGATTCTATGATCTATTTTCAGCTTATAGTCTCCTTTCTGGTTAGTTGGCTACTTATCTGCACTCTGAAATGCCCACTGATCTTTAGTAAGAGTAAATGCACGGTGTGAAGTTTTCCTTTATAGCACAAAAATGCATATTCTGACAACTTCAAAAGATAGAATGAGGGCTACTTATCATAAATGGTTCTTTCATCCTGTGAAGAGTTTATCAGCCTAATTAATTGACTTGAAAGTCTGTGGATAGAACACTGCAGATGATCTCATCCTAAATCGCACCAGTGAAGTATTCAGCAACACAGTTTAGGGAAAGTCAAAGTCCACATCACTTCTCCAATTATGTGCTTTTATCATACAACATCTCTAACTAGTTTTAAGACTATATACTAATCTGACATCCACATAATTGGTAAATATGCCTTTTTCTGGCTTTCTCCAATTTTTTTAAAACAGTAGTAGCATGTTCTCTCTTCTAGTTTATTTCTAGCTTTTATCCTCCTATATTTTGAAAGGCTTCAGCAGATCAACTCACTGCACTATGAATAACGGAAGCAGATTTATGTTTGTAGGTGACTAATGGTTTGTTATGATAGAACTAGTTTTCTATAAATATTTTACCATAATAATCTCTGCAGGGGTATTTGTAAAAACATATAGGCCTCTAAATATAGTGTAACTATGAAAGTACTCTTTTATTAAGATTAAAGACATAAAATTAAAAACCATATTCACAATTCCAGATTTTTCTGTCTCTAAAATTTAATTCAACTTTAAGATTCCATCTTGACTGTTGTCACTGAAAACTATTATGGACTTTTCCCTCATTTCTAAAATGGCAAAATCAAGTATACCATAATAAAGATTTAAACTTAGAAAATACACTTTCTCTTTTTATTTTGTTAAAGCAACGCACTTGTCAAAGCAACCTAACACTAGAGTGAAAGAAAGAAAAGATGTTTACAAAGCACTAAAGCTACTGTTTCACTGTTTGGTAAATTACAAAATGGAAAAATGGCCAGCATTTTTCTAGTAAAAATTAAACTAAAAAATTCTGATATTGAATAAGGTAAGTGTAAGTTTACCTAAGTTACGGATAGCGTATGAAGAAAAGGCCAGGCCATGTGAGATTAGGAGCTTCATCTCTGCCCTTACCTCAACTCTCGCAGCAGCCCAGGAGCCTTGAGCCACTACTCTCCCATTGGATAAGAAGCTGCATGAGGAAGAAGAAAGGCCATTCAGGGGCTTCCTGGCCCCATAACTCAACATTGCCACCACCCCTACGGCCTACAGTAGTATGTTAAGTATTAGAAAGCAGAGGGTGGCCTGAATTATTATGACCTTCACTACAGATTATATTATATATAGACATATTTCCCCATAAGATTGTTTTCAGTATAAACCTATTTTTTTAAAGGCAAAATGCACAATATTTATGTCTGATGGGATTTTTAACATCATAGGTTATCTTTTTTCAACACAAGCAGACAAAAAGTATTGACTCTAGAAATGAGTCAATTCATTTGTTCTACAATTTGTATGATTTTTAAAAGTAATATCTCTACCATAAGTTTCATTCAAAGCACTCTGTAAGTCCAAGATAGCACTGGAAACTGCTTCATGTTAAAAGCCATCCAGGATTTGTGTTATTTAACCTCTCAGAGTTTCAGTTCCACTACTGAAAAATGAGGGGTTTAAGGAAGGCAGATTAATTTCCTCCCACATCTAATATTATATGGTAATATTCTAGAAGTATATTGGAATAATGCTATCCTACAGTATTTGTTATATAATAAATTGTGCTTTAATCCTCAACTAGAGTGTAAATATCCACGAGGCAACATTATGCTCCCTAAACAATTTCTAACAGTTTAATTTCTCAAAATAAGAATTAATACTCACTTGCGAGTGTTGCTCTTTGAATGTGTGCTGTGACATCTGCTCTGCGTCAGACAGCTCATCTGAAGACTCATTCTTTCTTTTTTGTTTCTTACCCAATGTAATAATGAGTTTGCTGTTTTAGGGGGAAAGAAATTAACATTCAGAACTCTGCATTTTCCATTTTTGGTGAATTAAAATTGTCACGATAAACATAATTTTATAGTGTACATATCTAACCAAATGCTACTTATCCTGAAATCCATATACACATTTTCAAACTATGGACTCTTCTGATAGACTGACTGCAGCACAGGGAGGAGTCAGGCCCCAGCACTTGCTTCTGAGGTTATGAATGGACTTTTCATGCAAAAATGTTCATGTCACACAATTATCTAACAATAAAAATAATTTATTATCATACAGATTCAGAAACAAGGAATTCCTTTTATTTCCTGCCTGCTACTGAGATGCTGCTCACTGCATTTGATTACTCCACTCTCTAAGAGCCTCTAATTCTCTCTACCCTGAGTAATGTCTCCTTGTGCTACAGACAATCTGACATCCTGCTATTATACATTAGCACTTTAACTTAATGTCAAGGCTTATTGAACCTATACCATATGCACCTAGGAATAAGAAATACTACTTACACAATTCTTATGTGTCAGTATAACTTTCTGTTTTTACATTCAATATTATACACATATCAAGCACACATCTTTAAAAGTCTGTTAGCTTGAGAGATAAGTACAGGCATTCTAGGTTTCATTATCTGTCTCAACTGTACCATTACTAAAGTACCATATTAATCATAAACTGTACTACTAAACAGCAAAGTTCTCTTTTAGATGTCTCTATTTCTAAAAATAAAAACTCCTCCAACATTTTCATATGTAGTAGCTCAATTATATCCAAATCCTTAACAATTATTTACCAATTTTGTAAGTTATGACATTGATAAGATTGTAAATTCAGAGATTTGGACCCTCAACGTTGAGCAAATTGCCTGATCTCTCTTGGCTTTTGTACTTGCTGGCTTTGTGTGTCAACATGACACAAGCTAGAGTCACCAGAAAGCAAGGAGCCTTAGTTGAGGAAAGGCCTCCATGAGATCCAACTGTAAGGCATTTTCTCATTTAGTGATCAATGTGAGAAGGCCCAGCCAATGGTGGGTGGTTGTCCTGGGTTCTATAAGCAAGCAGGCTGAGCAAGCCACGAGGAGCAAGCCAGTAAGCAGCAGCCCTCCATGGCCTCTGCATCAGATACTGCCCTGTTTCAGTTTCTGTCCTGCCTTTCTTCAATGATGAACAGTGCTATGGAAACATAAGCCAAATAAACTCCTTTCCTCCCCAGCTTGTTTTTGTTCACGGTGTTTCATCTCACCAATAGAAGCTAAGACAGCCTTGCCTCTCTGCCCACAAGACAGAGACAGTATAACAGCAACCTCTCTTAACTGTTAACAAATAGGTGACAATTATGTGACATGGTTTGAATCTTAAATGTCCCAGAAATGATAATATTAAAGGCTAGGTCCTCAGGTGATGGCACTATTAAGATGAGGTGGTGTTTATCATTAGGAGTATTCTTTTGAAGGGGACATTGAGACCCTGGCTACATCTTCTCCATCTGCTTCCCAGCTCGTAAAAGATGAGTAGCTTCCTCCCCTACATTCTCATGGCCATGATATTCTGCCCTTTTTACTGGTCTACAGCAACACAGTCAGTGCCTATGGACTAAAACCTCAAAAACCCTAAGACAAAACAAATCTATCATTTCAAGAGGCTGTTTATCTCAGATGCTTCATTCCAGAAATGGACCGTTAATACACTGTTAGTTTTTAACATAATCTTAAAGGATAGTAATTCTCAACTAATGGAAACTAAAAATTACATCAGATGCAAAATGACAGTCTTTAACCTTCCAGAGTGAAAGAAGGACCACAACAAAAATGCTAAAATGGAGGTTAGCACAGAACCTCCTTCAGAGTGACTATTTTATATGTTTATGGAAGATTAGAGGAGGCATTACAGAAAAGGTAGAATTGTTGGCTAAATGTTGAAAGGGAGTTTAGCAGATAGTGAAAGGCTATGGTACATCCCAGGCAGGACACATAGAAAAGGAAGGCAAATGTACAGCAGTAATAATGAGTAGAACACATACCCAAAAAGGAAGTGACGGAGAGATCATAGAAGGCCCTGTAATGGCATGCAAAGACTAACTTTCTAAAGTTCAAGTCAGCTTTTATGCTCCATAGGATAGGACTAACACTACCTGTCTAAATCCTGTAATGAGTTTTAAAATTACTAGGTTATTTAAGGAAAAAAATGGGACTAGAAAGATGGCTCAGTGTTTAAGAGTACTGGCTGATCTTCCAAAGGTCCTGAGTTCAGTTCCCAGCAACCACATGGTGGCAGGCATACATTCAGACAAAGCAATTAAAAAAAAAATCTTAAAAAAAAAATTTACCTCAAGAGCTAAAGAGATGGTTTATTAGTTATCAGAACTTGCTGCTCTTGCAGAGGGCCTGGGTTTGGTTACCAGGACCCACTTCAGGTGATTAATAACTACCTGTAACCATAGTTTCAGAGGATCTAACACTCTCTACTGGCCTCTGCAGGGATATACAAGTATAGCCACACATACATGTTAAAATAAATAAATCCTTAGGACCAGATGTGGAAGTGCACACCACAGGTAGACCTCCATCAATTCAACAGAGAGTTCTAGGTCAGACAAGGCTACACAGTGAGACCCTGTCTCAAAATAAATAAAAAACTTTAAAAATTTTACTTCAAAAGAAACAGAGAATTTAAAATTTAATTTCACAGGGTTGGAGAGATGGCTCGGTGAGCCTTGACTGCTCTTCTAGAGGTCCTGAGTTCAATTCCCAGCACCTACATGGTGGCTCACAATCATCTATTAACTGTAGTCCCATGGTATCAGATACCCTCTTCTGATATAAAGATAGATGTACTTGCAGACAAAACACCCATACACATAAACAAATACACCTTGAAAAATATATAATAAAATTTTATTTTACAGTCTATATTTTTCTTCTAACATAGGCCTAGAATATAATTTTACTTCATAAACTTATTAATAATCTTTAATTACACAGGCAAAAATCCCTTTCAAGTTCTTATTGGCTTTTTTTAGACAAGTTCTGGCTATGTAGGCCAAGCTGACCTTGAATTTAGTATGAACCCTGCCTCAGCCTCCAGGGTGCTGGGATTTGAGATGTACTCCACCACATGCCCCTAAAAAGTGTCTGTTGAGAGAGCAGTACAACTCTGTGGAAGACTTCTTGTCTAGTGTGGACAAAGTCCTAGATACAGTCTGTGGCCTCACGAAGCAAAATAAAATCCTAATATGGCAGCAGATTTTTCAGATACAGTAGTTTACTAGGTTTAAGTCCAAAATATTATATATCTTTTCTGTGTACAAATGACACAGTATCATGTGTCACAGAAAGTTATTCTGATATTTGACATAATTCTTGACTGTCTTAATTCTGGGTGGGGTAGAAGCATGTATATATCTGAAGATTTAAAACATGGCTACTTACAGGAACACTGATTGGAAACTGTTAAGCTGTATTAGCTTATTTTCTGCTCTAAAAGGCCATGTACATAACACTAAGGGGAATAATTACCAATATGGTTTTAGACTAGCAGGGGGTGGCTTCACTGGAAAGCAATCTATTTAAAATGCAGCTTCCTCACAAAAAGTAGCAGAAAAAGTAAAAATGCCTAGAAAGGACTTACTAGTGAATGTTAGAAGTGAAAATGTCGTCTGTGTAAAAAAAAAAAAAAAAAGTCACCTGTAATTTCAGTATGTGGAAGGCAGAGGCAGCATGATGGGAAACAATTTGAAGGAAGCCTGACTACATAGCAAGACCCTGTCTTAGGTGGATGTTAAAAAGGAGGCAAAAGAAAAACACTATTGGAAACAAAGCCTGTGGATTAGTTAATAGGATTGTACAAATGTTTACTTGCCAGTTTTGATCCTTGTGCTTTAGTTACATAAAACGTCAACATCAGAGGAAGTTAAGAGAAAAGTCTAAAAGACCTCTAATGTAGTTCTGCAAGTCTGAAATCGTTTCAAATTACAAACTAAAAACCAAAACTACTATATATGTATAAAAACAAGCAAACAAAAGAAACCTCACATTTGTGGATTCCAACCCTGAGAATTCAAATCTAGGAATGAAAAGAACAATATAGTGGGATTGAAGCCAGGGTCCACACATGTAAACAAGCACTTCCAGTAAGACATATCCACAGCCCATTCAAAGCAGAGGCAGAATCTCTCTAAATTGCCTGGGCTGACCTCCAACTTTTACTCTGCATATCAGATTCCAGGGGATGGGATTAAAGGTGAGCACTAGCACAATGGGCTCTAGTTTTAAATAATTTCCCCAAAGTATTCTGTTGTCCCAGCAGATTAGAAATAAATATTCAAGACAATGTTAAACTTTTTATTCACACTAAACCAAAATTTTAAAGTTCATTTGCCTATATGAGTTGTTAATTCTGAGAAAAACTCTAAGACATGCAGAGCAGGCACCAGTCTCAATAGATAAGAAGAGTTTAACACCAAATAGCAAAACAACTGTCAAAGTCACAGATCTCATAAGCAGGAAAACAACAACAAAGCAAACACAACCACAAAAGTCCCTTTATTGCTAGGTAACTATGAGACCTCTTACAGATTTAAAAAAAAAAAAAAAAACTGGCATATTTACTTCAGACAGTCCACACATATTTAACATGAATAAACACAGTTTGGCAAACCAGAAATCTGAAGTGCCATTATCAGCATATCTTTAACAAGTTTGTATGACTTTTGAGCAATCAGGGATCTGTATTGGCTATAAAATGGCAACAGCTATAAATGGTATCTAAAGGAACTCAGACGATTTAATAAACAAGAGAAAGTAAGCAAATACCCAAATGTTGTAGAACATCCTGAATTAATTCTACATTTAATTATTAATTCTATTAATTATTAATTCTCTTACTTAAATATTAATTACTAATTCTATGTTTAAAATTAATTATAAATAACAGTAAATTTTCATTGTGAATGCATTCTTCAAATACAATGAGCTTATAATTCAAGGAGAAATATTCACAAAATAAAACAATGAAGTAGTATGAAACAACTTATCAAATCAGTAAATTATTTATGTAACTTTTGATTTTAAAAAATGTTAAAGAGGGCTGGTGAGATGGCTCTGCACTTAAGAGCACTGGCTGCTTTTCAGAGGACCTGGGCTCAATTTCCAGCACCCACATGACAGCTCACAACTGCCTGTAACTCCTGTTCCAGCGGATCTGACAGCCTCATTCCAACATACATGAAAACAAAACATCAATGTACATAAAATAAAAATAAATAAAAATTTAAAAATGTTAAAGGATACAAGTGTTCTTAATCCCGGTACTTAAGAGGCAGAGGCAGATGGATCTCTATGAGTGTGAGGCCAGCCTGGTCTACACAGCAACCAGTCACATGGTGAGACATTGTCTCAACAATATTAAAAGGATCTGTTATTAATGCCAACAAACTAGCAGTAGATATTCAGGCAAAGCCAACCAAATACCCCTAAATATCCAAATAGTTCCTCACAGAAAAGGGCAATTTGAAATGATGGTATAACATTGAGTTCTTAATTAATTCACTTGCTATCAGTACACTGTCTATACCAAGATGTGTCTACATTTGATTTTGAGTGTAATTTATGCACTAATCTACATTCAGCCCATTCATTATTAGTAGACTCTGTTAACAGACTAAGCTCTGCACTGTGTCAAGCTGTAATTGCCCCCTGTTGATTCTTTCATTGTAATAATTGGACAATGAATCTTACTCAATTAGCCCATATGTTGTGATGAATACTCCCATCATACTTGGTATAAATGATTCATGCCTATGATACTCACATGTACCAGGATGAGGCAGAAAGACTATGCGTCTGAGGCCAGCCTGGATTACACAACAAGACCCTGTCTCAAGCAATGCAAACCAAAACAAGGGCTATCCACATAATTTTAACCATAGAAAACAAGTAAAAATATTTTGTATTATTTTGCTTTTGCCAGTTAAGTAAAAAAGAAAAGAAGCCATTTTAAAAGGCACTGAAAATATTTTTTTTTTCTAGCCAGGAATGGTGAACACATTTTTAATCCTATCAGAAGCAGGTGGATCTCTGAGTTCAAGGCTAGCTTGCTTAACAGATCGAGTTCCACAACTGGGAGCTTGCTCACTCTCCCTCTCTCTCTCTCTCTCTCTCTCTCTCTCTCTCTCTCTCTTCCCCCCCTCTGAATACATTTGGGGACTAGGAAATAGCTCAGTGAGTAAAGTACTTTCTGCACAAGTATAAATATGTGATTATGGATCCCAGTACCAATGCCTAATAAGTCAATTCAAGATCACAACTTAATCTCATTAAGAAAAAGCAAGCAAATTTTAAATGTTTAAATGGGCTTTTTTTTTTTTTTTGGTTAAAACAGTAATCATTAAACATGTAAAAAAAGATATTGTATTGTAAGCTTTTGACAATGTTAATTTTTCATTATTTCTTGTCTAGAGTTGAATGTTGCTCCCCACTCCCCACCCCCGCAGTGTATTATATAAATAACTATTGAGAATCCATACAATCACTCATATGCTTGAGTACAGTTTTTGAGACAGGATCTCTTTATGTCCTGCCTCCCTCTTTCTCCTAAGTGCTGAGGTTAAATCATGTACTGTCATGATTGACAGCACAGTTGAACTTTAATTCTTAAAAAATATACAAGTAAAATGAAACAAAATAAACAAAAACAGCACATGTAACATCTTTACAACCAGGATTCTTAGTAATTTGCCACAGCTTTAATTGGCAACACTTTTCTTTCTTACTGACACACAAAGGGTGCCTTGTGATCAAAAGCACTGTAAAAGGAAGCAGGGCACCTTATTCTTAGAATGAGGAACCTTACTAGTCTTGTAAAAGCATAAATAAACCGTAAAATAAACTGTAACTGAAATTCCTATCATGTGTTCCTACTTACTCTGTAAATGACTGTTTCACAATATCTGAGTTTTATAATTTAGACTTAAACAGTAAAATTAGAAGAGCAGTTTGTCTGCTTGGCTTTACATAGACTATTAATGGCATAATAGGAAAATACAATAAATTTATATCATACACTTTTATAACCATTTTAGTTAGCATCTGCCAAACAAGTAATTCAGCCCTTTATATATTTGAAGATGATACCATTTCAAAATTACTATTTTGAAAATATGAAAATTGTAGCTCACATACCACTTTTATTATAGACAGGGTCTATCTATGTATCCCAAGATGATCTCAGACTCTTACAGGTACCAAAGAGGCTGGAGACAGAGCTGAGTGGTAGAACCCTTGGCCTAGTACAAACAAGAAGCTGTTTGACCCCCCCCCCCTGGACCAAAACTAAGCCAAACCAAACCAAACCATATACAAGCACACTAACACCACTATATAAAAGCACTGAGGTTTAATGTCATATTTTGTCATAATGTCTCAACTTTAATTTCTATTTGAGCTCGATAAATATCTCAAAATTCACGTATTTTGCTATAACAGAAAACTACTTCAAATAGTTATTAAATTATGTTCCTATAGCCAACAGACTAACTATGAATAGTACAAAACCAAAGACTCCAGTTATTAAGGACTGGAACTGATGAAACATACCGCTGTGAGAGCAAGTCAAGATCAAAAGCTCTCTGTTTATGTCAGTCAGGTAACTGGTCAGAAAGGAAGTCCTGACTAAGGAAGACTGACAGTACAGCTCTGTGAGAGTGCCTTCTACCTCACATGCATGTGCGAGATGCTGGGTTCAATCCACAGCCACCAAAGAAAAACTCACAACACAATAAAGCAGTGGCTGAGTTTTGTTGCTGCTGTTTCTTCATATTCTTTTCGGTTTAGTTTTTACACGGGTGAGAGAAAGAGAGGTGGCCTACACAGTGAATGAGTATAAACATTAGGAAGATGTGTAGCTCCTGGCGTTGACTTGTTGCCTAAATAGCTATGGGCTACTTACATAATAGCTTGCATCTACTGGTCACTACATGTATTCTAGATATTGTTTCATTTTTTTAAATGTTAACCCATTTCGTCCTCAAAATGATACTATGAGACATGTAATATGATTATCCCTCTTCTAAAGATGTCAGGTAAACATCTGCACAGGTTTATACAGCTTGTAACTAAATGCAATTGGCTCCAAAATCAAAGAATTTAAATTAATCTCATTAACATGTTGTATGTCCAAGCTATGTCATAGAATTATTACAAAAATTAAATGAGATGATATGGAGTGCTCTGAAAAGAATATTTTACTGCTCTCTTTTTTTTTTTTTTTTTTTCAAGACAGGGTTTCTGCGTATAACCTTGGCTGTCCTGGACTTGCTTTGTAGACCAGGCTGGTCTTGAACTCACATAGATCCACCTGCCTCGGTCTCCCTGAGTGCAGGAATTACAGGCATGTGCCACTGCACCTGGATACTGCTTAAGTATCAACCTAGGGGCGAGAGCAATGTCTCAACAGTCGAGAGAATATTGCTCTTGAAGAAGACCTGGATTTGGTTTCCAAGCTCCCAGCTGCCTACAACTCCAGTTCCAGATCATTTGATGCCCTCTACCCTCTGAGAGCATTTGTGCACATGTGCTGCAAATAAACCTTTGCAGGCACACACGCATACACATAAGTTTAGAGTCTTGAGAGGTGGTCCAACAGATGCCTGTCATACAAAAATGAGGACCAGAGTTCCCCACTTACAGTCCCTACATGTAGAAAAAGCCAGGCAGAGCAGCGGCCTGCCTGAAATCCCAAGATGTGCAGAGACAGGGGCTCACCAGGCCATTCTTGCTCGATAGACTGACAGGGCAGTCAAATTTTGAATTCCGTGAGAAATTGCTTTAAAGTGGAGAGTCACATAACATGAATCTTGCCTCCACATCACAGTGCACATGTGTGTTCACCACATGAAAACATACATACCGCACACATATACCACACACATATACAAATGAATAAAATCAATTTTTGGGCTCAGACTTAGGAGATGGCTCAGCTGCTCAAGTGCTTGCTGCATGACTCCCCAGCACCCATGTAAAAACTCAGGCACTATGGCACCCACCTGCAGATACAGGAAAGGGCCTCATACTCCCTGACAGCCAGGCTGTTGAAATCAATGATCTCCAGGTGCAATGAGAACCTTGTCTCAAAAAAATTCAGTGAAGAGTGGTTCAGGAGGACACCTGTAGACACATGATCCCTCACACACCCATGCAAACAATATACTACACTACACAACACTATACATACACACAAACCACATTAAGCTATAAAAAAGAAAAAGTTTCAAAGACACTAAAGCAATGATTTTTTTTTCTTCAGATTAATATTCCTGGTTTATCTATGAATCACATCTATGAGTCAAATAAATATCAGTTCTGACTAGCTATCACCAATAAATTATGGCTTACAAGTGTACTTTTTATTTTCTGGTTACATGTCTATGTACGTAGGAGTGCTGTGTCTACAGAGACCAGGAGAGGGCCCTGGAACCTCTGGAGCTATAGTTAGAAGCAGCTGTGAGCCTCCTGATGTGGGTACTGGAAACTGCATTTGCATCTTCTGTGAGAGTAGCAATGGGGCTTAAACACTGAGTCATCTCTCCAGCTTCCATATATACTTTTTAAATTTATATTTAACATTATGGGGGTGGGAAAAAGGTTAAAACGAAGCATGTATTGTCTTCAAAATTATTGGTGTCAATAATTTGGTTCTAATTGAACAATTCTAAAATTCACAGGGAATCTGATTTTTTTAAAGGGAAATATTCACATATCATAAAATGCTACTTAAAATAACACAAACCTATCTTTAATTAAATGACTCAACATAACAATTTTTAAAAGGGGCAGGGAGCTGAGCATGGTGCTGCAGCTCTCTAATATCAGCACTTGAGATGCAGAGGCTGGCTGATTTCAGTGTGTTCTAGGTCAACCAGGGCTACACAGTAAGACCTTCTCTCAAAAAACCAAAAAGCCGCCCTTCCAAACAACAACAAACAAAGCCAACAACACCAACAAAACTAGGACTGTGAATGCAGTTTAAGGGGAGAGTACTTGCCTAACATGCAAAGGATCTGGGCTTGACCTCCATCCCTGCAGTAAATAACCGAGTAAAGTACTCAGCAAGTTCAAAACAATAAAGCATGTTGGCGCCTTATTAGAAGACATAATAAGGAAATATTCTAATTGGCTAATAGAGGTGCCCTGCATTCCATATTAATATATTTTATTCCATGTTGGTGACATGGTTCAGTGGGTAAAGTTGCTTACCACCAAGTATGAATGACCCGAGTTTGATCTCTAGGACCCATATGGTAAGAAGAGAGAACTGATACTCACAAGTTGTCCTCTAACTCCTCTGCATGTTTACACGCCTACCACTTCCCAATTTCTCTGTCAAAAGGGCCTAGGGATAGGGCTGTAGCTTAGTGGTGGAGTGCATGCCTACCATATGCAATGCCTTAAGTGAACGTCCAGCCTGGCAATAAACTGTCACAGAGCCCATACATTCTCAAGTTTTTCCTTGTAGCAACTACTTAATATCTTGACTAAAAAAGAAAGAAAAGCAGAATGCAAACAAAATAAAACAAAACCCCCCAACATTTTCAGTACAATTGTCTCCATATACTTTTTTCTGCTTGCTAGAGATTGACACACGTGAGGTGTAGGGGAGAAAGAGAGGGAAAAAGAATTAAAGCAATTTTATTTTAAATATTCTACTTTTCTTTCTTTCTTTTTCTTTTTTAAACAAAAATACAACTCTTAAAAAAACGAGCCAAAGCCAGGCATGGTGGCACTTGCCTGTAATCCTAGAATTGAGGAGGTAGAAACACTAAATTTGAGGCCAGTCTGCTCTACATAATAGGTTCCAAGCCAGTCTCAAATAGAAAATAAAAGAGAAAAAGAACAACAACAAAAAATCCAGTCTTCTTCCAAACAGCCCATGTCATTATTACCATTTCCAATAATACTAATTCACATTTTCAAAAATCCATGTTTCTCTTTGATTTAATTATTTCTAGTTTTACTTTCTGTGCTTACAATTTTTCTCTTCAGTCAGATTCAGGTCTGATATTATTTGTTTCTAGGTGCTTGGGTCTCCTTCATCCTCAGACTTAAAACAAATAACAGCTATTATAGCTTTTGAAGCTTATCTACCAATTTCAATAATACTGTTTTTAAAGTATTAGCCTCCTAAATACATTTTTTCTGCCTATATCACTGAACAAATTAAAATTAGAAAAATCTTAACAATATTAACTTTTAGTATTGTGAAAGGTGAAATGTAGTCTTCTTAGATTTAAAAAAGACAATTTTTGGAAAACAGGTATCTCATTTAAAAAAATGAACAACTTTTTAAAAATGAATGAGTAAGGGCTGGAGATATGGTTCAGTGTTTAAGAGTACTTATGTCTCTTATAGATGACCCGGATTCAGTTCCCAGAATCTACATGGAGGCTCATAACTGATTATACATGCATACACTCAGGCATACATAGAAAATAAATAAATAAATCTAAAAGAAGAATCTCAGCACAATTTATGCTGGCTATGAAGACTGCTGACATAAGGATGATTTTTTTTTAAATAAGCATAGGAGTAAAAATTTAACTCTGAATTTCACCATAGTTGTCTGCAAATTGTATAATCAATATATATATATACTTACTGATACATTATACCAAGGAGAGACTGCATTTATTTGACTGCATCAGAATGAAAATAAAAAATTCAATTTGCTGGTAACCTCTATAGCAGTAATTTAAGCAAACAGGAGTCTCACAGCAGAGAAATTATCATTTTACTATGTTCTTAGTGTATGTGAACAACAAAAAAACTTACATTAACTTAGATAAATCACTTTATGCAAAATTCTACATAAAGCTTCAAAAAAGACTAAGTAGTCTTGTGACAACAATTGTAAGCTATGATGGTCTAACATTGAGCTTCACTTTATATACAAAGCCTACATACATTTATTTTTTGAAAATATATAAATGGTCAAATTAAAATACATGGAATTGGCACTAGGAATGAAGGTAAGTTAAAGGGTGATTGTCTAGCATGTACAAGACCTTAGTTTCACATTTTAAAACAAACAAACAAACAAAAAACCAAAAACTGAGGTTTTGATCCCTAACACTACAAAAAATATAATAATAAAATTTAATAGATATATAGGATTGGTGTGCATTTCTTTGCTCTTAGGACTGTGTTGAAGCATTAACACCAGCCTCTTTATTACATTAAGTAAATCAGTAAATACCTATTGAAATTGCTGACCAACAGTCTAGAGTTTTTGAATGGTTGAGTTTTCTGAGAAAATACTATATATCATGCTTTTAAATCATTAGATACCCTGGGAGTTACAATGCCACTTAGAGGTAAAGAAACCTTAAAAGAATTTCAATTATGTCTTGAAGAAAGTGACTTTGGAACTGTCACAAAAATACAGATTTTTATTCCCCTCCCTTACGTGTTTTGTTTTATTAATACAAATACACAAACTACTATGTTACCAGAAAAGTAATATTAGGGAGGCTCTCCATTATTACATAATTCATTGGAAATAGAAATAAAACCTATATGGTAGGCAGCAATGTAAAATTATCCTAATGGAGTCCATATATCACACTCAAATCAAAAGCAGAAAAAAAGGTTACACAGGTTGGACTTCAGCAAAAACTGGAAAACATTAAGTTTAATTAATAATCAACTTACCCAATTTTTGTCTTCTCTTTCAACTTTGAGCAAGTTTTTGGTTTTTTGTTGTCTCTGTCTTTTGGTTTTGATTTCATCCTTCGACCTCTCTTTTCTTCTTTCCCTTCAACTGAAGCACTGGGAAAGTTCTCAGGGCTCATTACTCGTGGAATATTACGTTCCCCACGCTCCTTTGCTCTTGCTATGGCCTCTGATATTATGCGATTAGCCTTCTCTTGCTTGCTTTCTGACTCCGCTTTTTTTCTTGGCTTCTTCTCAGACATGACTCTCACCTGGGTATTCTGCAACTTAGTATATGTCCCAGAACCATCACTCTTCTTGGAAGATGGAGGCTAGGGAAACCAAAAAAGAAAAAAAATAATAAATATAATGCACTACCATATATTTAAAATTAAAAAAAAATGACAAAAGCAAATATGTGAGTGCTGCAAACAAAGGTAAGACATTCTAATTATTTGGAAGTTAGTACGGAGTAAACAGCTCAAGGACTGACTTGAAAAATAAAGGTTAAGGAAAGACAGGTTTATTGATATTCCTACAGCATGCTTAGCTTTCTGATTTTGTCCTGTAAATACAGTTGTTTCAAATTGTGTCCTGTAACTATTATTTATATTTAGGATAAATGTCTTTTATTTTCCTTCAAAATTCTGAGCTCAGTATTAAATTCAAAAATAGCTATTGTAACTTAGAATCACATCTCCTTGAGTTTTAGAAAAATACAGCCCCTATTTTAAAACTAAGAATAGAACACAAAACCATTTTAATGCAACAGTACAGCTAGGTAGTTAGTAAACAATCATTCTACTATATAAAATCAAAGTTTTAGTTTTTCCCTGAAAGAGTTAAACATGGTTTTTTGTCCTTTTCATTATAATTTTGCTCAAGCAATCTGGGAAAGGAACAAGTTTTACAGTTTTATATTACAATTATTAATATTTTAGCAATCTCACAGGAAGCAGACAAGAGCATTTTAAAAGAATTTTCTCTCCATACACATTCATTCACAAAGGCTTAGATCACAGTTTTGTTATGTTCTTACCAGTAAACATGCCTCTGACTACAGCAGAGAAAAAAAACAGGAATTTCCAAGCACATTTTCATGCCGATTCCAGTGTGTTCTACTGGGTGTCTTTTCTATACCTGCCTCATCGAGGTTTCAGAAGCAGTGCCACAGCACTGGGAAAGGAAGGAAGGCTTAGACGCGATCTCTAAAATGCCACCTTAAGGCCTACAGACTACAACAAATAACCAAGGCTGAGAAAACAGCACCAAGCTCAAGATGGCGATGCAGTGCGACTCCCGCAGCAGCAGCCAGTAACGAGGAGGGTTATTCAATCCCATTAGCCTTTTAGCCCAAAGAACCCCTCCTCCTCCCACTCATTCAGGCTTTCACTTACCCTTCCTCTTGGCCTCTTCACTGAAGACATTTTTGGCGTCAGACAAAGGCTTGCCCTCTGCTTTTTCACCACCCCAGGCAGTGCTCAAGAAAAAAGCATTGAAAGAAGATTCCTAAATGGCCTATTTAGCAAGCTGCAACCAAGAGATGCACAACCGTCCACAAATACACATTTTGATTTATCAACACATTCCTGCCTTGGCAAGTTTACATCTGCCGTTCATCCTCGTTAGCTATGATGAAGGCTGCAAGCCCTCCTAAAAGCTCTTTCCTCAATAGCTGTAAGCAGATAGCCAGATTCCAACAAAGCACAGAAAGAAATGAATGCACAAAGCATCAAAATGCATCAGCATGAATATTAGAGATGTCGTTAAAAATACTGACTCCTTCTGCGGAAGTAGGCCAGCAGATGGTGCTACCAGTTATTATTCCATTAGACTCTGCAGTTTAACCCCCAGTGGACTGCTCTTCCCTCCAGTAACTCGTTAACTCTCAATCTGCCACTTCCTACAGTCAGGTTTTAAAAATATACATAAAAGTATAGTTTTAAAAAAAACTGATCTGGGAACTAAAACAGTAGAGAAATGGCTTTATGTGGCTCAGTATTTTTTTTTTAATCCAATGCAATTTTCACCAGAGGAAAAATACTTTTCTTCACAAAATTCAAATAAAATATTTAAACTACTGAAAGTAGCTGCCAAAGAGCAAAGGGTTAAAGAGCAGGTCATGCAAATGAACACTTAACAAGTGACTTGTTCAGAAACTAAGTCTCTTTCCAGGGCATCTAAAATCGGCAACAACAAAGCAACTGTTATTTTTTACATTGAGAAATGAAACTATTTTCATTATCTCCATGAACACATTGATTTTTTCCAACAAAAATCTCAATTGTTTTGGCCTTTACTTTTCATGTTCTAATAAAACTTATCACAGATGAAATTTAAGTTTAATATCTTGCTAAAAACAAATAACAAGTTGATTTCAATTTGTTTGACCCTGTTTGAGACAGGGTCAGTTTCTGCTATTCTGGAACTCACACAGATACATCTGCCTTTCTGCCTTGGTGTGCTGGAATTAAAGGTATGTGCCACCACACCTAACTCTTAAATTTGATGATGATAAAATGTTCCTTTATATTAAATAGATAGAGAGATAGACAGACAGACTGACAGACTACCTGGGTGTGGTGGCACATGCCTTTAATCCCAGCTCTCTGGAGGCAGAAGCAGGAAGATCTCTGAGTTGGAGGCCAGCCTAGTCAATAGAGTGAGTCCCAGAACAGCCAAGGCTACACAGAAAAACCCTGTCTCAAAAACAAAACAAAAAACAAAAAGAAAAACAAACAAAAAACCCTCTTGGCAATTTTAAAAAAGGGACTATTTTAGTAAGCAGTATCTTTAAATAGTTAAAACTTCAATGCTTCAAATTTTAAATTTATCTTTTTGTTGTTGTTTTTGTTTTGTTTGCTCCACAGGGTTTCTCCATGGAGCCCTGGCTGTCTTGGAACTCCCTCTGTAGCCTAGGTTAGCCTTGAACTCAGAGATCTGCCTGCCTCTTGTCTCCCAAGTGCTGGGATCAAAGGTGTGTACCACCAGTGCCCAGGCTTCATCTTTTTGTTAATGCTCCTTTTACAGCTTTTCTTCACAAGTCATCTGATATCTGTATGAAAATGCATTGTTTTATCATTGTTTCCTTTGGGAAAAGTAAAGGTTACAGGAGAAATGCAACACTCTCTGAACAGTTCTAGAAGGACCAATCTGGGCAGCATGTGAGAAAAGTGCCAAAGCAGAGAAGCCGCAGTCTCACTCAGTAATTAGTTAGTGCCAGGTACTGTTCTAAGTATTTATAGTATTAACTAACTTAACCCTGAAGGAGAAACAGGTAGTAATATTAGCAGAGAGACAGAGGGTGGCAAACAGAAGAGGTCAGGCACTCTTGTGGCTGTTGTTAAAAAGGACAGAAGGGACATAGGACAATTACAAAAATATTGATATAAAAGCCAAAACCTACTGCTTATTTGGCATCAAGTACTATTCTCACAATTGCTAATAATTTGTATACATTGTCCTAGTTAACATTCAAGACAGATCTGTTTTAGTTCTGCATTGTTTCAGTTCCAAGACAGCCAGAGCTCCACAGAGAAACCCTGTCTTGAAAAAAACAAAACAAAAACAACAACAAAAAGATAAATTTAAATTTTGAAGCAGTGAAGTTTTAATTATTTAAAGATATTGCTTACTGAAGTAGTCTTTTTTTTTAATTGCACTGCTGTTAATTGTTAATTTACAGGTAAGGACACTTGCACAAAAGAAGTAACCTGCTTAAGATCCCACTGAGGGGAGCTAAAGAGATGGTTCAGCATTTGAGAGCACTACCATTCACTGGCTACTCTTCCAAAGGACCCTGGTTCAGTTCCTAGCAGTTCACAACAACCTGTAATTCCATTTCAAAAGTTCTGATGCCCTCTTCTGGCCTCTGGGGACTAGGAATGTGCATGGTACACACATACACATTTAGGCCATACATATGAAATAAAATAAAATAAAATAAATTTAAAGACCCCATTGCTACTGAATAGGGTAACATGGGTTAGAAGACACAACAGCCTCTTTAAAGAGACCATGCTCAATGATATGGCATATAATTCAAGCAGAGTAACTTATGGGAATCAACTTAAATACAAATAAAAATGAGCAGCTTTTTCAAAATATCAGATTGGTAATAATAAAGCTAGGATGAATGTTTTTACTCCTTCTAATGCCATTTCAAAGATGTGGCGATAATAAGATATTGATGCAGTACGGCTGCAGGAAGAGTCAACAGCTGCTCTCTAGACCAAGTTCTAGTATAAGAAAAGGTAAAACAGATAGGAAACCTAGTTGAGAAAGTCATGTTTATGTAATTCTTTCACTCTGAGTTTCAAATGGTGACTGCTAATCTAGAAATTGAAGTTGGATCCCTAAAGAGCAGTCAGGGTTGAAGATAAGATGTGGATCCTGGAGATGTACTCAAATCCTACCCGCATGAGCAAGGCCATATTGAACTCTGAACACACACGCACACACGCACACACTCGCGCACACACGCACACACTCGCGCACACGCTCGCGCACACTCGCGCGCACACACACACACAAGTGGATTGCCTGCTCTTCTCTTTTCTCTCCTTAGCACTCTAGTCACAGATCAAGGACAATTCCCAAACCAGCTAACTGTTCTTACAAAGGTGCTCAGCAGTTTCTACTACCTTACTCAACACACTGTAAGTGCTTAACAATGAATCTTAACAGTAGAATAGTGAGTTATTGGTCAAACAGTTCTTCTGCTGCTGGAATTCAGAATTTTAAACTATATCCCCATGAGGTGAAAATGAATTTCCAATTTATATAAAAATATAAACACAATGTTATCATTTCTATTTCCTCAGTCTAAGCATTAATCAAAATCTGTCAAAAATCTGCTTAATTATAGTTTGTTTTCCTCTTCTCCACAGCCTTCATTATATTAATTTTCCATTTGCTACATTGGGATAACGACTACATTGTAATTTTTCTATAGGTTGTGATACTTGCTTAGCATGCTTGATGCACTTGGATCATTCCCCAGTGTAAAAAAAAAATGAATGAATGAACAAATGAATGAATTTCTCCAGTCACAAAAGGTAAATATATGAAGCAAATATCCCATAATAACTTAATACCATAATTTATATGGGATTTTAGTTGTTGATAGTAAGCTTATGTCCCAGATGTCCCAGTTTTCATTTTTAGTTAAGGCTGGCCTTAACTAGGGGTCCTAGACATCTGCAGAACTGGAATTATGGATGTATGCCAAATTACCACATGCAGCTAAGATGTAATTTTAAAGAAGGGAAAAAATACACTTATGTCAAGTATTTTCTTGAGTTTTTGTCTTATTTTATTTTTATAGAATTTTTACCTAAAGTAGAGAGATAATTTCATTTCAATCTCTTCATGTCTGTTAAATGTCATATATATATATATATATATATATATATATATATATATATTCCCCCCCCCCGCCCCCAAGACAGGGTTTCTCTGTGTAGCCTTGGCATCCTGGACTCCCTTTGTAGACCAGGCTGGCTTCCAACTGACAGCAATCTGCCTGCCTCTGCCTCCCTGATTGCTGGGATTACAGGATTACAAATTACCACCACACCTGGCAAAATGTCATATTTTTAACTTAAAATGCTATGTTTTTGTCTTGTGTATCCAGGTTTCCCTAGTAGGTAACAGTGACATTGCTTTTATTTTTGTTAAAGTTAGAACCTTGGGTTTACAGTGGTATGACAATACTTTTAAAAGTAGTATCAATATTTTAATCACCCATGTGGCAGTCAAGCAAATAGATAACCTTAAAATTTGTGTTTATAAAAAAATAACAGTTTTTCCCAACTTATAGAAAAAAATCGAAGAGAAAAGAACATGACAGATACAACAGTAAAATCCAGAGGCAATCAATAAATTTCAGAATTTGGAAAACTATTTGAGATAAGTGACTGGTTTCATTCACAAAGCAATTATAAGAAAGAAGAAAAGAAGGTGACCACAGACCTAAAGGTGTAAGACTAATATGTGAAGGAAAAAACTTAAGTGAAAATAAGAGAAACTTTTAAAAAGTTATCTACCAAATGTAATGTATGGATATTGTGCATTGATCTGAACAAGTCAAACTTGAGTATACATTTTAAACAACTGAGAAAATGACTATAAGATTATATCAATGAAAAGGTGGCTGTTAAAGTTGGGTTGATACTTGACTTTTGTATACACTTGAACTGACAGCATAATTAAAACTTAAGTTATATTCTAAACTAACAAGTAGTTTACCGTAATAAGAAAACTAGACACATGTAGAAGAACATCAAATCAAGTGATGTGTTATGACAAATATACCCTTACCCTATGAAGAAGGAATCAAAGGATCAATAAATGATTACACAATAATAGGAACCAAGGATGCTGTCACATACCTATAATCTCAGCACTTGGAGGCACAGGCAGGAAAGCCAGAGGTTTGTAGCTATCCTAGTCTACGTAATAAGCCCCAGTCCTCCCAACTGCTGCATAACAAGCCTATCTTTAAAAATAAAAGTCTGAGCACTCAGAAAGCTAAGGCAAAAGAATTATAAAGATGAAAAAGAGGAAGAAGACAGGCAGGCAGGCAGGAACAAAAGAAGGAAGAGATAGGTTGAGAAGGAACAGTATATATAGGGTTGCTATAATATTAGAATATTGGTAATTTTTAGTTTACAATAAAGCCATGCATATTATACAAACAACATATAGTTCACCCTATATAACTTACCAGATATATCTTATATACAGTTTATGTCACTTTTTTAATGTGTTCAATGAAGAGTATCAAATCACAAAGCCTTATCAAGTTCATTACTTGCTGAAAAGAATAAACATTCTGAATTCATTAACCCATCTTTAACACAGAAGTTATTCTCAATATAATAATAATGAGTTATGGAGCCGAGTGCTTGTTGTGCCAGGGTGGTGGTGGCATACGCCTTTAATCCTAGCACCTGGGAGGCAGAGAGGCAAGAGGATCTCGAAGTTTGAGGCCAGCCTGGTCTACAGATCAAGTTCTAGGATAGACACAGGTTTATACAGAGAGACCCTGTCTCAAAAAATAAAAAAGCAAAAAACAAACAAACAAAAAAACAAATAAACAAACAAAAAAAGTGCTTGTTGCTTTTGTAGAGGTTCTGAGTTTGGAGGTAGAGAAGGAAGATCAGGGCTCAAGGACAACCTGGTTATTAAATTGTCTCAATACAATCAGTTTGGATTTGTCCTTGATTTCTAGGAGTAATTTATGTTTTATTAAATAGGAGTGCCTCTCTTCAGATGAGAGAGTATATACCTTGAACTTTTAGGTAGAGTTGGCCACCAGAAAGGTGAACTATGTGATTCAGACTGAAGGATTTGGGTTACCTAGAATCTATCAGTCTTAGGACTGAGTTCAAGTAAGTAAATAATCAACTAAATAGTTATGAACTGGAGCTCTGAGGAAAATGCTTATGAGGAGTCTTTGTGAGCTTCCCTGAGGAGCAGTACTCCATGTATGTTATCTTGTTTCATAACTGAGACCTGAAGCCATTGAAGAGGAAAACAGAAACTGTGCCTCAGTTCCCCTGTTGTCCCAGTTGAGAATGGATTGACCTATTATAAAAGTACATACTATATATTTTCATTTATACAACATTCCTTTCTTATTCCTTGTTTTTTTTTTTTTGTTTGTTTGTTTGTTTTGTTTTGAGACTGGTTTTCTTTGTATAGCCTTGGCTGTCCTGGAACTAGCTCTATAGATCAGGCTGGTCTGGAACTCACAAAGATTCGCCTTCCTCTGCCCCCTGAGTTCTGGGATGTGCTGCCACTTCCCAGCTTGTGTAACATTCTTGAAGTCGCAAAACTATAATAGATTAATTAACAGATTAGTGGTTGCTAAGAGTTAGGAATGGGAGAGCGAGCTGGGTGTGGTTATATAAGAGTGTTTGTTCTTTGGGATCTTGGTGATAGAAGGACACTAACTACAAACAGTTGATAAATTAATGAATTTATTCATTTATTTACACATGTTAAAAATTTTATAGAAATGAATGAGACAGACTGGAAATACAGCTTCAGTGGTAGAGAATTTGCCTAAAAATGCATCAGGCCTTAACGTGTCCCCAGCACTGAATCTCACCCAATCAATCATAGACAGCATTTCAAACTGAGGAAATCTTTAAAATTAATGGAGTGTTTCAATTCACTGGATCTGCATTAGTAGATGATGCTACCATTAGCCAGGCATGAGAATACATGCCTATAATATCATTCTGGAGGTAAAGACAAGATGTCCAGGAGTTCAAAGCCATCCTGGGCCATATGAGGCCATGCCTTTAAAAAAACAAAACAAGGGGCTGGAGACATGGCTCAGAGGTTAAGAGCACTGGCTATTCTTCCAAAGGTCACGAGTTTAATTCCCAGTAACCACATGGTGGCTCATAACCATCTATAATGAGATCTGGTGCCCTGGCCTACAGGCACAAATGCAGACAGAATGCTGTATAAATAATAAATAAATAAACCTTTAAAACAAAACAAAACCTACCATTGTCAAACTGAGTAAAATGAATGCTGGATTTCTCTGCATTTTTCCCTCAAAATTGCATATGAACCTACAATTATCTAAAAAAACATATCTCAAGAACTGGTAAAATGGCCCAGTGGGTAAAAAGTACTTGTTTCTAGAGCTGAAGACCTGTGTGCAACCCTCAGAACCACATGGTAGAAGGAGAGAACACATAATCTGTCCTTTGACCTCCAAATCCATGCCATAGCAATGTGATACTACTCCACTCAACACATATGCCCACATGCATGCAGGCACATATGGTCTAGCAAAACAATTTTTCTAAGTATCTCGGAGGGTAGCAAAAAAGACAGAACACATCCCCCAGGTAAACAATGAAGTAATAAGTGTGTTCTTTTAAACCACTACATTAAGCATAATCTGGTACCACACAGCATTAGAATGAACGTATTTGAGCTAGATGTGGTGGTGCATGCCTTTGATCCCAGCACTTGGGAGGCAGAGGTAGGCACATCCCTGTGAGTTCAAGGCCAGCTTGGTCTACGAAGTGAGTTCAAGGACAGCCAGGGCTATGTGGAAAGACACTGTCTCAAAACAACGACAACAACAACAAAAAATGCGAGAGAAAGATTGTGTGTGTTTGTGTGTGTGTGTGTGTGTGTGTGTGTGTGTGTAGGAACTATTTGTCTAGACTTCCTACAAAGACTTATCTCCTAAACTTCATGTATTAAAAATAATACCTAGCCCAGAGTGGTAGCACATGCCTTTAATCATAGCACTTAAGAGGCAGAGGCAGGTGGATCTCTGTGAGTTCAAGGTCAGCTTGTTCTACAGAGCAAGTTCCAGGACAGCCAGGGCCTCATACAGAAACCCTGTCTCAAAAAGGAAAGAGGAATCATCCCTCAAATTACAGGTTAATGGTATTAGGAAAGTGACTGAACCATTCAAGCTCTGCCTTCATAAATATCCCAGAGAGGGGCCATGCTAGGGAAGCAAGCTCTCTTTTGGCAAAGTCCCCATCTCACCATGTAATGTCTTCTTACAGGTTATGATGCAACCAAAGTGTCTCTGAAGCAGATGTCAGTATCATGGTTTTGGCTTTCCTAGCTTGAACAGTGAGCCAAACAAACCTCTCTTCTAAATTACTTGGTCTCTAGTATTTTGCTATTGCAACAACAAAATTGACTGAAACAGTGACTGTTCTCAAAAGGGCAGTCTAGTAAATGCCTACGCAAAAATTCACTTTAGGGCCATGACAGAGTGTGACGTAGTAGGCATGAGACTCTAGACACATCAAACAAATGAAGCTTACTTTTGGATACTCTTTATTGTATGGAACTTTATTCTTGTACTTATCATAGGTCATTATAGTTAAGCTATAATTTATAAGCTAAGGCTATATTCAGTTTGTGTCTCTAGAATCTTACCTAATGTTTGATAGTTTCATATAACCTACTAGATATGTTGTAAATTCAAATGAGATTATTCAATTCATAGCTCTTAAAACATTAACAAGTAAGCACTTAGTAAATGCTGGTGTTAACTAATGTGGTTAAGATCGATGCTTCTTATATAAAGGAGTCTAGGCGTGTACACCTGTCACATGCTAACAAAAGGCCTTAGGTCCAATATCCAACAGTACAGAACAAAAACACTCAACAATAGGAAAACAAATTTTAAATGGGAAAACTATTTGAATAAGCATTTTGCCCACACAAAAGAATGTAAAATAAATAAAAGAAAAGGTAGCCACATTGTGATACATTAAAGAAACACAACTTCAAACCACCTAATTATAAAAGCACATACTCTATATGACTTCATTTATACAACATTCTTGAAGTGGCTGGCAACAAACAGCTATTTGAATGATTATAGTTTTTAAAACCTGCACACAAATGTTTATAGAAGCTTCCTTTAAAAAAATATATATATCTGCTTATTTTATGTATATTGGTGTTTTGACTGCATATGTCTGTGGTATCATATGTATGAGCTACAGACAATAGTGAGCCAGCATGTGGGTGCTGGGAATTGAACCTGTGTCCTCTGGAAGAGCAGTCTGTGCTCTCAACCACCAAGCCACCTCTCTAGCCTCAGAAGCTTCTTTATAATTATTAAAATCTGGGAACAACCTAAATCTACTACTTTCTCACACATCTACTTTTAGTTGAGTGTAATATATGACTAGACTTCTTCAGACCCGCCTGTTTTTGGAAGGGGGCACTGTCTCACTATGTAGCCCAGATTGGCTCTGTACCCATAATTCTGCCTCAGTCTCAGATGTACACAACAGCACCCTGCTGTAACTTCTTAATCGCACAAAACTGCCAACTAGACTTCTTTTCCTACGCTCCCACCAGGTATTTCACCCCCATTCCAGCCTTCCGTCCCCATTTCCAACACACATTTGGGCGGACACATATAGCTCTTTGTTGTATTGGAGACATAACTTCTGTATCTGACTAAAAAAGACTTCAACAAACTCTTTAGACATGACAGGCATTTTGGGCCAAAAGATGGACAACATCATGATGTATCAGGGAACTTCAAATTTCAACTATAATGATTAAAATGGAAAAGACTGAAGGGATATCAGGGTAGGGTGACGTACATATGAAATTCCAGAAATCAGGAAGTGGAGGAAATAAGGGCCCATGTTTGAGGCCACCCTGGGTTACATACCAAACTCAAGGGCACCCTAAATTAAAGAGGAACAGATTTAATATCAAAAACAAAAACAACCACAGCCTTCCCCAAGGGTTAGAAATGTATCTCCGTGCTAGAGTCTTCAATTTAAACTCCAGGACAGGCTGGCACCCCTGTTTGAATGAGGAGGGACATCTGAAATTCTCACACGCTGATACACGTACACAATGCAATCGTTGTGCTCCTGTTTCTCATGTTGCATATACAGGTGATGTATGTGTGTGTGCGCGGACGGTATAGGCTGCCATCAAGAACTATACTTCTCCCACTTTATTTGTTGAGGCAGAAACCATCAACCAAGTGCAGTGCTCCCTTCTTCGGGTACTCTTGCTGGTCAGCTTGCCCTGGGGAGCAACCAGGACCAGAATTCAAGGTTGGATGCCAATCTCACACTTACAGTGTAAACAGAAAGCCCTTTAAACACTGAACTATCTCCCAGCCCTATTTCTGTTTATCTGGGTATAGTGATAAACATCTGTAGCCCAGAACTCAAGTGAGAAGCAAAAAGCAAAAGGGTTACTCTAAATTTGAGGCCAACCTGGTATAGCTAGGACAATCAGATCTACATAGCTTAACAAAGAAATGAAAGTTGGAAAAGAGGGAAAGAAGATAAAGAGGAAAAAGCTGACTTTGGCCTTGGGAATGTACCTGACATACATAGAATGTTTGCCTAGTATATGAAAGATTTTAGAATACACAGTATCACAACCAAAAAGACTATCCTACTACACATACATTCTTTCTAAAAATGTTCTTTGATGACTCAGAGCATCTACAGCTCTTGCAGAGGACCTGGGTTCTATTGCTACCACCAAGACCAAAAGGCTCACATACCCTGTAACTAAAGTTCCAGTGCCCTCTTCTGGTCTCCACAGGCACCAACACGCAGATGGTGCATAGAGACTCACAGAGGCACACACATATATATAGTATTATTTTTAATTATGTGTCTTTCTTTGTATGTAGGTATGCACACATGAGTGCAGGTGCCCACAAAGACCAGAGAGGTTGATCTCTGGAGCTGAAGTGACAAGCAGTTGTGAGCTATTTACTTGAATTTAAATAATACATGCAAAATTATATATTCATACACATGATGATAACATAAAATGCTTGACCTTGTTGGGAAGTTCCAATTCCACACAATAAATTTTGATGAAAGATACAAAAAAAAATTTAACTTCTTTTGCAACTTCATTCAATTAAGTTATTTTTCTTTCTTTCTTCCTTGTTTTTTTCTAGAGAGGGTTTCTCTGTCCTAGAACATACTCTGTAAACCAGGCTGTCCTTGAACTCACAGAGATCCACCTGCCTGTGCCTCAGGAGTGCTGAGACTAAAGGTGTACTCCATCAATGTCCAGCTTAGCTTTCTTTCTTATAGGCCAAATTCATATATAAACACACACACACACACACATACATATATGCATATACATATATTAATTAGAGATTTTTCTAAAACTAAGAAATCTTGCTGTAGGCTGTATTCTTATTACACCTCAGCTTGCTGTCTCTTTAAATGTACTAAACAAACCATTCACTCTGCTTACCACCAATCAATAGTCAGCTAGCGCTAATGCTCAGTGTTTAAGTGGACTGTTCTTGCAGAGGACTAGGGTTTGGTTCCCAGGATCCGCATTATGCAGCTCACAACCACCCATACCCAATTCCAGCTCTAGGAGATTTTGATGCCTCTGGCCTCTCAGGATGGGCACACAAACACTAACTAACTAACTAACTTAGTTTTTAAAAACCTTAGCAACAAATGACTAGTTAAGAATAAAGAAGAAAATTATTTATTTCTCTCCTTCACAAATAGCAAGGCTAGTGACCAATTTAACTTCCTAGTCACTAAAGGTCAATTCCTGAATAAAGAAGCACAGCAGTATGAGAACTATCTAGAGGGTATGAAAAGCACAAGATACACTAGAACTTCCCCCCAGTCTACAGAAGATTGTTTCATAGAACTCTACCTAATATACCAAAAGCTATAGCTACTTAAGCCCCATATATTTAAAAATGGGTATAAATATTTGCATATTGGAGGCAATAAATTATGACTATTCTCTGTAACAGTGTTTCAAATATAATGTCTCACCATAGATTGGTATTGCTCTCATGTCTGGTCACGTAAAAATACTACAGCCTTTTACCTATGAAAGGAAACTTAAAATAAGCAAGTTGTAGCCTTTCTAATCATTTTGCTTTTCATAGATGAGACTATAGAAAGATCTTGTCTAATGCTAAAATCCATGAACCTGTGAAAAAGTCAGTTTTGCAGTACACAAGTACATATTTTAGTGGGAGGAAATACCTGTTCAAAGACCGTCCTTTTGCCACAACTTGTAAAATATTCTCTGTGTGGAAATGTGCAACATACTGTCTGCACAGTTTGCCAGGATGTACTTAACTGAAAGCTGCAGTACATGCTTCTGATTATGAACGTGGTTATCTCTTCTTGTATCAACACCACCACACCACTGTAAAACACTTCTTCAATGTATAATACTTTCAGATTAGCTACTCGAATAGAGAAGCCTAGTCAGTCATATTTCACTATTACAAAACAGCTATTTCCAAAGCACAAAATAAATTGTCTAGGAATTTACCTAAAGGAATAATGCTTCATTTCGATATTTCTGTCAAATCTTCTAGATTAAAATGCCCTACTTTAACTAAAGAATTAGAGAATTATAATTGCTACTCAGGAACTATATAGTCAATATGTGATATATTCTATAATGTCTCCTAAAATTACAGTCATAGAATTTTAAGAGTTGAAATAAGCTATCAAGTTAGTCCATTTTCTGCCTATTACAGAACTGCTCCTATGAAAATTCTAGGCTATTATTCTAATTTCCTACTTTCATTAAAAGAAATTTATTGGAAACTTCTTCCATACACTACAGACATGATCTCATTTCTGCTTGCTAGGCCTCATTCTGGTCTCTAAAGTCCTTCAAACATCTGAAGATAGTTACTGTGTTTACATTTGGGTCATTTGCTGTTATCTTATATACAATCTTCTAAGTTTTTTGTTTGTCTTGCCCTGAGATTGTTCTCTCTCTGCTAATGGATGATCTGTTACCAACAGTGACTGAAGAAATTCATGGTCTTCTATAACTGAAGGCTCTCAACAGTATGGGGGATGGTGGTGTGTGGCTGCATCCTGGATGAGGCCAGAGCACACTGAATTACCTCCTTTACCATTCCCTACTTTATTTCCTCAAGACAGTGTCTCACTGAACTCAGAGCTTAGCATCTTTTGGCTGGACTGCTGGCCAGCAAGTCCCAGCAATCCTTTGTCCCTGTCCCCCACAGTGCAGGAGTTCGTGCAAAAAAACACCTGGCTTTTTGGGTGCTAAAGATCTGAATTCATGTCCTCATGCTTGCACAGCAAGTGCTCTTACCCTCTGAATTGTGTCCCCAGAACTAGTAATATTGACTTTTGAATGGGAAGAGAAGGAAAAAAAAAGCATACAATTGTTATATAGTATAATACACCAACATATTTAGCCAAATTGATAATAGAATCAAATTAGATGGGGTTGAATTAACAGTGATTGCTTACGATGTACCTTGATGTTCATTATCTTCTTTATACCTCAGTTTCCTCCCATGTAAATTAAAGCAAATGATCAAATCCAAATAAAATGTTCATTGTGATCACTAAATGTGTTAAGGTGTGTCAGGTTATTTTTGATAGCACTTTCTTAGCAGGATGCCTTGGTGAGTACCTGTTTCGGAGTGCCTGCTTTGGGGGGCAGACCAAGGAAGATTGTAGCAAGTAGGAGGTAGAAGCCATTCCAGGTCTATGTAATGAGTTCTACATCAGTAAACACTGCATAGGGGATCTATCTCACTGGTTGCTTATGTAACAAAGTGTCAATAGTGAGGTTTGGCTTCTAACTTTGTTTCCTTAAAAATTGCAAAACTGTTAGTATAACAGACCTCACTGACTACTTATATAACAAAGTGTCAACAACTGTTATCTTTCCTAACAACTTCACAAGTTTTATCCTTTTCCTGCCCCTCCCCTCACCTCATTCTTCCTTTTTGAGACAGGGTGTCACCAAGTAGCCCAAATTTGCCTAGAACTCCTAATTTTCTAGCCTTAATCTCTGAAGTGTGAAGAATCAGTCATAACCCATATCTACTCAATATCACATGTGGCAATATTTTTACATATTTTTCTTTTATATAATTCAACTGTTTATAATAACCTTGTATTAAATTTATCAGGAAATACTATTTTAAAAACGTGTCCTGTGGCTGGGTGTGGTGGCATACAACTTTAATCCCAGCAGAGACAGAAGAACCCCTGTTTGAGGACAGCCTAGTCTACAGAGTGAGTTCTGTCCAGCATAACCAGAGCTACACAGAGAAATCCAGTCTCAAAAATAAATAAATAAACAAACAAACAAATAAATAAATGTAGTAGTAAGTATCTTTGTAAAAAGAACATCAAGAAATTAAACAAAGCTAAGAAATTATCAGAGGGGGCTGGAGAGATGGTTCAGCGGTTAAGAGCACAGGCTGAAAAAAAAAAAAGAGCACAGGGTGTTCTTCCAGAGGTCATGAGGTCAATTCCCAGGAACCACATGGTAGCCCATAAGTATATGGTGACCTCTTCTGGCATGCAGGTCTACATGCAGACAGACCATTGTATACATAATAAATAAATCTTTAAAAAAATTATCAGACTACAAAAGCAGAACATCATATATAACATCCAAAGCAGCATTTCCAGTTTTGAATGGTAGTTAAGCCACCCCACGTCTCATTACTATAGAACTTGTACAGTGAACTTAAATCACGTTATGTTCACTTTGCAAAGACAAAAACTAAAGACTGTTATAAAACAGAACAAAATATTTGTCATAAAAGATTTCTTAAGGGTTGGAGAGACGGCTCAGTGGTTAAGAGCACTGTCTGCTCTTCCAGATGCTCCAACTTCAATTCCCAGTAATTACATGGTAGCTCATAACCATTTATAATGGGAGCTGATGCCCTCTTCTGGCATGTATATGCAGATAAAGCACTCATATACATATTAATTAATTAATTAATTAATTAATTTTAAAAATTCTTAAAAAAGCTTTGGAGTTTATTCTCTCAAAATTCTTCTCTAACAAAACAAAAGACAAAGGAAAATGAATTATTATTTATCATTATTATTTTACTTACAATGCTGCAAATATTACTTGGGGGCTGGAGAGATGGATCAGTGGTTAAGAGCACTGGCTGCTCTTCCAGAGGACCCAGGTTCAATTCTCAGCAACCACATGGCAGCTCACAGCTGTGTTCTGGGGAATGTGTTCTGGGGAATCTGACACCCTCACAGAAATATACATGCAGTCAAAACACCAATGTACATAAAATAAAAATAAATAAAAATTAAAAAATCATTAGGAAACACTTGCGGTGACTTCTCTTACCCCTTCTCCCCACTATCCTAAACCCAGACCTCTTTGCTTTTTTATCCTTTTCAAATGGCAAATAAGCATGGTGGCACACAGCCTTTAATCCCAGCACTTGCGAGGCAGAGACAAGTCTCACTATAAGTTTGAGACCAGCCCTGTCCACATACAGAGTTCCAGGCCAGCCAAGGTGCATAGAATGAACCTTGTTATAAGCTACTTGACATTTGTTCACATGACTGCCATTGAGGGAAAAGAAAAGGCAAAACTTAGAAATACTCTCTAAACATTCAGTGTTCTTGTCTGAGTTACTTTGTTTGTTGGTATGTGTGTACAGCTGTGCAGCACAGAGCACATGTGGAGAACAAGTTTGGGAGTCTGTTTCAAACTCAGGTGGGCAGACATGTACAACAAGAGCTTTTACCTGCTGCAACACCATACCAGACCTATCTCAGAATTAGTTTTATGAAAAAAAAAATTTCAGAGGATATAGTTTCAATTCCCAGTACGTTTACAGGGGCTCACAACCATCTGTAACTCCAGTTCCAAGGGATCTGATGCTCAATTCTGGCCTCCTTGGGCACCAGGCACACAAGCAGTACACAGGCATATAGTAGGTACAACACCCATACATATAAGTTAAAAAAAATTTTTTTTTCCAAATGGATTGCCCTTTGTAAATTTTTGGACATTGTTTTCGTATAGGAAAGAAAAATGGTATCTTTTAAAGTTCATTAGCTTATTAATACACAACAAGATGATGTTGGTTTTTTGTTTTTCCAAAGCTGAGGACCGAACCCAGGGCCTTGTGCCAACTGAGCTAAATCCCCAACTCCCAAGATGATATTTTTAAAAATGGTTTTTATTATGATTTATTTCTGAGTATATGCACATATGAGTGCAGAGGACAGAAGGTGTTAGGATCCCCTGGAGCTTGAGTTATAGGCAGTTGTGAGTTGTTTGATGTAGGTAATAGGAATAGTACTTGGGTCCTCTGCAAGAACCACTGAGCCATCTCTCCAGCCCCCATGATAATTTACAAATGGAGTTTTAAAAGAATTTTCCTTCAATGTCTGTATGTTTATATGCTAACAATGGAGGAGGCTACATCACTCATCTTTATAACCCTGCAAATCTATAAAAAACAGCCCTTACTACTTTCAAAGCTGTAAACATTTTTAGAAAAACATGAATTGAAAAACAAACAAACAAACAAACAAAAAAACCAACAAAACATGTTCATTCTTAGAAAACAAAACCAAGCAAGAAGGTAAATAATGGTTCATAACCTAATTATACATTGGACAAAGCAATTAGTCAAAGCTAGTAAAAGACCACATACAAACTGAATAGATCAACCTAAATTCTGTCATGGAGACTTTCTCCAGGGTCCTGACTTGACCCACCTTCCAGTAGGGGGAGCAAAATTCCAATTCTCAAAAAGTAGAATGGAGAATAGGTCTGTGTCTTTAAAGTATACCTAAGTATATATTTGATATGTCCATCTTAGACATTTCCAAATCTGTGCATTTATGCTCTGGTTGCAGAACACAGAAACATAAAGTTAGACTTGATCTGGAAGCTTCTTCTCCTAGTCGCAGAAAGTGCTGTACAGACTGCTGGGAAAGAACTGTTACCAGGAGTTTTTACTGAGTTGCGAACCTTGTGTGCTAAACTATTACCTGCCAAGCAAGATGTGCAACAGTGACAAGTATAAGATAACCAACCACTGTTTGACTGGATTTGAGATGCCCCACATCTGTAACTATAAACCTTGTCAAAAGAGCCCATGGCCAGAGAGGTTGGAGGCCCAATGGGGAAGATACTGCTGCTGTTTTACTAAGTGGATATGATGTGCCTACCACATTGCCTTCTAAATAATCATGTTTATGCCATTAGATTACAATTGCTTTCAGCTTTAAGTCAGAGAAGCATTATTTTGCAGTGGACAGCAATTAACTACTGGTCAAAACGCTGAGAGTAAGTGAATGGTGCATGTTTCACCCTAAATGGGACATCTGTATCAACAATACAAGTCTCAGAGAATATTTCACAAGAGGAACCATAAAGACTGTCACAACGGAAAGAAAAGGGAGAGTGCTGTGAAATATCTCCTAGGCATGGTATGTCTACTGCAGCTGTGATTACTTCTTCAAAACCTGCACATGATTGGATCCATCACCAACATTCTGTCATGGAATCAGGAGAGGTTCACAGGGTCCTGCCCCTCGCTATTGCTACTGGCAAGGTATTTAGGTCCCTATAAATAGTTCCTCATCCATACTCCTGTAAGCAACTGTAGTGAATATCATTAGGCCACACAACAAACAAAGGTAAAAGGGAGGCTGGTTGGAAAGAAGAGGAGGGTAAAGAGGAGACAAAAGAAGTTAATACAGTATGTATTAATACGATCAAAATACACTATTTATGTACAAAATGGATACATGATATGCACATATAATATATACAGATATACATATACATTATATGTATTAAAAGGTCATAACAAAATTTTCTACTATGTACAATTAATATATGCTAATAATTTTCTTTTAAACCCAGTGTTGATATGTTATCTGAAATAAAGCTGGACTTGGTGGCAAAGATTTATAATAACATACGAGGCTGAGGCAGTGGACTGTAAATTTACAGCCTGCCTGGGCTACAGAGTTAGTTAAAAGCCAACCTAAGCAAATTAGTAACAGTCTGTCTTGAGCCAGGTGTGGTGGCTCACTCCTTTAATCTTAGCTCTTGTGAGGCAGTCAGTCAGATCTCTGACTTCCAGGTTACAGGACTGCCAAGATAACAAAAGAGAGACCCAGTCTCAAACAAAATGAAACAAACAAACAAAGTCCATCTTGAAATGAAAAATAAAAAGATGGTGTAGCTCAGTGGTAGAATGCTTGGCCATAATGCACAAGGCCCTGGGTTGATCCTCTAATCATTAACCGGTACATTAGTGAGTATATTAACCAGGTGTGATGTTACAGATCTGCAAATCTAGCACTCAAGAAATAGAGACAAAAGATCAAAGTTATCTATAGGGAGTCTGAAGTCAAGGCCAGCTTATCAAACATGAGACATAGTCTTTAAAAGAATCCAGAGTATTTCATTGTGTACTCATTTTCACAGGTAAAAAATATTGGAACAGTTCACTTGGCAGAGGCAGGAGGATCTATGTGAGTTCAAGGCCAGGAAAGTTTACATAGTAAATTCCAGGTTAGCCAAGGCTATACAAAGTAAAGTTTTGTAAAAAAAAAAAAAGTTGAAACATTTCATAAATATTTAATTTAGTAAGACTTCATAAAATATTATACCTAATATATTTTTGTTAGCAAAGTAATACTCTCATATGACAAAAATGACAGAATATGGATGAAAGAAGGTATAAATATATTACCCTGAAACAACCTATTTCCTTCTGGTATGTTTTTATTTGCATATTAAAATACTACTATGAAAAAAGTATACTTATAAAGAGGCAGAGGCAGGCATTCTCTGTGAGTTCGAGGCCAATGTGGTCTACAGAGTGAATGCCAGAACAGCCAGTTCTATATCTTGAGACCCTATTTCGAAGAAAAAAAAAAAAAGTACCTAACTGTGATTTATTAGTTCCAAGTACCTTTAAATCCCAACATCTATTATATAGATGATATTGCTATTTTATATATTACTGTCTGTTTGCTTAGAGACAAGGTCCATGTAGCCCTGACTGTCCCAGAAGTTTCTCCATTTGGACCAGCCTAGCCTCAAACTCACAGAAATCCACCTGCCTCTGCCTACCAAGTGCTGAGATTAAAGGCAAGCACCACTATACTGCAGATCACTACTTTGTATTTTAAAGATGAGGAAATGGGATGGAGAGATAGCTCAGTGGTTAAGAGTTCTTACTGCTTTATCAGACCTCATAAATGCTTGTAATGCCAAGCTCTCATGTAACACCACTCTGGTTCCTGAGGACACACACTCAAATAAAAT
The DNA here is from genome assembly GCF_030254825.1 of Meriones unguiculatus. NCBI lineage: Eukaryota > Metazoa > Chordata > Mammalia > Rodentia > Muridae > Meriones > Meriones unguiculatus. Next base: position 36,937,294 of record NC_083358.1, read on the forward strand.
AAACATTTTTTTGGTTGTTATTTTATTTTAGTTTTTTGTTTTGTTTTGTTTTTCAAGACAGGGGTTTCTCAGTGTAGCCCTGGCTGTCCTGGAACTTGCTTTGTACACCAGACTAGGTTTGAATTCAGAGATCTGCCTGCCTCTGCTTCCCAAGTGCTAGATTAAAAGTGTGGGTCACCACACTCCTGTAAATAAAATACCCACCCCCAAAAGATGCGAAATCAGAAACATACAGAAATTATATAACTAGCTCAAAAATCACATGACTGAAGTATGAGGAGCCGAAGTCTAATCCACAGAATCTGGTTCCATTTCCTACATTCTGAACTATTTTATTATGATCATAATTTGGAGTTATGTCTTATTCCTGGGGTATCATTAACATTTTCTCAGTGTTAGCCTACAGGTCTTTTTAATGTTTATAGTAATCCATTAAATTTGTATATGGTAATAAGCTGTGATGTTTCTAGTTCCCTGCTATAAACATAAAATACCTTTCAGGGCTGGAGAGATTGCCCAGCAGTTAAAAACACTGGCTACTCTTCCAGATGACCCTGGCTCAATTCCCAGCATCCATATGACAGCTCACAACCATCTGTAAGTCCAGCTCAGGGGGATCCAGCAATCTCTCCTGGCCTCTGTGGGCACCAGGCATGTACATGGTACATAGACATGCATGCAAGCAAAACACCCACACACATAAAATAATAAGTTTTACAAATATTTTCTGGATATATTAATTTTGCTATGTTTGTGTCCAAATGTTTTTTAAAAGATTCTATTAGTGAATAAAGCCATGCACACCGTAAATTTCCACATAAACATACTAGCTTTGAGCATGAACATTAAGACTGGTAAGATAGCTCAGTAGGTAAGGCTGCTTGCTGCCAAGGTTGGAGACATAAGTCTGATCCCAGAATCCAGATCTAGAAGGAGAAAACAGAGTCCCAACTTCTACATGCACCTCAGCATGTATACTTCCATATACATTCACACACACAGATCAAATAAATGTAAAAAACATTTTTGAAAGCCTGAGTGTTCAAAAAGTGTTTCTAATAAGTGAAACAAATGATTTACACTTCATTATTTTTTCAACAGACTGAATTTTAACTGAAGTTCTACATTGCCTTGCCTTTATAATTTTGATTTCCTGGGTTTTTGATGTGTGTTTTGTTTCTCCACAACTTTCCTTTCTTTTTCTTTCTCTCTCTCTCTCTCTCTCTCTTTCTTTTTTTGAGACTGGGTTTTTTGTGTATTCTTGGCTGTCCTAGTCTCACTTTGTAGAGCAGGCTGTCCTCCAACTCAAAGAGATCCACCTGCCTCTGTCTCCCAGAGTCCTGGGATTACAGGTGTGAGCCACGGTGCCCAGCTTCTCCACAGCTTTCGTAATATAACCATACTGGCCTAAACTTGCAACCCTGTCTCAGCCAGATGCAAGCCAAGATCACAGAGGTGAACTCCAGCAGTGCCTGTTTTCTAAGTTTCTTCCTGTGCTTCACCCAGCAATCAGGGAGATGTAAGGTTTGCTGATAAATCTTTATGAGTTCATATCGGACCATCGTACTATGCCTGTCATATTCATACTAAAACGTCTCCAGACTCGTTTCCAATTTAATTATGGTTAATAGGGTTTAATTTTGACAAAATAACCTTCTGTTAAAAGTAAACACAAAAGCAACAAGACATATTAAAACTTAGAGCTCCAAAATACAGAGAATTGCTTCTTAATAAGATTTTAACAGCAAGATAAACCTGTCAAAACATGCACACTCAATAAAATATCTTGAATTGGTTAAAATGAACAGAGCAGAAGCCTCAAATCACCAATAAAAAACAGAGAACTACATACCTGTCGCTGTAAACATAGATGGTTTCTGTTGTGCAAATGCTGATGATTAGACAATGAGGAAGGCCAACCCCGAGCCTGATATTGCAACTGAGTTTGAGCCATGTCAGAAGGCCGTGCTACAAGATGGGAAGTAAACTGCCGATCAAGGTCATGATCTAAAACATGATTTGAATTATCTTGCCCAAACGGTGATTCATCAAACTGGGGGAGGAGACCCTCTTGAAGGAGGTCTTCTGGGTCAAGTCCAGCAAATGGTTCCGTATGAGATTCCACTTGATGAAGTAAATTCTCTTCTAATGATGAAAAACCATTAGTTTCCACATGATCATTAAAATGACCCATTTGAGGTCCTGAGTCAACAGGATCTGGGAAGTTCATATGCACAGGAGATAATTTTGAATTGCTATAATTACCCTGAGGATGTGACGAATGCAAAATTGGAAAATTATTTGAATTCAGTGATGGAGTGGGGTTCAGGATATGCTGAGTAGATTCTTGTTTAATTCCCCGATGAGGTGAAAAGGAGTTACCTCCAGCAAAATCAGATAAAGTCTGATTTGTATGACTGGGTGCAAGAACTGCAGATGACTGTAGGAGACTGCTTGGTGACACATGACCGCTGGAGAAGGAATAATGTGCAGGAAACTGCTGTGAGTTACTAACAGAACAGGAAGTCATGCTTGGAGAAGGTCTATTAAAATTGCCTTCCTGGTGATTGCTGCACTTGAGGAAGTGTGCTGGAGGGTTTGCTGTCTGGGAAAACTGCACTGGAAGAGACTGTTGTGAGGAGGGAGTATTAGTTAGGTGTGGGGGGTGGTTAGCATTAACTCTGTGTGTGCCAGAAACGTTAACGTCTATGAAACTTTTAGACTGGCCAAGAGAATTCTGCCCTGGGTTAAGATTACTTCTGTTTTGTTGTGAGCGAAGTGAAGTACACTGTGTTTGATGTTCACTGGCCTGAAATAAGGCAAAATCATGGTGTGCCACAAAGCTTTTGTTGTGATGCAGAGAGTGTGAGTGTCCTTGATGAAAAGGAGATCCATTTTGATTAGAAAGGCCAGTAGTTGTCTGATGACCCCACATTGGACTACCATCTGCTACATCTTGAAACAAGCCATTGGGTTGGTTTGGGGGATGGATTGGAGAGCAATTAAATTGAGAGTGTGGAGATAATACATGTTCAGCTGGGCTGCCAAAAGACTGATTAACTTGATGAAATTTCATTGAGTCAAACTGATTTAACTGTTCAAAATCTGTCATCTTCTGATGTGTTGGAGTACCTTGAACATGGTTTAGTGAGTCTATGTGCAAAGGCTCAAACTCTGCACCCAAGTTCAATTCATCAACTAGTGAGACAGGTCCCGGTTGTACAAATGCGTCATCTGACAAGCCTTCTAAGGTCTCACCAAAAAGATTAGCATCATCAAAAAAGTCCATCATTGGGTCTGTCATTTTGAAACTCCAGTGACAATTTGGGTTGGTCACTCCAAACAGAGTATGTTCAGCTTTTCTGCAGTAGATATTACTGTATCATTTCTGAGCGTTGTCAATTAATCCAAAACAGGCCGGTGTTCCTTATTGCTCTGCATACTACAAGTCATGACGTGTCAGAATCCTAGGAAAATAAGAACAAAAGTAATTTAAATTTAGTGGTAGGTGTTCATTAAGTTTATATAAATAAAACTTATGCACCGTACTTTATATGTGATAATTCACTGCAAATACATTGTTAATATTCTGTACCGAGGAAAATAGCATCCTGTGGGGGACATAACTATTCATTTAAAAGTAAAACTGTACATTACTTTATTTTGAAGTACATATATTATGATGAAAAAAAAGCAGTAAAGTAGCCCCTAGGAATGACAAGTAATTTGTCACATTACAACATGAACTGTCTGTCTACCACTTCTGGCACTTCTATCTAGTGATCAGAAAATCTAGGTACTGGCCTTCAAAATGTTATATGTTTAAGAGAACTAGTGTCCAATGTTCTTGGGTAGTGAGTAGGTTATGATCACCTGCTCCAGGTCCCATAGCCTTTATACAGAAATGCCAGAAGCACAATTTTAAAGATATCATGAGAAGGTGACCCAGAATAAAATAAAACCCATTTGGTTGGGTTAACTGATAGAACTAGTACAAGTGTGCTGGAAAGCATGATGGAACATAACCTCACGTAGGTCACATGGAGCTTTTGCTTATCTATGATACAAGAGCAGCCTAACAGCCAGATGACTTACATATCTGTGAAGCAAATGCAAGTTTCTTCCTATACTCAGTTGTATTCATTACTCATCTCTAGTGAAGCTGATAAATCATTAGGAATACACTTGTTTCATATTTTATTTATAAAGCTATGTAAATGCTGAATTCAGACTACACAGAAAACAAACATGGGCCTGAGCTAAATAAATGATAAACTGGTCTTATGATAGTTTTAAAACAAAGAAACAAACAAACAAAACAACCAAGGTTTAAGTCAGGCATGGTAGGGCATGCCTTTCATCCCAGCTTTTGGGAAGCAGAGGTGGGTGGATCTCTGTGAATATGTGGCCAACCTGATCTACAGAGTGAGTTGCAGGACAGCCAAGGCTACAAAGAGAACCCTATCTCAAAAAAAAAAAACAACAACAAAAATTTTAAATAAAATCTCTACTAACTATTCAACTATAGAGATTTTTTTCTTTAATTCTAAAAAGTAACAACTACCAAATTTGTTTGTTTTGTTTTTTTGAGGCAGGGCTCCTCCATAAGAGCCCTGGCAATCCTGGAACTCACTATGTAGACGAGGCTGGCCTCAAACTCACAGAGATCTGCCTGCCTCTGCCTCCTGTGTGCTGGAATGTAAAACACCACCACCTGGTTCAACTACCAAACGTGGATAAATGATACCTAGATATTGATGTATTATTAATCACAATGTATCTATTGCTTTAGTAAGCAACATGTAGCCACTTTTGGCAGTGCATGCTTATACTTCCAGAACGTAGATGGTTAGGCAGGAAGATCCAGTTCAGACAGTCTAGACTGCATGATGAGTTTTCAAGGAATTTGGGCTCAAGTGTAAAACCTTGCTTCAAAACAAAACAAAACAAAAGCATTTAGAACATAAAATACTTCACAATAATCGTAATTAACTAGAGAAAACTATCCTGTACAATGTAATGAAATGAAGTACAATGAAGGAAAAGTTTAAGGTGATTTTAAAATCCCGGTACCGCAGTTGACCCTTTATTGTAGAATAGAAAATAGTAAGCACAAATTATAAGGGGAAAAAATGGAAAACAACAATTGCCTTAACTTAATTTCAGGAAAAGCAGATACAATAAAGCAATTAAAAAGAACACAGTGTCATGTAACTTCAGGGTTTCACCGGGTTGGAATACATTGGTGTAGAATACTGCTACAGCACTATTCAGTTGAGAACCTAGCGTTTACTTCAGCAAGATGAAATGTTTTGACATGAAGTTCACAGGCTACATCACTAAAATTAAAAGCCCAATGGTAGCACACACCTACAATCTTAGCACTCAGGAGGCAGAGGCAGAAGAATCTCTGTGAGTTCAAGACCAGCCTGGTCTACATAATGAGTTCGTGGCCCACCAGACTTACATGATACAAACCTACAAACAACCAGGGTGTTCCTGAAATACACAGTCCCGTCTACTCAGATACTGGATGGAAGGATTCTGAGTTCAGGGCCAGCCATGGTAACCTCTTAAGAGATTGTCTCAAAAACAAGTAAATAAAAATGTTTGTGCTTCAAAGATACCTTCAGCAGCTGCCAGACTATCTTCCAAAAAGAGAGTCTACATTCTCACCAATACTGTACAAATTCACCCTCTTAAGACCATGGCTCTTAGTTGTGTTCTAGGAGAAAGAGAAAAAACAACCTATGGGATACTGAAGAGGTACTGGAGCTTCTCCTAACATTCCTATAATAACAGCTCTTTAGGAGGCCAATCTGAGCTACATGAAACCTCATCAAACAAACAAATGAATAATCAAACAAACAGTAAGCAAGCAAGCAGACAAATAATGGGGGGGATTTTGTAAGTCATGTATCTGATAAAGAACTTGTATCTAGCCAGATGGTGGCAGCACACACCTTTAATCTCAGCTCTCAGGAGGCAGAGGCAGGCAGAGGCCAGCTTGGTCTACAGAGGGACTTCCAGAACAGCTAGGGCTATTCCACAGGAAAACCCTCACAAACAAACAAAAAAACAAAAAACCTTATATAAAAAACATTTAAGAACTTGTATCAAGACCATATAAAGCATTTTCAAGAACTTACTAGTAACAAATTAGCCCAAATATTAAGAAAAAAAAATCTGATACTTCTCCAAAGTTATATAAATCTCTAGTAATGACATGAAAAATAAATCAAAGCTCATTAATTACCACAAAACTATAAACCAAAACCATAAAAGATTACTTCTTTTTTTTTAATTTTTATTTTTTCCTTATAAGTTACATTTTATTAACTCTGTATCCCAACTGTATCCCACTCCCTCATTCCCACCCAATCCCACCCTCCCTCCCTTCCTCATCTCCACCCTGCCCCTTTCCAAGTCCACTGATAGTGGGGGACCTCCTCCCCATTCATCTGACCCTGTTTTATCAGGTATCTTCAGGACTGGCTGCAAAGTCCTCCTCTGTGGCCTAATAGGACTGCTCCTCCCTTGCGGGGTGGGGAGGTCAAAGAGCCAGCCACTGAGTTCCTGTTAGAAATAGTCCTTGTTCCCCTTACTATGGGAAACCAATTGGTTACTGAGCTACCACAGGCTACATCTGAGCAGAGGTTCTAGGTTATATCAATACATGGTCCTTGGTGGAGTGTCAGTCTCACAAAAGACCCTGAGCCCAGATATATTTGGTCCTTATGGAGCTCCTATCCTTTCTCCATCATACTAACTCCCCTTCTTTCCTATGATTCCCTGTACTCTGCCAAAGGTTTGGTTATGGGTCTTAGTGTCTGCTTTGAAACACTGCTAGGTAGAGTCTTTCAGATGCCTTCTTCGGTAGACTCCTGTCATACGTTCAATGCACATCCCATCTGTTTTTCTAAATAAGGATTGATCATCTTACCCCGTGTCCACTCTCTTGATTATCATTTTTAGGTGTATAGATTTCATTATGTTTATCATATCTTATAGGTCTATATAAGTGAGTATATACCATGTTTGTCTTTCTCCTTCTGGGATACTTCACTCAGAATGATCTTTTCTAGATCCCACCATTTGCCTGCAAATTTCATAATTTTCTCCTTTTTGATTGCTGAGTAGTATTTCATTCAGTGTAATCCAGGTAAACAATCCCTGGATCCCAGACAGAATTGCATACTAGTTTGGCATGTAGGTCACTACAATAGTCAGAGAATCCACACATGCACACTGAGCCCGCTAAAAGTGCATGCGAATAGCGAAAGATTACTTCTTAACTCATTGGGATGACAAAGTAAAAACAACAAGAAAATACCTGAATACAATAGTGGTTAAGAGAAAAAAAAAAGTTGGTGAACTTACACCATTAGTGATGGGAACGTAGCTTCTATGGAAAGTCTGGTAGGCCCTCAAAAATTTAAAAATACAATTTCCTTGTAGTTTAATAATTGCACATCACAGTAAATACCCAATGGAATTAAAGGTAGAGACTTAAACACAAACTTGCATGCCAATGCCTAGTGCAGTATTTATTCACAATACCAAAAAGGGGAAATTACTAGCTGCCTAACAACTGGTAAGTAGATAAATAAAAGGAGGATATACAATGAAGTATTGCTCATTAATAATAAGTGAGCTGGATCTGATGGTATTGGCTTATAATCACAGCTACTTACTTATAGATTGAAATTTGAAGGTCACAGGTTCAAGGGTTGCCAGCCTGGGCTACAGATTAAGTTCAAAGCAGCCTATGTGACTTGCTGAGATCATGTCTCAAAATAAGAGCTATGGTAAAATTCTTCCATAGCATGTGTAAGGACCTGGATTCAACTCCCAGTGTTGCAAAAACTAAAAATCTAACAAAAACGAAACACTGACTCATAACTCAAAGCTTAACTGTGAAAACCTTACACTAAGTGAAGGAATACAATTACAGAGGATTACTCTGACCCTCCTCCTCCACCCTCTTTGGACACAGAATTTCAATATATATCCCAGGTTGGCCTCAAACTTGCAATCTTCCTAACAAATCTATAGAGAACAGTAGTAGATTAGTGGTTATAAAGCTGAAGGCAGGGTGGATGTATGGTGTGATTGGTGACCAGTGAATATTGGCCATAGGTTATGGGGTTTCTTCTTGAGGTGATGAAAATGCTCTGAATTGGTTACAGTGATATTTAAACAACTCTGATTACTAGAAACCACTGCTGGGTGTGGTGATGTATGCCTGTAAATCTAAAGAATCTTAGGTTGGAAGTCAGCCTAAACTAAAAAGAAAGACTCTGTCATCAAAAAGGAGTAAGAGGCTCTGGAGAGATGGCTCAGCGATTAAAAGTACTCAATCCTCTTCCAGGGGACCTGTGTTTGGGTCACAGAATGCACACTGGGTGCCTCCCTTCACCTGTAACTCCAGTTCCAGAAACTCTAACCTGACACTCTCTTCTGACCTCCATGGGCACACAGACACATGTGGCATACACAAATATATACATACATACAAATACATAAAAATAAATCCTTAAAATTAAAAAAGGGGGGAGGGAGGAAGGTCAATGAGATGTCTTGGCAAATAAAACTGCTTGCTCTTAAGTAGGGCACATGCACAACCACACATATACACCATACACATGTACAGCGGACACATATATAAGTAATAAAAACTTATTACTGCCTGCACCAGCCTCTTTCTCAGTCTAGCTTTCTTGGACTGAGAAGAACTTCATTCTTCTTTAGTCTAGGAAAAAAATTCCATTATGGAGTCAAGTGAGGTGGCACATGCTTTTAATCTTAAGTGAGAGGCAGGCACATATTTGTGAGTTCAAGGCCAGCCTCCAGAGAAGGAAAGTTCTAGGACAGCTAGAAGTATATAAGACTATCAAAAACAAACAACCCTTCTCTAACACACATACACTTGTGAAAAAAAGATCTTTAAAAAATGTTTTGTAATGACTAAAGGCAAAAATGCTTTTCAAAATAAGTTGGAATGATGGTGAACTATTGTGATCATTTTGCTCAAAGTTTTAAACTTAAAAGTTAGCTAGCTAGGTAGCTCATACCTCTAATTCTTGTTCTTAGGGAGTCTGAGGAAAGAAGACTGCTACTAGTTCAAGAGTAGGCTGGGCTATGGACTGAAATTCTGTCTCAGAAAACCAAGAAAAAAACCCCACAAAACAAAATTTTCCTATGTTGCTAGCTAATTTTTCTTTTCTGGATTCCCCTAGTGGTCTTCCTTAATTTTCTTTCATGGGACCTGACCCAGGTACACCCTGCATGATTACTATGTGCACTAAGAATGCCTTGTTTGTGTCAAGATAGTGAGTTTCTGTGAAAAAAAAAAAAAAAAAAAAAGATGCTCGGCACAGCAGGGCCAAACTGACTCGACTGCCATCTTAACCACTGGTTGTCTTCCCACTTCATTACCATCTCCTTGAAAGTAAGTTTCCTGTCCATCAGCACCATGACTATTTACAATTTCATTGTTTCTCAGGCTTCTCACCAAGGTCAAGTATAATATTTATACAACACAACAACAACAACAACAAAACACACACATATACACATGGTCAAGTAACAAGGCAAAACCAAATGGAGGCCTTTTTATTAATCTACCTGACTCTTCCATCCTAAGAAGGAACATAACCTAACTTCTTTCATTTGGGGGTGGAATGAGGGACAGACACACCAACCTGAGAGCTTGACCCCTGATGCCAGTCCTGAATGGAGTTCTGTATCTTTAAATGACTTCAAGTGTGCTTATTGGTTCTGCTCTACCGGGACAAAGAACCAACAACATCGAGACACTAGACCGATACCTAGGCTGTTAAGAGCCGTGTGCTGCTCTTCTAGAGGACCCGAGTTGAGTTCCCAGCACCTGCATCAGATGGCTCACTGTCTTTTAACTTTGATAACAAAGGACCCAGCAGACTCTTCTGGTGTCAATGGGCAATACAGCTCATGTACACAAATATACATTCTGACATACACATATACAAAGAATGACAATGTTAATTAAAAAAAAAAAAAGACATTTGTCCCAGCACTTTGGAGTCAGAAGGTGAAACTATGTAGGCCATGCAGAGATACCTTATCCCAGAAAACCAACAACAACTCACCAGCATTGGGTTCTACAAAAGTTGAGTAGCAATGATCCTCACTGTCATAAAAGATAAACTCTAGGAGATAGAGTTATCATCATTCAAGATGATCCTGAGTAGGTTAGATTGTGTCTCAAAAGCAGTAAAAAAAGTTAGGGATGTGGCTTGACTAACATTTATAATATGCCCCTGAGTTTATTCCCCATTAATACATACACAACATTTTTCCCCCCTTTTTGAGACAGAATGACGAGGGAAAGGGGTAGGCCTCACACTAGTTCAGGCTGGCCTAGAGTTCACTGTGTAGCCCAAACTGGACTTGAAGCATTCCCACCTCAGTTTTCTGAGTGCTGGGACTACAGGTATAAGCTACCATGCTTAGGGAAAGAAAGTTCAAAAATTTCTCAAATGGTATAGGTGGGGATCAATCAGAGTACTTGAGTTTGTAGGCAAGAGACTTTTTCTGGAATGTATGTATCTAGTCTAGCAGGTAAGAGTCCCCAGAAAAGGAAAGAAGACCAAATTAAAAAGCAAATAGAAAAACCCTTATGGGTAGAATACAGGTGCTTACATATTTTAATTCTTAGTTTTGTGCAGATTTTAGTAGTTTTTGTTGCCATTTAAAAGGTATGAATAATGTTGAGACAATACTGGGTCCATTATTTATAGATGTATGCATTTTTATTTAATCATTGTTTAAACTCTCTGAGATCCCTATTTTAAAAATTATAAGAGGCTAGAGAAATACTCCAGTGATTAAGAACACTGGCTGATCTTCCAGAGAACCTGGGTTTAATTACTAGTATCAACATAGTGACTACCTGGCATCTGTAACTCCAGTTCCAGGGATCCAGTGCTTGCTTCTAGCTTCTGCAGGCACAGCATATATCTAGTACACAGACAGGGAAAAACACCTATACTCATAAAATCATAAAATGATTGGGAATAAATAAATTACATTTTAAGATTCTTTAAGTTAAAAATTATATATTCTACTAATATTTCTTGGGTTGTTCCGTTGTATTCTAGCATAAGGTTTTTCTCAATTACTTATTCTTAGTAATTATAGTAAAGATGACATCTTCCATCGATATGGAAAACATTTTAATATGTATTTTAAACTTAGTTATCATATCAAGTACTTAGGGTAGATGGTTGGATTTTTTTGTTTGATTTTATTTACCCCTGTTATTAAGAAACCTTGTAAATGACAGAACACTCCATATGAAGGGATCCCAAAAAAAGGTCACAACCTACAGGTTGAGAACTGCTGTCCAAATGTTGGTAGTACTTGTGAGTACACTAATCTCTGAATGTTGGTGGTACTTGTTGGGGGTACTCCAACCTCTAAATGTTGGGCATACTCTAACTTCTATCTCTAACCTCTAAATGTTAGAGGTACTTGAGAGTACTCTAATCTTTTTTTCATTTCTGTCTACACTGACACTGACTGTTGGTAATTTCCAACTTTGTATCTATTATATCTCTGCCTCAACTTCAAACCTACATAACTAACAAATATTTGGCTTTTCCTCCTATATAATAGATATGACACTAACCCTTGCTATTTGTTTGGCTGTATTTCAAAACAGTAAGTAGCAGGTGTGATCTTACACCAGTTGTTTCAGGTCACTTAACTCACAGTCCTCCAATGATTCTGTATTGCACCATAATAAAAGCAACACTCCTCATTCTGACTGTATTATAGCCCCCTCCACCCCACTCCCACCTAAATAACTCTGTGCCCTGCTCTCCTCTCTTGATCACTCCCTTGATTCAGCCACACAGGCCTCATTTGTTCACTAAAAAGGCAGGTAGGCAGGCAGGAGAAAGAGATGTCAGCAAAACAGCCCAGTAGGCAGCTTCAACCCCTCTTCTTTCCACTATTTCAAAAATCAAGCAGGATTCATCAAAAATAACTTTTGCAAGAACCTGGAAAAAGCTAAACAACTAAGAGAATAATGAGAAAAGTAACAAAAAGCAAATCTTAAACATGAAAAAAAAATTAAAATACAGGTAGAGCAGTGAGAATGCATCTAAGATTAAGGAAGAAACTCTGGATTCAGTCCCAAGAACCAAAAGACAAATAATGAAAAATGCAAGCTAAAAATCAGACTTTAGTGACCACCCAGAAGAAATACAACTGCTTTACAGAATGCATGGAGTTATTAAAAAATGAATGACCCCAGCATTCATAAAGAACCAAAAATTCTGGGGCAAGACTTAAAATAATATTTACATATTTGCAGTATCAAATGCTGAATATGTCTGTTTTACACACACACACACACACACCTTAATATGTCCAAGAAGAAGAAGAGGAGGAGGAGGAGAAGGAGGAAGAAGATACACAGACTCTGTCCCTAAGAAAGTTACTGATTTTAGCAGATGAAGAATTAATGCACTCTGTTAATATGTTCAGAGAACTAACAAAAACCATGCCTTGAGGATTAAAATAACTAGGACAATGCCATAAACAAAATATAAATACTAATACTTCAGTAGAAGTCATTAAAAGGACCAATCAGAAATTCTAGAGTGAAAAGTAGAAAAACAAGTTTGAAATTCACTATAGAGAGATTTAATCAAATAAGGGAAAATAGAGAGCATGACTACAGGAACCATCCTATCTGGGAAATATAAAGAAAAAAAGAATGAAGACAAGTGGGCAAAGTGAGACTTGTGACAACATCAACACCACAGTGAGTGATCCTGGAGCAGGGAGGGGACAATGAAGATGGCTAAAAATTCCCTAAATCAGATGAAAGACAGGAACTTAAAAAAAATTGTGTGTGTATGCATGTCTGTGTATTTGTGCATGCATGTGAATGCAAGAGGAGGCCACACTGGAACCTCTGGAGCAGATATAAGTTGACTGGCTTGGGTACTGGGAACTGAACTTGGGCCTGAAAGAATACAGGCATGCTCTTAACTTAGGTTCTGTTCCCAGCACCAACATGGTAGTTCACAACCATGTGTAACTCCAGTTCCAGGGGTTCTTTGAAAATATGTTTATGCAAGCAAAAATTTTCCACTCATTAAAATTAAAGAAAAAAAAGGTGGAGTCATAAACTTAGCTCCATGGTAAATAAGTGTTTGGACTTAGGTAGGTGTGATTTTTTTTTCCTTCTCAAAACATAATTTATAATGTTCTAAGAACTATATAACTGTTCTAAGCATCTTGAAATATTGATGATAATCTACATTACTTACAATTTCAACTCTTTAATTCGAAAGTATTTTTGGGAGATGCCTCAACAAGTTAAAGGGCACTTGCCACCAAGCCTGTTGACTAGAGTTCAATCCCCAGAAAACACATACTGGACCAGGAGAACAGACTCCAGAAAACTGTCCTCTAATCTCCTCACAGGTACAATGTGGAACCAGTGCACTCATGCTCACACACACATATAATGTACACTAAAAATAAATAATAAAGTAAAAAATTAAAAATAATAGCAATGATATATTAGCACTTGGGAGGGGAAGAAGGTAGCAAGTTGCCAGCCAGTTTGAGCTGACAATTGAAACTGTCCCCCAAAGCACATGTAACTAGCAAACAAATGCATTATGACATTAATAAATTTAACATTCACTCAGGGCCAGAGTCATGGCTCAGTGGTTAAGAGTTCATCTTACTTTTCCAGAGAACTCAAGTTTGATTCTTAACACCATCCCAGACTGGCTCCTAACTGCTCCAGAGAATCTGATGCCCTCTTCTGGCCTTCTCAGGCACACATATACATCTACATAAATAAAAAAAGTAAAATAATGTTTTTAACTGAGATTTGCCAGGCAATGGTGGCACATGTCTTCAATCCCAGCACTTGGGAGACAGAGGCAGGTTGATCTCTAAGTTCAAGGACAGCCTGAGCAAGTTCCAGGACAGCCAGGATTATTACACAAAGAAACCCTGTCTCGATAAAACCACAAAATAATTAATTAATTAGAAATTACATTCAAGCCATCAGACCCTGTCTCAAAACAACGGATTTTTCAGATTCCACTGAAAAAAATCAGGAAAATATCTGGTAAATACAAGCCAGTAGCTGCAGAGTTAGAAGAGGCACAAGTTTAAATCTTCACTACCAAGCTCTTATATGGTGGTTCTTAGAATCTCTTGACCATTTAAGTCACAGGTGACAGGAAAAAACAAAAAACAAAAAACAAAAAAACAAAAACAAAAACAAAACATTCAAAGTCCTAAAACACAGTAACTCAGTACTTATATTCATTAGCCTGTAGGACTAGATGAGCTCCTGAAATAGTATCATGACTGCATTATACTTATTGGGTAACTAATTTGTTTTTATGTGTATGGATATTGTGCTTGCGTGTATGTCTGATCACCACTCTTGACCTAGTGTTTCAAATATCTTTGAGACTGAACTTAGATACTGGATTTTGCAAGGTTTTACAAGCACACACAGAGAGAGAGACACAGAGAGATTGTTGTTCTGCATTAACTTCATATATTCTATATATATATACTGCATTATCATTCTTATTCTTAGTCTGGTTTTTTGTTTGCTTTGTTTTATTTTTGAGTTATTATTTTTGTTATTATTTTGGGTTTCTCTGTGTAGTCTTGGCTATCCTAGACTAGCTTTATAGCCATTCTGGCCTTGAACCCACAAAGATCCGCCTGCCTGTGCCTCTGCGAGTGCTGGGATTACAGGAGCGCATCACCATGCCTGGCATGAGCAAGTCTTTTAATTCCTAGTGTCTATTATAAATTCTTGGCCATTTGCAAGTATATACTTCCAGAAATTTAATTAATGCCAATGCATAAAACAAAATTTCTTAATCTTTAGCAATCATTTCAATTAGCTGAGATTTAAAAAACATTTGTTTGAACAACAAAACGTTACTCTCCTGGCTTTATAGTGCCCCACTGATATGTACATTTAAAAATTGCTATCCAGTACCACAAAACCTGCAATGGTAATCCTAATACTCAGAAGGTGGAAGGAGAAGGATCAAAGATTCAAGTGAGGCCACCCAGGGCTACATACGACCCCTTCTTAAAAATAAAACAAAAAATTATTGAAATAGGATCTTTGCACAGCAGGTAAAGGCACATGCTGCCAAGTTTGATAATCTGAGTTTTATCCCTAGGATGTAGATGGTGAAAGACAACTGGTACAAGTTGTCCTCTGCCTTCCACACTCACAGTATGTATACCATGGCACACTGAAGATAAATGTAATAAAAAAATGGAATAATAACTTGGGCTGGAGAGGTATCTCAGCAGCTAAGAGCACTTGTTGCTTCTGCAGAGGTCCCAGTATGGTTCATGGCACCCACATGGTGGCTCACAATCATCTGTGACTTTAAGTTATTCCAGAAGATCTGCTGCCCTCTTCTGACCTTCACAGGCACCAGGCACACAAACGGTGCACAAACATGTATACAGGCAAAACACTCATCCACGTAAAATAAAATATAAATTTAAATCTAATTAATTTATTAAGATGAGGTAATGGCTATTCTTGGTTGTCAACTTGACTACATCTGGAATGAACTAAAATCCAAAAATGAGGGCACATCTGTGAGGGTCTTTTGAAGTAGACAGATGGACATCTAATCCAGATCTTGAGGCAGGAAAATACATCTTTAATCTGGGCCACACACTCTGCTGGAAGCTGTATAAGGGCATGGAAGAAGGAAGATTTTATTCTTTGACTGTTTGTTCTTACCTTGCTAGCAAGTCCATTCCTTCATTGGAGTTCCTACTTCTTTGGGATTCCAGCATATACTAAAGACCAGCTGAGACATCCAGCTTTATGGACTGAACAACTAATAGGTTCTTAGACTTCCTGTGCATAGGAAGCCATTGCTGGATTAGCTGGACTATAGCCTATAAGTCATTCTCATATATCTATGTATATATATTTAAGTATATGTGTATGTATATATATATATAATATATATATATATCTCACATATATTCATTCTAAAAGTGCGTTACTCTAGAGAAGTCTAATACAGATGACAAACACAGCTATGGATATTTTACCACATTTACCAAAAATTAAAAAATCCAGAGAGATGATTTAAATGTACAAATATCCCTCACAGAAAGAACACTTTCCTATGCAGGACCCTGCAGCACAGCAGTCCTGTGAGTTTTGTTTTGTTTTTTGAGGCAGGGTCTCTGTAGAAACCCACTGTGCAGCCCAGGTTCCAAATGACGGCAATCACCCTGCCTCAGTCTCCCAGGTGCTGGATTACAGACCTAAGCTACACTGCTGCTAAGTAATGGTTGTATGTACTCTGAGAACTGGCCAGCATGGTATATAATCCTAGGAAAGTCATTGTGAAACTGTTTCTTATCTGTAAAAATGGGGAAGGGTGATCGTATAGGAGGACTGTAAAATAACTGAAGTAAGGCATTATGTAAACATTTGGTGTTTTCCAACTAAGCTTCTTGAAATGCTAGTAATCTGTAGCCATTGAAAGGAAGAGAGAGCATTAGGCTTTCCCTTCCTTCCTTTAGCTCTACAAGGTTTCACCTTCAATATGTTTTTATTTTACGGATTTAGCTTTTAAGTAAAATTTTGGAAAAATGAAAGATTTAATGCTCATATACTATTTATATTATTAATATTTCCTCTCAAATTCATTTACTAAATTCAACTGGTTTGCATTCACATAATTTAGCTTTTGAAACTGAGTCAGGCTGCTTGAACCCTCAGCCATTTCCTTAGTCATTACTGGCATTACAGCTATGGCTGGAAAAACCAAACCAAACCAAACCAAACCATGTGAGTATACAATCTCATGAGAGTAGAATGTCATATACTGATAAAAATTTTGCTTTAATAAAATAAAAACTATAGCTAGGGCTAGTGACACAACGAGGCATAAAACCAACCAATATGTGCAATATAGGCAGACCTCATCCTAAAAAAGCCTACATCAAACAATAAAAAGGAAGACAGACAGACTGACTGTCTTTAGGGTTGCTAAAATGGCTGAGCAGGTAAAGTTATCTGCCACAAAGCCTGACAACCCGAGTTTTATCCTTAGGACCCAAACAGTGGAAGGAGAGTAATCCTCTGGCCTCCACATTTATGCTGGGATGCACACACACAACCCCAAAAATGAGTAAGAAAAGAGAAAAAGACAGACTACATAACTCATTTCTGGTGCTGCTACCACAACGACCTACCCACAAGGAAAACTGCTCAAATGTTTTCTAAGCTCTGTCCAACTGACCACTTCTTTTCATAGAAATTCCTTTGGTTCTTATAACATTACACTGCCATGGATTTTCTTTCTTGGAGTTGTTCTTGAAGTAGTTTATGACATTCTAAGCTCTGTGCAGTGACTTCATGTCTACCAAATTCACTTATCATTTCAAAACTCAATCAGATCTTGGAACAACCACAGTAGAACTTCTAAAATGCCATTTCACATTCAAATATTTAAGAAATTAAATTCCATTTTCTTCAAATACTATAAATGGTTGCTTTAAAATGTATTTCTTACTAAAGATACAAAATCTTGCTAGGCCACAGAGGAGGACATTGCAGCCAGTCCTGATGAAACCTGATAAACTAGGATCAGATGAAAGGGCAGGAGGTCCCTCCATCAGTGGACTTAGAGAGGGGCAAGGAGGAAACGAGGGAGGTGGAGTGGGATTGGGAGGGAATGAGGGAGGGGGCTACAGCTGGGATGCAAAGTAAATAACCTGTAATTAATATAAAAAAATGAAAATTATTTTAAAAAAATCCAACTTCATACTACTTTAAGGAAGTTAGCTAACACCTGATTGGCCTTCCTGAGGTTACCAGCCTAAGGTAAGAGAGAGTAACCACTTGGATGCCTGCTTATGTAATATATATGTCCTATCAATACTTCTGGAAATTCTGCCAGCTAACTTCTATTTAAAAAAACAAAAAACTTTTTCTTTTGGGCTGGAGAGATGCTCCACAGTTAAGAGCACTGAAGAGCACTGTCTGCTCTTCCAGAAGACCTGGGTTCAATTCCCAGCACCCACATGGCAGCTCACAACTCTCTGTAACTCCAAGATTTGATATCCTCACACAGACATACATGCAAGCAAAATACTAATACACATGAAAAGAATAAAAAATAAATAAATTAGTGAATGAATAAATAACCTGTTATCTTGGTTTTTAGAGACAAGGTTTCTCTGTGTAGCTCTGGCTGTCCAGAAATTCACTCTGTAGACCAGTTTGGCCTCAAACTCTCTGACTGCCTCTGCTTCCTAAATGTTGAGATCAAAGGCATGTACCACCACACCTGATTCATTAAAAAAAAACTTTTAAAGACAGAGTCTCAGGCTAGAGAGATGGTTCAGTGGCTAAAAGTGCTTACTACTCTTATAAAAGACCCAGACTAAGCTCCCAGCAACAATATCAGGTGGCTTATAACCACCAGCAGCTCACATATATGTAATACAAACAAACCTGTAACTTTTAGAAGAAAAAAATCAAATCAAAGTAGGCATGGTGGCACATGCCCTTAAAAAGGGAGAGATGTGGTCTATGTACTCACGGCTGGCCTGAAACTCACTAAGGACACCAGGCTAGCCTCCAACCCACTGAGATCTGCATGTCTCTACTTTCCCAAGTACTGGGACTAAAGATGTGCACCATCAAGTCTGGACAATATTTTATTTTTAATATATTTTATACTCCTTTCCTAATACAGACTGATTCCCTTCTTCATTCCCTTTCCTCTTCCATTTTCTTCTTCTTTTTTACAGGTTGGGGAGCAGGCATAGTTATTCTGAGCTATTGCTTATTTAATTGTTTTTCAGGTTTTTTTCTTTTTTGAGACATATTCTCCCATAGCCCAGGCTAACATTTCTATCTTGCCTCATTTTTAAACTAAAATAATTTTATACTTGTTATCATACAGTCCTCTGCACTGCATTCCACATATAGAACTTGCTATTTATCATTAATATTAATATCTAAAGATACTGAAGACTTACTAAATACATTAGTAGGTTAATAAAACCACATAACTGAATTAATAATCAGCACTTTTATGTATTCTTTATATGTGTGAATTGGAACAAATCTGGAAAAACAAGAAAGCATTATTGCCAATTGAACATGTACATATGTATAACTAAGTTTTCCACTTGTAGAAATATACACCCATAGCTGGGCATGGTGGCACATACCTGTAGTCCCAGCACTTAGGGAGGCAGAGGCAAGTGGATCTCTATGAGTTTGGGGCCAGCCTGGCCTACAAAGTGAGTACAGGACAGCCAAAGTTACACAGAGAAAACCTGGAAAGAAAAGAAAGAAAGAGAGAAAGAAAGGAAGGAAGGAAGGAAGGAAGGAAGGAAGGACCAACCATATGTGCACATTCACCAAGATACATACATAAATGCTCATTTCTGTATTATGAATTACAGTCCAAAACTAAAACTGTGTCTATCAGAATAAACACAATGAAAATATATTGAGTACTGTTCCTACATGCATACATTTGACTCTCAGAAATATTATGCAAAGGGATACATAGCATATTGTTCCACTTAATAAAGTTGAAAACCTGGCAAAACTAATCTATGGTTACAGAAGTCAGGATAATGGTTCCCTCTGGAAAGACAGAAAGGGAGTGGTAATTAGAAAGGCCTATGAGGGGAGTTTCCGGACTGCTAATGATAATGTTCATTTTTTTTAACCTGGGTGGTAGTTTTCAGAGATATGTTTATCTTGTAATAAATCACAGACTTGTATACATGTGATTTTTATGCTTTTCTACACATCTGTCATAATTTAACAAAAATAGCTTTTAAAAACCTAACTAAGCTAGTCAGAGTGGTTCATGCCTGTAATTGTAGCACACTTGGGGTGGCTGAGATAGGAAGACTGCCATGAGTCGGAGGCCAAGTTAGCTTATACAGTGAGTTGCATGCCCAGTCTTAAAAAGCAAACCAACAACAAGGTGGTGGTGGTGCATGCCTTTAATCCCATGACTCCAGAGGCAGAGGCAGAGGCAGGTGGATTTCTGAGTTCGAAGCCAGCCTGGTCCACAGATAAATTCCAGGACATGCAGGGCTCATAGAGAAACCCTGTCTTGAAAAAACAAACAAACAACAAACAAAAAACAAGCAAACAAAACAAAACACTATTGTGAATATAAGGAAATATTTATAAATAACAGAAATAGATGTCATTCAACAGAAAAGAGCAACCAACTCAGTATACAAAAAGACTTCTTAATGTCTGCATACTACTGAGTTTAAGGCACTTTCACCAAAGTAAAACCAGTAAGTATATTGTCACATGTTTAGATACGTAGTGCATTCATTAAACTATGGAATTTCTCAAATACTTTCCTAATATCTACACCTCAACTTTTCTGTAGCTCATTGGTTCAATTGTAAAACCAAACAGGAATGTCAAATCTAGACTTAAATGCCTTTGGGTGGAAAAGAATTCATGTAAACACGTAAGAAGGAACTCCACAAAGTTGTGCTCTGATCTCCAAATGCACACCATGGCACACACACATACAAATAATAATTTTTTAAAAAGCCATTTTAAATATCCCCATATTCATTTTATTTATCATTTATGTGTGTGTATTCACAGGAGTGAGTATGCACACGTGTGCATGAATGTGTATGGCGGTTAGAGGTCGGAGTATCCCTCTATTGCTGGCCACCTTAATTTTCAACTGTATTTATTTACATGTGGGGCACATATGTATATGCAGGTGCACGTGAAGGCTAGAAGCGGGCACAGGATCCTTTGGAACTGGAGTTACAGGCATTTGTGAGCTGCCTGATATAAGTGCTGGGATCCAAACTCTGGAAGTCTGGTAGACTAGTAAGTGTTCTTAATTGCTAAGCCACATCCCCAGCCCAGCGTTATCAAGTTTTAGTAGAAGTATAAAACTTGCTTCTTCTTTCAACAAAAACATACTCTCTGAAAAAGCCAGGTGTGGGAGTGCAAACCTATCACCTCTGCATTGGAGAGGCTAAAACAGTGAGATTTCAATGAGTTCCAGGCCAGTCAGGTGAGAATGTCTTAAAACATTTTTTTTTCCAAAAACAAGCCACAGAAAAACAAGACAAAAACAAAACACTCTGTAAATATACCTTACTTCCACCTCACACATACATTAAGCCTGTCCCGAGGCACCTACCATTCACATAAAGGCAGACTCAACTTTCTGAAGCACTGTTCTGCGATGATGTCAAAACTTGATTTCTGGACAAACCCTTTCTTCCACTCATCATCTTCATCTCAGCAAATCACACACCATCATCTTGCTCCTTAAGCCAGAAATCATCAATGAAATAATTGTCGATACCTTTCCTAACATCCAATCCATCAAGAAGCTGTCAACTGCTTCCCACCCCACCCCACAAGCTCATCAGCTGTTCAGTTTCTCTCAAATACATGCATAAGTAAAGGATATCTATAAAACATTCACAAGGCATATAACCTTTTACTTTCCTTTACAGCTTTTCTTTTACAGCATCTTTATAGCTGCTACTCTATTACCAATACCATGATGCCTTACCTAGACAATGACAGTTCTACAGTGCTATTCCTTCACTATTGCCTTGCTGGAATCTGTCTTCAAAACAGCTTTTTGGGCTACAGAGTTGTAGCCCAGGCTGGTCTCAAACTTGCTATGGAGTCAAGACTAGCCTTGAATTCTTGATCTTCCTCCCAAGCTGATCTTCCAACCTCCCAAGTTCTGGGATTACATGTATATACTGCCATACCTGGCTCCAAAATATCTTTAAAAAAAATAAATTAATTAAGTCCTTTCTTCATAATCTTCAAATCTATTTTTTCATTCTCACAGAAAGTTTCTTTCTTTCTTTCTTTTTTTTTTTTTAATCCTTCTGGTTCCTTATTTTTAATGTCCTAACTTAAATGCCGCTACCTGGAGTACTACTCTCTAACCACTGACTCTAAAATCCTTTACATCTGTGTCTCATAGCAATGTTCTTTTTTTCATTGGACTCATCAGAAAAATTGTCATTTTACAATTATATACTTGTTCTGTCTTTACTATTATACTGTAGGTTTCACAAATGTAAGAATCACTTTGTATATTCTCACTTAATGTGTTATAGCTAATAGTTAAGAGATCACAATACATCTGCTCAGTGAGTGACTGCACACAAATCCAAATACAAAGAACAACTACAGCTAAAAGGGACTACCCCTTCTCCCTTTCTACCAATGACATTTGGTCAGCTTTCTATCTGTTTCTATAAAGGAGAAACAAAAATGTTCCTGGAAACTTATATAGAAAGTCAAGAAGTCATGCATTCATACATGGTATGTCAAATAAGTGAGACAAATGTGTAATAGGAAGGAGAAATCTCAAGAGTCACAATAATGAGATAATGTTGTTCATAAGTAGATTCAAACCTGAGTATTCAAGACTGGTAAAGTTTCAAGAGGTGGAAAGCTAAAGCCCCAATAAGGAAGTAAACAGAGGTACCCAAGTAAGTATAAAAAGACTAAATCTTATATCACATAAGAAATCTATGTAATAGAAGGTTAAAAGTAAAATCTTCATATGAAATGTTCATAAATTTCTTCTGCAACTTTTGGCTTTTAAACCTATTCAAACACTCATCAATATTCTTTCACTCTGACCAACTGCCTCAAATTTTTATATTCTTATTATACCATTATCTGATAAATTCTCCACTCGATCAATTATTTCATTTTTTTCTTTTAAAAAATGTCTTATGGTTGGAGAGATGTCTCAGCAGTTAACAGCACTTGCTGCTCTTCCAGAGGACCTGGATTCAGTTCCCAGCACCCACAGGGTGGCTCACCATTCCAGCTACCCTATGTTACCATGTACAGATAAAATCCTCATACATAAAATCTTTTAAAAGGTCTGGAGAGATGGCTCTGTAGGTAAGATCACTGGCTGCCCTTCCAGAATACTGGAATTCAGTTCCCAGCACACATATGGTGGTTCACAATCATCCATAACCCCAGTTCTAGGACAGCCAATGCTTCTGACCTCCACAGGCACCAACCAAACATGTGGTACAAATATATACATGTAGGCACAACACTTGTACACATAAAATAAAACTTACAAATTAAATACACACACATACATAATGGGCATGATTTCACGTGCCATTAATGCCAGCACTTGGGAGGCAGAGAGAAGGATCTCTTTGAGTTCAAGACCAGCCTAGTCTACATAACGAGTTCCTGGACAGCCAAAGTTACATAATGAGACTGTTTCAAAAGAAATAATGAAAATTATTTTTAAAGTATATCTTATTAGCTGGGTATGATAGCACAGGCCTCTAATCCCAGCACATGACAGTTATACCAGTTATTTCAACAGCATCATGAGTCTGAACTCAATTTGCATAGCAAACCCCAGTTTTACACATGCACACACAAGCAGATGTATGCACGCTCACACACACAAATACAATGTACAAATTGTCAATTTACTGATTTTTTTTTTTTGTGACAGGGTTTCTCTGTGTAGCCCTAACTGTCCTAGAACTCGCTCTGTTGACCACACTGGCATCAAATTCAGAAATTCGCCTGCCTTTGCTTCCCAAACACTGAGATTACAGGTGTGCATCACTCCCATCCAGGCCACAACTTCTAGTAGAATATATTCAATTGCTTTAAAGAGTTGAAGGGGGGTATAGTATCAAATACATTTAATCCCAGCACCTGGGAAGCAGAGGCAGGCAGATCTCTGTGAGTTTGAGGACAGCCTTGCTACTTAGTGAGTTCCAGGACAGCCAGCGCTATATAGTGAGAGCCTGTTTGGGGGAGAGCATTAGAGTTGAGCTAAAAGTCACTCAAGATACTTCAAAGGTTAAAAATCTGTTATTTTATTCGTTTTAATATTTTCCTACACTTCTCAATAAGGATGCCACATTCTAACCTTGATGCATACTTGCTGACATGACAGTTTTCTTTCTAAAAAATACTTTTTGTGGAAAACCAACTATACCACTGTTTTTAAACCTTTGTCTTTTCTTAACACAAAATACTTTTTATGTGTGTATTTTTTTTTCAGATGACAGATCTCATGAGATATTCAGAATCCTAAAATTCTAAAGCTGAGTGAAATTGCTTTTCCTTTGTTTTTGATATAGTGTCTCATTATGTTGCCCTGGCTCACCTGGAACTCCTGTGTAGAGCAGGCTGGCTTCAAACGCAGAGATCCACCTGCCTCTGCCTCCTGAGTTCTGAGATTAAAGGTGTATGCTACCATTTCTGGCATCCAAGAAACTAGATGAAACAGAAATATAAGACTGACAGGAATCAAGACACCTGACTACAGTTACACATCTAGTTAAGACACAGTCTTGATTCATTGTCTGAAACAAGTACTCCAAAAAGAGGGTTTTAATGTTACACCAGCACTCTGTTATTTTCTAACAGTATTTTCTGTGCCTTTAAAGCATCACCTCCTACTCAACCAATCACAGGCTGGTGCATGGGGGGAGGTTCTTTTCTTTTTACTACATTATTCATTTCCCTGGATATTTATTATTCAAGGATGTTAAAGTTAGTTAACCAACTCTGAGTAGCAACTAGTTTGTTCCCCAGTGCATTTCATGTCCTTATTACATAGTCTATAGTTCAAATGAAACTGTTAGGACTGACACATGCCAATATTTTGTTGGATTTAATGAGTAGCTTTGAGTTGTTTGTTTTTGAGACAAGGTCTCGCTAATGTAGTCCTTTAGGCCGGAACCCACTTCATTTGCAGGGCTCCTCCTGCCTCTGCCTGGAAGTGCTAAGATTACAGCCCTATGCCACCACTCATGGGCCAGTGAATTATTGAAGCCAGTGGGAAAAATTAAAACTCTGGACACTGTAAACTACTTAGTGTGAATTCTCAAAGCCGCATCAGAAACAGAATCTGTCTTCCGGAACACATAACACAGGTTAACTTGCTCAGAGCAATAGATGAATTTCATGTACCATTTACCCAACATCCAGGCTCTATACTATCTGTTAGCAAAAGAGGGCATCTAAATTCAAGAGAAACACTGTAATCATCCTTTACAGTGAAAACATCCTCCCCACCCTGCAAATGTGAAATGTTTGTGTTCTGTGTAAGCACGTGTTTGTAGACCTCATGGATTTTTTCAAAATGATTGCACAGTTATGTAGAGTTTAGGTAGAGTAACATTACATAAAATAACCCGTTTTCTGTTCAAATCTTAAGTTGAAGAACTAGAGAACGGAAGTCAGTAAAAGTGGCAACAAAACTGGAAAATTAACTTCCAATAGTAATTCTTTTCTTAAAGTGTGTGTGTGTGTACTCGTGCACGTGCGGGTGTCCACAAAAGTCAGGCTGGAGCTGGAGTTACACGTGTCTGTGAGCTGCCCGATGTGGGTGCTGGGATTTGAACTCTGGTACTGACACTGCAGTAAGGGCTCTTAACCTCTGAGCCATCTCTCTAACCCAGTGCGATGGTGGTTTTTATTAATAACTTTATTGCATAGGGCAAGTTCGGGTAAATGGATAAGAAGTCACATCAGTGTCAGGACCGAGCTCCCAGGAAAGTAATAGTGCAGCACTGTTAAGACCTCGACTGTGTCACAACTTTAATTCGTGTCTACTTTGTCCTGAAAAGTTTTTGCTTTCCCTTCTTAACAGGCAAAACAAAACCAAAAAAGGAACAAGCAAATCACTCTCTGAGCTGGCAGCTGTGACAGGCCAGGAAGACACACAGGCTTTCCGGGTCCGTGCTTGGCTTCGGGATGGATGTCAGCAAGGAGAGCCTCGGAGCCACCCAACTCCGTCCCACACCCTGACAGGCTCCGAGAAAGCAGCAGCGCCGGTTGGCACGGACCCTCCGCAGATGCGGAGAGGCCTTCCAGGTGGCCCCGGAGGCGTGGGGAGGGCAGGGAAGGGGGGGGAGCAGGAGGCGAGGCGTGGGGGAGTGCCAAGGGCGTGCAATGCTCCCGAGAGCCCACTGCTCGCGTGGGACGCCCTGTCACGAGTCACCGAGGCGAGACAGCGGGCAAGGGACCAGGCAAGCCCGCGCCCGGGCGGGGACCGACCCCGAGCAGCAGCGGCGCCCGCCCCGCGCCCGGCCCACCGGGGTTCACCTCCGGCTCACGCAACAGGCGCGGCCGCCGGGTCCCGACCCCCGGGCGCAGGGCAGCGACGCGGCCATGACAGGCGGGCGGGCCCCGGTGCGGCCGGCCGCACGTGCAGGCGGCGCCCCCTCCCCGGCGCCCGGCCCCGAGCGTCCGAAGCCGGGCGGGCGGCGGGCGCACGTACTCACCGCCGCGGCCGAGGCTCCCCGCCGCCCCCCGCCTCGCCCTCCGGGCCTGACACGCGCGCGGCCGGCCGGGCGGGGGCGGCCTCCGGCGACCGCCGGGTTAACACCCCCTCCCCCGCCAGTCTCCACCAGTTGAGCGGTGTTTGCCGTCCCGCGGCGCCCCCGGGCGTCCTCCCCACGCCGGACTAGGCGGGCGGCCGCGGCGAGCGGCGGCACTTACCGGCTGCACGGCCAGGCCCCCCTGTCAGAGCCCGGCCGGGAGCGGAGGAGGGAGGCGAGCCGGGGCGCCGCCCCCCCGCGCGCCACGCGCCCGCCTGATTGGCCCGGTTCACTCCCCCGGTGCGACCCCACCAGCCCCTGCGAGCGGCACTCCCGCAGCAACCGGCGCCTCATTTGCATATCTGTGACCGCGCCGCTGATTGGCCCCGGCGCGCAGGGGCGGCCGTGACCGGCGCAGCTCGGGTCGTCGCTCGCTCCGGCACCGGCTCCCTAGAAAGGAGGACGCCTACGCGGCTCCGCGCCGGTCCGCCCGGCCCGACCCCGGACTGAGGGCCGCGGGAGGCGGGGTCGCCGCTCGGCTCCGGGGCGGTCCGCGCGGGGCGGCCCCCGGGCGGCCCCGGGGCGGGGAAAGGCTGTGGCCGGGCGCCCTCTGGCCGGAGCGTGGGGCAGTGCACGGCCGGTTCCCCGCCGCCACGTCAGGCCCCGCCACGTCAGGCCCCGCGGGCACGCCCCGGCTGCCCCCGGCCTGCGGGGTCGACGCCGAGGTCACTCACGCGGGCCCGGGAAGCCCTCCTGAGCCGCGTGGCTCCGGCCCTCCGCGTCCTCCGTGCGCGCCAAGCCCCCGGGGACACGCGTGTGCTGCAAAACCCGAGCCCTGCCAAGGCCGCCGCCGATGATGCAGCGATTAAAGAAAGCTGGGTGCCGAGCACCTGCTGCGAAAAGGGCGACGGGACCGAGCTCTGATCCACGCGGCAGCGTGCCTCGATGGGAGGGCCGCCCCGGGTTCAGGGCTCCCGTTCCGGATCGCCATTAGAAAGGGGAAGCGAAGTGGAAGAGGGGCGGCATAAATAAAGGAGGGGAGGGCTGAGCACGCACTTGAAAACCACTGTCTTTGGAAGGTGCTGGGACACAGGAGTTCCTGCTGTCACTAATTAACTGAGTGACCTACATTGTCTCAATGTGTTTCAGGGCCTTGGTCTTCTGCAAAACGAAGAGGCTGGACGCCTCTTTTAAAAAGCGTTCCGGCTCTAAAATTCTATCAGTCTCTACTTCCAGACCCAGAACTGACCTTATAACCTAATTAAGGATTTTTCCATCCATATTTAGGTTTAAGGTAGACAAAATAACTGAATATTTGAACTTCGGTAAACCTGTCTACGTTTGTTCAAAGCTCCTTGCTGTTTTCAAATCCAGTGTGGGTGGGAGTTAATGTGCATCCTCCAGTGGATCCAAATCTCCTGAATTTGAGTCTCCATAAAGGAGTCCTGGTTTGTGCCTGAGCAGATGGTTGTGGTTTTTTATTAAAATTTTTTATATTTGTGTACGGTAGAGTGGGCATGTGATGGTCAGACAGCAGCTTGCAGGAGTTAGCTCTGTCCTTTCACCATGTGGATTCTGGTGGCCAAACTAGGGTCCTCAGACTTGGCAGCAGGAACTCCTGCCAGCTGAGTCATCATCACTGAAGCCAGCTTTTTAAAGGGCCTTCCACGTGCTACCCAAGCACTCTACAGGGAGCTACATCTTCTAAGTAATCTCATTCTTTACATGAGGGAATATGCAAGCGCCTCCAGAGTAGAGATTCTCCCAATTGAGAGAATGACAGAGCTGGGAGGGAAAATGCCCGAAAGAAAGGTTACAACTGCAACTGTGATTCCCCTGAAGGATGCTTAATAACAAGAACCACGCTGAACCAGAATGAGGTGCGCAGTCAGGTTCTCAGAACTGTCAACGCCCTACATTGCTTATTTGTGTTTGTGTCAAATAGAAGACCAGTACCACTTATCTGGCATTGCAGAAGTTATTCCATATAAATGAAATTTTTCAGTTGCTTAAAAAACTTTCCTTCCGCTGGGGTGGTAGTGGCGCCCACCTTTAATCCCAGCACTTGGGAGGCAGAGGTAGACATATTGCTTTGAGTTCCTGGCCTACGAAGTGAATTCTGGACAGTGAGGGCTACACAGAGAAACCCTGTCTCACCAAACCAAACCAAACCAAACAAGCAAACAAAAAGCAAAACCTTTTTTTTGCCCATGATCTAATGAAAAACATGGTCTCTTGAACACAGCTTTCTGGAAATTATGTATACTGTTTAAAGAATCAATCACTATCAACATTACTGTACTTACAATCTGTGCGTGCCCTCAAAAAAGTGTAGAATTTATTCCTGTAATAAAAGCCTCCATGATGCTGTTTGTTTTCAACCTATGCCTGGTTTGGTATGTCTCCATCACTGTAAGGCAATGTTTTTATCAAACAACTTCCCTTTTAAAAAAGAAGTAAAACTTTTTCTTTCCATTTTTTTTTTGTTTTGTTTTGTTTTCAATGCAGTTTATTCAGGAACATTGAACAATCCTCGGACCCTGGGGAAAGCCAGCCCACAGCTTAAATAGCCTCTGGGTAGCCAACCCAGGCGTGCCACGGGGGCAATGCAGATAGGTCCACATACATGGAAGCAAGCCAGATCCTCGGCCTTAGCCAAATGTGGAGTTGTTCGTGACAGAGAGCACTCACCATCGGGAAGGTGGAAGGCGGAAACCAGCTCCATCTTTAAGGCGCGGCATTCCGCAGCTCTCTACAGTTCCCCCTTTTTGTTTTAGACGCATCAGGCAAGAGTAGAGGTCTGATCTCTGATATTAGAAATAAATTGGGACTTTGTACCGATGTTCATTTAGGTGTCATCCACCCAAAGAGCATCAGACCCGTCCGATACCTTTTTCTCAGAGGCGGGACCTGGGGCATCAACCCGCATGAAATCAGAC
The DNA here is from genome assembly GCF_030254825.1 of Meriones unguiculatus. NCBI lineage: Eukaryota > Metazoa > Chordata > Mammalia > Rodentia > Muridae > Meriones > Meriones unguiculatus. The sequence continues at coordinate 36,966,645 of NC_083358.1, forward strand.
ATGCTCTTCTCTGGGTCCAAAGCGGCTGACCCTGAGTGCAGTGCTTAGCCTCGCATCCTGAGCGTTATGATATATAAAGTTCAAACTACCAAATTTTTAAAAATTTATTACTTACTGTGTGAGTAGACACGTGTGCATGGGCTTGCATGTGGATAGCAGTCATAGGACAGCTAAAGCATGTCCGTTCTTCCTACCATATGGGTCCTAGGGCTCAAACTTATGTCATCAAACCCACCAGAAATCACGTTTCTCTAACTGAACCATCTTGCTGGCCCTAGACTCTCAAGCTTTCATGAGTTTGGGTGGGGCTCTCCTTCCCCACAACTTTTTCAACTGGTTCTGCTGATATCTATTTTGGCTATTCAGTGACTGGTTTTCACCGCACTGTTGTTTTGTTGAGTGAAGATTTTGCTATGTAGCCTAGGCTAGCCCTGAATTTGTAGTCCTCACCTTTATCTCCCAAGTACTGAGATCACAACTGGGGCCATCTATTTATTAAATCCCAGTGTTGTTCTTAGTGATATTTTTGGAATGAACTCCCAAAGGTGACAGCAGAGGATGATTCCAAAGCAATGTGTCTGTGTTACACTCTGTAATTGAAGTTAGCAAGGATCCATATCACAAACAACATCAAAACCTAGTAAAAACTGTTCATGTCAGGCCATGGCTATCCAAAGCAAAATGGTGGCCAAAATGGACCCGGGCAGGAACCCCTTCACACTCCATTCCTACCCGGTATATCAGAGCAAAAAGGCCTCTCACCCATGAACGTGGTGATCCAGATTACCATAAAGCCTCTGTGATGACACAGCTGTTTTCTACTCTCTGAATGAAGCATCCCATAGCAGATGTCAATTACTGAAATGTAACCATTCCCAGACACTTGTGCTGACAGTTGTTATTCTATTTTACCTTTACTTTTTTTTGAGACAGTCTTAACAACTGTTCAACGAGGAATAGATTCTTTTTCCCATTTTATACATGAAGGAGATTCAGAATTTGTCCTAGTTACACAGTCATTGACTGACAGAAATATTTAAACACAGAGCAGCTATCTGCCCTCAGCATCTATAATTCTTAAACATTACATTACATTCAGCCTTCAGCTTGAATTTCCAAGTCCATGTTTATAAAAACTTTGATTTTGAAGGGTGAGTGACTAATTTGACACCTTAGAAAGAATTCCCTGCAAAGACATTTTAATTTAGGTCACCAAAAGGATATCCCACAATGCAAATTGGTAAATGTCTTTCTTGCAAGTTTGAGAAATGGTAATTCTCCAGGATGTACCTCCATACCTGACTACTGGTTTCTTGTACTTGACATCACAAATGTAAGTGACAAAGCAAACAAATAACTAACTTCATTAGTGATTCCTTTCACCACCTGTTCACCCTGGAAGTAAACTGATACATCCAAGCTTGAAACTACAAAGCTTACTTACCCTGAAAAGTGATGTCCAAATGTTCCCAAACACCCCAGCCCTGGAGTACAAGGACGGGCCCTATTCTGCCATGGGACTGAAGAAGGAGAGGCACACAGATCTAAGGCAGATCCAGCATTGCAGGGTGAAACTTATTGGATGCTTACAGAAACAAGACAGCTAGATTCCCCACAGTTCCCCTCATTTGTAGGTTTCTCTTGACCCAGGCTGGCCTCACATTCACTATGTAACTGAGGATGACTGAATTCCTGATCCTCCCGCCTCTGCTTCCTAAGTATTGGGATTATAGGTATGAGCCACCATACCTAGCCCCAACAACGTTGTATAGACTAAGATGAAAGTGACTTCATCTTGACCAGAATGTACCTGGCTTATCTTAAGATAATATCGCTTTATCTTAGTGCTGGTGAAAGGTCCATGTATGACTCTGATGGTTTTATCTATTATAGTTTGCTAGGACACCAGGTGGGAAAACCGGACCAGACACAAGTATGACTTAAGACAGCTGAGTCCACATGGAATAATCGGAATAGCCTTGAAAAGGAAGAAAGTTAGAGAATCCATGCTCCTGGTTTCAAAACTCTCTCTAAAGCTATAGTAATTAAGAGAGTGTGGTAGTGATGCAAGAACAATCATACAGATACATTTGAATAACAAGAAATGCAGAAATAAACTCTTCCATGTGTGGATTACAGAAGGGTTGAGACATTTAAACTGGGAAAGCACAATGCTTTAAACAAATGGATACCTAGGCACACTCATTCTAGAAAATAAAGTTGACTCCCCCTTAAACTACACAAAGAAAGCAAAGGGATGATGTTACATGTAAGAGATAAAACTGTAATTAGGAAGAAGAAGACAGGAGTAATGAGGTTTTTGGGACCCTAGATTAGGCAATGGTTTCTCACACATGACATCCAAACATACTGACAAAAAAAGAATCCAACTTTGTTGCACTTGGAAGTTTTTGAGCCCAAAACTAAGAAGTAAATAAACCAAACATCCCCAAAATAGGAAAACTTCTGTGTTTCCAAGGAAACCCATAAGAAAATGAAAAGAAGGCCCAAGAGATGGCTGAGCAGGTACTTCAGGCTAGCTTGACAACCTTAGTCTGAACCCTGCAACTCTTGATAGAAGAACAGAACTAACTTCCTTGGGCTATCCTCTGACCTCTAACCTACAACCCCCCCCATAATTAAATAAAGATAATTTCTAAAACATTTCCTTAAAAGGAAAAGAAAGTAAAAGGAGGACTGGAGATATCCCTCAGTTGGTAGAGTTCTTTCTTGGGGGAGGGGGAGAGTTGGGGGTTGAGACAGGGTTTCTCTGTCTAGCAATGGCTGTCCTGGAACTAGCTCTGTAGACCACAGTTCTTACCTAGCATATACAAAGCACAAGGGGCCAGCCTGGACAACATGAGACCCTGTTGCAAAACAAGCAAGGCAAAGGCAAGCTGGAGAGATCTCTCAGTGGTCCAGAGCATTGGCTGTTCTTCCACAGCTGTCTGTAACTCCAGCTCCAGGGGACCTGAGGCTCTATTCTGTGGGCACCAGGCACACCCATATACATAAATCTAAAAAAAACAATAATTAGTGTAAAGAACCAGGCTTGGTGGCTCACACAACTAATCCCCATACAAAGGATCCAGAGACAGAGGGCTGCTGCAAATTCAAGGCCATCCTAACCTACATAGTTAGGGAGTGAGTTCCAGGCTAGCCTGAGCTACAAAGTAAGCCTCTGGAGAAAGAGAAAGAGGCAGAGATCAACAGAGGAAGAGAAGGAGAAGAAAGGAGAAGAAACACAGATAAGAGAAAACCATATACCTAATCCATGTATAGCCTCCAAGATAAAGAAAGGAGGCTTACAAACCAACAATAAATTTCTCAGGGAGCACACCTAAAATCCCAGCATTTGGGAGGCAGATGCAGGAGATCTCTGTGAGTTTGAGGCTGCCCTCACCTATATAACAAATTCTAGGATACCCAGGGCCAAATAGAGACACCCTGTCTCAACTGTACCCACAAAAAAAAGTATTTTTTGTTTATTTCTTGAGACAGGGTTTGTCTATGTAGCCTTGGCTGTCCTAGACTCACTTTGTAGACCAGGCTGGCCTTGAAATCACAGAGATCTACTTGCCTCTGCCTCTCTGAGTGCTGGAATTACTAGTGTGTTCCACTGTGCCCAGCTTAAAAATAAATAAAAATTGACACTATAATTTTAAAAAGAGTGGAAGGAAATCATGCACCACTATTATATGGTCATTATTACAGACAGTCTCATTCTGTTTTTCAAAACAAAACAGAATGAGAATGAAGCCAAGGCCGTGTTTATGCTAGGCAAGTACTATACCACTGAGAGACACCCCCCCCAGTCCAAGTATGTTTTATTATTAGCAAATATAGGTGAGTTTTCCTAAAACCCAACCAGTGGGATAAAATCTAACCAGAGATTCTATGGAAAGATGGTGACCAAATTATTAAGACCAAAAGGGAGGTGGGGGAGGTGGGAGAGGACATCCAGGTCTTTCTTCCATACATAATAAGTTTGAGGCCACCCTGGGAGATATGAGATTGGGTCTCAAAGCAAGCAAAAAGAAAAAACCTAGTTTAAAAGTGGTCAAAGTATAAGGATACGCATTTCTCAAAAAATACAAGTAACCAATATGCACATGAAAATATGACTAATGCGTGAGGAATGCAAATAAAAACCACTTTTCATCCATTAGGATGGCTATAACCATAAAGACAAAAGAGCAAGAAGACTTAGAGAACCTAGAATGCTTACACTGCTGGTAGAAATGTAAAATGGTGCAGCTATTCTGCAAAGAATACCTTTCCAAAGCCAAACACAGTTACCACGTGACATAGCAACACAGATGAAATTAAGAAGATCCTCACAAAAACCTGTTTGCGAATGTTCACAGCAGACTTATTCTCATAATCCCAAAGTGGAACTAACCCAACTGTCCATTCCCTGATAAAAGCAGCCTGTAAACCCAGTCCTCAGGAAGCTGGGGCAGGAAGATTGCAGTTAGTTTGAGGTCAGAGACTAGATTACAGACAGAAATCCTGTCTCAAAAAAAACTAACAAAAGGCTGAGGATGAGGAGACAGCAGTCGAGAGCACTTGTGGCTCTTCCAACAAGGACCAAGGTTTGAGTCTCAGTACCTACTAAGTGTCTCATAAACATTCATAGCTCTAGTTCCAGGGGATATGACACCCTCTTCTGACCTCCACAGGTACCAAAACACTCATATACATTAAATAAATAAATATTTAAAGACAACAATATAAAACCCCAAACTAACAATAAAAAAAGAGGCAAAAATTGTTCTTTTACAGTCCAAGAATAAGGAATTATTAATGCTAAAGGTATGCTTCTTAAAATAGTTTATGTACGTTAGGTTCCTAACTTGAGTATATTATGCCATTGTATTGCGGGAGATAGCATCATGTCTATGTGTTACACTAAGAGTAGCTTGAACAACTCAGATAGTCTACTCCAGGGAAAGAACCCAAAAGGGGGTCTGGCTGATTCATCAATGAGTAAACATTCATTTCTCAGAGGCTCCCTGGGAGTTGTGAAATTGCCTTGACTCAGTGAGGAACATGGGCTTTTCTTAGACAGAAGTGAATGAAGTATGTCACTAGAAAGCTCTTTAGACTTCTTTTCCAGGCTCTTTTTTTTTTTTAATTCAAAGCCAGCAGAAGGCAGACAAACTTTTAGCCGTAGATTAAACACATTACCCATCATTTTCAAGCATGCTCAGTTGGTGCCATTTTCCAAACGATCGTCTGCAGATAATGACAACAGCCCAAGGCCATGTCCAGCCAGGGAGCAGTTTTTCTAGTTCTTAGCTGAGGCTCATTTGATCAGGGACAGATCTTAGAACTTAAGCTTTATCTAGTTTTATCCCCTTCCTCTATCTAGGAATATACTTCAAACCCTCATCCTGCTGGACAGTTCAGTCTAACACTGTGAGTTTTTAGAAACAGTTGCTTGTCCTACCCTTAGAAGGTCTTCAGGAAGAAGTAGGTTGGAGGCTATCATTCATAAATGTCCCTGAGCATTCGATACCCCGTTTATGCATTTGCTTCTGCTGAGATCATATTTACACCCCTGGGGTCATATATTCACCAGCGGGAAAGATGCATCTGCGTCAAGCGGGGGAGGGATCCAGATACATAAAAAGGACTGAAATCTGAAAAATGAATGCGTTCAACATACCTGTTAGTAAGTCAGGCACAGTGCTAGGTGCCAGGAATGTAACAATGAACATGGTAGACTGTCTTCTGACCTCACGGCGAACTGTTTTATGGAGCGGGCAAATATCAGCGCATTATTTTGGGAATTAATTTTGGTACTAGCCATCCCTTGTAGATCCAGTAGTTGCTGTGCCCTAAAAGCATGGATGATCTATATCACTCAGCCATGAATTTGATGGAGCTAGATGTGGTGGCACACGCCTTTGATCCCAGCTCTTGGGAGGCATAGCCATCGAGATTACTCCATGAATTTGAGGCCAGCCTGGTCTACATAAGTTCTAGGCAGGCCAGCTAGAGCTACATAGTGAGACTTTGTCTCAAACAAACAAACAAACAAAACAAAAACAAAAGTCTGATGGAAACTAAATATGTTTTTCTAATCAGCTGCTTTGCATTATAGTCATCTTACTTTTAGAGAAAAAAAACTCATCCTGGGTTTGTTTGTTCATTATTAACACAGGGTCTCCTACGTCCCAGGCTGGCCTCAAACTCACTGTGTAGCCAAGGATGACCTTTAACTTTTGATCCTCATGGATACATCACTTGAGTGTTTTCATGGCAGGCCTATGCCACCACACCTAATCATTTTCTTCTTCCTGTTTCTTTTTTCTTTTTTTTTTTTTTTTTTTTTTTAAAAACAAGGTTTCTCTGTATAACAGCCCTGGCCTGGAACTCACTGTGTAGACCAGGTTGGCCTCAAGCTAACAGAGATTCACCTGCCTCTGCTTCAGGGATTCTGGGATTAAAGGTGTGAGCCACCACCATCTGGCCCCACATGTCTAGTTATATGGAGCACTAAGGAGATGATCTGGGGCACTAGGGATCTGGTCTAGGGCCTTGTGCAAACTAGGAAAACACTCTACCAACTCTGTCACATCTATGCCATCTTGTCTTTTCTAATACTCAAAACAAAGAAAATAGAACCCGAAGTCCTCCTTCTCTCTCTTTCACTTTTTTGGGGGGTGGGAGAGGGGCTCAGTGGTAGTGCACACCTTTAATTCCGGCACTTGATAAGCACAGGCAGGTAGATTTCTGAGTTCCAGGCCAGCCTGTTTGCAGAGCAAATTCCAGGACAGCTAGTACTACACAGAGAAACCGTGTCTCAAGGGGGGTGGGGGTGGGGAGCTCCAGCTGCTGGTCTAAACGCCTCAGGTTCAATTCCCATCACCCACATGGTAGCTCACAACTGCCTGTGGCTCCAGTCCTATTGGATCTGATGCTCTCTTCTATCTCTGTGGGCAGTAGGCACACAAGTGGTGCACAGACACACATGCAGGCAAGACAAACTCTTAAAAAATACAATTTAAAGCCAGGCTCAGTGGCGCAACCTGTAATCCCAGTACTCAGGGAGGCAGAAACAGGAGAATGGCTGTGAGTTCGAGGCCAGCCTGGTCTACAAAGTGAATCCAGTACAGCCAGAGTCCTGTCTGTCAGAAAAACCCTGTCTTGAAAAAAAAAAAAAAAAAAACAAAAAACAATTTAAACTGTTTAAGAAAACAAAAAGTTCCAGTGGTGTCCTTTCAGGATTTTTGTAGAGTGGGGCAGATTAAGAAGAGCTTTCTTGGCTATGATGTAGCAGGATACAGTATGCACACTTGTAACCTCAGCACTTTGGAGGTAGAGGTGAGAGGATTAGAAGTTCAAGTCAGCCTCAACCACGTAGCAAGTTAAGGGCCAGCCTGAGCTACATCTCCATGAGACCCTATGTTTGAGACCCTGGTAGTAGCTTCTATCACAATGTCACCACCTCTACTTTCACCAGAGAGACATGGAGACAGAGACAAGGAGAGACAGACAGAAAGACAGACAGGGAGGGATGCCAGAGAGGCTGGTGATGCAGCTCAGCTGGTGGAGTATTTGCCTAGCATCCATGAATCCCTGGCTAGACTCCCCGGCATTACATAAACTGGACATGATGACATGTGCCTACTAACACTTGTAAATTTAGAGCAAGTTAATAAGCCCAAAGTAATCCTTAATGACATAGGACTTTGGAGTTTGGACCAGCCTATGATATGGGATAAGGATAGGAATATATATATATATATATATGTACATACACACACATATATGTATATACACATATATATATGTGTGTGTGTGTTTGTATGTACACACACATATATTAGACACAGAGAGAGGGAATATCAGAGAGCCAAATGTCTAGGGTCAGTTTGCCTCGCTGACAATCTGGATTCTACAATTTATTTCATTTTATTATTTACTTTACTGATTTATTGTGCTGACAATTGAACCCAGGGTCATAGATCTTCGGAGCAGGTGTCCCATCACTACGCACATATTCTCAACACTTGAGAGGTTGTGTTCCATAGTCCTGAACCCTAACAGCCTAGTTTCAAGTGATGGTTAGCAAGAGGATAAAAGACTAAATCCTCCGAATCTGTATTAGACAAAATCCTCCGAATATCAAATTTGTAGTGCATTTTATTCCCTTTAGCCTAATGTCAAAAACTTTTCTCATCAACAGCGATTTTAGGCTAGTACAGTGACACTGTCATTGTCTGGCACACATTACCCTGGTTCCTGAAGGATGCTTCTCTGTGTGGTTCCTTTGCAGAGGTTGTATTATTTGCAAGGATAGACTGAGTCATTTGTGTACATGATAAAGAAAGGTCGGGGGAGGGGGAGAACTGGAAAGATGGCTCAGAGGTTAAGAGTACAGGCTGCTTGCTCTTCCAAAGGTCCTGAGTTAAATTCCCAGCAACCACACGGTGGCTCAAAACCATCTACAATCTGGCATGCAGGTGTACATGCAGGCACAAAACTGTATGCATAACAAATAAATAAAAAAGGAAAGAAAAGAAAGGTTGGAGTACCACTTCTCACTATCTGCTAATCCCATTCTAGATAACAGAACAGCAGGAGTCTTTCCTGTTCCTTAAGTACACAGCCTTTCTTGTCTGAGCCTCTTCACCTACTTCCTCTCCTTTCTGTGTTTACAGAAGCTTTCCATGCCCCTCCTCCACATTCTTCTTGAGAACTTGGTTCCTTTGCTCCAGTTCCCTTCTTACCTCTTACACATACTGATTACTATTTACCATTTATCTCCATCCACTAGAAAGAAAATGGATTGAGGCATAAATAAATTCAGTGTAGTTTCTCATAATATTCCCAGAACCCAGATGCTCCACTAAAGTGTATTTTACACAGAATGGATTATTCCTTAAGACGTGTCTAGTGTTCTAGCAGAAACAACTGTTGCTGCCACTGGTGAGATACCGGGCAGCACAGAACATCCTTAACATGCTTGATGCTCTGAGCTCAAATGGAAAAAAACAAAATACCTGCCATTTAACCAGCTGTAGACACTGGACACTTATATCAAATGTTCTCTAAGGGTGGTGGTGGCACACACCTTTAATCCCTGCACTTTGGAGGCAGAGGCAGGTGGATCTCTGAGATTGTGGACAAGCTGGTCTACAGAGCGAGTTCCAGGACAGCCAAGGCTACATGGAGAAACCATGTACCCTGTCGCAAATAAAACAAAAAAAGAAGAGGAGGAGGAAGGAGGGAAGAAGGGAGGAATGAAAGAAGGAAGGAAGGAAGGAAGGAAGGAAGGAAGGAAGGAAGGAAGGAAGGAAGGAAGTTCTCAACTTTGGGGGCTAAAGAGATGGCTCAGTGGTTAAGAATACTTGGTTGCTTTTACAGAGAACCCATGTTTGGTTGGCAGCACCCATATGGTATCTCACAACCCTTTGTAATCACATTTCCACAGAATCCAATGCCCTCTTTTGGCCTCAGCTGGTACCAGGCACAAATATAGTACACAGATATGCATGTAAGTAAAACACTCAATACATATATATATATATATATATATATATATATATATATATATATATATAAAACTTTCTGTTTTTTTTCCAAGACTGAGTCTCTCTGTATAGCTCTGGCTGTTCTTGAACTCTCTGTGTAGACTAGACTATCCTAGAACTCACAGAGATCCACTTACCTCTACCTCCCAAGTGCTGGAATAAAAGGCATGTGCCACAAAGCACAAATTTGTGCTCCGCAAAATACATTTCTTAAAAAAAAAATTCTCAAACCTAATTTTTTTGAGTCAAACATGGCTGTCTCCAACCTACAATCTCAGCATGTATAAACCAGGAAGATCACAAGTTTGAGATCAGACTCAGCTACATATAAGTGTAAAGCCAGCCTGGACTATATAGTAAGACCCTGCCTCAAAAACAAGAAAAAATAAAAATAAAAAGTTTTGCTATGTGCTATGGTTTGAATATGTCTCTCAAAGGTTCACATGATGGAAACTTAATCACCAATTCCAAACGCTGATGGCATTTAGAGGTAGGGACTTTAAAACTAGAATTAGGGGCTGGAGAGATGGCTCAGTGGTTAAGAGCACTGTCTGCTCTTCCAATGGTCATGAGTTCAATTCCCAGCAACCACATGGTGGCTCACAACCATCTATAATGTGAACTGATTCCTTCTTCTGGCAGATGTAAATGCAGATAGAACACTCATATACATAAAAAAAAATAAATCTTTAAAAAAAAAAATAAATAAATAAATAAATAAATAAATAAAACTAGAATTAGATGAGGCCATGACAATGTAGATGGCTTTATAAGACAGATGTAGACCAATTTCTTTGTTCCACCTCACCACGTGAGGACCTTTACTAGATGGCAAAGCAGACATGACCACTATGCATTTGCCCTCCAGAACTATGAGCCACATAAATTTCTAAATTACCCAGTGTCAGATATTTTGTCCTAGCAACAGAAAACAGATGAAGACACTGTACAATAATATTTCCAGAGAAACCTGAAAGTTGTCTTTACTCATACCCTACCCACACCTAGGGGTGATGGGTCTTGGCATCAGGATGTTAAAACTCTTCACGCAGTGACTTGTACAGACAAGAGAGAAAAACAGTACTTTAGGCTGCTTCAGGGGTATTGCTGAGTGGCGGAACCCTTGTCCCATGTGCTCGACACGATGAAGCATGTCTATAATTCCAGCACTCAAACAGGAGGATTACATTTTCCAGGCCAGCCTGGGCTACATAATAAGATCTTGTTTCTAAAGGACAAAAAGAAAAAAAAAAAAAAGGGATGTAGGGAGAAAGAGAAGGAGAAAGCTTTCAACGGAAAGGAGCTGGGAGCCATTACTTGGCAGGTTGAGCAGGAAGATCATGGCCCTCAGGCCAGCCAAAGAGCCAAAGAGCAGGTGAGTTCAGAGGCCAGCCAGGTTTATGTGTTTCTACAATGTGGAATGGTGTCTCAAAACAACAACAAACAAATGAACAAATACCACAAGGCCAAAGGGTTACCATACAGGATGAAAAGAGAATTATCTAGAGCTGACGAACCGATCAGCACGTTCTTTTTTTTCTCGCCTGGGAAGTGAGATCCCCCCCCGGCCCCCCATGCTGCCTGCCTTGTGGTTCCTTATAAACATGCTCATAAGCACTTGCTGAAAGTACTAGAATGTGCAACTGAAAATTAGTACTCTTCCCGTCTTGGAGGTGAACGTGAAGGAAAAAAAACAATAGTGGTTACCACTAGGTGGGAAAGAAACCTGGCCTACAACTCAGGTTTGTTAAACAGGCGCTTAGGCCTACTTAGGTTCATTGAGTCTCTGATGTAGCTTTGTCCACCCACAATGGAGATCCAACTGCAACCAGCAGAATGAAGGAAATTCCTTAAATTTACAATCTTAGGATGGAGTGGGTGTCTCAGGCAGGAATGGTGGCTGATACCTTAATCTTAACACTCTGGAAGACAGAGGCTGGTGGAAGTCTATAAGGTCCAGACCAGGCTGGTCTACATATTAAGTTCCAGACCAGCCATATTAAGTTCTAGACCCTTGTCTCTGGGTTTAGCAGATTAGTGAATAGAACGTTATAATTTAGAGAGCTAACTTTATTGCCCCACCCTAGGAGATTAGCAGCTGAGGAAAGGTAGATGGGAACCCTGCGGCCAGCAAAGTTCTAACTTAAAAAAAAAGTACTGCAATCAATAATCGTGTCACATTTTTTTCCACATATAGTCATCACTAGGGACCCTGAACCCCTTAAACTAGGTGTGGAAAAATAGGTTTCTTTGCATCAGGGAAAGTCAGCAGGAACATTAGAAAAATCAATGGATTCCACCCCTGATTCAAAGTTCATTTCCACTGAAGAAATCCAGGTCATTGGAAAGGGCAGCTTAAATTCACAGATCCTCGGGTCCTCTGATCGGTCAAGATTAGGGCAGCGAACAATGACAGCTGTGTGTTAGCCACTTCCACTGAAGGCGTTTTCAGCAGCTAAGAAGCTCTGGAAAGCTGAAGTGGAAAACAGTTTGCTGGAGGATCTGAAGACAGCTTTATACAGGAGTCCTCCCGCTGCCTGAGTTCTCAAAGGTACCAGCAACCTTATTGGGAGCCTGGGGACATGCTTGACAGGTTGCATCAGTCTTGGTGGTCCAGGCAAGCCTACACCTCACCTAGCCTTAGTTTCTCTATTATCACAACGAACATAAAAAGATGTCCTTTTTGCACAGTTCATACTTTGAATCTTATACATAGTCACCGTATATTGCTATCAATAATTACAGCTCTTTTTTTCAAAGGTGTAATCCAGGTGAACCTTGAACTCCTGTCGCTCCTGCTATGGGCCTCCTAAGTGCAGGAGTTGTGGGGGGCCACTGCACCCTAATGACAACACTTTAAAGTGAATTCGTTATATTCAGATTTATTGGAGTTGAGCAGAGTGACTGGAGGTTCAAGACCTTCATGTATTTTATCAAACCGCACGGCTCAGCAAGGCTCTGTTGCCGAGGAGTTTGTTTCTCCTTTCTTGGTGGCAGGCTTTGTTTGTTTGATTTGACAGGGTTTTGCTGTTTCCCAAGCTGGCCCTAACTCCTGGATTTAAGTCCTGTACCAGCCTCTCCAGTAACAGGGGCTACAGACACACTCCCACGGATAGCCAGGAAAGCTTTTCGGTAGCAAATATTATTACATTATTTATAAGGAATATAACACTAGAACATATCTGTTTGCCAATAAAAAAATGTTAAAAAAAAAAGCTGGGCATGGTAGCGTATGCTTTTTAAAAATAATTTATTTATCTTTATCTTATGTGCATTGGCATTCTGCCCACATGCCCACCTGTGAAGGTATCAGATCTTGGAGTTACCAGACAGTTGTAAGCTGCCATGTGGGTGCTAGGACTTGAACCCAGGTCCTCTAAGGAAGAGCATTCAGTGCCCTTAACCGCTGAGCCACCTCTCCAGCCCCAGTGTACGTCTTTAATCCCAGTACTGAGGAGGCAGAGGCAGGCAAGATCTCCGGGAGTTCAAGTTCAGCCTACTCTACAAAGCAAGTCCAGGACAGCAAAGGCCTCTTTCAAAAAACCAACTAACCAACCAATAAATAAATAAACTGTTAAAAAAATAAAAAGGTCTAAAAATATCTAGTGGACTAATGTGTCAGAATCATCCTAGAATCCTCTATGTGCGTGTATGTTTGTGCGTGGGTGTATGTGTATAGGTGTGTGTGATGCATATGTATGGACAGGTATACATAGCAGCTTTGTCCTTGCTCTGTCACTGAGCTGCACCCCCAGCTCTCCCTATAATAGTTGATAGTGACTTGTTCATTTGTGCCTGGGGACAGAACTAGTGACAACTGGCAGCAGACAAGCCGCACTAGACAACTGGAGAAAAGCTAATAATGGCTTACAGTGGAGCTGAGCATCGCATCCAGATTGTCAGACTTTAGGGAAACTCTTCAGATTTTTATTTTTAAGCTTCTGGCAGAAGTTCAAGATGTAAGACAGAAAAGGCAAAAACCCAGAGAGAAAACAGAACAAAGGCTGAGGCTGTGGCTCTGAAAGCCTGGGGGGTGGGGGGCTCACCATCCCCCAGCTCTGGAGGGCATCTCTGAAGAGGTGGAGGGTTTAGAAGGATAGAGACTGAAAACCCATGGGTCCAGCCCGCTCTGCAGAAGGGGAAACTAGAGCTCTGGGCGCAGGGGTTTACCCACAGGGACGCATCTTCCCCGCCCCACCAGGATGACTCAGATGTTGCCACTTTCTCCAAAATAACCTGGGAACTGAGCAGAGGAGACAGAACCTTGGCAGAGGGTCAATTCCCGATGAATTCTCCAGCTATCAGCTTGATACAATGTCTGCCTCCCCCATCCCCCCATCCCCCCACCCCCAACTCATCTTCCTTGTTTTGTGAGGTAGGGTCTCTCTATGGAGCCCAGGCTGGCCCTAAGCTTAAGACTCTCTTGCCGCTGCCTCCCAGGAGCCACAACTGGAGAGAGCCATGTGCCACCATGTGTGGCCCTTACCCACCTTTTTTTTTTTTTAAGTTATGGCCCTTGTTATGCAAAAATTATTTGTCTACATCAAAGATCATAAATTTACCTGCACGCATGAACTGCCAACATTTAAAAAAATCAGAATGTTTTACCTAAAAGTTTAGACTTGTAATTTTCTAGAACTCTAGTAACATTGAGCTCTTATAACGTTCTCATTGCCATCCTCGGAACTAGGCAGAATTATACACTCTACAGTTGTCACAGCCCACCTACCTTGGTCGCATTACACTTGTGTCCATTTTTGTCTGTTCCCTGTGAACATGTTTGTCATGGTCTAAAGCTTATGGCCACTGAAGCTTTTGGATGACATAATTTTTAGGAACAAAGATAAATCAAGGATGCAGAGGGGAACCATTCAATCTCCGAAATGGAGGAAATACTGTCACTCATACCGCTGTTTTCCTGAGCAGTTGAGAAGAAAACTTCAAGGTGGTAACACATGCCTGGAACTCTAACACATGGAAAACTGAGGCAGAAGTATTACCGCAAGTTTAAAGCCAAGCCAGGTGTAGTGGCATGTGTTTTTAATAACAGCAGAGGCAGGCAGATCTCTGTAAGTTTCAGGCCAGTCTGGCCCACATAGTGAGTTCTAGGACAGCCAGAGCTACTTAGTGAGACCCTGACTTGAGACCCACCTCCCCTGAAAATCAAACAAACAAACAAACAAAAAACTAAAAACCAAACCAAATAAGCAATCTCAGAGCCAGCCTGGTTACATAGTGAGGTTTAGACCAGCATGGATAGTTATTCTTATTTTTATGTATACAGGTGTTTTAACTGTGTGTATGTCTGCTCGCCAAGAGCGTGCATGGCCTGTAGTGGGCAGAAAAAACTGATAGATCCATTAGAACCAGAATCACAGAAGACTGCTAGCCATCACGTGGATGCTGGGAATTGAACCCAGGCCCTGAACAGACAGCGATTTTGACTACTAAGCCATCTCTTAAAAACAAATCAAACAACAGTAACAAAAGCAAGCAAAAAGGAAGGAAAAGAAAGAGGAATGGAAGAGGGCAACTTTTAGGCTTCCCATCCTGTTTGCTTTTCTGAGGCTGTTACCATAAGCGCGTCAGACTTCAGGACTCAGAACTGCTCCCCACTGATAGAGAACAGCACAGTTCCCAACAAGCCCAGCTCCTCCTTGAAAGTGCATCACAAAGCCGCACAGCGGAGAGGCGGGGTTTAGCTCAGGGCTGCACCCTTACCTAGCCTGTTGAGGCTGCTGTGTTTGATCTCCACTGAAACCAAACCACCCAGCAGCCTGTTTCCTGTACTGTAGCACACCGTTCTCGGCGCTGCGGTGAGAACAGGATGGACTCCAGGACTGTCCTTTCAATGTTGCTGTTTATGTTCTCTCTAGACCAGAAGCCCCAGGGCATAAACATTTCTATTTGTTCATTGCCATATTCTCAGTGCTGTGACAGTACCGAGACTCACAGTACATACTCGGTAAATGTTTGTTAAACAAATGAACTTGTCTTACCCAAGCCCAGGTAACTAGGCAACCATTATTTTGAGAGTTTCAGTACGGTTTCTGAATGGTGATGGCAAAGTACATGTTTGTTGCATTTCATTTATTCGTTTATTTTTCATTCATTAATTAATTAATTCATTCATTTTTTTGGGGGGAGGTGTGGGTGTGCAGACCTTCTTATAATGGTGTAAGTGGTGGTCAGAGGAGAACTTAGGGGAGCTGGTTCTTGTCTTTCCATCACATGGGTTCCTGAGATGGAACTCAGGTTGTCAAGCTTGGTAGCAAGCACCTTTACGACTGAGCCATTTCATAAGCCCTATGAAATGAAGAGGCCCTACAGACCTCTTCCTACTTCTTTAGTTATCGGGTAGTATCTCAGTAAATTGCACAGGCTGGCCTGGACCATGCCCTATCCCATTCAGGCTCCCAACTCCTGCTTCAGCCTTCCAAATAGCTAGGATCACAAGTCTGTATCACTAGGTCCAGCTGTGTACATATCTTTCACAATAAATTTACACAACTCTGAGCTGGAGAGATGGTTCAACAATTAAAAACACTGACTGTTCCTCCAGGGACTTGGGTTCAGTTCTCGTCACCCACATGGCAGCTCACAGCTGTCTGTAGCTCCAGTTCCAGGGGACCCGACACCCTCACACAGACATTTATGCAGGCAAAACACAAATGCACATAAAAATAAAAATTAAAAAAAAAATACAGCTAGGCTATGGTAGCACATGCTTTTAACCCCAGCACTTGAGAGGCAGAGACAGGTAGATCTCCAAGTCTGAGGCCAGCCTGGTCTACAGTGCAAGTTCCAGGCCAGCCGGAGCTCCACAAAGAAACCCTGTCTCAAAAAACACAACAAAACAAAACAAAAAACAAACAAACAAAACCAAAGGGGCAGTTAGTTTATAGAGCCAACACTAGGCTCCTGCTGAGGACATCTTGGTTTAGCTTTTTACTCCTCCACCACAACTGCTCCTAGCTCCTCCAAAATAACCCCTTGGCTAAAAATAATGACACAGAAGCAGAGCATAGAACCAATTTGGCAGAGATCAGCGCCCTGAAAATCGCCCTTCTTCCTCTTTCTTTCTGCGAGTCTAGAAGAGATGCGAGATAGTGAAGGGTGCTCTCCTCCTCCCTCCCTTCCTTCTCCAGACCCTGTACTATTTCTCCAGCCCCGGGGTTGAAGGATGGTACCCCACACATGCGCTGTAGCTGGTATTCTCATCAGAGGCATCTTTTACCTAGACTGTGGTCCTTTTTTTCTTCTTCTTCTTCTTCTTTCCTTGAACAAATATGGATGAGGTCAGCTTTGGAGTGAGATCCTATCTCAAAACTGAGACCTAACCTAACAGCCGCTGCAGAGGACGTTCCTAAACTTAAAACAGCGCCCCAGCCATCTCTTAGGCAACGGCTGACCACCCCAGTATTTTGTTGCTGTTTATGCCTTTTTAATTTTTTTTTTTTTTTTTTTTACTATGCTTGAGATCCTCAAAGTCACACTTGAAGAGCTTTGGTTCATCTCCTAGGAACAAAGCTCATAAAGCCAGAACCTCTGGTTCCAGTGTCCTGAGCCGGCATTGCACAAAGGTCAGATAGATATGAGCTAGATACGAGCGACTGAAGAATCCCCAAGCCAGTATGGATAAATGTGTGACAAATGTGGACAGTAAGGAACAGTAAGACCACTTCAGCACAGAGAAAACTTCAGTACAGCTCTGATCACTGCTCAGACCAGAGACAGACACTGCCGGCTGAAGCTTAAAACACAGAGCCCAGTACAGCAAAAGAAGTTAGAAGACAAGAGATGACCGACCTTTCTTTGAAATACTTGCAGTTATGCAAACTCCCGCCTAGTTTTTTGGGTTCTGTTGTTGTTGCTTCAGGCCTCGGGTAGTCTAAGCAGTTCCCTCTTTCACAGATGGCAGGCACTGAACTACCTAAGGTGCCTTTTGCCAGATATTGAGGGAGACCCCCAGTTCTTTTAGACACAGACTTTTAGCAGACACTCACATCCAGTCCTTTAAAAGTTGCAAACTAATCCTGTTGCAGTGGACCATGCCTGGAATCCCAGCAACTGTGAGCTGATACAGGAGGATTGAAAATTTGAGACTAGCTTGGGATACAGAGCATGTTCTGGGCCAATTTGTACTATGAGATTTTAGATAGATAGATAGATAGATAGATAGATAGATAGATAGATAGATAGAGGGATAGATAGAGGGATAGATAGAGAGATAGATAGATGATAGACAGACAGACACATGATAGAACAAAGCAGCCTAGCCTGGTGATACACACCTTTTATGTTAGCACTCAGAAGGCAGAGGCAGACAGATCATTTGAGTTCAAGGCCAGTCTGTACACATATTGAGTTCCAGGACAGCCAGGACTATAGAAAGAGACTCTGTCTCAAACAAACAAACAAAAAATAAAAATAAAATAAAATAAAGCAAAATACAACCAAAACTTGCAAACTACCCTACAGAAACACAATCACACAAGGTTTCCTAACAGTGTAAGTATCAGCTAAGGCTGGGAAACATGCTAACTACTTCCTTAGGGAACCATTTAACCTAACTGTGGAATACTCAAACAGAATACAACAAAATCATTAAATGAAATAAGAAACACAGAATGGGTTTCAAGTAAGAAAATCAAGTTTGCAAAAGAACAGAGAAGGGCAAGGGGCACAAATTAAGAATACATATTTTTCTGGATCTTAGAAACAGTGCAAAGGAAAAGAATGAATGCTGTGCAAATAAGAGGACCTAGTTGGAATCCTCAGCACCCGCATAAAAGAGCAAGGTATGGACATACACATTTGTAATCCGAGTGCTGTGGGATGGAAGCTGCTGTTCCTGGGAGCTTGCTGACCAACCAGCAGCCTAGCCAGAGAAAGAGAGAGAGCGCCTCAGATTCAGGGAGAGAGACACTGCCTCAAGGGAATAGAGTGATAAAGCAAGACACCTGATGTCCTCCTTTAGCCTCCATGAGAGCAAGTATCTACTACACCTATACGTTCATATAATACACACACAATAAATAAATAAATATGTAGCTCCCCCCCCCCTTTTTCTAGACAGGAACTCAGTACGTAGCCTCGGCTGTCCTAGAACTATCTGTGTAGACAAGGCTGACCTGAAACTCCTAGAGATCCGCCTGCCTCCTGAGTACTGGGATCAAAGGCATGCAGAATTACACACCCAGTTGTATTTTCTCTTTTTAAATACTTATTTTAATTTTTAGCATGTATGTGTGTGCCTGAGTGTACGTATGAGCTCGTGAATACAGGAGAATACAGCAGAAAGGCCAGATCCCCTAGGACTAGAGATGCTGACCATTGCGAGCTACCATGTGGGTGCTGGCAACTGAACTCAGTCCTCTGGAAAAGCAGCAGGTGTTCTTAAGCACCGAGCCATCATTCTAGACCCTCTCCACCCTCGCCCGCCGCCACAAAGAAGGTGAACGACATTTTAATTGAATTTTAAAAATGTAAAACAACACCAACAAATGATAGCCTGCTAGTAGAAAATACCACTAGATAATTGGAATAGGGCTGAGGTGATGCCTTCCTGTCATCCTTTCAAATTTTAAGGCAAGCAAATATAATTCCTATTCAAAAGAAAGGAAACTTAATTTTTATTTTATTTAAAATAAAATGTGACCTTGAAATCATAGAGGTCCATCTAGGATTAAAGCGTTACACCACCACTCCTGGCTTGAAAGCTTAATTCTTTAAAGAGAAAATTGTATGAAATAAGTCAGTCACAGTGGTGTATACACTTATAACCCCTTCATTCAGGAGGGTAACACAAGAGGCTTGAGGGCTTAAAGACCATCCTGGGCTACATCCTAGGACCTAGCTCAAAAATCCAAGGGCTGGACTAGCAATTTGACGGAGCAGATGAGTGCTTGTCATGCAAACCTTACAGACTTGAGCTCAATCCCTGGAAACACATGGGGAGGAAACAAACCAAGCGGATCCAGCAGCACACTTTGGTAATTCCAGCCCTTAACATCCAGATGGGAAGAGACAGGAGTGTTGCCTAAAGTTTATGAGCCAGTGCCGCTGCAGAATATAATGTGATACAAAGGTAAGAATAAGCTGAAACAAAAAACCACCACCAACTTTCATGATCTCCACAAGGATGTGGTGTGTGTTCATATGTGTGCTCGCATTCATGTGTTAAAAAAAAAAAAGAGCCCTCAGAGCTGGGGGCATGAAGCTTAGTAATAGGGCACTTGCCCGACAAGGCCCTAACTTCTTTCCCAGGATTGGATATTTAAAAATTAAATTGAATATCTCAAAATTAATGATGTTCTTCTTCATTTAGGTGATGTAGAGGAGGGAATTCATTCACCTTCTCCAGAGAACTTTCCAGAGGTTTTACTTGTAGCAGGGCTCACTCCTGTCATCTCAGTCCTCAGAAGGGAGAAGCAAGAGGATCACAGATTCCAGGTCAGTAAGACTGGCTCTCAAACAGAACAAAGCAAATGAATAAACACAAACTTTCAAAAAGCCTTTCATTTCATGATGGACTGCTGCTCTGGTATACAGACTACTGAAGGGGACGGCTCAATTCAGAAGTGTCCTTATTTTGGTCTGAGAGCCAATATCAGGCATGACTTCCTTCTTAGCTTGCCATCATGAAACACGTATGTCATGCCTACAGTGCAAGTTCTGATTATACCATCCGGAGGGAAAAAATATTTTTTTAATTGTTTTTTTTTTGTTGTTGTTGTTGTTTTTGTATGGACATATGTGTGAAGGCCATAGGTCGATACCCTGTGTTTTCTCCAGTTGCCTTCCGCCTCAGTTTTTGAAGTATGGCCTCTCACTGAACCTGAAGCTTGCTAATTCAGCTAGTCTGGCTGCCCAGCGGATCCACCAATCCTAATTCTCTCCTTTCCTAGCTCGGGGACTGCAGGCCTGTGATCCTCCACCAGGCTTATACATTGTGCTAGTGTTATGAGCAGAGGTCAAGAACTTTGCCAATTGAGCCATGTCCCCATATTTATTTATTTGTCTGTTTATTGTTATTATTTTAAGAGAAGGTCTCACCACATAGGCCAGGCTGCACTCAAACTTGCGACAATCATCCTATGTTAGCCTCCCAAATGCTATGGCTACAGCCATGAACCACCATATGCTATGCAAAATATCTTTTGATAACTGTGATCAAAAGTGCAAATACACTCATTAGGATCAAACAGATCAGAACTCTCTCCTCATCTGCTGGATAACTTAGCAGGTCCCCTAGCCCTTAGTTGTCTGACTGAAAATATGGAGTTAACACTGGCTACAATGCTTTGAGAATTAAGTAGAGAGAGCTGAACAAAGTGCTGTGCACAGAGCGACCTCACAAGCAGACATTCCCCTTCCCCAGGCCGTGCGTCATCCTGCTTTCAATGAGGGTGCTTCACTGGCATGCTCACTCATCACTCCCTCCGATCTGTCTGCTCTTCTTTTCCTTCTTTCCATGCTGGGTTGCCCACACTGGCATCGGATTTGTGATTCTCCTGCCTCAGTTTCCAAATGCTGGGTTTACCAGCATGAACCACTGCCCAGTTTTCCATGGAACTGTTTTAATGTCACATGTGGTAATGCACACCTGCGATCCCAGCTGCTCTTTGCTAAGAAGACCAAAGGTAAAGACCAAGATAGGCTTAAGCAGTGAGACAGGGGTTCAAACAACAGAAACTGTTTTTAAGCCAGGTGTGGTGGCACTTGCATTTAATTCCAGCAGTGGGGAGGCAGAGGCAGTTGGATCTCTTCCAGTTTGAGGCCAGCCTGGTCTACAGAGCAAGTTCCAGAACTGCATAGAGAAACCCTGTCTTGAGAAAACAAAATAAAAACAAAAAATAAACTGTTTTAAAATGAAACTCTTGAACCAGATGTAGTGGTGCATGCCTTTAATCCTTGTACTCATCAGGAGGCAGAGTCAGGAGGATCTCTGTGAGTTTAAGGCTAGCCTGATCTAAAATATGGAATTCAAGGATGGTAGCACAAGGTGGAGACCCTTTCTAAAAACAAAACAAAATATAATAATAAAGGAAATAATGGCAATTGTTATCAACATCATCTGAGACACGGCACTCAAAAATGGAAGCCCACTGGGGAACAGGGTTGGTCCCTTCCTTCGTGAAACTTAAGACACAGGCCTAAAATCATCTACCACTTATCCTAAATGCAGACAAACTAAGACTTAAATAAGTTAAATGAAGATCTAGGGAGGCAGCTACTGTGGCTCTGAGTTTACACAGCATGTGGAGGCTGAACAAGAAAGATGTAAAAGGTGATACCAAAAGGCTTCAGTGAAGGCCAGCCAGAATAAGTGACAGCTCCAGACTAAAGACCATGGCTTCTCCATACTGTGCAGCCAACGTCAGCCAGATCTAGACCTTCTAGAAACTACACAGCCCTATAGTGTCAGAGTACACCCTAGAAGCCCACTGGCATTAGCCCAATAATGCCTCATATTCCTGAACCTCACCAGCTCCAAGCTTTCATTCTTTGTAATATTGTCCTTGTCTGGCCTACACATGGATCTTTCTGCAAATGTCACATCTGGAAGGCAGGATGGCGTCAATAAGAAAATGCCATGTCCCCTAAGCCACTAGCATTTGCATTGCTGTCTGTGAATCTTAAACAATACAAGGGTGTCATGGTGGAGTATGACAGATAGACTGGGGACTGGCTTTAGGAAAGGAAAAAAAGAATTATATAACAGGTAGGGCTTAGAGCTGAGTTTGCTGACACATACCTATAATCTCAGGACCTGGAAAGATGAGCCAACTGGGTGTCATAGTGAGTATCAGCATCCAGAGTTATATGGGCAAGATCCTATGTTCAAAACCAACCAAACAACTTTGGGGTTGTAGCCCAGAGATAGTAGCTGCTTACTTACCTAGTCTGTATAAGGCCTTTGCATCCCCCGGGAATTTTTCATTTAATTTTTAAATTAACTTATTTACTTTGTGTATGTGGTAGGGGTGAAGGCCAGAGGACTACTTTTGGGAGTCATTTTTCTTCTTCTCCCATCTATGTCCCAGGTATCTAACTCAGGTCGTCAACCTTGGCAGCAAGCCACTACAGACACTGGAGTGCGTAGTTTTTATGTCAACTTGACACAAGCTACAGTCATTTGGAAAGAAAAAAAAAAAAAAAAACCTCATCTGAAAAAATGACCCTGACAGATTGGCTTGTGGACAAGTCTATGGGGCTTTTCCTGATTGATGATTGATGTGGGAGGGCGCGTTTCACAGGCCTGGGCTGATGGTCTTGGACACTATAAGAAAGCAGGCTGAATGATAAGCAGCCAGGAGCAAAACAAAACAGTTAGCAGCACTCTTCCACGGCCTCTGCTTCAGCTCCTGCCTCACGGTTCCTGCCTTGGAGAACTGCCCTGACTGCCTTCTGTGATGGACTGGCTGTGTTGTGGAAGTGTAAAATGAAACAATCCAGCTGTGCAGTGGCGGCGCGCACCTCTGATCCCAGCACTTGGGAGGCAGAGGCAAGTCGGATCTCTGTGAATGACAAGGTTTCGCACACCTTGTCTTGAAAAACACGCAAACAAAGAAAAAGATAAAATAAACCCTTTCCCTTCCCAAACTGCTTTCGGTTATGGCATTTTATTTATCACAGCAGTAGAATCCTAACTCTTTAAGAAGACACTGAGCTATCTGACCGGCCCAGTAATTTTTTTAAACAAATCCAAAACCAGCCTGTGACCTTAGAAAGAAGACATGCAGCTAAAGGGCCCCGAGCTTTGAGCTTTAGACACAGTGTTCTGATGTGCTGCCTGACTTCTTCCTTCATGCTTTCAATCCAGGTAACTAGCACTTACTGTCAAACATCCACTGCATTTGAGACATGCTTAAAAATGGACAGATGTCTCTGTGGCTAAGAGTCCTTGCTGCTTTTGAAGAGGACCAGGGCTTAAGTTCCAGGGGATTGCTACCTTCTTCTGACCTCCTCAGGCACACTCACACATCAAAAGAAAAATGAATACATCTTAAAAGAAGCTGGAGGTTGGGCATAGAGCTTAGTTGCTGAGCATGCTGGCTTAGCATGTAAGAAACCCTGGGGGTGATTCTGAACATGGCAGAGACCAGGTATTGTGCTGCAGGCTTGTAATCCCAGCACTGGAGAAGAGGAGGTAGGAGGAACAGAAGTGCAAGGTCACCCTCACAGTGAGTTCAAGCCCTGCCTGAGCGCCACGAAAACTTGTATAAAAATAAATGAAAACTGAGCTTGGGCTAAGGGGTAGAAAGCTCCCCTAACAATGGTGAGACCTTGGCTTTGTGCCTTGGAGGGGAAAGCAAACAAAAACAAAATGAAGAACTGTGCCTTATCTGCAGAGTTTTACCTAAACCATGATAAACATGCAGCTTTTCTTATCTAAGGGGATAAAACAAAGTATGACTAACCTGTGGGGCTGTCTGCCTGATAAGGTGGTAGATGACCCTAAAGTCAGAGGTGATACCATCTCCTCTTGTTCTCACCCCATCAACCCCTTCCTGAGACAGTTTCACGCAGCTGAGGCTGCCCTCAGATTCTCTGTAGAGCTGAGAATTACTATGAACTTTTAATCCCGCTGACTTTAATTCCCAAGTACTGGGGTTACAGGGGCAAGCCACCACACCTGCATCTTAGCTCTTTAAAATAATAATAATAATAATAATAACTTCTTTATTGTTGTTGGTTTCTATTTAGGCTTTTACCTACATGTATGTCTATGCCCCGTGCATATACCTGGTGCCCCTGGAGGCCTGAAGAGGGCCCTTTGGAAATGGAGTAACATAGATAGTTGTGATGTGAACAACATATGCGTGCTGGGACTCGAATCTGGGTCCTCTGGAATAATGCTTAGCTTCCGAGCCATCTCTTCTTCATTTTATTTATGTATTATTTATTTTAACCTTTAATATGAAACAGGGCCTCACTAAGTTGCCCTGGCTGGCTTTGAAGTTTTTGATCACCCTGCCTTGGCCTTCCAACCACCTGAGATTCCAGGCCTGCACCACCAAGTGCTGGCTCAGGCATGCATCATTGTACAGAATGAAGAAACCTTCCCTGAATCATCTGACCTAATGTAGACACCATGATTCAGTGGAAGCGGTCTACCAAAATCCCCACCAGACTGACGGAGAAGGACACCCAGAAGGACTTAACTTTGCAAGGTCACAGTACTGCTGCCTGCAAAGGGAGGTCCTAAAGAAGGCCTCTGAATTCAGAGCTTTTCCCAGTTCAAAGGGGACTGTGATCTTTGGCCAGCAGTTACCTTTTGCAGGCATTATGCCCAGGGATGGGGCTTCAAGTTTGACTCTGAACGCTTCTCTCTTAGTCCCTTTTCCCACAGCGCCCCCATCACCCTCCCATTCAGAGGACACAAAGACTGCACAGGCCAGCACAAAGAACCCATACACAAGATAAGTAGAGGCCATTCTGTGGGTAAGTGTGGGGATGAGAACTTGTTCGGGGGGGGGGGGGAGGGGGGCAGTTTCCCTGGGCTGACTGACCAGATGAGTCATCAAGGTTTATCCCATTATTTGCATCATTCCTCACTTCTTCCCTTTGGGTGGGCGGTAATGTCACCAGCCACAATGGCATCTGTCCGGCACCAATTTACCCCCACAGGCCTTGAGCTGGCAGCGTTCAGAGGGGGGAGGGAGGAAGCCTGCAGTTCCCAGTGGCTGTCTGTCGGCTTTCCCAGCTGACTCAGCTTGCCACCACCCTCCTCGGCCACCAGCCCGCACACAGCACACAGCCTCCAGCCTCTTAACTTTCCATTTCCAGGCCTCTCGCTGCTGGCTCCCGGGGAGGGAGCGCCCCTCCCGCTGCCCGGGGCGCCTGTCTGCAGCCCAGGCTGCCAGGGCACCATGCCCGCTGCCTGGCGGGCCTTGTCTCGGGACAATTACAACCTACTGTCACGGAGTTCGGAATATAGGTCAAGGTGCTCTCGGAAGGGCCCAGGAGAGGATCACCTGACCCGGAGGTGTGGTGACTCAGCGGGAAGGATGGAGAGGGAGGGGCGGCATTGGAATCTCCCTGCCGGCTGGGCCTGCAGGAGAAAGAGGAGGTCAAGTTGCCTGTCTGGCTGACTGTCAGCAGAGGAGGAAGAAGCTGCTGGAGACCGAAGGAAGGATAAGATGACCTGTGGCGACCTCTCTGAGGTGTCATCCAAATCCTCTCCTGAGCAGCTGTCATCCTGCGAATAGCTAAAAACCACCCGCCTCCCACTGTCTCTGCGGCTGTGAACACCTCATTAGCCACCTCCCTGCCAAAGTGAGAAACCAAATTAACATCCTGGATCAATCCAGACTCCATCCACCCAGATCTCAGGAGCAACCAAGGCCACTGGCACAGCTCACAGAGGCAGCCACCCCTGTCAGAGGCAATCTGATTGTGTCCCTCCACCCCGACTGAATATGAAAATCACTAACCCATTTTATTGTAGATGTCCACATGGCAGGAGCCTTCTTTCCGGGGAGAAGCAGCAGCTGCTTGCTCTATCCCAGCCTCACTTCCTCTGGCTCCAGCTGCTGGTTCCTATTCGCCAAGCGGGGAGTTTCCTCATTCTTGGGGCTCTGGCTAGCTGAGCTGGCCACCCTCACCTCCCACCCCCAACCGCTCACCACCCTCTCTGGTAGCTCTGCCGGGACTCCCGGGTTCCATGAGTCACACACAGCCAGGCTGGAGACAGCCAGCAGCCTTCCTTTATTAAATCAGCCTCCTGCCCTGCACACCACAGAGGAAAGCTATAATTACTGTTTGGCCCAGCTCTGAGAACTGAGCCACAGACGCTCTTTCACTGGGAGGGAAGTTCCTGAGTTGTGCATCTATCTATGAACCACCACCCCTTTGGTAATAAGCAGAACTGCCAGGGGTTAAGGACCTGTTACACAAATATCAGATGTTTTGCCTTTGTAATAGGTGCCTTGGGCTGAGATACCCAAGGCTGATACAGCCAGCTATAAGTGAACTGCCAAAAGTTTGTTGTTGTTGTTTTGTTTAGAAAACAAAGACATTCTGCTTCTTTGCCAGCGTGTATAGTTGATGAGACAGGCCACTCATTGCTTTATAAGAGATAATGGAAAAGACAGTAAAACATTGCTTTGGGTGTCCAGGTTATGGCTGTTTTATCTTTTAGACCCAATAGATACAACATATCAGGCTTCTTAGCTTCTTGATCAAGCTAAAGAAATGTTTGAAGTATGAAAAACTAGTTGGCTGAAAAAAATTTTAAAAGCACAAAATCAGAATACTAAAGTCAGTCTTCACAAACTTCTCAGTTTCTCATTCATTCATTCATTCTTGCATTTCAGTTATCCCACATTTTTTTTGGGGGGGATGGCCTATGTGGTGGGCATCATGAATACAATGAGTGCTAAGTCAACAAGATAGGACAGATCAGTAATAGATACAATAAGAATCTTATAAAGAAGGAATTTGTGAACACCTCTTGACATTTGAGAACAATCTGTAGGTTAGGTCTATCTCACAGTGAGTTCTCAAATCTTTATGTGATTACTGAGAAATTACAACTAATTATGACTTAAATGAGTTATATTTGAAATATTAAAATTCCTTTAAGCTTATAAAGCAAAATGTGGGAACATGAGTTAAAACAAAACAAAAAAACAAAAACAAAAAACAAAAGAGCCAAAGGCATTTGGCCCTTCCTATGGTTACAGACAGAAGAAACTTCATTGAAGAATTTACTCAGGGGGTGGGGGTGGGGCTGCTCTTGCAGAGAACTTGAGTTCAATTCCCAGAGCCCACCTCTATCCAGCTGCAGGGGATTTGATGCCTTCTTCTTGCCTTCACATGTACACACACACACACACACACACACACACACACACACACACACAGATATAGTTGGACATAGAGGTGCTTGTCTTTAATACCAGCACTAAGAAGAGAGAGGCAGGCAAATCTCCCTTAACTTTGAAGCCAGCCTGGTTTACATAGTTGTAGGTTAGCCATGGCTACATTGTAAAACCCTGTCCCCAAATAAATTAAAAAAAACAAAACACAACACAACAACAACAACAACAAAAACCTGGGCTGGACTGATGGCTCAGAGGTTAAGAATACTTGCTGTTCTTCCAAAGGTCCTGAGTTCAATTCCCAGCAACCACATGGTGGCTCATAACCATCTATAGTAAGATCTGGTATACAGGCAGAATATTGTATAAATAATAAATAACTCTTTTAAAAACAAAAAGCTTAAACCGTTGAAAAAGAACTTATTTGGCACCTGTCCTACAATTGTTAAGAACTTCAGTGTCAAGTACAGAGCCTGGCTTTATCATTTACTGCTTTTGTGATTCTGGAAAAGATTCTGTACTTTCACCCCTATCTATAAAATGGGGAGTTAAATGCAACCTACCTTCTAGGGCTTATGAGTGGATGAGTGATATAATAATAAGAGAAGAGGGGTTATTTAACATAGCACCTGGCACTTAGTAAACGGAATAAGTGTTATCCATAATTATTGTGTTATTTTTGTTTTCACGGAGATAATGAAGAGCTACCAGCCACTATAGTAGATAATACAGAGTCAGCTTAAATGAGAGAATGATGCGGTGCCAACTGGGAGAGACCTCACAGGCATATTGTGCTTCATTCAATTCTCAAGGTCCCCAGTGAACCACCAACGGCTGCAAATCTTATTCCGACAGTCAGTAAACACAACGTGAACACATCGACTTACCTTTTAGTACCCTTCCTATTGGGAAGAGTACCAAGCAATGAAAGGATACAAATCAACAAGGTCATTGCTATCTGAATTGTAAATTGGTTAAATTCATACTGTTTTTCCAAGAGACCTGTATAAAAATCCCAGATCAACTCATTCATCGTAATGGAAAGCTGGTGATGCAGCTGTCCATTGGTGGGAGAATAACTATGCATGGAACATAAGAGGAACTACAACGGAACAGCAGAAACAAATGGAACACGACTCTACACAACAGCATGCATGAATTCTACCAGCCTAGCAGTATAAGGGAAGCATGCATTCCAGAAAGCTACATGTAATGGGGTATTCTTCTAAGAGAGGGGGGGGAAACCCAAAACAGTATTTCGTTTAGAAAAATGTATGAAATAAAAACAAAAGAATAAAAGCAAACCCAAGATTCAGGATGGATAGGAAAAGGAAGATGAAGGAGAGGGAGTATGATTGGGGGGAAGGGCCTGCAGTGGGCTCAGCAGATTCATAAATAAACATAGGCAAATCCAAATGATCAGATATAAATTGACAACCAAAAATGGAGTCAGAGTCAGAGATAATGGAAACCCCATACGATTGGGTTTAATATAAAAGAAGTAGGAGGGCTGAAGAGATAGATGGCTCAGAGGTTAAGAGCACTGGCTGCTCTTCCAGAGATCCTGAGTTCAATTCCCAGCAACCACATGGTGGCTCACAACCATCTAGAGTGAGATCTAGTGCCTTCTTCTGGGATGCAGGTATACATGCAGACAAAACATGGCATACAAAATAAATAAATAAATGTTTTTTAAAAATAGAAAAAAGAAAGAAAAGAAATAGGAAAAAAAAGAACACTTTACTCTTGGGATTGGCTTGAAGGTCCAAGAGAGGTGCGGAAAAAGAGTAAAAAGGGGTCAAAGGATGTGCCCAGGAGAACTGGGTAAACTTGACGTCAGAGGTGGGGAAGCCCCTGGCCCTTCATCAACTACATGATGCTGTACAGCCTCCAAATTGTCACTTGGGAGTGGGGTGAGTTTTAGTATGATGGAGTCAGGAAACCCTTGGCCTGGCCATGTTCAGGACACTCGTCTCTTTACAGTGCTTGGCCCTTAATAGCATCTGATCCCAGCCTTTGCCATCTAACCCTGACCTTTGCCAGATTTGCCCCGGCCACTTCCCCTGTGCAGGACTTGCATTTCCTCTGAGTGGTATACTCAGCTAGCGCCAGCCCTGTCCTTCGGACACTGCCTTAGGGTGATGCCAGTGTGGACAGTGGAGCTGCCTCCAACTAGAGCCGTGAGAGATCAGGCAGTGGTTGCAGAGCCAAGGCAGTTTCTCTCCTGCTCTGGTCACCCCAGG
Organism: Meriones unguiculatus; assembly: GCF_030254825.1. NCBI lineage: Eukaryota > Metazoa > Chordata > Mammalia > Rodentia > Muridae > Meriones > Meriones unguiculatus. The sequence continues at coordinate 36,996,264 of NC_083358.1, forward strand.
GGGCAGAGTTCTCAGGGAGCCAGCTGTCTGTTGTCATGACACTGCCCCCTGGTTCTTTCTCTCTTTTCAAGAAAGATTCCTCCAAACCCACAAAGTTAGCCACAGTTCTTGCTGATGGACAGGCTTCATGGGCAGAATGAGGTGGGACTCTGACAGAAAGACAGTCCTTTGAATCTGCTGAGTCTTTGAGTCTGGTTCGCATGGCTCTGAGAGCTGCTTTTGTACTGCTCTTCTGCATCCCCAAACAATTATCAGTGACTGTCTTGAGAGTACTGAAGCCAGGAAGACCCCTGGTCAGCGACTAGCTGCTTCCATTAGCTCAAGTGTGAAAACCTCTACTTTCTATTTGTACAGCAACAGCCTTTGCTTAAGTAAAAGGCATTAACGAGAACCATGTGGCACAATGGAAAACAAACAAAACAACAACTACAAAACAAGATTTATTAAAGCCAAAGGCATACCTAGCATGGTGGCGCATGCCTTTAGTCCCAGCACTTGGGAGGCCGAGGTAGGCAGATCTCTGTGAGTTCAAGGCCAGCTTGTTCCAGGACAGCCAGAACTATACACAAAGAAAACCTTATCAAAAAACCATAGATACATAGATAGATAGACAGACAGATAAAAGCCAAAGGTGCAATATACCTGTACTAGAACAGAAGACCTTTGAAGCTCTCATCTAACTCCTTCATTGCTTCACACCCTAAACAAAGGACAGTGCCTGGAACAGAATGGGTACTCAATAAGATGGGTATGATGCTGGGTGATGTGGTACACGCTTGTAATCTGACCACTTGAGGAGGCAGAAGCAGATCTCTGTGAATTTGAGGCTAGCCTGGTCTACAAATGAGTCCAGGACAGCCAAGGCTACACAGAGAAGCCCTGTTTCAAGAAAACAAAAACAAAACAAGCAAAACAAAAAAAGGATGATGATATTAACTTTAACTGCATCTTGCCAAAGACTTTTACTAGGCCCTATGTGGCTAATCCCAATTGAACTTGACCACAACTCAATGAAGGAAATACTATGGCTATTAGTCCCATTCTGCAGTTCAGAGAAGTCAGTGATTTTTTTTTTCCAAGGTCACATAGCCAAGCAAAGAAAGAGTTATTACCCACCTTTTATGAATTGGCAAATTCATAGGTTCAGAACCTAAAAGTGGAACACATGTGGGGCTGGTGCCCAAGGCAGCCACAAGAAGCACTGGATTTTGGTATTCTCCTCATACTAAGTCTACAGGGTTAAAAGGCACAGCCCTTGGGAAGCCAATTTCAGTCTGTGTGCAGAAGCAATCTGGCTGGCCTGTTTGCTTTCTAAAAAAACCAGTGGGGCTCTTTTCAAAGAGTGAGGTTCACAGTGTGTATGAGGGGGAAGAGTGCCTCGGCAGGTAGGTGTGGGGTATACCTGGTAGGTACCGGGACTGTGTGGAAGAGAGCTGAGGAGATATCCAAATGAATGCTGACTGTTTTGCTGAGAACTGTGTCTGTACATACATGTATACATACATACATACATAGATACATACATGTACATGACTGAGGGTTTATGTGTGCACCTGTGTGAGGTCACAGGCCAGCTTGTGGGAGTTGATTTTTTACTTCCATTATGTATGTTCTGGGATTGAAAATCATGCTGCAAGCCTTGGCAGCAAGCATCTTTACCTGCTAAGAAATCTTGCCAGCCCTCCTTATGCTTGTCTTTTTATGGTAAGAATATGCTCTCTCGGGCTGGAGAGATGACTCGAGGGGTTAAGAGTACTGGCTGCTCTTTCAGAGGGTCTGGGTACAGGACCCACATGGCATCTCACACCTTTCTGTAACTCCATTCCCAGGAGATCCAACACCTTCTGGCCTCCTAGGTCCCTGCATGTACTTGGTGCACACACATATGTGCATGAATATACATAAAATTTAAAATAAAAGAAGTCCTGGTCTTATTAGTACGCAAACAGCAATAAAAATAATGCACTGCAGATTACTTATATTATTGAAATATATACTTAAGGGCCTGGAGAAACGGCTCAATGGTTAAAAATGTTCACTACCGCCTTTGGTCACCCCTGTTTGGTTCCCAGCATCCACGTTGTGTGGCTCATAACCACCAGTGACTTTGGCTCCAGGGAATCAAACTGACCTCTCTGTGAGCACCTGCACCCACACACATAACCCCACACAGACAAGAATGCACATAACTGAAAGAAGTAAATATCTTAAAAATATGTAAGTAATCCCAGCATTCAAGAGATGAGACGGGAGGATCTTCATTTCAAGACCAGCTTATGCTATAAAACAAGACCCTGTTTCTCTAAAATAATGAATGAATGAAAAAGTGAGTGAAGCAGGGGTGGAGGAAGGTTGAGGAAAGGTCACAGGCTGGACTCTCTTCAGCCACACAGCTTCCAAGACTACAGCCTGAGCCAGGCTGCAGCTCTCAAGAGCTTGGCTGGTTTACTGGAGACGAACGGCAGCTCCCAACCTTCCCAGGCCATGACAGCCAATGAGCCTGATTCGCAGCTGGGGGCAAGTATTTGCCTTGGCAGTTGGCAGCACTGCCTGCCTCCCAGCCTTCCTCAGCAGAGAATCATTATGCAGTTTGCTCACATGCCCTATGCATTTTAATGAATGAGTCAGGGGACAGACTCAATTTGAAAGAGGAATCGCTGCTCTCTTAGCTGGGTGAAGGGCTCTCAAGGGATGGTCTAGCGGCTTGGATATTACGAGAAAAGGAAAGAGGGATGCAATCTCCATTTAGCAGAGAGAGAGAGAGAGAGAGAGAGAGGTGTGCAAAAAGGAAATAAGGGAGGGCGGGAAGAAGTCAAGTGAGGAAAGGGAGAGCAGCAGGAGGGAGAATGGAGGGGCAGAAATGACTGCATAGAGCTCAGCAAACCATCCTGAAACACACTGTCGGCCAGACTCCTAAGCTCCCTCACCCCCACACTGATTTGCTCCAAGCATTTGATACCTTTGAAGTGCCTGAACCCTAGGCAAAGGAGCTAGCTCTGAGAGCAGGGAAGCAAGACTCCTTGTTCAGAACTGAATCCTGGTCATGTGAGAAACACTATGCTATGCTGGGTCTGGGAGGTGAGGGGCGGAGAAGGTCATGTTCATTTTCTTTCCTGTGACCACACCCCTGGAAAGCAGGAGTCGCTGCATGATGCTCAAGGGTACCAATTCTCACGCGCTCCCACAAGCCAGATCCGAGGGGCAGTGTGGGCCAATTATTATCTTGTCAAATTCCCACGACTGTCCCAGGAGGCGGGTCTAGTTACTGTCACATTTTTTAGAGATGAGAAAACTTGGAGTGGAGAGAGCAGCTCCTCCAAGGTCACCCAGGGATTTGAACTCAGCTCTGTCTGACTGCAGAGCTCCTGGCAGCTCTGCTATATGCTGTCAGCCAACCCCTGGCCAGGGAATGCTGGGGAAGGCCTTTCCCTTCCCAGGCTTCCTTCCAAGAACACTCTGAACCCCCAGGAGGAAGGGGTTGGTGTGAATCCAGATGCAGTCAACGCCAAGTGGCCTGGGAGTGGATCTGAAACCTGCCCAGCACAGAGCTGTGTGTGAGACCCAGAGCCCAGGGGCAGCGGAGAAAGGAAGGAAGCGCAGCCCCACTGTGGTCAGCTGGGGTGGCTAGCCCGTTCCCAGGCTGCACACCGCAAAACACAGGCAACAGATGCTCAGCAAATGCCTGTGTGGGAGTGCGACTTAGCCCTTACATGGCAGTCAGGCGGGCAGTATCCCCAAATTACTCAACAGAGCGGCTCAGCTTTGAACTCTGAGCCAGGCTCTGCAGGAACAGGGCATGGGGGTTGGGAGACGGGGTGGCACTCACCACCATGAAAAGGAAGTCAGCCATTCCCCTACCCCCTAAGTGGGAGAGCACAGACTGGGATGCAGCCAAGGAAGCAGAAAGCCGGTCTACACCCACATTCTCCTGGATTTTTACAGCTGGAGGGAAGAGCAGTGCACAAGCTCAGCAGCACTCCGGGGGCCCCGGCTTCATGCCTGCAGACAAGCAAGGCCACCTGCTAGGAACTGAACTGGACACAAAAACAGTCGGTCTCTGCCTGCCTGTCTGCCTGCCTGCCTTCCCACCCGCCCAGATGTGGGACACATGATCACTATCACCCTCCAACCCTCCCCACCTCCTTGATAGGGAGATGATATTTGTTCCCATCTTAACGAACGAACGGGAAGGAAGGCTAATGACATACTATAGTCACTTGTGCTCAGTGCTTCTGGTTCCCACTACGAGGAGGGGTTTTCCCCAAACATACTTTCCATTTCTGTATATGGCAATGGGGATGATTTCTCTGATTGGAGAACTTGGGAAGCCTCTGCAATGATCTTCTCAGCTCCATCCTTCTCCCAGGCTCAATCAAGAAGCTAATTTTGCTCACAATATGCTCCCTTCTCCACACTAGTTGAGTGGTAGTTACGGTGTACTTTGGCTCACTGCCATTCCTTTGTCTTCCTTCTCTACATGTTTAGAACCTGGATGCTCGCTTTTCTGAAAGGTTCCTAGGAGGAAGTTTGCAAACCCCCTCCATGTGACCTCTTCCTTTCTCTCTATAGCTGGCAAAAGATGTGCTTGGCTTCAGAGCCAAGGTCTCCTGGGATAAGACAAAAGGCAATACTGTCTCTCATTCCTCTTTCTTTTATTTTTTCTTTTAGATTAGAGTCTCCCTATAAACTCCCTATAGTCCTGCTTCTCCCACAAGCGTACACCCAGGCCTACAGGTGTGCTCCACCTTACCACAGCCCGTTTGCCTGTTTTCTTTGGAAAAGCCCTCCCCCACCTTGCAAGGAAAACCAAGTTTTGTACTCAGCTACTCGTAATATAAGGATCCAGTCATGAAAGGGTGTTTCTGGGGTGAGAGTGTCCTCCTGCCTATACACCAGCTCTTTCCCTTGACACCTGCCAGGACATCTGGAATGATCAACAATGGGTCCTTGACACGACCGACTGTTACCAACCCAGACTGTTTACTCAGGAACACACCTTGGCAACCAACCTAAACCCAAAGTCAGGCCTTGTGTATCCAGTCAGATCTGCAGGGAATTCTGATCCAGCGTTAGTTCTGGGTGAGCGCTGGCAGAGTCCACGCTGTCCTCTGAGTTCCTTCCTGCCAGATGGAAAGCCAGGGTTGGCTGGTAGGATGGATCAGAGGGTCGGACTGTGATGATCAGAGGATCATGACTGTGATGATTAATTTCCTGAAGAGAGGGACACCTGGGAGACTAATGAAATTCTGGGTCTGTATGAGGGTATTTCCAGGGGCAATCGGGTCTCAATGGGTGCTTGTAATCAACTGTTTAATCTACCTATGGATTCAAAATTTGAACAGGCTTGATAGTCAATGAAGGGGGGAAAAAGGACAGTAGGCCTACAGGTGTACACCACCAAAGCCCAGCTTGTTTGCTTGTTCTGTTTGGCATGCCCCTCCCCCACCCCATAAGACCTTCAGGTCCTGAGGATGTGGAACTGCCAGAGGGGGAGCTATCTAGAGGAGGAGGTACAGGGAATGTGCCTTTGAATGTTTTCTTGGCCCTGGCCCCTACCTGTCTGTCTGTCTGTCTGTCTGTCTGCTTTCCGGTCTCCATGAAGTGAGCAGTCTCCTTTACCATGATACTCAGGCCCATAGCAATGGCGTCAGGTGACTATGAACTATATAACTTATGAAGCTATGAACAAACTAAATGCTTCCATGACTGGGGGTGGACCTCCCTGGCAGAGCTCTTACCTAGCACGAGTGAGGCCCCAGGTTCAATCCTCAGCACCAAAGGACAAAAACAAATGGCAAAAGTACCCTTCTTTTCAGCCATTTTTGCCAGGCTTTTGTTTCAGAAAGACCACGTGACTAACTACAAGCTGGGCTGCGTGGCACACCTCTAAATCCCACCTCGGGAGAAGCTGAAGGTAGAGAATGGGCACCAGGCCAACCAGAGCGACGTGGCTTTGAGAAACAAAGTGAAATAGCGACTAAGCCAAAGACGAGTGCAGAGAAGCAGTGTGTCATGAGGTGTTGCTAGGCATTTTCAGTGGCAGCCCCTTCAACTTTGCCATCTATACCCATCCACCTGCATGCTGATAGCTGTCTTGGTAACAGAATGCCATACACTAGATAATTTGTAAGCGACAGGAGGATTACTTATTTATCTGTTTGTTTGCTTGTTTGTCTCCTGGATCTGCAGGATGAAAAGTCTAAGACTAAGGTTCCAGGAAGGACATCTGCTGTTACATGATCACTGGTGGGCAGGCAAGTAGAGGCCGGATAGGAAGCCCCCCTAAACTCAGCTTTACACCCCCCCTTCTTTCTTTAGTTGAGACAGTCTTAGTATGTAGCCCTGCCTGGCCTGATGCTTGCTAGGTATTCTATGTAGACCAGGCTGGCCTTGAATTTGCTATGTAGATCAGCTGGTGGCCTTGGATTTGTAGAGATCTACACACCTTTGCCTCCTGAGTGCTAAATTTAAAGGTGTCATCATGCCCAGGCCCTACTCCTCCATAGCCCCAAGATTGCTACACAGCTGAGGCTTGCCTTAAACTCATGCTTTTCCTTCCTCTGCCTTCTAAGTTCTGGAATTATGGGTGTGCACCGTTGTCTCTGGCTACTGGATAATCCATTCAACAACTAGGGATTAGAGGAACTGAGGCACAGAGAAGATATGTGCAGTGGAGATAGGATTAGAACCTACTCTCCCATCCTCTGGAGCTTGCATTCTGGCCCCTGCTTGAAGTCTCAGAAAGAGGTTTGAGTCTCCTACTCAGCTCCCTCACACACTTTTGTCAATGGGAGAAAACTCGGAGAGCAGAGCCCTGATTCCCTTGCAGCCACAGTTGAGTACAGAGTCCTAGTATTTTCAGTACCATGTCTCCTTTTCTTGACAGACAAACACAAATTGGAGAAGGGCCTCCATCAATCAGTGTAAGGCTTATTCTTGGTGTCAAGGGCTTGGGTGTCTGTAAATGGCCCCACATCTTCGTTTCCTTCAGGGACAGACACTTCAGTGTCCACTTGTCAGAGCATCACTCCTTTCTTAGATGATAATGTAGCCTGGTAAGATACAAACACTTCTCAGGCCTCCTAAGGCTGCCATCCTGGGTTGCTATGGGTCATTACAGTCTTGTAGTGAGGAGTTAGGGTACTAGGTACATGGCAGAAACAAGAGGTATGTCACCATGTAAGGGAAGGGTACAAAAAGGGGCACCCATGAATTGGGTGGGTTTCAACCGGTTAAGGATGCAGCTCAGCCATGTGACTTTCAAAATGGGATAAAACAACAGAACATTAGGGAGCTGCTTCAAAATATCCCAGAGATAAAGGAAGTCTGGAGAGACACTGATGAGACAGAAACAGACATGGTTAATGATTGCTGAAGCAGGCTGCAGCCTGCTTGAGCGAACGTTCGATAACTAAAATTTTTTATACTTATTTATTTGTTTGGTGTGTGTGAGTGTGAGTGTGTGAAGGACAACTTTGGGGAGTTGGTTCTCTCTTTCCATCTCACAATGGTCCTGGGGACTGAGCTCAGGTTGCCAGGTTTGGTGGCAAGGGCCTTTTATCAGCTCCACCATCTCACTGGCCCTATAGCCAGTGTAAATTTTAAGATATAACAAATAAAAATTTTTTGTTGTTTTTTGTTTGTTTGTTTTGAAACAGCATTTTTCTGTGCAACAGCCCTGGCTATCCTGGAACTTGAGTTGTAGACCAGGCTGACCTCAGAGTCATACTCCTAGAGATCTGCCTGTCTTTGTCTCCCGAGTACTGGGATTAAAGGTGTGTACCATCACACCCAGTTCCAAATAATTTAATTTTTAATAATATATTTATGTTTGTGTATGGATGCTTTGTTGTTGTGTATCTCTGTGCACCACAGGGGTACCAGTAGAGGCCAGAAGAGGTGTCAGATTCCCTGGAAATGGAATTATAGATAGTTGTGAGTCACTATATATATATATAGGAGTTAGGATTCAAACCTGGGTCCTCTGGAAGAGCAACCAGTGTTCGTAACCGCTGAGCCATCTCCCCAGCTCCTTGATTTAATATTTTTGTTTGTTTGTTTGTTTGTTTTTTGAGACAGGGTTTCTCTCTGTAGCCTTGGCTATCCTGCACTCACTTTGTACTCCAGGCTGGCCTCAGACTCACAGTGATCAGCCTACCATTGCCTCCCTGAGGACTGGGATTACAGCCAGGAACCACTGCATCCGGCATCTTGATTTAAATTTTGAGATGGGACCTCATTTTGTTGCCCAAGCCCAGACTGGCCTCAAATTCCTGGGCTCAGTGATCCCCTGCCTCAGTCTCCCAAAAAGTTGCAACTACAGGCTCAGGTCACCACACCCGGCTAGGTGAATATTTTTAATACCATGTTTTGGGCTTTATTTATTGTAAAGAGCCTTTCTCGCATATATTTTATATAAACCTCACAAGTGATATAATACACACAGACACAGATACACACACACACACACACACACACACACACACACACACACACACACACTTACTTTAAAGACAGCAAAACAGAAGCTCAGAGAGGCTAAGTCATTGATGCCACACAGAATGAGCTGAACCTTGAGTTTTCAATGCTTACATTGTAAGTTGGAGACAAGAGGCAACTGAGGCAGCTTCAGCAGCCTGTGGTTGTTAGGGACTGTGTCATTATGCTGGGAGCCCAGTCCTATCCACTTGTAAGCCCTGCCCCTGGGCAGCCAGGCCTCTGTATAATTGGTATGGCACAGACCCCAGTGAGACCCCAGGGAGTCATTGAGTGCACAGTGGAAAGCGCCCAGCCACTGGTTTCACGTGCTTCTTGGTAGTTAAGAAAACACAGTCCAGCCCAGCAGGCTCTGGACCCTTTCACAGGCATCTTGAGAGCTGCTGCCTGAACATCTGGGTCTGATAAAGGAGGACCCACGTGGGCTTCCCTGCCCCCTTTCCCATAACTATTTCCGCACATATCCTTGAAGCTCTGTGCGTGTGGCTGCTCCATTCTTTCCTTTCCCAAACATATGGAGTCCCAGCTCCTATTTCAAACTCCAGTGCTGAGCTGCTGTAAACTCCCCAAAGCTCTCAATTTCCTTTTTCCATTGCTCATTCTTTCCCAAAGCGCATGAAAAAGCCTTTTTTAGCTCTCTTCCAGTGTCCCCATTTGTGAAAAAGGGGGGGGGGGCAAGGAGAGCGGGTTTTCAATCACCAGGGTGACTGACAGGAGCGTGTACCTCAACAGCCTGAGATGGAGGAGCTCAGGGAACCTGAGGTACTCAGCACAGGAAAGCCTTTGCTCCCCCAAATCATTCATGCTGCCTGAGGCCTGAGGCCCAGCCATCTGCTCCCTTCTGGCTGGCTGAAACTTCCCCTTTGAAAATCACTAATAAAAGAAGGGGGGTTGGGGGAGGAGGCAAGGCATGGGCAAGGTTCCCAGAAGGTTACTGCTGAAGTGGGTGTGTGTCATTTGGGCAGCGAGGGGCAAGTCCTCGCCTGCTTCTTACCTTGTGGCCTTCTGCTTCTTCATCTAATGGCAACTTTCCCCTCAATGAAGAGAGAGCCAGCTCTCTGTACTACAACACCAGACACATCAGCTGTGAGGGGGGATGGAAGACAGGACCTACAAGCATGACCAGCCCTTGGAAACAGAAGGTATTCCTCCTAGACAGAGGTCAGGAGGCCTCAGATGCCCTTAGGGATTCAGCAGGCCATATAAATGTCCTGGGGGAAGGGGGCGGGAGGCAAACAGTTATAAAAGAAGGAGGGCTGCAGTAGGGCCTAGGGACAAAGTGCTGTCTGCAAAGGTCACTGTGTTGATGGGTTTTTGTTAACTGGACTCAGACATATATAAAAAGGGAATTTATCTATCACCTAGGCCTCCTCCTTATCTATCTATCTATCTATCTATCTATCTATCTATCTATCTATCTTCCTACCTACCTATCTATCATCTTTCTGTTTTGAGTCAGGGTCTTCTTACTATGTAGCTATGGCTGGCCTGGAAATCATTATGTAGACCAGGCTGGCTTCATGTAGAACGTCTGCTTCTGCCTCCTGAGATCTGGGACTAAAAGCATGCAACATGGCCAGCAGAAGAGAAAGTCTTAATTGAGAAAATACTCCCATCAGCTTGCCTGAAAGCCAGTGTGTCGGGCATCTTCTTCATTAACGGTTGATGTGGGAGGGTCTAACTCGCTGGAGATGGCGCGAGGCAAGTGGTGGTCCTAGATGACGTAAGAAGGCAGGCTGAGCAGGCCATAGGAAGCAAGCCAGTAGGCAATGATCCTCCTTGGCCTCTGCTCCTTCCCTGGCTTCCCTCGGTGATGGAGGATAACCTAGGAGTTGTAAGGTGAAATAACCCTTTCCTCCCCAAGCTGCTTTTGGTCCATGGTGTCTCTCACAGCAATAGAAAGCCTCAGACAGGCAGTGACTTCTGAGCCAAGAGCTGACTGTTACTATGGAACGGTGGGAGTGATAGGCTGCCAGGTGCCCATTTGCTCTAAAAGCACAGCGGGACTGCACATGATATCTCCCAACTGGAGAACAGATCTGAAAGAGATCCCAAAGTCTGGCATAATGAGCCAAACCAAACCAAACCAAACTGTACAGCAGTCTGCATGCTTGGGAACACCCCACCATTTAGAGCCTGACCTAGATGATGGGTCTGCAGGACTTCAGGGAGTCAGAAAGTACTACAGAGGTGACCAGGAGGGAGTCACATGGAGTTCATTGCTGTGTGAGGTCCTCAGCAGCAAGCTAGAAAGGCTGGCCTCCTCCTGGTCCCCAGCATGAAACTCTTTTATGCCTTTGTGATTTTGATCACACGCTATCTTTGCCAGTGGGTACCAATCAATGACACCCTGACTCATCCAAACATTCTTCTCCTCTGAGCCAGTTCAGAACACTTCCTTTTCAGTAAGAGCATGGGTTGTCACCAACCTCTGACCACACTGGAGCCAATGTTTAAAAGTCCATAAGAGCTGCCTGCACATATAGGAGTCAAGTGGCACCTTCTTTCCTTTCACACTCCAAGAAGTGACCGGAGTTCCGGGATTACAGGTGTGTACCACTATAACAGGCCTTGGGCTATTTTTAAAATAAAAAAGAATGTTTTGGGGGGGGGAAATGATTTCTCATATCTGAGAGAATAAAGGGGGAACCCAAAACACAGAGTTTGAAGACTTACATATTAAACTGTTAGCTGCTACCTGATCCTCTTCCTCCTCCTCTTTAGCGGTGTTTAGGATGAAACTTAGGGCCTCATACATGCTACCTGCACTCCTGGCCCTGACCCTCGGCTTTTTAAAGTTCTGGTACTTTCTTGAACTGTACATCATAAAAACAAGGTTTTGTTACTGTTGTTGTTTCTGAGGCGGGTCTCACCATGTGACTCTGGCTGGCCTGAGATCCTCTTTCTCCCTTCAGGGTGCTGTTATTAAAGGTGTGTGCCACCACAACCAGCTAGAATAAGGGTTTTTCTTTTCACAATAGAACGGTGCTGAAATGTAAAGTGCAGGAGGGAGAGAGAGAGAGAGAGAGAGAACATGAATGAGCGCAAGTACGAGGGTGGCATACGGCAGGGGTGTGCACAGTGGAAGGAGGGCCAGTGGCTCCTGAGCAGTAGCCAGCCTAGCTTATATCACGAGTTCCTGGCAGCCTGGGTTCCATAGGAAGACTCTAACTTCATAAAAAAAAAAAAAGTGTAAGACTGGGCAGGATGGTACATGTCTTTAATGCCAGAACTGGGGAGGCAGAAGCAGGCAGAGACAGATCTCTGCTTTCTAGGCCAGCCTGGTCTACATAGTGAGTACCAAGCCAAGCCAGCCAGGGCAACATAGTGAGACCCTGTTTAAAAAAAAAAAAAAAAAAAAGAGTAGTAAGAGGATAAGGCAAAACCCAAAACGACAGGCAAGAAGGCAAGTGTGATCTCTTTCTTTATTGGCCTTACTTACCACATTTTTGCCGCCAGGTAGGTTGTTTTAGCTTTGCCATTCTCTGTATACTAAGGAATGAGAACGATGAGTGGGAGGAGATGACAAGAGGTGAAATTTCAGAGCAAGGGAGAGCAAGCTGCACAAGTGTTTGCCTTTAGCAGGTAGCACGCAGGCATGTCTGGGTGTGTACACACAGGTACTGCAGTCCTGGTTTCTATGCAGGCCACTTTGGTAAAAAGTGTGGTTTCTCATATTTCCGTAAATGCCACCCCCATGTCTCTAGACTCCCTCTGTCCATTTCCAGACTCAACGCTACGTTCATTTACTATGGGGGCACTTATTATCCGATGCCGTGATCTGCAGGGGAGCTTGCAGCAATGGGGTTGCTCAGCGGCTAAGTTTGCCTAGCATGCACAAGGCCTGGGTTTGATCCCAGGCACTGTCAAAATTAAAAAGCTAGGCCTGATGGTTTACAAATATAATTCCAGCTACTTGAGAGGCCAAGGCAAGAGGATCCCAAGAGCATGGCTACCCTGGGCAACTTAGTGAGACCCTGTCTCAAAATAAGAAAAGTTAAAAAAAAAAAAAAAGAGGCTTGTGAAAATATTAAACATTTAGAGGTAGAGTGCTTGGCTAGCATAGGCAAGGCCGTAGGCTCAATCCCCAGTACAGTGGAAATGGGGGAAGGAATGAGTTTGTCCCCAGGGGCCCACAGTTTAAAAAACAAGGCTGACAAGTGATCAGCAGAGCCATTCAGCCGAGTAAGCACTCTGAAAGAGGAAGTAGAGAGGACCCAAGGGAAGCTGGGTCTAAAAGGCAAGAGGGAGGGGCTGGCGCTGTAAACTAGAGAAAGTCCTCTCAGTTGACATCCGAAAAATGACCTGGGATAGGACAGGTAAAAGAGAAGGGGAACAGGTCAGGGAGGGAGAGAGCATGGACAAAGACCAGGAGGTTGGGCCCCCCAGCACTTGAGGAAAATCTACTTCTGTACCTAAGGCATGCTCTGCCAGGGAAGGATTTGGGGGAGTTCTGGGGCCATGTACAAGTCAGCATGGTAGTGGCCATCAGCCAGGGCTGAGAACATTATCAGATTAAAAAAAAATTAGCTGAAAACATTTTTTAAAATCTCTCTTTGGTAGGGAGATGGTGGTGTACAACTTGAATCCCAAACCTTAGGAGGGAGGCAGAGGCAGGTGGATCTCTCAGTTGGAGTCCAGTCTGGTCTACAGAGTGAGTTTCAGGACATCCAGGGCTACACAGAGAAAGCCTGTGTTGACCCCAACCCTCCCCCCACCAAAAAAAATCTCTCCTGAGTCAGGCTAGTAGCACAATAATCACAACTGTGATGGCAGCACTCAGGAGGCAAGGGCAGGATTACACAGACAGACAGACAGACACATACAAACACAAGTCATAGCAGCATAGTGTGAAAAACCTCTAACCCCAGCATTTGGGAAGTGAGTCAGGAGTTCAAGGTCCTCTTGCTATTTGGTAAGGTCGGGGCCAGCAGAGGATGCAGGAAACCTTGATGCAACCAAACAAAAGATCAAAAGCAAAGAGTCTAAGACAAAACTGACCGTTAAGTTCCTATTTACAAAGGCCATTCGTGCATTTTGTTCCCCTACCGCACCCCACCAGCACACACAGATGAGGCTGGCCTTCAGTTCCTTAGGATCTCATCACACCTCATGAGCCACACGCCACCACACCTCCTTTGTAGTATTAATGGAGACAAGGTCTCAGTCCACCCAGGCTGGCCTCCAGCTGGCAAAGTATTAGAAAATGACCTTGAACTTCCTATCCTCTTGCTTCAATCATCCAATGGTTAAGATTATAGGCATACATCACCATGCCTGGTTTTGTGTGTGTGTGTGTATGTGTGTGTGTGTGTATATGTGTATCTATGTATATTATACAGGAAACTGAGACCCAAAGAAGAAAGTACCCGGGGTTATCAGCTCTTTCATTGGTGCACTCAATGACATGGGCACCTTCCTGGACAGGCTTGAAGTAGGTGCTGTGATTTCTTCAGGGAGGCAAACAAATATTTCCAATTCAAAGGAGTCAGCTTTCAAGCAACTGAAATTCTGATTCCAAACCCAGGGCTCTTTCCAGCACCCATAACTGCAAGTTGGTTTTGTCATTTCCAGGGGCTCGGGTGGATGCCTTCTTACTCTCCCACCCCCACAACATACCATCCCGGAGCAGAGCAATTGTAATGCAAATATCCTGTCAAGACAAGGCAAGGAAGCAGACCTGGCATGCCTCTCTAATATAGAGATTCTGTGCATGCCAAGTTTGCTCCCACCTGGGTGCCATTCGAGGCCACTGGGAGCTTTCTCACTCCACCTTTACCCCCTGTGAATGATTTTACAATCTCCTCCTTTGGCTAGTCTTCCTGAAAGTACCGATGCATAGAATGAAGTAGATGTGAGATAAACGGTTGCTTCAAAGTCAAAGGAGGAAGGTAAGGTGGAAGGAGAGAATAAACTATAGAAAAGGCCCTGGACCCACTTTACCATCCACACAACCTTGCTGTGTGCCAGCCTTGGCCAAGATCGGGGATGCCTGGCAAACCCCACCCCGACAGATATCCCGGAAAGCTGCCTGGGAGTGGCTGGTGCATGTCCCCCGAGCCTGGGCAATGTTATTTCCTGGGCAACTACAAGTCACACAGGATGAAAGCTATGACTGCATGTCTGGGGCAGGGTGGGAGGCCTTGCCAGGAGGTGGGGGGTGGAGCGGGAGCAAAGGAGGAGGGGCAGAGCCTTGGCTGGTTTTGCACAGACAAATCTCTTCATTTTTCCAGACTGGAAAAAGCTGTTTGGGCTGTGCACATTTGCAGGGAGTCACGGTATTTACTACGCTTCCTGGATCCACAGATTTCTTTTTGTCATTCAGTCAAACCCAGCTTGTATTTTTCATGAGGAGAGCTGAACAGACTGTGGGGGCTCTTCCCCCATGTTGTGTTCAAAAGCACATCACAAGAGACTTAAAAAGCCCCTGCTCGGTTGGACAGCAGGGGTGGGGGGTGGCATGCTGCAGAGACAAAGACCCAAGTTTAGACAAACATTGTCTCCCTGTTGGAGGTGTACTCACACTATTTTCCCAGCACACACGCACACACACACACACACCCTTTTTTCCCCTTTTCTTTTAAGAAACAAAATGCTATACCAATAATCAATTCCAGCACTCTACACATGTTTCTTCCTTATCTACATTCTTAGGGGCACAGGTAGGGCCAGAAATAATGAATTAGTTAATTTTAAAAATGCTTTTCTGCCAAAATGTGCCCCCCCAAATGTTTTTGCCCACAGAACCCTCATCTAACAGCAAATGTGTGTACGTGCATTTCCCGTGCCAACCAGTTCTCCAACACCAGCTGGTGCCTAGGATGTAACTCTGCTCTGATACTCACTACCTAGAATTGGCATCAGAGCCTACAGGTTGAAGGCTCTGTCCCAAAGGCCGTCCCGTCTGTACTTCATAAGACACACATACACACACCCAGAGAACTGTGTCTCAGGCCAAATCCATAGAGGACACCGTCTTAAGAAAACACAGAGAGGGCTGAGGAGTTGGCTCAGCAGTTAAGAGTACGTGTGGCTTCTGCAGAAGACCCTGGTTCAGTTCCCAGCTCCTACA
Source organism: Meriones unguiculatus (assembly GCF_030254825.1). Lineage (NCBI taxonomy): Eukaryota > Metazoa > Chordata > Mammalia > Rodentia > Muridae > Meriones > Meriones unguiculatus. Next base: position 37,011,832 of record NC_083358.1, read on the forward strand.
CAATGGCTTACATATCTGTAACTCTAGTCCCAGGGGAGTCAGAACCCTTTTTCAGGCACCAAGTTCACACATGATACACATACAAGCTTGCAGGCAAAACACTCACAAGGAAAGAGAAATAGATACACTCCAATACTAAATAAATAGGTAAGCAAATTATGCATAGTACCTCTAACGTGGGGCAGGGCTGGCATGGTGCTGTAGAACTGTAATTCCAGCACTTAGGAAGCAGAGACAGGATCAATGCAAGTTTGAGGCTAGCCTGGTTTATGTAGCAATCCTGTCGATAGATAGATAGATAGATAGATAGATAGATAGATAGATAGATAGATGGCGTAGGATTCAGCTTTGAAAAGACAGAGACTCCTAACAAATGTTCAGAGGAAGACAGGTGGTGGTGGTGGTGTATGCCTTTAATCCCAGCACTCAACTGAGACAGAGGCAGGTTGATCTCTATACATTTTAAGCCAGCCTGGGCTACAGAGTGAGTTTCAGGACAACCAGGGCTACATAGAGAAACTCTGTGATGAACCAGACTGCCTCCATCTTAGGCTTGAAAGCCATCTGTTAGTAAAGATGGGTAGGTTAATTCCGGTTTATAATTAAATGTCTGTTTCTCAAGGACTGGGCTGTGCCGCACCTGCAACCTTAACTAAAAATGGGTCTGTACTACCTGCTCTGAAAAAACGGCAACCATGTCTTTGTTTCAAAGAGTTATTATAACCACCTTGAAACCCTACAATTTTTATTGCCATTATTAATGCCATTGTTACAACCCATTATTATGACTACTTGTCATGACTGCCTTGTCATGTTCTGCCTCTGTAGTGCCACCTATTTGCCTGCCAAATGCCCCATTTGGAAATCCCCCTACTCTTGAGCTATGAAAACCTTATCTTTTCCTCATCCAAAGCTGACCTCTTTTTCCTTTGTTAAGATTTATTTATTCACGTATTTGATGTATATGAGTGCTGTCTTCATGCACAGCTGAAGAGGGAATCAGATCCCTTTACAGATGGCTGTGAGCCACCACATGGTTGCTGGGCATTAAACTTAGGACCTCTGAAAAAGCACTCAAGTGCTCTAAGCCTCTGAGCCATCTCTCCAGCCTCCCAAAAGCTGATCTTTTGATTCCTGCCTTAGGGGGTCACAGCCCTTGTTAAAACGTTTGCTTTAATTAATTTGGTTGTGGTGGTTCGGGTTGGTGGTCATTCCCCTTGAATCTTTGGGATTAACACCTGTCTCAAAAACAAAATAAAACAAAAACAAATCTTTTAAATAGTGTTCCCAAAAATCCTGTGTAGCAGTTTAAATAAAAATGATCTCCACAAACTCAAGTGTGTAAATACTTGGTCATAGGGAATGGCATTCTTAGGAGGTATGGCCTTGCTGCAGTAGGTAAGGCCTTGCTGGAGGAAGTGTGTCATTGGGGGAGGGGCTTTGAGGTCTTATATATTCAAGCTCCACCCAGTGTAGCTAACAGTTCCTTTCTGCTGCCTTCGATCAAGATACAGAACCCTCAGCTACCTCTCCAGCACCATGTCTGCCTGCCTGCCGCCATGTTTCCTGCCATGACGATAAAAGACCTCTGAACTGTAAGCCAGCTCGTTAAATGCTTTCCTTTATAAGAGTTGGTCACAGTCATGGTGTCTCTTCATAGCAATAGAAAACCTTCAGCTTGGCTGGTTGGCTAGACAGCCTCCTGGAACACAGGGAAACACTTAACTTGATACACCAAGCAGGTGGGGGAGGGGTGGGGAACGTGCTCTTGGCCGGCCAACTGCCGGTCACTTCGCCCCATGTTTGCTAACTCTCCTCCTCGAAGGCTGTTCATGGCGCTGACCAGTCAGCACTTCTCTCTCCTTCCCAGGGAGGAGTGGACAAGTGCTCCAGAAAGTGTCAAGCCTCTAACCACCCCCTCCCTAAGTGACTGGCCTGGCCTGGGAGTAAGTATATTAGCATAATGAGAGATGCGACATGAGGGGGCTCCTTGGAATAATGAATGACAATCATTCAGGAAATTCCAAGGCGTTAAGTACTCTAGTGTTAGGCAAGACAAAGACCAGAAATCATCTCTTGTCAGGGGCCAGCGGAGGAAATCATTTGAGGAAGCGTTTTATGTAAAGACAGGAGTTAAATACAAAGAATACTAACTGAAGACTTACTGTGTGCACTAGTTGACCGCAAACTTTTTTCAGTCCTAGAGAGAGAACTCAGGGCCTCAGACATGCTGGTCAAGTGCTCCCGATTCTACGCCATGCAATTTATTCATTTATTTTACTAAACAAAACAATTTTGATGTGTTTGTTTTAGTTTCTGTGTGCATTTTGATCGCGTGTATGTCTGTGCACCACATGCCTACCTAGGACCTGCAGCCGTCAGAAGACAGGTGTCTTCCTCCCTGGAACTGGAGATCATGACAGTTGTGAAGCACCGTGTGGGTGCTGGGAACTGACCCTGGATCCTCTTCGAGATGTGCTCCTGACCACCGAGCCATGCATGTCTCCATCCGCCACTACTTTTTAGAGCCTGGCATGGTGGTGCACACCTTTAATCCCAGAACTTGGGAGGCAGTGAGCTCAAGGCCAATCTGGTCTACACAGTGAGTGTCAGAGCTAAGTAGAGGGACTCTGTCTCTAAAAAAAGCTGGCTGAGGTACTGAACACCCATAATCCCAGCAACCTGGGAGGAAGAGGCAGGCAGATCTCTGTGAGTTTGAGGCCAGCCTGCTCTACAAAGCAAGTCCAGGACAGCCAAGGCTACACAGAGAAACCGTGTCTCCAAAACAAACAAACAAACAAGTATGTAGTGTGTGTATGTATCTGTACACATGGATACTGTGTATGTATGTGCACAGGGGTCCATGTCATGGTTCATACGTGGAAGTAAGGGGACAACTTCTGGGGTGACACTTTACATTTTTAATAGAAAACAGCATATAAATCTGACGGCCTAGCTGAGAGAACTGGGTCAACCAGGAGGTTCGGCCAGTAAAGGTATTAACATTTTCAACACTAAGGATGTGCCTGGGAGAATGGCCTTCCTAGCCCTTCACACCATACACCTAGGGTCTGTGAGATTCCTGCAAGCAGGAACCTAGCAAGTACCGGGAGTGAGCATTTAACTAATCTTGCTCAAACAACCTAAAAACCATGCTTTACTCGGGGGCATCGTTTCCAGAGACAATACAATGATATATCCAGGCAGCCTCTGGCCTCTCCAGACGAGAAGGTAAATAAACAGATGCTCCTGGGCTGCAAGTTAGCATTATCAGAGTGCCCTGACAAAAGCCCTCATGCTCCTCTGGGCTGGCGAAGCACAAAGCCATCCTTCCTTCACTGATTTAAAAACTGAACTCAGGAGGTGGTGGTAGGCAGAGGTCTGTGAGTTCAAGGCCAGCCTGGTCTACACAAAGAATTTTTGGGTCAGCCAGAGCTGCATACTGAGACCCTGAATCAAAAAGAGAAAGGTGCTTGGGATTAAATTTAGGGCCTTAAGCATGTTAGGTAAGCAAGCACCTGTGTTACTCCAGCCCAGAGACATTTGTGGATAGGTGTTCACAGCTGTGTTGTTTACAATAGCCGAAAGGTAGAGCTGGGAGGACTCCTGAGTCTGGGGCCAGAATGGGGCAAAGCCAAGTCCGCTGTGCCCCAGCTGTTTGAAGACTGCGTGGGACAGAGTTGAGAGACAGAATGCTGCCGGAGCTGGTGCCTGGGAGCGATCCTCTCCAGGCTGGGGCTCCGTGACAACAGACACACTTTTAGTTCTTTTCAAAATAAGACCCTGACGCAAAACACAAAAAGAAACAAACAAACAAAAAAAAGAAGCCGGGCCAGTGGTGGTGCAGGCCCTTAAACCCAGCACTCAGGAGGCAGAGGGAGGAAGATCCCTAAGACTGATCACATAATGTGTTCCAGGACAGCCAGGATTATGTGAAGACTGTCTCAAAACAACCCCCCCTCCCCCCACCCCCCAAAAAAAGAAGAAGTAAAAGCCAGTCACAGTGGCTCATGAATCTTGGCCCTCAGGAAACCAGGTGGGAGGAATCCCGCAAGGATAACCTAGTCCACACCGTGGGCTCCAGGCCAGCCAAAAAGACAGACAGAAAAGAGTGAGCAAGAGAGCAAACAGGAGACATGTCGTGGCTTTCCTCTCTGAAGTAGAGACGCAGGGATGGGAACTGTGTTTTGGTTGCCATGGAAATGGGAATGAGAGTTGGCTGGGGCTGGCAGTAGCTGAAGCCGGGGTGGAACAAACGGCCTGGGAGCTGGCCCTGTGGCAGAGGGGCTTCCTGCTGGGGAGGAGACAGCAGCAGGCCTACCTGGGGGAGGGGGGAGATAGGAAAGGAGACAGACACTGTCTCAGACTCTGCAGCCCATGAATGCTGCAGTCATCAGGACTGGCACAGAACCGGCTGTGTGTCTGTGCTGCCTAAGTGTCCCACAGGCCTGAAAAACAAGAAGCAAAATAAACCCAAGGCTTGGAAAAGAACTGAAAGTGTGTCTGTTGTCACTGAAGCCGCAGACTGGAGAGGGACAAGGGGATACCTCCCAGGCTCTGGCAGCATCCTGTCCCTCAACTCTGTCCCCAGCACAGTCCTCAGACAGAGCTGTGGCACAGGGGACCTGGTTTTGCTTCTTCCTCTGCTCTCTGAGGTGAAGTGCCTGTGGCAGGTGGGACCTCTCCTTGATGCTGGGGCTCTAACAGTTTCCAGGCTCTGACTGCTCTCAGTGGGTGTCGTGAAGAGATGTCCTGGTGAGTCCTGCAGCGGTAATGGGCCTCTGAAGTCCCTTGCTGGTCTACCCCAGGCAGTAGTATGCTATCTATTCTTATCCCAGAAGAGAAACTCCCTGGCTGTTTATTCCAAGCACAGCAGTGGGTGGCCAGGATGATCTCAGGTTATAAAAGAACTCAAACTTGGGATTTTTGTATTTCTCAGAGAGAGGGAAGGGGCCTTTGAGATGGCTCAGCAGATAAAGGCAGTTGCTGCCAAGCCTGAGGACTTGAGTTCAATCCCCACACCCATGTGATGGAAGGAGAAAACCGGCTCCTGAAGGTTGTCCTCTGATCTCCAAATACCCCCACAACCCCTCTAGATTCACAGATGAATACATGCATCTTAAAAAGAGAAAAAGGGAGAGTAGCTGGGTGGCTGGAGATGTGACCAAGACCAGGTTTCTATTCCCAGCATGGAGGAAGAGAGAAAGGAGAGAAAAAGAGGAAAGGAGGGGGAGGAAAGAGAGAGACAGAGAGACAGAGAGAATGAATATTAATGAAAATTGATTTACTATGTAGGTGGGCTGGTCTTAAACTCCTGATTCAAAAGTCCTGGTTTCCTAAGGAGCTGGGAGCCACATATTGGATTCATTTAACCCAGTTTTTTTCCTCCCTCTCTCCCTCCTCCCCTTCAACTCCTTGGAGTTTTATTCAGCAGGTCTCTGGGTCTAGAAGGTGTTGAGCCTCTTGGGGTAAAGCACAGCTCGTGCTCACGCCACAGCAGAAGGAGGGCAATGGGAACTTGATCTCGGCGGCGTGGAACTGCCTAACCACTAGCTGGTGGCACTGGCCTACAGCAGTTTCTTCCACCTTCGTCTACATGGGCACAGGGCTGGGCACCCATGTCTCAGGAGCATGGTGTGAGGGCGCCAGCCGTGGTTAGTCCCGGTATGCATGGGACATGCTGTATGGCATATACCAGACACTGAAGTTCGTCCCCTGCGTCAGCGGCTTCTCAAACACCTGCCACAGTACACCGCCACCCCAACCACCTCATCTCCTTCAGCCGCAACACGAAATACCGGAAGCAGGATTCGGTTTCCGCATGGTCGGGAGCAAAGATGCTCCCGTGTGGCAAGCAGGGCCCCACCACCTTGTACTCCCAAGACGTGCCCAGGGCCTTCATGGCACTCTGTCTGTATTCTCTGCCACCCACTAAAGGAAGGGGCACCGTTTTCCAAACTGAGTGGTAGAGCACCGACCCCTGGCATCCTCCGCTTAGTCTCTGGTGCACACAGACACACTCCTGCATACTCAGATGAGCCCATGCCACGCACGTGCACCACCACCACCACCCCAGATTACAAAGAAACGGAAAGACCCCCATGTCCCAGGCAACTGAAGACTTGATATGAGGTACTAATAGGACTTAAAGTGCCCTACAGGCAGTCTCATAAAGATACCACGCAAAATGTTTTGCTCCTATTTGTGGTTCTAAGGATCCAAACCAGGGCCTGTACCTGCTAGGAGAGTGCCCTTCCACTGAGCTACACATTCATGGCTTTTAATTTTTATTTTGAGACAGAATATTGGCTTCCAGGCTGGCCTCAAACTCCAGTGGGTAAGGGCTTGCTCTGTAAAATGAGGACCTGACCTGAGTTTGGATCCCTAGGACCTATGCGAAAAGCGGGGCTGGCATTTACCCAACCATATTTAGCCCCAGTGTGCTCCAGGGCCAGTAAGAGACACTGTCTCAAGAAGGGCTATTAAGATGGCTTAGTAGCTAAGAATGCTGCTGCTCTTGCAGAGGACCCAGGTTTGAGCTCCAGCACCCACATGGTGGCTTGAAACCACCTATAACTCTTGCTCTGAGGAATCTGATCCCTCTTTCATTGCTGTGGGCACTGGGCATGCATGCAGGACACATATATACACGCAGGCAAAATACTCTTACACCTAAAATAGATTTGTGTAAGAAAGGTTGAGGATTGGACAAAACAGCTGCAGTCAATCTCTAGCCTCCATATGCACGTACCCACACACCCCCCCCCCACACAAACATGTGCACACACACGTACATGTAACCCACCCAATACACGTACATGTGCATACACACGTAGACACACATGCCATAAAACAGGAGCAAAGGACGTGAACAGTTAGTCTCCAAATATGTTATTCAAATGGAAAATAAATATAGGAAAAAACACTCAGTGCCAGACGCTGGGTGTGGTGGTACACACCCGTAATCCTAGCACTGATGGGAGACCCTCTCTCAAAACACCAAAAAGATGTTCAACATCAGCAATCCACTAGCTGCAAATTGGAAAAAACATCAAAACTGTTCCCCAAACTATGAACAGGTAGTAGCGCATCTCTGACACAGCGCACACACCTAGTCCAGATGACTCCCTGGGTTCAGGCCCAATAGCCACCTCAACAGAAGCTAAAATTGTAAATTCTGTGACATAGCTACACATACAGAGGTAACTGATGGCAGTGATGCAGGGTCTTTGTCTGGTCGAAGCTCTCCACAGGCACCAAGCCCACAGGCTTGTGCCAGGAGCTCAGCGCTAGCAGGCAGGAGAAAGAGAGATGAGGGAAGGGCCTTGCTCAGGGGGAGACAACCAGGCCTGGCTCTCACGGGGTCTGAGGTGGTAAGTGCTGCGGGGCAGGAGTGTGGCTGTGGCTCTGGCTGTCTCAGGGGGAAAGGGGGCTTGCTGCTTGGCTCTGGAGCAGTAGTGTCACAGGGGCTCCGGTTGGATCTGAGGGAATGGGGATGAATAAATGTGTGAATTGGGGGAGGGCACACTGAGAAGGCAATTTGTTTGTCAGAGTGCGATGTGATGAGAGGCAGAAGGTGAGTGAGAATGCTGGATGGGAAGAGGAGGTGACCAGAGAGGAGGTGACTCACTGCCATGAGGAGAGTCTTGTTACCTTAGAAGGAAATCTAGAAGGAATCTGCAGTCCAGACTAACTTTAATAACAAGTGATGCCTATACGGGCCATGCTATGTGCATGGCACTCAAGGAGCTTTGGTGGCAGGTGATGATATTGGTTCTGTCCTTTAGCTGAGAAAACTAAGGCTCAAGAGGCTAAGCAGCTTGCTCAGGAGCACAGCCAGCCATCAAGACGTGGATCTAGGATATGAACCAGCCCTACAGGGTCTTGAACATCAATACTTTTTAATAAATCTTCCCAAGAGCAGGGATGGGGGGTGTAGCTCCATGGTAGGGTACTTACTTGCATAGCATGCGTAAGACCTGGGTTCAGTCCCCAGAACCACAACAAACAAGTCAGTATTTGGGTTTGGGGTTAGCTAGGATGCCTGCTGAAGCCCTGCACCATAAGCATCACAACAAAAATATTAATACTAGTTTTTAACAAATATACTACACAGGATGTCATTGTTAGATAATTGTTAAGATAACTGTACCATAGTAATACAAGACATTGAAATGGGAACTCTGAGGTTATATGATCACTCTTGTATTGTATTGAGAATATTGTATCAATTATGTAAATTTACGCTATTTTAAAAATGCATAAATTCTGGGCCTAACAAGCATAGGAGCAAAGGAGCTTTCAGCCAAGCCTGGCAATTTGAACTCCATTTCTGGACCCACAAGGTAGAAGGAAGGAGAGAATCAACTCCACAAAGGTATCTTCTGGGGATTGGAGTGATGGCTCAGTGGTTAAGAGCTCTTACTGCTCTTGCAGAGGACCCAGGTTTGGTTCCCAGAAGCCACGTGGGTGGCTTACAACTGGTCCCAGGGGATCAGATACCCTCTCCTGGCCTCTGAGGACTCCTGAACAAATGCGGTACACATAAACTCATATAGGTACATGTACATTGGTCTCACTCTCTCTCTCTCTCTCTCTCTCTCACACACACACACACACACACACACAATCAATCAATCATGAAAATAAAGCCAGGTATGGTGGCACATGCCTTAAATCCCAGCGCTCAGGAAGCATAACAAGCAGATCTCTCAGTTTGAAGCTAGCCTGGTCAGAACAGTTAGTTCCATGATAGCTAGAGCAAGGAGATCCTGTCTCCAAAAAGGGCAATAAAGTAGTGTGTGAATGTGTGTGTGTGTTCTATTAAAAACAAGCAAATTTGGAGATGAAGAGATGGTTCAGTGGTTAAGAGCACTTGCTGCTCTCCCAGGGGAACAGAGTTTGGCTCCCAGCATGCACTGGCATCAGGAGGCTCACAACTGTCTGTAACTCCAGCTTCAGGAGGTCTTACATTCTGGCCCCACACCCGAACTCATACGCACATACCCAGAGGCAACACAGACACATTTACACATAATTAAAAAAATTAATCCTCAAAACAAACAAACAGCCAATTCCTGGATCCAGCTTTGGAAGCGACCCTCCATGACCCTGCACAGGCACAGTGGAACTGGGGATGAAGGCAGTCCCCATCTTGCCTTGCTGACTGGCAGAGGGACCACAGTCACACCAAGGGTGGTAGGCGCTCTCCTTCATCAGACTCCCCGAGGTTAGAGACAGTGCCTCTTCCATGGACTGGCAGCCTTCCCAGGGTGCGACCTGAGCTTCCCTTGCTAGGCTGGGCCTGCCCTACCCTTAGGCCAAGGGGCCACCTTCCTTCTCAGGGGGCTCAGGGAGGCTCCAAAGCCCCAGAGCGCCGCATGCTCAGGTTCTCCACATGGCTTTCCTTTTTCTTTTGGGTCAGTCAGAGATTCTCTGGTGACTGGAAACAAGAGCTGGGCAGCATGTGCTTCTCCTACAGTGCTAGGGAAGGAAGCCAGGACCTCAAACATGCTAGGCAAGTGCCCCCCCAAGTGCTGTACCCCGAGCCCGAGCACCCCCTAAGGGTGACCAAAGGTCTTCTTGCTTCAAACTAATAGGAATTTGAATTCTCTCTTATTTATGTGTTTCTGGTTTTTTTTTGTTTTTGTTTTTTTAATTTTTAAAAAATCTTTTTTGAGATCAGGTCTTGCCCTGTACCCAGACAGGCTGGCCTGGAACTTCAGATTTTCAGACCTCAGTACCCCAAGGGCTTGGAATATAAGAGAAGACCACCATGCATGGCTAAAAATGCTGGCTCCTTTGTGAGGCAAAAGCAATGTTCAAAAGCAGCACACTTAGGAAGGTGGGAGGCCTGAGGTTCAATCCTTAGCACTAAAAAAAAATAAAATAAAATAAAAAAGCACCTCAATGATTTGTCAGTTGAGTATCTAAATGACCTCCTGCCTTAGTGCTCATCTTTGGCAGCCCTGGTACATCTTACCTAGCTGATAACATAGCCATGTTTAAAACTCCCACGTGGGACCTGTGAGATGGCTCAGTGAAAGAGTGAAAAAGCACTTACTGTGAAAGTCTGAGGACCTGAGTTTGAGTCCCAGAACCAAGAGGTGGCTCACATCTGTAAACCCTGTCCTACTGGGAGGTGGGAGGTAGGGACAGATGTGTACAGCCCAGAGTACACAACACAGCAACGGAGACAAGTCCCTGTATGAACACGGTGGAAGGAAAGAACCAACTCCGGAAATGACCTCCTCACACACAGTGTGGCTTGCTCACGGCCTGTGTACACACACACTTGCTCACAAATAAGTAAGTTGAAAATAAAACAACAACAAAAATCCAAATTCCCTGCAATGCTGCCATTTCAATAGCAGAACAAAGCCTTCATCACATTAAACTTCAACTTCTCTTCCTCCTCCTCCCCTTCTTCCTTCTTCCTTTTGAGGCAGGGTCTTATGTGCCCAGGCTGGCCTTGAACTCAGACAGGCATGACCCTGACCTTCTTCGTACCTCCATCTCCCATGTGCTGGAATTACAGACACAGTTTTATTGTGTTGGCGATGCTTTGTGCACACTTAAGACGGGCATTCTAACAACCGGGCTACATCCTTGGCCAGCAATCAGCAAAGCCCTTCCTGGTTGCAAGAAGTTGCTGCTGGGAGTTATACATTTGGTTAAAATGTGTAATTTGCTAGTGGAAGCCACACATACAGCATCCATGGTTACTGATCTGCCAAAGTCCTTAAGGAAGGGACAGGATGTGTCTCGAGACAAAGCTGGCCAAACAAGGCCTGGAAATCAAATCAAGACCTAACAATGAGAAAAGAGAAAGAGAGCAGGCAGGCAGGCTGTACTAATGAAAGCTGTGGAAACAGTCGGCAGACAGAAATAATATGGTAGATGCTCAAAAGCAGCGCCAAGGGATGCCTCTGAGAGCCTGTGCTGTCTCACGTTGTCCGGGCTAATGGGAGCTCTGGAAACTTCGTTAAGCAACACAGGCTACTCTGAGGTCTGGTTAGAGCTTCCAGGAAGTCTCTCTCTTTCTTTTCATCCCCCTTACTTTTTTTCCCGTGTGTTGAAGGCACATGCTCATATATGTGCACACATATGTGTGTAGTTGTGCTTGAAAAAAAATATCATTATTGGGGGTCACATGCCATGGTACCACGGGGAGGTCAGAGGACAATTGGTGGGGTTGGTTCTCTCCTTCCCGGGATCTGCCCATGTCCATACCCCCAAGGCTGGAGTTACAGAAACACACAGGGATGTGGCTTCTCATGTGGGTGCGGGGATCCAAACTCAGATCTCCATACTTGCACCACAGAGGCTTCACGCAGTGAGCCACTTCACCAGCCCCTTCAAGACACTCATGGTAAGGCTTTTGTGGCTGGCACCTGTTGTAACACGAAGGAAACATGTCGGTAATTGACCAGTCATGTCTGCCATGGGCACAGGGCTGGGGAATAACACCGGGGGAGCTACAATTCTGGGCTTTCCTCAGAGGGCACGAATATCTATGTCTATCCTGGAGATGAAAATCCTTTCTCTTGCTCACCTTGGTTTGATTCCCTGAATACCAAGCTTCTACCAGAATGTGCCTTTCCATCTGGCCTTCCCCACAGGGGAAGGAATGTGCTGACAAGTTCACTGAAGGGGGGTTCCGGCTGTTTTGCAGTTCCCTCTCCCATTGTGATTTAATGTTTGTGGTCTGGCTACAATGCCAGCCTCTGGCCAGCCTCTGACATCCCTTGTTGTCTGGTTATCTCCAAGCACACAGGAGAGTCTCCACGCCGAGCTTGCAACCTTGCAACAACCACCAACCTCTCCGACAGTATGAGCTGAGCAGGAGGGCTTTCTCCTGCATAGATGAAATTTCTCCTTTTTTAAGGTGAGGGGTGTGCTGGGGACTGAAACCAAGTCATTGTACAGACAGGTAGGTATTCTACCACGAAGCACCTTCCTAGCCTTGCCTCCCTTTTGACTTGACTAAGCAGTCAGCCTTCAATACGTCAAGCACCCACCGTAGTCCTCTGCCCTGACCCAGAATGAGTTGTGGAACACCTGAGAGAATGAACAAATCAAAACAAAACCAACACTGTACATTTACAGGACAAGATTAAGGAAGAAGGAGGCCCTCTGCTTGGGAGAAGATCCAGAGGATGGAAAACAGAATAATCAGAAGGAAATGGCTATGTTCACACTAAAGCACCAAAGATCCAGGAGAACCTGGCATCCCTCACCAAGTGTCAATCAGGGCTATTGTGATGGAAAGGGGAGAGATCATTCTTGGAGGCTCTGGGAGAAAGTACACCAGCTAAGAGGTAGCAGATACAGACAGACAGAAAAAAAAATCTCGAGGCCCTCACCCACCTGGTGGCACACATGTGCGATCCTGGTACTTGGAGGTAGAGGCAGGACTATTACCTCAAGTTCAAATCCAGCCTGGGCTACATTGTGAGTTCCCGTCTCCAAAGAGACAAGAAGAAAAGGGGCCAGCAAGACAACAAGATGCTGAGTTCAGCATCTTGTCTCAGCACCCACCTTGCAAACTTGACAACCTGAATTTGAGCCTCTGATTACAGGGTGGAAGGGGCTAGCCAATTGTCCTGTGACCTCCACATATACCCCACCATTACCATCACCACACATACATAATGTAGGAATCCCAGCACCTGAGAGTTAGAGATAAACAGATTGCTGTGAGTTTGAGGCCAACCCGGTCTACAAAGCAAGTTCCATGCTACTCTTGTCTACATAGTGAATTCTGTTTTTTCTGAGACAGGGTTTCTCTGTGTAGCACTAACTGTCCTGGAACTCACTCTGTAGACCAGGCTGGCCTCCAACTCAGAGATCCACCTGCCTCTGTGGGTATAAAAGGCATGAGCCACCACATCCCAGCTTAATTAAAAAAAAATTGTTTTTCAGTTGCAAAAGAGGAAGGATTGTATTGGTAGAGAAGTGAAGGAGAGGGCAGAGGTGAGCCAGGCCTCCCCACTGGCCACGCTCCCAGAGGGCAAGAAGGGAGAGAAAGGAAACTTTAAAAATCACAGTACACTACAGTTATTCAAATATCATTTCCCCCTTTTCTTTTCTTTTTTTTTTCTTTCCTTCCTTCCTTCCTTCCTTCCTTCCTTCCTTCCTTCCTCTCTTTCTTTCCTTCTTTCCTTCTCTCTCTCTCTCTTTTTGTCAACTCGGTGAAAAGCAGTGCAGCGCTGTGACTAAGATCTCAGTCTCAGGCTTGCAGTGGACTTAGGAGCAGAACACTTGCAAGCATTTCAGAGGCCGGAGCTTTAAAACTAGGCCGGGGGACCGGTGGGTGGCCTAGCCCTGTAATCTCAGTGGCTAGGGAAGCTTCGTGAGGAGGATTCTGAGTTCAAGGCCTGCCTTGAAGACCCCATCTCAGGAAATGTTTAAAAATCGCTGTGGATAGATTAATAATAGTCCAGTGGTAGCACGCTTGTCCAGGACACATGAGGCCCTGTGTTTATTCCTCCAGCATGGGGTGGGCAGCTGACAGTGTCAACCTCCAGTTGTGGAGCAAGCCCACCTGAGCTCATCCCCAGCCTGCCCCTCATTCAACTCTGTAACTCTAAGCAAAACATTTTAACTCCTTCAGCTGGTTTTCTCAGAAGTGAAATGGAGCTAACCACAGTATCTAGTTCTTTAACCCTGATGGCTGCAGTACAGATGAACCGAATTATAGACACAAAGGGTTTAGGAGAGTGGCTGGCAGGATGCAGAGAAAAGAAGGAAACGCTTTTGCTGCTGGTGGGAATGTAAATTAGTACAGTCACTATGAAAAACTGTATGGAGGTAAGGCATAGGCTTACCCAATGATCCAGCAGGCCTGCGAAGGAGTGTATATCCAAACAAATGGAAATCGGATGTCAAAGAGACATCTGCACTCCCGCAGCATCATTCCCGGTAACTCTAAGAAGGAACCAACAAAGATTTTCACCAGTGAATAAGTGCATGAATAAAATAAATAAAGACAAAAAGGAAATGTGGTATATACACACAACAGAATATTATTCAGCCACAAAAATAAAAATAAAAACAAAATCTTGCTATTTGCTGGTGTACATCTGTGATTCTTGTTCCTGAGAGGATCTGAGCGATGATAAGGTCAAGGGCAGCCTTGGCTACACAAGACCCTGTTGAAATGAATTAATTTACTGTCTGTGGCAGTGTGGATGAGCCTGGAGGTTATTACGTTAAACAAAATGAGTCAGATACTGAAAGACAAATATTACATGTTCTCACTTGTGTATAGAAGCTAAAAGAAAAAAAAATTCTCAAGATGTTAGTCTTACAGAAGTAGGGTGTAAGACAGCAGTTAGCAGAGATTGGTGAGGTGGGGAGTGTAGACAGAGGTGGAGGACGGTGAGTGGGGACAGAAACACAGTCCACGGGGGCATGCTCTGCGGTTTGTTTGCTTTTAGTTTGTTTTTATTATTTTAATTACTTATGTGCATGTGAGTTCGGGTGCCTGCTGGAGCCAGGTGCATGCATCAGATCCCCCTTGGAGGTGGAATCAGAGGCAGCTGTGAGAAGCCCTGTGGTTCCCATGCTGGGAACACAACTCCCATGATCTCAAAGAACAGTAAGTGCTCTTAACCACTGGGCCATTTCTTTAGCTATTTTTCAGTCAGGGTCTCATTGTATAACCCAGACTGACCTGAAACTTATAATGTAAATCTCACACACACACATGTACTTGCAGAGGGATTTGATCATCATACTATAAAAGAGTATTGAAATAAATACCACATCTCATAAACACCCTCAATTACTATTAAACAATTAAACAGCCAGGAGAGGTGGCACATGCCTATAATCCTAGCAACTAGAGGAATAAGAGGACTGAGGCTGAGGTCAGTCTGGGATTTCACAGTGGGACCTTGTCTCAGAGGGAGAGGGGGAGGGAGAAAGAGCCAGAGAGCCCAGTGCTGATGTTGTAGTACATCTTTAATCCCAGTACTCCTGAGGCAGAAGAAGGTGGATCATCTCTGTGAGTTTGACGTCAGCCAGGTCTACACGTACCTTGTCTTAAAACAACCCAAAAACAAACAAATAAGCAAAAAAAAAAAAAAAACCCACAAAAAAGAACAACCAGTGCTCTTAACTGCTGAGCTATCTCTTCACACCTTACACACCTATCTTACTATTTAATACTTTGCTCTAAATGACATATGATTTCTATCAATTAATTTAGTTTATGTTCTTGTTGCTCTTTGAAACTTTCATTTTATGGTATTACTGTTTTGTCTGCATGGATCTCCTGGAATTGGAGTTACAGATGGTTGGGGGCTGCCCCTGGGTGCTGGGAATCAATCCTGTGTTCTCTGGAAGAGAAGGCAGTGTTCATAATTGCTGAGCCATCTCTCCAGCCCCTCTTGCTGCTTTTTAAATTTCTGAGAGAGAGCGTTAGCTGTTTTCATACAGTCTGTATGATCTTGAACTCGCTGGCTTTCTGTTTCTGTCTCTCTGGTATAGGAATTACAAGCAGAGCCGCCATTCCTCAATTCAAATTGATTAATTCATTAATTGGGTTTTTCGTGTGTACATGCATGTGGATGTGCACCTGCATTCAGGAGCCCGTGCCTGTGTATGTACTGAATGCCATGCCCAAGCTGACCTCAAATGTAGATCACCCCCCACTTTATTTACTGAGCAAAATTTCTCTTTGAAAAGAGGAATTTGAAGATTCCAGCTGGGCAGCTTGTCCTGGTGATTCGGTCTCTTCCTCTAGAATGCTGGGATTACACAAAGCCACTAGGCCTTCCCAGCTTTTTTGTTTTGTTTGAGACTGGGCTTCACTATACAGCCTTGGCTGGCCAGGAACTGTCTCTGTAGACCAAGCTGGCCTCCAACTCAGAGATCCATCCTCTTGCTGGGACAAAAGTTCTGAGCCACTGCTGCCTAGACCTCTGTCAGACTCATATGTAGGTTTCTAGTCTTGGTGCCAGAGTTCATCCCTAGTAATTTATTTCAAAGGAAACTTTGTGTTGCTTCTATACTTACAACTCAGTAATGCTTGGCCTGTGTGGAGTATAATGATAAACATGAAACAATGTTTTCAAACTGTTCCTCTTGAGGAGTTCAGTTGTTGCTGTTCTTCTTGAAACAGAGTTTCCACATCTAGCCTAGGCTGGCTGCAGCCAAGGGTCCTCTTATCTGAGTTGCTGGCACCCTGGCTTGGAAGAGGAGGCTACTATATTGGTTACTTTTATTTTGTGTAAGTGTCCGGACTCGTGCAAAATTGTAACAATGTTAGCAATGTTATTAAATAACCACATTTACTATTGTGGGTTAAAACACTCCCTGGAAAAGTGCTGGCTTTCAATTAAAAGGAGAGAAGCCAAGTGTCACAGAGGCTTTCTAGAGAATTGGGAGCATAAGCTCTTGCTTAACATGTGTGAGGCCTTGGAACATTCTAGAACTTCCCTGGGCCTTCTACTAATTGACTGCCATTAGAAAGAAAAATCTGGTAAGTCAAGGAAGTGAAAGGCCTGTGTGGTGGAGCACCTGTTCCTGAAAGAGAGGAGGCCTGAGGGTGCCAAGGAGGTGAGCAGGACAGGAGGGAGACTGTAGATGGGGAAAGCCCTTCCTAACCTCATCACCATCTCCAGTGCTACCCAAATCACCTTACAAGATTACCTAGCCAATGAGAAACACCCTTGGAAGGCAAGGTCAGACACCCTGTGCGGCAGATGCCTCAGCTGTCTACTGCCTTCTCCCCAGAGGACCCAGAGGCTGTGGTGCCTCCCACTTCCTTCTGCCTTGGGTCATTTCCTAGCCACAAACTATGCCTAGCAGCTGCTCAGGCCAGATGTGTCGGAGAGGATGGCTTAGCGGCAACCCAGACCCAATTGCAGACTCCAGGGGAACACCTTAGGCTACCTTGCCTCTTCCAGGGTCACTTCCCTCTGACCTTTATGTCCTAAAATTCTGGATCAAAAGCCTGAGAAAATTCCCAGCTCATATCCGCACACTGCCCATCCTTGTACAGATAACCTGTGTCCTCAGAAGGATATTTACCTTTTCAAAGGTTAAAAAAATTAAAGGGGAACACTTTAAGATGGATTAAAACAAATAAACAACATAAAAAACAAACAAACAAAAACAAAAACTCTCCATGAAGCCATCCTGGTAGCTGACACATGCTCACCATTCCTGCTACTTAGGAAGCGGAGACAGGAAGACACCTGACCCCAGGAATTAGGGCTTGGATAACACAGGGTAACTATCTAGTGGGGGTGGGTGTAACTGATCTTTTACTACTTTGTAGGTTATTCTTTCTTCCACTCTTTTCCACCCCTTTTCTTCCACCACTTCAAGCCCCTGACACTAGATACAAAAATAAATAAATAAATAAATAGTAAAGGAAAGGGAACCCTCAATTAAGTCACAGGTTGGAAAGGGGGTGGAGTTTTCGTTAGACTACCTCCTGCTAATTAGGGGCGTTACTTGGGGCAAGTTTGATCTTCAGCCAGGGTATCTAATTTCTTCTTGTTGTTTCTTTTTTTTGGCACTCAACTACTTAACAAACCACGACTAACAATGACCAACCACAACCAACCAACAAACCACCAACTCTCTCAGTGTTCTAAATTTATATACCCCCTGAAAAGTCCCCAGAATCCCAAACGTCACACCATCACAGAAACTATGTGCAGCTGGTAAAATCATGCCTCTGCCAGAGCATGAGGTAAATCATAGACAGCTACTGTGAAGCAGTCCCATATCCGCACACCTGGAATAGAAATGAAAACATGTTCTTACAATATTTCTGTTTTTTAAAGAAACCAAAATTCTAAAATTCTCACTATAGTTGGGGGTGTGGGTTGTGGGGGAAATGAGTTTGGACACATCGGTGGCTCAGTTGTAGAGGGTTTATTTACTACAGGGAAGGAACTGAATTTGTTCCTAACACTGCAAAAAATGTTTGTTTGTTTCATTTGTCTGGTTTTGAGTTCAAGCCTAGGCTGGCCTCGAACTTGTAGCATCCTCCAGCTTCAGCTTCCTGGTTACAAAGATTACAGGTTTGAGCCGTGATGCCCAGACCCCCCACCACCATTTTTTTAAAGCCTTCTTTTCAATTATACAAAAACTCAAACTTCAGAGACTATATAGCTTTCCTGAAACACAGCTAGAATCATTTTTCATCCACCCTCTGCGGCTGCTTTCACTCTACAGTGCCAGACCTGGGTAACTGCAACTAGAGTCATATTGTTTGCCCAGATCAAGGTTTTCACAGAAAAGGTTGGCTGACTCCTGATTCATAATCAGGGACAAGGGGGAGGCTCAGGCCTGGCTACCCAATAGATGGGGGGAGGGGCGCCAAGCCCAGCCAGTTTAGGGACATCCTGAATCATAGGGTTTTTCCTTTCCTGCTAGCACATCTGTGTGCCAGTGTTCCATGTCTGAGGCAGCCATCCCAAAGTCCTGCAATGAGGCACTGAATGTCTTTATATCAGAAAAATACATGAGTTCCCTGCTGTTCCGCTGGTCTCAGTCATGCCACCACTTAGTTATGGATATCTCTTTCAACCAAACCAAACCTGCAGCAGCACCCGGAGATCTGATCCAGAAGTCCGCTGAACATTGTAAGAAACAGGCCATAGAGTGGGGGGGTGGGAGTGAGGCACTGGTTCGTATAAAAGGGGGGTGCAGAGGTGAGGACCTGGTGTGTGTGGCCCTAGTGTATGTGGGCAGGCGTAGTGGGGGGGGGTTGGTACTTACCAGCAGAGTTAAACTTTTTTTCTTTTTAAATAACTTCTCACTCTATAGTCCAGGCTTGCCTGGAACTTCCTAAGTAGTTCAAGCTGTCTTTGAACTTGTCATCTCTCTGCCTTTGTCTCCCAAGGCTAAGGATTACAGTCACAAATTCTAATATGAGGTATCCCAGCTACGTAATTTGAGTACTTCTATTATCTATCTATCCATCCATCCATCCATCTATCTATCTTTTAGGCAGACTTTATCTATACAGTCCTGGCTGTCCTGAAACTAACTAACTAAGTTACTAACCATTTATTTATTTTTGAGGCAGAGTATCTCTGCTACTCTGGCCTGGCTTGCCTGAAACTCACCATGTATGCCAGGCTGGCCTCAACCTCATAGAGATCCACCTGCCTCTGTCTCCTGGGTGCGAGGATTAAAGGCATGTGCCATCACACTCGTACAGAACACTGTCTGCCAAAGCTGGGAATGATCCTGACCAGCCTGGCAGGATAACTAGGCTAATTGGATGAAATGAGATCTGGCCACCAAACACAACGCCACCTGGCCCAGCCTCCCTCCAGCACAGCACTATTTTAGCTTAGCTCCCCCTGACAGACCAAGACTTAACAAGATCTGGGCCACTTCCCAACCTTTACACATTTTCGAGTTCTATCTGGGATATCTTCTCTTTCACTTCACCCCCAGCCCAGATCAATACCCAACCGTGCTTTATGTTCACCTGGTTAAAGATCTGTGTGTATGTAGTGCTGGTGATGGAACCCAGGGCTGCGTACATGCCAAGTCAACTCTACCGCTAGGCTATCCCTCACCTTTAATATATGTTACTTCCTTAGCATTGGACTCAGCCAGCAGCACCGAGACCCTTGTCTGAAGAAAAGAACAATTCTTACATGAATCCTAACACTGAACACATAACTGACTTCTGTGCTTGGAGACATCAGTCAGCACTAGGATCAGGGACCATTGTTATCAGCCAAGTCACCAAGAAACAGTAAAAACACAAACACACTCACACACATACAAAACCATGGCATCCAACAGACTACAGAGCAGATACTAGCTTACACAAGTAACCTTTACTGCAATGGTCAACACCCACAAATCAACTGGAAGCAGAAAACGTTGTAGGTCGGGGCTCTGTTGCACGCATCTAACCTGTTGACCATGCTAGCTCAGCAACAGGGGGCATCCTGGGGCCTGAAGGTATTTCCCCTTCTGATCACATGGCTGTCTGAGAGATGCAGCTCATTGCTGCTGCCCTGCACACCAAGAAAGGAACCTTCTGCAAACTGCTGGTCCAGGGAAAGACCAAGATTGAAACTGAAGTAAAGGTCACATTGCACAAAACACATGTGGCTTTTGTATCCATAATAAAGCCAGAAAGCCAGGAAGTTGAGCCATTATAAGCCAGCGATTGCCTGCAGATGGACAGCTGAAATGATGAAATGAGCTCCTCCGTGCTCAGCCCAGGACAGGAGCATTGGGTGGCAACTTTTTTTTTTTTTTCCTGTTTTCTTTTTTTGAGACAGGGTTTCTCTGTGCAATAGTCCTGGATGTCCTGGAATTTACTATGTAGACCAGGCTGGCCTTAAACAAATTCAGAGAGCCACTGCCTCTGCCTCCTGAATGCTGGGATTAAAGGTGTATGCTACCACACCCAGCTCAGGTGACAGCATTTTTGATGTTCTGAAAAGTTCAAATATGACTGTCACCAAGTACCAGGGATATTGACTTGAGGAGACACAATCCAATTTAGCAAGCCTTCAAGCTTGTTAAAATGATGTACATCCAGGGAGCTTCTAGCTTTTCTCATTGCTGGGTGTGAGCTCACAGTGGGCTGGTTTACCCTGTCTTGTCCACATTGTGTGTGCTGTTAGTGTCAGGAAATGTGTCTGGCACACAGTAAGTACTGGATAATGGCTATACTTCCACTGAGAGATAGAGGCTAGTCTCATGGGAATGCGGAATAAGGGATATGAAGGCACACCATGGGTTCACCCCTGGACTAGGTCCTTGTCCCCAGGCACAGAGCTTCCTTTTATACATGGGCTAGAGTGAGGCTGCCCAGGGCACAGATATGGGACCTGCTTAACCCTGTTGTGTGTGTGCACCCACAGGCAAGCACTCCAGCAACAAAGCCACATTCCTATCCCCAAATCTCCCTCTGATCATGTTGATAACCTTCAGCAAGTTCTCTGGCCTCTCTGAACCCCAGCTTTTTTGGACACCAAGGTGGGGTGACTCTGCTATCCAATGGGGGCCTTCTCTCTACAGTACTGGCCATCCTGTGGATTATGTAAGGGTTCAGAATGACAGTACACAGGATGCACAGTACCTGTCACCGAATAGTTTGTAAACACAGGCTTTCAGTCCTAACAGTTCCCACAGCCACTCTAAGAGTTTTATACTGCTGTGCCCATTTTATAGATGTGGAAGCCGAAGGCAAGGACGGTTCAGCCAGTTATCTAGGGTCATAAAGAAGGGAGGGCTGGCTCTGGAGAGTCCAGGCTCTTGTTGGTAACACTTGGCTGTTACATAAGATATAAGAGGCCATTTTTTTTTTTTTTACTAGATACAAAGGTTCTTCCTGGTCTGCTTGGCTCCATTTCTCAGAATGATGAGGGCAGCCTGGATCAGCCCTGCTCTTATTTAGGATTAGGGTCGAGGAGAACCCCTCTCTTCTCCTACCCACTTGGGGAGCTTTTTCACACTGTACACGATTGGCTTTTTTTCCCCCTCACTCTGGCACTTCTGAGTTCCACCCTTTGGGGTGGGGTGTTGGCTTGTCACACGGAGTTTGACGGCCCAAAGGCAGAGGTAATTGCTGGCTGAAAAGGCAAGAAGGCGCGGTGTGGGGGAGGAGAAGCCTCCCAGGCTTGTAATAGGCACCCTCGTTTCTTCTCGAACTCTCGGTCAAAGGGCCCTTGAATCTGGCTGCAAGCTGGAATCCCCTGGGAAGTTTTTAATATCCAGATCCCCACGTCCAACTCAAACCAATTACATCTGGGATTGGGGTGGGGGTGGAGGTACGGAACCCAGACAGCCAATGCACGCCCAAGTTTGAGAAGTGCTGGGATCCCGGATCAACCCTCGGCTCGGGCTGCAGGCACCCTAGGACAGTCGTCCCACCGTTCTGTGTGGGGCTTGCTGTGTGGGGGCTGGGCACGCCTTTCAGAGGCCCGGGCTCGTAAAGGATGTCTGGGTGTGAGCCAGGGACCTGGGGCTCTGCTCATCTTAGGCCCGGCTGTGGGACTGCGGGGCTCCCGGTCCTTGGGGGCAACGGCACATGTGGCCGCTCTGTCCTCGCTGGTCAGCAATGCAGCCCGCAAACGGGGCTCCGCGGCCGCCAGCCCACCCCAGCTTCAGACATTCTAGGGACACGCCCGAGGAATCCCTACCTTGGCTGCCGGCGCTGTCCTCCAGTCCCCGGAACCCTAGGACTCTGGTTCCATCTGTCTCCCTTGCCGGCTCCAGACAGGCGCCCACTAGAGCGCAGGCGCCACCTAGTGGCCGTGGGGCGGTAGCGTGGGCAGGGGTTGGGAGGTGGGAGCCCTGTGCAGGGCGGAAATGCAGCTGGGCCTTCCCACGTGGGCGGCTTCCAGCACGGCGGAGCCCGGGGGCGCAGATCCGGCCTGGGCCGCACCACCTTCACTCCTTGGGGAGCGTGGGGAACAGAATTTGCTGTACTTTTTCTTGGAGGCGTGGAGGAGCTGTCAGGTCTGGGCCTCTGACCTGGGATCCACCCTGGGATTTTCCTGGCAGGACTGATCTTTCCTTTCCACCATCAGCTTTCAGGGCGCGCTAGCGTGGCATGGCTTCTCCTTTAAACGCGCTGGGAGCATCCGAAGATGGTCAGGACTAGGCTTATTTCAAGCCCAGGGATTCCGGTCCCTATCAGCAGCCCTTCTTACCACCTCCCATCACTTCCCTCGTTTCTTGATCCCTCCGTTACCTAGGCTGACCCGTATGAAAGCCCCAGTCTGTGCCAGTCCTAGGGTGGAGTCCGGGAGACACAATTAGAACCCTTGGGAGTTGGCCACCCAGGTGGAGTTTCTCGCGGAGGCTCATTAGCATGTCTTTGGCTGGTTCTGGAGGTCATATAGCATCGCCGACTCCTTAGCAGCCACCCCCTTCATCATTGTGACTCCAAAAACATCCCTTCGGATTTCCAAATGTCTCCCTGGGTGGAGGGAGAACAGCTCCAGGCTGAGAACTAATTAGCTGATAATTAAGATCAGATGACACTAAATGAAGTACTCTGTCCACGGAGGAAGTCCTATTACCATGCTTTGCAGAGCTGAGGGCATCTTCAGGCCCGTCCCTTTCCAGCGGTTTTCAGTATTTTCTTCTAACGGAGGCATTGGGAACAGTGTTGCAAAAACAGTGGATTAGCAAAAATACAAAGAATTAAGGGGTGGGGGTTGGTTGTACTCGGAAGGCGGAAGCCACTGGGAGTCCCCGGCCTGCTTGGTTTACATAGTACAGCTCCAGGCCAGCCTCAGAAACGGCTTAGTGGGTTATAGGTACTTCACCCACCCACGGTTACGTATAGATATAAATTTAAAATGGTGGATGATTTAACGCACTTGTGTCTCATTTGTTTCCTCTTTGAATGAATATTAGCTGAGCATCTATACACCAGACACCTGAGCAAACAAAAGAGGGATCCACTCAAGAACACCACAAAAATCTGTGCCTTCCACTTGCCCAGAAGGCTACACATGCCTTTCGGCGTGCACACGTGAACTCACAGCGTGCACGCGTGAACTCACAGCATGCACACGTGAACTCAAGGCAAGAGCAAAGCAGAAGAGCATGGAGTGCGAAGGTGGGCAGAAAGGTCTCCACCTCGCGGAGGAACTGCGGGCATCAGCTACCAGCAGAGGGAGAGCCAGCTGCCTTTGAACAGTTTGACTCCATGGTATATGGACCATACTCTAGGGAAGGCTCCGAACCCAGGAATAGATGGGCAGCACACCCTGGGGAGGGGGAGAGAACCTGCAGGAAGTGGAATGAGTAGGATCTGGCAGGAGTTGGGTGGTGACTATAATCAAAATACAGTGTTAAAAATTCTCCAAATCTATCTATCTATCTATCTATCTATCTATCTATCTATCTATCTATCTTTATATGTACATACTCCTTTCTGTCTCTCTCTCTCTATATATATACACACACACACACACACAGAGCACTCAGCTTGATACAATTCAGTTTTTCAAAGTCAAAGTACAGTGTTATAAAATAATACTTCTCTCTCTATATGTATATACATATATATGTATATATGGCTTTTCCTCTGCTGGTAGCTAATGCCTAGTTCCTCAGCTAGGTGTAGATCATACACACACACACACACACACACACACACACACAGATAGACAGATAGATAGATATAGATAGATAGAGAGAGAGAGAGAGAGAAAGGAGAGAGAGAGATTTACTATGCAGCCCTTGGCTGAGGTAAATTTATGACATAGACCAGGCTGGCCTTGAATTTGAGACCTGAGGTTGAAGGTGTACACCACACCCAACTTTAGAGAACATATAAAGACATTATTTTTAAAATGTTCTGCCTTCTTCTAATTCACTTTTCATGTAATATCTAAACACTTTGTTGCACTGAGAATGGACCCCAGGGCCCAAGTATGCTGGGCAAATACTCTACCCCTGAGCTACAAAGCTGTACCATGTTAACACCGTTTACATGCACACACACACACACACACACACACACACACACACACTCAGCATGGTATGTTCTTCAACATCAAAGTATAGGTATTATAAAATAATACCTATTTACAGGGCCCCAGAGGCAGAAGGGGAGAGGACAGAAGATACAGGAGCTGCTAGGTTAGATGGAAAACTTCCTTTAATCCTGCCAGTTATCCCCGTGACATTCGGTGAGAGTGTCTGTCAGCAGTGGGACTCCAGGCATCCTGTCACCCCCTCCCCCCTCTGCTCGTCTCAAGTCATCCTGTGCATGTGTGACCCTTTCTTTCATCTGTGGACTCTACCCTGGTGTAATTTGGTCAAAGTGAACATCAAAGGCAGGGGTGGAAGGAGAGATCTGGGGGCAATGCCTAGAAGGGCGAGGGGCAGGGTGGATAGTTGGTAGGTGTGTCTTAGAGGGCCCAGTCGAAGCTCACTCACTGCCGGGCAGTGCCATGGGGAAGGTGAACAGGTCAGCCACCTGCCGACAGCCCACGGTGAGGACAAGCTGGCGGGCAAATTCCCACTCTTTCACTTTCAAATGCCTCTGAGTCACTTCCACGGGCCCTGCTTGGTCCCCACAACTCCTTCTCTCTGCCAAGTTCCAGTGCGTGTCTGGGCAAAGTCCTCACTCCAGGAGGGAGTCTGATGCCTGGCATGACCTAATGAGGTTAGAGCACCCAGGACTTTCCCCTGAAAGCCTCCGAGGCTTTTCCTATTCTATTAACCACGAAGCTTTGGAAACTGCAGCTATCAACAAATGTGTTTCCTTTTAGGTTTGGTCTCTTTGGGGGACAACAGTTTGATAGGTAGAGATAATGTCAACAACAGTAAGAATAGAGCTAGGCGCGGTCGCTCATGCCTCTAATCCTGGTACTAGGGAGACAGACACAGGAAGATGAGGAAGGAGCTTAGGCTACAAGAGACCTTGTCACAAAACAAAAGTCCCACAAACATCAAACAGGAATAATAACAACCTTTAAAAAATATTTATTTTAATTCATGTATGTAACACATGAACAAAATTGGAGTAATTCAGCAAGGCAAATTTGTGTGTGTGTGTGTGTGTGTGTGTGTGTGTGTCTGTGTGTAAACAAAATGGAGGCAAACCCAGCTATTGAGCACAGTCAGGCAATATGGCCTCTGTCTTTTATTGCTGGTAGAGATGGTGACTGCCAATCATCCCACTGGCCAAAACTCTGCAATCTGATGAGACTGGCAGACAGGAGGAAAGGGAAGTTCAGAAACTATAGACACTTGTCAGTTCAGGCTTACTGATTTTGATATTTCCTATCAAATATCAAAGGTATTTGATAGGAAAAAAAAGCAAAACACATTTTTCACATGTGTATGTGTGTGTTCGTTGAGGTAATGGTGCGGCTGCAGCTTGGCACCAGAGCACCTGCACAGATCAGCTTCTAGTGTGCACAGGAGACAGGAGGGAACAGGCACTCCCTCAGTTTCTTGTTCTCATTTCCTGCAGACGATTTTGTTACATTTTGCTTTTTTTAATACGTTCATTATGTTCTGAGATGTTGCCTAATCTTCATGTAAGAAACAACATCTTGTAAACTGATGCTCAGCTCAGAGAGGGAGAAGGTGGAAATAGGGGCCCTGGGGGCACAGGCAGGATGACATCAGGACCTGTTAGAAGGACATTTAGAGAAAAGGGCAAGGATGCCAGGGAGAGCCAGGGAGGTAAGGCATTGGGTGCTCATTCAGAGAGGATGCTTGGCCTTGTGAGATGAGCCAGAGTGCTGAATGACAATTTGGCTTTCGGAGCCCCAGTGTATTCATAAATTACTGGAACATGACTGGACACCTCCTGGTCTGAGGCTTTGATACTTAATATTGACAACTTGACAGAACCCAGAGTCACATTGGAGACAAGCCTGGGAATGGCTGCCTAGATTAGGTTGTGAGAAGACCCATCTTCACTGTGGCCCACACCATTATGTGGGCTGGGGCTCTGGAGTGGATGAAAAGGAGGAAGTGGGCCGAACACCAGCATTCATCTCTCTCTTTCTGGACTGTGGATATGATGGGAGCAGCGGCCTCATCCTCCTGCCATCATGTGTTCCCCGCCGTGATGGACTGTACCCTCAGTTTTAAAGTAAAATCCTTCCTTCCTTAAGTTGCTTTAGTCACAGAAGCAAGACAAGTAGCTAATGCAGACACTACACCCACAAACACTCTCACATTTAACATTTGTTTTAGTTCCATTTATTTATTGTGTGTGTGCATGAATACACGTATACTGTTATGTGTATGTGGAAATCGGAAGGCAACTTGTGGGAGTTGGAATTCTCCTACCATGTGGGAGCCAGGAACCAAAGTGAGATCATTGGGCTAGGCTGGATCAAACCACAGACTGCACCCCTTTTAAAATGGTTTCCCTTCCATTATGTTGTAAGGTTCAATAGCAGTCTGTCACCGACATCGCCTTATCAATTTATTCCTAAAGTCCCAAGAAACAGTTATTGGTAACGCATTCGGCAGGTGAGAAAACTGACTGAGATGTTAAGTAAAGGCTGAAGGCCTTGCAGAAGATACAACTTAGGCCTTTAATTCCAGGCTCAGTGCAGGAAACTATCCTGGCTCTAGGTCAGGAATTTCCTCCTCTTCTTCTTCCCCCTTTTCTTCCCTCTCTATCTTCCTTTCCCTCTTCATCCTCCTCCTTCTCTTTTGTCTTTGCTGTTCTGGGGGTGAATTAGTTACTTTTCTTGTTGGCGTAACAAAATATTTCTGACAAAAGCAATTTAAGGAAGGGTTAACTTGTCTCTCAGTTTAAGGTGTTTTTCACAACGGGAAGCTGCCAGGCTCCACGGAGTGGAGGATCAGGAAGTTTATTACGTCAATGAGCTCAGTGGAGTTGGCCCCTGTAGCTGAGCAATTGCACAGAGGCTTTCCAGTATCTGTGGGCTTTTAAGCATTATCTCAAGCAATCGTGTCATTGGTGGGCTTAAGTCTCTGTCAGCCTTAGAGGATCCCTGGGGACTGAGATCAAAGGAGAAATTCCTTTCTTGCCACCAGGCATGTCTCCAGAAGCAGATAAGGAATGTGGAAGTCGAGCTACTTGTCCTGTCTGTGAAACAGGATAATTGCTGACAGCTGTTTTACCAGCTAATCGTGAGTAGCCATCTTCTCCAGATGGTCTCTGCACTTCTGTTTCCTCCTGTTGTTTTGTTGTTACTTCACTTCCTTTTTCAGCTCGGTCCATCCAGGCAGGGATGGCGTGGTAGCTGGAGAGCGAGGCAGCTGGTCACGTCGCAGCCAGTCACGGAGCAGAGAACGCTGAATGGTGGTGCTCTGCTTGCCTCCTTCTTTTCCCCTTCCTGTTCAGTCGAGGGGTCTTCCTTTCCTCAGCTGGATTACAGACCTGCTGAAGCTAACGGTGAAGATGAACCAGCAGCCAGAAGTTGAACAAGGCCACACAGGTGCTAGGCAAGGAAACCACAGCTGAGCACTTCTTGTATTTTTTTAATTAAATTTTTATTTTTTATGTTAATTACAGTTTATTTACTTTGTATCTCAGCTGTAGCCCCTTCCCTCATTCCCTCTTGTTCTTGTATTTTTTGAGACAAGGTCTCAAGTCGTCCAGGCAGGCCTTAAATTTGTGATCTTCTTCCTCTCCTTCTATTCCTTTCTGTTGTTCTGAGACCAGGTCTTGCTTTATAGGACCTGCTGCTGGCTTGGGAGTCACTACGTAGATGAGGTCAACTTTGAGCTCTTAGCAATCCTCCTGCCCTCTGCCTCCCCAGTGCTGGGATTTTAGAAGCCCACCACCAAGCCTGGCTTTGTCTTGTTTTTTCTTTGTACCAGGACCTGAACCTTGGGCCCCTCATGTGCTGTCACGGAGTTGTAGCCCCACATGCCTTCTTAAACATTTTTTGAGACAAAGCATTTAGAGGAGAAAGATCCAGGTTTTCCTTTTGGCTTGGATGTTCTTCCCCCTTTGCTAACATTCTGCCCACCCTTACAGGCCCAGCTTAAATGTTCCTGTCCTGTCTTCCACTGTGACTTATTTTCCGGGTTGAAATGCTTCCTGTGTTCTGTCCTTCGGTAGATCTGAGTTCAAGGCTCCCACTGAGATCCTAGGAGGGCATGACGATGCATTCCTATAATCCCAACGCTGCAGAGGCAGCAGATCCTCATAAATTTGAGGTGAGCCTGGTCCACATAGTTAGTTCCAGGGCAGCCAGGGCTGCAGATGGGGAAGATACCGGTCTCTTCCAGAAAACTCAAGAGTTCTTGGGATAGAAAAGAGTGTGCATCATAAACCAGAGAGAGGCACAGTAGAGCACGCCTGTAATCCCAGCACTCGGTAGGCAGAGGCAGGTGGAGCTCTGAGTTCGAGGTCAACCTGGCCTAAAAAGCAAGTCTAGAAGAGCCAGGGCTACATAGAGAAACCCTGTCTCAGAAAACAACAACCAGAGGAGCTGGCACCACTGCCGTGCCCCACATCTTCCAGAAGCATGAGAATGTCAATGTTGGTTATGTAAGCTCCTCCTGTGGTGGCTGGCCAGCCAGCATACAGATAAATGCCCTGTTGTTAGTGTGTGTGTATAAGAAACTACACAACATTTTCCCAAGTGCCTTAGCCCTTTGTGTTACTAAAGTGCTAGTGTCTTGATTTTTCTCAAGAGCTTTCGAATGAAAGCTAATTTAGTAGTTGACCTCGCAGGTGATATAAATGGTCTCAAGTAACCAGGCAAGCCAAGTTTACTTGTTTACTTCTTATGTAAACAAGGCTGTGTGCTTGGCCAAATCCATGCCTATTCCTCTCTAGGTCTAAACACACAGGGCCTTATCTCGGAGAGGGCTGTTGGCTTGCTCCCAGGGACCGTGCTGCCTGCCTCTTGGGATCACCTGTGCTCAGTGATCTGGAGAGGTTTATTAGCTCGGGATTCTGGTTTCCAAAAGAGGGTTTGTCTTAAACAGAGTTCCCTCCTCCACCCTGCCCGTCCTAAAGTCTGTTCTGGCATATAGATGGCCGATGTGAAGAAAGGACATCACAAATGTCTTCCTCTCGCTCTGCCAAGCTGCCATGAAGCTGACTTGAAGCAAGGTGACTTATAGTGGGGCTTGGTCTCATTCTTTCAGATCAGTGAATCCCCACGTCCGGGGAGAAGAAAGCTATTGAGTGGCAGGGGCAGAAGGGCCTGGGTGGGGAAGGAGATCATGGACTTTGGAGGTAGCAAGCTTTGAGTTTGTATCACGAGTGGGCTGCCCACATCCACGGCCTTAAACCTGGAGCTACTGACCTGACCACTACGGACTTGATTTTCACTCTGGAGGAGGATTAGCAGCTCTTCCTCATGGGACTTTGGAGCTGGGAGGAGCACCGGGAGGATTTCTGTAAGGTATCCGATGGGAGCATACACCTGCCCTCCAGAATACACCAGACTTGAAGCCGCTTTTGGTGGCCGTACAAGGAGTCTTTGGAAAATCACAGCAGATTCTGTGTCTCTCTGAAAAGCTACTTCATGGACCTACTTGATGTTCCTTCCAGCTTCCTAGTTGTTGGGTGAAAACTGTGAAGCCCTGAGGCTGGAGAAGCGGCTCAGGGGTTCAGAGTGTTGGCTGCTCCTGCAGAGGGTTGAGTGCGGTTCCCAGCACCCTCTTTGTGGCTAACAACCATCAATAACGCCAGTTCCAGGCTGTACATGATATGGGGCAGGCAAAATCCTCATCCATGTAAAATAAGAATAAACAGATCTAAAAGAACTAGAAGAGAATTGTGATGCCCTGGCTAGAATTAGAAAGGCAAAGCAAGGTGAGTAGAAAGTAAACTAGACTGCAAAGCCCGGGACTCCCGAACTCTTGACATGATCCCTCAGGAAATGCCCTTACGCAAGCTCACCCACAGCTTTGAAAACCTCTAGCCATCCACGTTAGTCACGCCTCTTATTCCTGTGACAGAAAACTTGACAGAAGCAACATACAGAAGGAAGGAATTATTTTGTCTCACAGCTTCAGGGCTTTGAAGTAGGGAAGTCATGGAGTTCATGATGGAAGAAATGTACGGCGGAGGTCCCTCATATCTTGTGTGGATCAAACAGTAGAGCATGGGAATGGATGAGGCAGGGTTGGCTCTGACCTTAAGGTGTGCCCTAGTAGCCTATGTCTTCCAGGGAGGCCTGTATCCCAAAGGTTCCATAACCTCCCAAACAGTGTCATCAGCTGGGATGAGTCAGTTTAGGACATTTCACATTTAGTTAATAATGCTGCACACCTCAAAATACTGAGTGTTGCTCAGTGTGAGGAATTTTTTTTTCTTTTCTTTTTTTTTTCTCTGTGTAGCCTTAGCTGTCCTAGATTTACTTTGTAGACTAGGCTGGCTTTGAACTCACAGATATCTGCCTGCCTCTGCCTCCCAGAGTGCTGGAATTACAGTCATGAGGAGTTTTACCCAGAATGCAAGAGGACCATCTATCCTCAGAACAACACAGCAAATAGAGGGAAGCAAGCCAACAAACTATTCAACAGCAGCCCACTCGGCCAAAGACGTCTGTGGCAGTGTGTGAGGGTGGCCCCATAGGGATTTAAAAATGTATGTCTAGCCAAGTGATAAAGAGAGGGAGCCACGTGCTTAGTGCTTAGTGGTGCTGGGAGGGAGAGCAGGAAGGACTGTGAGTTTGTGGCCAGGCCCACCTGCATAGGGAGGCTCTGTATTAAAATGAAGAGTGAGGCCAGATGACATGGCTTTAACTCCCAGCTTGGTTAGTTTGTGGCCATTAGTATCTCCCTTAGACAGAGAGAATATCCCACCTTGCTGTGCCTCCCTCACCCAATGTCTTTGAGTTCTTTCAATTACATGTTTGGGTAACCTTGGGAGGCCATGGTAGCAGACATTCTAGAATAGTTTAAGCCGGCCTCCAAGCAGGGGATCCGTGAGGCCTGGGGCTGGATGTGCCCCTGTCGCATGGCAACTCTGTCCGTGAAGGGGTAGGCTGGTGTTTACCCGTAACTAGGTGGTAGTGATAGGTGATCTATAAAGAAAGTAAAGACTGGAGGAAGTCAGTCCCCCAAGGGGAAGGAGTGGGGCAGGCAGCCTGAATTAACCTGTTTTGCTGCGAGGGCAGTGTTCCAAGTCCTGCCTACCTTACAGCGGTGGCCAAGGGGTGTCTCCCTGTAGCCATAGAAACCATGGTAGCTCACTTTGCAGCAATGTTCTGGGGAAGAGTTATTTAGCTCTGGCTTCCCAGGCTCCATCCATCACAGGAACCTGACTCCTTTCCATAGGTCTGAGAACCACCAGGCCTCTGTGTCCGGGTGAAATGGGATGCCATTCCAGCAAGGTCACCGAGATGGTAGAGCAGTCCCAGGAACCTGGAGATCACCCGGAGGGTGGAGAGCCGAAGGTGGAGCCTGGCATGGAGCCATCAGATGGCAAGGACACCTCAATGAAGGGAGGAACCCCTGAGCTGAAGAGCTGACCCTCTTTCTTGAGGAGACCCTTCACTCATCCCTGAAACTGTCTTTGGCGTGTGATGCCCCACCCTGAGGAGCTACCCTTGGAGAGCAAAGAGAGACCCCTGCTTAGGAAGTGACCCGGCACAAGGCTTGCTCTTTGGCCTGGGGGAGATGATGGTGAGACTTGAAGCAGTCCTATTTCTCCAGAGCCTAGCAGAGAGGATTGCTTCATTCCTCCTGGGCCTTTCCCACAGCTTCTGGAAAGAGAAAAACATATAAATTGACTCTTCCTGTCCAGACTACCTGCCTCTGGGTTGTGACTGTCCAGCCATGGCGTCTGCTTCCCTTCCCCGGAACTCTGCAGGCTCTGTAGCCATAACATCGATGGGATGGGTCTGGGTTTGGTCTTCACCTTTCTGCCTTTTTTCAACAACTGAATGAACAGCCAGCATCCCCGACAGGAAGCTTTTGCATTTGGCTCTCTTCACACTGTTTGCATGAATAATTTAGTATTTAACTTGCAGTATCATTAATGAATTATGGGAATGATCAGGACCGGGCAGGGATTCCATGAATGGACTGCAGCAAGGCCTTGGGCTCACAGCAAGTAGAGTGCTGAGTGTTGGTAGGAGGGAAGGAGAGATTCGAGTCTCCAGCTATTAAATCCTCAGAAACGTCCTCCTGCTAGCAAAAGTCTGTCAATCTGAACCCTCTAACATCTGAACTGTCTGCATGCAGCCTTCAGAAATGTTTTGCTGTTTACTAACAGTGTGTGTCTGACAGCCTTTCTCTTTTCCCCCTGAATGCATTTTGTTTCCAATGCAACCCCAAAGCATCTTCATTTGAAATCAGACATGTTTGCAAATAAACGATGACACAACACATTCCGAAGACAAGACTGGGGCTCTGTGATTGCTGGATTGCCGGGAAAGGGTGGGAGCCGGTCTGTGCTGAAGGAGTGAGCCCTCCCTTTGTGCTAGGCTTCACACTCACCTAGTAATCTAACTGGTGCCACCACTCCTATTCTACAGGTGAGAACCCCCCCCCCAAAAAAAACCCTGAAATCTAACATCTAACTTTTTTTTCTTTTTTCACGTGTGTGTGTTTTGTGTATGTATTTTTGCTGTCGGCACATGTGTTTGGGCGTGCACGAAAAGTGTCTCTATGTGCATGTGGTAGCCCAAGTTTGATGTCAGGATCCGTCCTTGATGAATCTTCCACCACCTTAGTCTCAGAGGCAGGGTCTCTCAGCCAAACCCAGAACTTCCTAATACAGGTGGCCTCATTACCAGCTTGCTCTGGGATGCCCCTGTTTTCACCTCCCCAGGCTGGGTTACTTGCAGGCTGCCCGGTCCACCTGTGTCCGAGGGCTCTGGACTCCCATCACACGTTTGTGGGGTAGGCACTTGATCCATAGGCACTTGACTGATGAGCCAGCCTGTCTAAATTCTTACTGGGACCATTCAGACCTACAGGCCTGGAAAGAAATAGACTGCTAACCTGTTCAGCTTAAGGGCCTGTTATTTTCACTCTGGTTTCCGAACAGGGGGTGAGTTTGGAAGGAGAAAGGAAAGGAGAGCTTGTAGAAGGGCAGGGAGGGGGAGATCAGGAGGAAGGGAAAACGAGGACCAAAAAAAAAACCCCAAAAAACAAAAACTAAAAAACTCAAACACACACACACACGCACAACACAAAACACTACTGGAAAACTACTTTTGGCTACAAAAATCCCCAAAAAATGTTTTTGCTTTGCTGTTGTTTTCTTAAGACAGGGTCTGGCTGTGTAGCCCAAGCTGTCCTCAAAATGCAGGGTCCTCCTACCTTAGTCTTCCAAGCGCTGGGACTACAGCCATAAACCACTACGCACAACTTTAATAGGATGTTTATGGGGTGAAGGAGAGCCAGAGGCAAAGCAGTTTAGCCTAATTAACCGGGGAGGCTCTTTTTGATTCGACAGAGCCTGGCAGCTTCCGAGAAGTGAGCGAGAATGCTGAGCTTCGAGCCCCGCGGGGTTCCCGAGCTAGCTGTGGGCCAGGACACAGGCCTGGGCTTGCGACAGGACATCAGGAAGGTTAGGGCCTTCTACAGCTTACGGGAGACAGGCCAAATCCTGGGAACCGCTTTCAGCTCTGTTAAATGCCTGTGTGCCTTTCTCCTCCCTCCTAGTGGAAATTCACCCGCTCAAACAGGACTGGGCCTGGTAGGAACCACTCTCAGAGCTCTCTCTGGGGACCCAGAGCAAAGAGTTCCCAGCTGGTGGAGAGGCAGGGCAGGGCTTCTTTCTGTAGCTCCCAAAGCGACAGAGGAATGTCCCCCCCCCACTCCCCCAAGTTCTTAAGCGGTTTTGCTTCCTACTGGGATGGAGCAAAATGCTCCTTCGGTTGAATTCAAAGTCCCAGGGCTTTAAGAACAAGATTCCTCAGCCACCCCCAGCTGGGGCGGGCATGCTGTAATTTGATGGGAAATCCATCTGTGCAAGGAAAGCACCCGGTTTCTTTTAAAGGACGTTCTGGTTGTTCCTCTGGGGACTAGCCTCAGTCTCTCCCGTCCCCCACTCTTCCCCGTTCTCCCCCCCGCCCTCACACACCCGAGGTGTGGCTAAGGCCTCCGAAAGGCAGATTGGCTGTGACCTGAAGAGTGTGCCGCAGGAGAAGGGGGTTGCGTATGTTAGTTAACTTACCTGTCCGGTCCACCTGCCCATCCTTCCACTCCTCCATTTCTTATTTACATTCTAGCACCAGGTTCGCGTCTCCAACCCACACGGTGCCTCACAACCATTCGTAGCTTTAGTTCCACGGGATCTGATGCCCTCTTCTGGCGTCCAGGGGTATTGCCTGTACACACGTAGTACAAAGACACGCAGGAATAAAAGCTAACATAACATTCAGTTCATTAAAAATATTTTATGTGAATGAATATTTTTCTACATGCATGTACGTATACACGTATGTGCTAGGCGCCCGAAGAGGCCGGAAGACAGCATCAGACCCCCTGGAATTGGAGTTGCAGATCGCTGTGAGTTGCCATGTGGGTACCGGGAATCAAATCCTGTCCTGTGGAAGAGCAGCCAGCGTTCTTAGTCACTGAACCCTCTCCAGCTTGATTGCATTAATTTTGTTGGGAAGATGCTCTCACTGTGGGTGGCGCCATTCCCTGGCTGGGATCCTAGACAATAAGTGAACAAAGGGGGCTACACAGAGAAACCATGTCTTGAAAAACAACAACAAAAACAAACAAACAAAAAACCAATCAACCAAATAAACCAACCCCCTCCCCAAACCAAAAGCAACAACAAAAAACGAATCTAAAACCAGAAACAGACAAACAACAACAACAACCAGAAAAATTTGGTGACTCTGCTGTCATTGTAGCATGCAGTTTTTAATTTATTATTTTTTAATGTTCTAATTATCCATTTACAGTCTATTCAGGATTTGCCAACGGGAAGATGTCAAAAGCAACTGCAATGTGCTTAATTTCCACAGCCTCAGAAATATAGTCTCACACCTATATGAACTATAAAGGACTTTAAGTCATTTCTTTATGGGATGAGCACATTAAACAGGAATCATTTCAATTCTGGCTTCCAACATGTCAAAATTCCTTCCTGGGATATGCTTGTGTGTGTGTGCGCACACACACACACACACACACACACACACACACATTCACACATGCACCTTTGCTCCTCTCTGCTCACATCCGGAACTGCCAATGAGTGTCTTACCAAATCCAGAACTCCCTAAGTAGACCAGGTTGACCTTCAAAGATCCACCTGCCTCTGCCTCCCAACTCCCAAACGCAGGGATTAAAGGCTTTTGTTTTGTTTTTTTAACTTCCAGCCCCTATGTCTCCATTTCTCCTTCTGTTTCCTTATTAATTAGAATAACGTACCTTGCCATTAAGAAAGCTAGTCTGGCTTCTTATGTAGTTCTTTTAACAGGAGCGTCCACACTACTCAAGCCTCCGTTCCTTCTTCCTTTTGTTCTGCAGAGTCACTTTTTCATGACCCTATTATTTTAAAAGCAAGACAAAACCAACCAGAAACCCAACCAACCAACCAACCAACCAACCAAACAACCAAACAAGCAAATAAAAACTGGAACCAGAGTAGCAAAGGAAGAAGTCACTCCAGGGACTGCTGGGATGTTTAGATATTGAAACACTTGTTCCTGTTACACAATTATACCATTATTTTGGTCCATGATTTTTTATTTTTGTCCCACTTGCCCCTGCCCACTCCTATAAATCACTAGATCTAGTTTAACTGTTCTTTTTAAATTTTGTTTTGTTGGTTATTATTTTTAGATGTCCTGGAATTTTCTATGTAGACCAGGCTGGCCTTGAACTCATAAGAGTTCCACCTGCCTCTGCCTCACGAGTGCTTGGGATTAAAGGTGTGGATTACCAGACCCATCTCACATATCTCACATATAGATAACAGATTTGTTTTTATTTTGCGTACCTGGGCGTTTACCTGCCTGTATGGATGTGTACTAGTGTGTGCTTGGTGCCCACAGAAGTCAGAAAAGTGCCTCAGATACCCCTCCCCCCTCTGTCGCCACCTTGGAATTAGAATTACAGATAGTTGGGAGCTACCAGGTGGGTGCTGGGAAATCAAATCTGAGTCCTCTGCAAAAGCAGCAAGCACTCCAAACAGGTGAGCCTTCTTCGCAGGCCCCAAACCTACAAAATAAACAAAGTAACCATTAAGCAGTTCTGGCCTGATTTCTCCACCTCCTGAAATCAAAACACATGCTGTCTTCAGCAACAGGCTCATCAGTTCAAGAGGGCAACAGACAGCAGTAACAAGAATCTGTATTATTCTGGGAGCTTCAAGCGCCTTCCTGGCCAGCAGCTCAGAAGGGAGGTAGCTCGACCTCCCTTCTCCCTTGGTATTCTACGGTTTTGGAAGTGTTTTTCTCTACTCATACAAGGTACCTGTATTCAAATTCTTTAACGATTGTAATAGTGTTTACTGGCATAGGCCATCATGGGATTTTTCTCATTTACCTTGTGGGGTACCATGTGCACCTTACCCAACTAAGGCTCCCGAGAAGGTCACAGCTGTGCTGGGCCCTTGCACCTTCTCTGAGCCGGTTTCCTATCTCCACTCCTTGAGATGCATTCTCACTCTTTCAGACGCTCTTCTCAATCTGTGAAACAGTTCTTCAGTGCTGTCACTGCAGCATCTTGTAATTATAGCTTTCTACAGATACTTAGCAGAATCCTTGAAGGCCCACAGCTGTCCATTCAAAGCAAGTGCCAACTGATCTTAGAAGAAATCAGCTTTGTTCGGGCATAGCGACACAAGCCTTTTACTGCAATACTCCTAAGGCAGAGGCAGGCAGTAAGTTAGAGGCCAGGCTGGTCTACACCGTGAGTTCCATCCAGGGTTACATAGGGAAACCCTGTCTCAAACAACAACAACAACAACAAATGAAACAAAGAAACAACAAGTCATCAGCCAAAAGTATAATGAAGAGGAATAAAGACTGGAGATGTAGTTCAGCTGCTACCACCACGTCTACCCTATTGTCTGGTCCTGGATCCAACACCCAACACCACATAAAGCCAAATGGACATGATAGTGTTCAACTGTAATCTAAATACTTGGGAGATGGAGGCAAGATTATTGGAAATTCCAAGTAATTCTTCACCACATAGTGTGTTTGAGGTTAGTATGGCTACATGAGACCCTATATTTTTTTTTTTTAACTGAACAAGGTCTAATACCACAAGGAAAATTGTTTGTATCATTTTTTTCCCCATCAAATGATCACTGGTGAGTATAGCTCCATGGATGGGAGGTACTGCTTTAACCAGTCCCCCACAGTTCATGAGCTGGCCCACCTTTCCATCCAGGATACCGATATGGGACTGCCACCTATCTCCCCGCACCAAACAGGCTTGGTGGGGCAGCCTCCAGCTGCTCGGCACAGCTCAGGGCCCACCGAGGCAAGGCTCACGGTTGCGTGGTTACACTGTGGTGACACTGTCTAATCCCAAGGAGGCTTCATCTTTTCATCTGTGCCAAGTTTTATCACTTATCCTTCTGCGAATTACTGTTCAGGATTAAAGGCCTTTAGGGAATAAGAACCAATTTTAGCTTTCTGTCAGTTTCTTCCCTAGGAACTCCAGCTCAACACAAATCTCCGCCAAGTTTGCTTTCGAGTGATGCAGAAAGCTTCCTCTGTCTGTTTTTTCTCTTCCTCATCTGCTCTTCATTGCTTTAGCATCTATGGGTCTAATTTACATTCCACTCTAAATCATTCAGATCTGCTAGAACCTCTTCTAACTTGTAAAAGTCACGTCCCACCATGGGCCTCTGCAAAGCCGCTCTAGACCCACAGCAGACTTGAGGCTCCTAATGAGTTTTGTTTTGTTTTTTCCTGACTCTCTGTGAACACAGTACTGTTTGACCCAGTGAATTGGGCATGACACACTGCCTGTCCCAGTTCCCTCAGTAATGGCTGTCATTCTTCATTTGTCCTCGGGTTCCTGATTCTAATGGGGAGCCTTGTCTTTCAGTAACCACGTATTCCTACGGCTTCTCTTTGCACTATGTGCATACAAGGTGCAGCTTTTGCCTCAAGGAACAGTTACAATTCTCAGCTCTCCCCACTTATAGGACACCCAGACTGATCCTGCCTGCCGCTGCCATTTAAAACAGACTCTTCTGAACTCTCTTCCTGTTAGTCTTCCCAACTCTCGTTGCATCTGCATGTTTTTCTTTTTGTAATTCTTCATGTGGACAGATTTTTTTTTTTTTTTTTTTTGGTCCGGGCAGAGAGCTTGCCTTCAGTTACATGTCCTATCTCCAGAGCAAGGGCCACAAACGGATACCTCAGACAGCTTATGGTCTCATCCCATACATGCTACTTCTGGGGGTTTGAATATATTCCTGGTCTGTCAGCTATTTGGGAAAGAGGTATCATACTCTCACGCTAGACCACACTCATCAGGAGGCTTGCCATTCTATACCAGCCATCCTGAAAGACCCCCCACAGAATTCCTTCAGCCTTAGATGCAAATCTTTTCTTCCATATCAGACACAGTATGATTGCTACTACCTCAGGAGGCCATGGCATTCCACACTACCCGGGGAAGGGTGGTCAGACCACCGCTGCCTCCACAGACAGCATATCTTAGTTTATGCCTTACCACCCCCACACGTAAACTTTCCTTACACACTCAACTTTGGTTCAGTTGGTGCCTGTAGTGTTTTGATAGGAATGGCCCCCGTAGACTCCTGTATTTGAAGGCTTGGCCATAGGGAGGGGCACTATTAGGAGTTTGGCCTTGTTGGAGGGAGTGTGTCACTGTGGAGGTAGGATTTGAGGTCATATATGCCCAAGGTTTGCTCAGTGATATACAGTCTCCTCCTTGCTGCCTTCAGATCAAGATACAGAACTCATTTTTTTTTTCAAGGAGACCCCACTACTGTCATCTGCCTTTACTGTAAACAGCAGGTGGGGCACTTATAGCAATGGTAAAAAATTAATTTATACAAAGGCAGGGACTTGGTGAGTTGCCTGGTGGGTACCCTTGGAGACTCACATATATGCCAACCCAGAGCAGTAGGAAGAGGACTCCATAAGCCCATGAGGAGTGAGGCCACCAAGGAGACGAGGAGCTCTTTGTAAATGTCGCATGTGTACTGGGTGGAAGTGACCTCATAAACGAAGAACCAGGCGGCAAAGAACATGCCAATGGCCAGAAGTACCACAGTCAGGTGAGGGAAGACAGCCGGGTTTACCAGGCCGGGTCACTGGGCTGGTATAATTAATTACTCATGGCCTTGAGCTCCATTTCTCCCCACACTGGATAAACCACAGGTCCGCCACCGGGAGAGATACAGAACTCTTGGCTCCGTCTCTAGCATAATGTCAGCCTGTGATACTGTTATGCTTCCTGTCATTGTGATAATGGGCTAAACCTCTGAAACTGTTAGCCAGCCCCAGTGAAATGTTTTCCTTTGTAAGGTTTGTTGCGGGCATGGTGTCTTTTCACAGTAATGGAAGCCCTAACTAAGACAGTCCCTGCTTGGGTGCTAAATATGTTAACTTGTTCTGGGAGACAGAAATAATATTTATTCACCCTAGACAGGATACCAATGACAAAGCAAAGATCCCACCAAGTCTGCTGGTGACCAGTTGGTTTAATTAGGGTTATAGGAGCGCGTCTATGACGGTTAGTTTTAGTTGTCAACTTGATGGACCTGGTGTGAGAAAATCTCAGTTGAGGAACTGCCTGCAGCAGACTGGCCTGGGACAATGTCTGTGAAGGCATTTCCTTTATTGCTAACAGTTTCAGGAAGGGCCAGCTCATTGTGGGCAGAGCCATCTAGGCAGCCAGGCATGGGTGTAAGACAGGCAGGTGAGAGCAAGCCAGGAAGCAGCACTACACTGTTGATCTCTGCTTTAAATTGCTTTCGTGAGTTCCTGCCTCAGGGAACTCAAATGCCTGCCTTGGCTTCCCCCAGTGACAGAGTTGCAACCTGTAGTGAGAATTTTTCTTTTCTTTAAAAACACAGGCGTGTTACGGGAATGGTTCTGTTCTAATCCCCGCGTGGGATGCGGGGCTGCTTCAGACTGCACACAGCAGCTGACTCTAATCTGCGTCATGCTCTGGCAGGGGTGTGATTCTGTCAGCTGCTGGTAGTTCATGTTTGCAGTTCTGGGACTCTTGAGAGGGTATAAACGTGAGACTCAAGGGAGCCTCTCTGCTCTTTGCTAGGTTGCTGGTTGGAGATATCCTGACAATGAAGTTCGAACTCGCCCCAAGAAACTGGACAGCCCTAGCCAGCAGGAACTAGTCTAATGATACCGACACTCCTTTCCCCCTCAAACCTTCTTTCTCCCCTAGCTAAGTTTTGGGGGGTCGGAAGGGATATGGGGAGGTGGGAAGAAGAACCTAATAAAGCAGCCAGAAGCCTGGCCACAGCAACCTGTAAAATGAAATAAGCCCTTTCCTCTCCAAAGTTGCTTTTGGTCAGTGCTTCATCATGGCGGCAGAAAAGTAACTAGAACACTGGGTAAAGGGTTACCTACAGGCGGCCTGGGCAACTTACAGGTGACTACATCACCACAGAAAATTCCTCCCCTCAGGAACCATTACTGCCTGACATGCCTCCTGAGCTGCCAAGTGAGCTCCTTACACCCACAGGGGAACATTAATGGGCTGACTTTTGTGAGGTTCTCCTGCAGGCATTTAGAACTTCGGTGATTTCAAGCTCTGTTCATGCCACTTCTGGAGAACAGAGTTCCTTAACACACCAGTGAACATGACAAGTTAATTTTCTTGTCTGTCCTAAGACTTCTTCCAGTCCTTTCAAAAATTGCAAAGCACCAAGTGAGTGCACACCCCCCCCCATCCACTTGTGGTAGTTCAAATGAGAAATGTCTCCTATAGGCGCAGGCACACTTTGTCCCTAGTTGGCGGGGCTGTTGGAGGAGGTGAGGACAGCCTTCCTGAAGGAAACACTTTGCTAGGGCCTTTGGAGTTCAGAATCACACTATTCTTCCAGCTTGCCCTTTCTGCCTTGTACATGCTGCTAAAGCTATGACCTCTCCGTCTCCTGCTCCTGCTGCCCGCTGACACACTGTCCTCATGATGACAGACTCATGGGTCTGGAGAGATGGCTCAGCAGTGAGGACTGCTTGCTGTTCTTGCTTCAAAACCATCCATAACTCCAGTTCCAGGGGCTCTGACGCCCTCTTCTGGCTTCTGTGGGCACCAGGTGTGCTTGTGGTACACATACACAGCCAGGCAAAACACTCATAGACATAAAATGCAAATGCGTAAATCTTTAAAGCAATATTACCTGCCCCCCCCAAAAGGTTAGACTTTTATTCCTCTGGAAACATAAACCCAAATAAAGTCTTTTTTCCATAGGCCTTGACATGGTGTTTTATCATGGCGACAGAGAAGTCAGGAATACAACCATCTGAACACACACATCTATTTTTCTCCCAAGCTTTCAATTCCATCCCTCCATTACATGATTAAAAAAAAAAATCTAAAATTAAAGGCAAAACAAATCTCCTTCTGTCGTTGCGGAAATTAAGAAAACTTGTATGACGGTATGGTTAGAAAAAAATATTTTGAGGATCCGGATCAAGCTTTAGTTTATGCACTGACTACAGCCTGTTTCTAAAACACTAAT
Source organism: Meriones unguiculatus (assembly GCF_030254825.1). NCBI lineage: Eukaryota > Metazoa > Chordata > Mammalia > Rodentia > Muridae > Meriones > Meriones unguiculatus. The sequence goes on from NC_083358.1 coordinate 37,053,878, forward strand.
TATAGTTTGGTTATCTGTTTGAAAGCAGACAAAGTAATTGTCTACAAATATTTGAATTATGACCCTATAGAAATAAATTAGGCTTAATGTATAACATCTCTGAGCTGAAACCCAGGGGTAATGAATAGAAGGTACACAAAGGCAGATTTCAATTAAATATGAAGAACTTTCTAAATATTTAAAGATATTTAATAATGAAATGTGCTATTTTGAGAAACAGCAAGTTTCTTACTTTGAGAATATTTAAATATTTGAGACTGCATGTTTTTTTTGGGGGGGCGGGAGAGACAAGGCATTGTGGCCTTATTCCATTTATTATGGGAGAAGATTTGGCTAGATCGGAAGCTGGTCACAGGAACCTGTATTCAGACTGTGGGTTGCCTCTTTGTAGAGGAGGATAGAAGAATTTCTGTTTTTCCTCCACAGTTCCTGTTACAAAAGACTGACCAACAAGAGAAAACCAAACAAGCTAGTCAACACATAACCGTCCTGCATGCATGGAGAGCCACTCAAGGAAGCTGCAAGGAGTAAAATCACCCAGTAATTATTAAAGGCGTAGAGTAAACTTCAAGGCTGAGCACCTTTGTCTGCTGGAGCAGAAGGAAGGGTCTAGGAAGAAGCTGGTTATGGGGAGATAGTTGAGAGACAGGAGCAGTGTTTGCTGGGTGGATCTGAGCTGAGCGTTCTTTATTGTTGAGATTCTGTTGAACGTTCTTCCTGGTGCAAAGGTGAACTGTCACCCGTGGAGACTTCCTCTATGTCATGGTCTACGGACTTCTCTTGTGACGGGAACTTCTGCTCTTTTTTGTAGAGCTGCCTGCTGCTTCCCCAAACAATACTTATGCCAAATGGGCATATTTGGAGCAGCATACTGTGGTCTCCCTACCGTCATACTTTGGGGTGCTATGTCTTGAGCCCTAGCATGACTTACTGTCTCTGTTGCTTTGAAGAACGTATTGTAAGCCTCTTTATCTTTGTTTCCTGAGACAGTTTCTTTGTGTAGATTAACTATCCTAGAACTCACTCTGTGGACCAGGCTGGCTCTCCTTCCTGAGTGCTGCGATCAAAGGTGTGTGCTACCAGTGCCTGGCTAAGTCTCATTTTCTCATCTATTAAATTAAAAATGTGTGTGTGTGTGTGTGTGTGTGTGTGTGTGTGTGTGTATGTATCAGTTAGCTTTCTGTTGCTGTGGTACTTTGTTTAAGGAAGTCAAGGAATGATGGCATGTGTCTATACTGCCACACCTTTCCAGGATGAGGCAGGAGGGCCTGAAGTTTAAGGCCATCCTGGGCTGCAAAGTAAAACCCCGTATCAAAAGAAAAATGAAACAGACTCAAAAATAATAAGACAGGGGGCTAGAGAGATGGCTCAGTGGTTAAGAGCACTGACTGCTCTTCTAGAGGTCCTGAGTTCAATTCCCAGAAACCACATGGTGGCTCACAACCATCTGCAATGGAATCCGATTTCTTCTTCTGGTGTGCATGAAAACAGAGTGTTCCTACACAGAAAATAAATAAATAAATCTTTAAAAAAATAGACTTATTTTGGCCCAGAGTTTTAGAGGTTTCAGCCCCTGCTCTCTTGGCTTTTGATTATGGGCTTGCGGTGAGGCAGAAAGCATAGAGCAAAACTGACCACTTTATGGCAGCCAGAAGGAGGGAGAGAGGAGGGCAAGGAGAAGTGAGAGTGCCAGACACCTACATACCATCTCCAGTGGCCTACTTCCTTCAACTAGAGTTCACTGAAGTTCTCATGACCTGCCAGTAATCCCACCAGCTGGGGACTACACCTTCAGTGTGTAAGCCTTGGGGAAAACTTCCAGACGAAAACTGCAACATTTACAAATACAATAAGGCTATATAATATTAAGGTTGTTTTTGAAGAGCAAATGAAACAATGAGAAGTTTACTGCATGGAGCAGAAAATACAATATGGCTATTATTATAACAATTACATAAATAAAAGTGTATGATTTTTTTTCCTCCCCCCCCCCCTTTGAGACAGGTTCTCATCCTGTACCCCTGGAACTCACTATGCAAACCAGGCTGGCCTCAAATTCAGAGATCTTCCTGTCTCGGCCTCCCTACTTCTGGGATTAAAGGCTTATGCCATCACTCTTGGGCTTATTTTTTTTATTTTTATTTTTTGAGACATGGTCTCATGTGGCCTAGGCTAGCCTCGAACTCCCTCTGTGGTCGAGGAAGTCGTTGAACTCGTGATCTTCCTGTCTTATTTCTTAAATTCTCCCACTGTGCCTGGCTTATAAATGTATACTATTATAAGGATATATTCCTTATCATTAAAAGGAAAGGGTTGGGTGGTGAGTTTGGCCACACACTGGACCATAGGATTAAGGAGGTTCTCTAGCAAGTTTTAGATACAGAATGTCTTTGTATACATGTTGAAGCTCTAAGAGGTTCAACAAATGATGGGTGGTCTTCCAACCTTTTAAATCCTGATATCAAACATCACTTTGTTTCTGTATTCTTTAGGAGGCAGTGTTCCAGGGGGATCACTCTGAGAAAGACTGGCTAGACGTTTTTCCAGGCATCCTCTTTGCCATTTCAGTTCTTTGATTTTGTTGCTTAAGGACTCTGAGAACTTTCTTCTTCAGTTATTAAAAATATTTCATTGTTTTCCTTCCTGTCTTTTTTTGGGGGACGACGGGACAGGACAAGACAGGGACTTAGTACCACAGGCTAGCCTGGCATTTACCACCCTCTTTGATACAGCTTCCAAAGTGCTGCGTCATAGCCCAGCGCCATTCCTGTCTCAAAGCCGTTGGATGTTAAGGTCTGTGGCAGGGAGAAATGCTTCCTGTGATTCAGCTGTTCAATGAATGGACAACGGAAGCGGCAAACAAGACATCAATGCCTTTTCTTTCTACCGGCCTGAACAGGTTTATTGAGATGTCCCAGGTGGATGTGGATCCTAGGTCTCATTCTTTTGAAAAGGTCCCCAGCAGGCACAGGTATTCTGTTTTGTTGTTGTTTTTAAGTAATGTCAAGAGAAGGTTACTTTGGCAAGGCAACAAGAGCAGTTCAGGAATGGGATCTTCTGCTGAGTTTGGTCTTGTGTCATCCTCCACTTGGAAGACTTAAGGCAGGAAGATCATAAACTTGAGGCAAAACAAGGGAAACATACAAATGTTGCAGGACATTCGATCACACTGTGAACCCCAAGACTGCACTGTAAAAACCTGTTTCTGATTGTGGTGTGGCTCAGTCTTTGATCCTAAAACTTTTTGTTTACTGTTAACAAGTACTTGTGGTGTAGCTCACCCTGAGTTTTCCATAAACAGGATTAAATAAAGTTAACCTTTAGGTCAAGCGGTGGAGCACGCAACTAGGTTGACAGGAAGTGGACATGGGGGGAAAAGACTGAGAGTGAGAGGAAGTCTGTAGGCCAGACAGAGGCACAGGAAGTAGAAAGGAGGGACATTGAGTTGAAGGGTATTGAAGACAGCTGGAGAAGGAGGAAAGCCTTTTTTCTTCTGGGACTTGAGCTGAGTAGGAAGGTCAACTGGGCTTTCTTTGCCTCTCTGAGCTTTCAGCCCTGCATCTGACTCCTGAGTCTGTCTTGATTGGCAAAATCTAATCATTGGTATTTTGTATTTAAAACAACATACAAACTCCCTAGAGATGTGAAATCTTTGAGTCCAGGGAAACACCAAGTTCACTGCCTCTTGTGTGGGCAGTTCTCACAATGAATTGGTTAAATCTTGGTTGGATTTTCCACTGGCTAGCAGAGGTAGGCATGGTTCTCACTCAGAGCCCAGGGGATGAGGTACAGTCTAAACCCTGTAAGGGAAAGCTAAATGTGTGCCTGATCTCTACTAAGAGCTCAAACATCCAAGTGTGTGTTTAAAACACGGTCTAGCTTAGGCTTTCTTGTGGATCCAAGGATGACCTTGAACTTGATTTCCCCTGCCTCTATCTCAGGAGTCCGCCACTGTGCCTGGAGTATTTATTGCATAAGTGTGTAGAGAGATCAGTCTTTCATGTCACATTATCCTGAATTTGTTCATAATCACACTCATACTTTTCTTAATTTCCACCCATGAAATCTGTTCCCTCTGTTCCTGTCACAGGAACTGACTCCAGCTTCCATCTGTTTATTCAAACAAGAATCCAAAAACATCCCTGCCTTATCCCGCTCCTCCCCATGCTCCCGTGCCAACACGAAGCCATCACTCTCTCCACAGTCTGACTCCGCCTCCTCTTCTTTTTCTGCTGCTGTCATAGTGGCCAAGGCACCATCTCGAACCGAACCTACATTCCTAATGGCTTCGATCTGCTCTGACACTATGATCCAGCTTCAGTCCCTCTTCCACATACTGGTAGTGGGACCTTTTCAAAACGGAAGCCTCATCTCAAAGTACAACAAAATAGAAACCAGTTTCGCTGCTCTTTGGCACCCCCTGGGGGAGAGAATAGAACAGGGGCGAGAGATGGTGACCGGTGGGCTGGGCTGGAGTATGGGCGGGGCTGTCCCTGTCTCCTGCCAGGTGGAGGGTAAGAGGGCTAGAGGCTGCAGGATTTTCAGTTTCCTCTGGGCTGGGCGTTGTATGCACATGGGTCTGAGGAGTTGCAGCACCCTGGGCTCTCTGTTTCAGAACTGCGGCTACCTGGCGGAGAGTCGAGGTGGGCGAAAACCCCTCTTTGGAGGTAACACCTGCCTGCAGGTACGGAGAGCAGACGTAGGAGCACTAAGCAGTCACTAGAGGGAGGAAAAGGCAAGCGAACAACAATTCAATAGTCACACACGGTCATCACCTGGGGGACCTTAAAAATACACAGATGCTGGCCCTCACCCTAGGGATCCTGCTGGCTGGTGTTTTGACCAGGTGAATCCAATGGGCAGGCAGGGTTTACAACCAGTCAGAAGGAATGAAGGAAGAAGAGGAAGAATGAAGGAGAAAGGAAGAACGAAGGAGACTAGGAAGGAGAACGGAAAGGAAGAATGAACGATTCATCCTAATGAACACTAAGTTTCTACTGTGACCACATGAAGGCAGCCCTGTAGTCCTCCTGTCTGTGCTCCCGGCACCCCAGACTCCCATGTTGGACCTTCTAGCCACACAGCCCCACTGCTTCCGTCTTCAAACCCATCCCACTCTCCCTGGACACAGAGGTCTTGACTTGCTAGCTCCCTGGCTTTTTGCCATCATAACTTGTCCTTCATCCTTCCTATTTTCACCCTCGCTTTCCCAGGATGTCTTTCAGACCTCTCTAGGGCATTCATTCCCTGCATCCTTCGCACATCAGCTGCACTGTACATTTGACTGTAGCTTTTATTATCAGTTTCTCTAACTAGAGCTTCATGAAGACAAAAGCTGCATTTTTTTTATTACTTAAAATGGAACACACACACGCGCGCGCGCACACACACACACACACACACACACACACACACACTTAAAAATAGGTTTTTATACTGTAGTCCAGGCTAGCCTGGAACTATCTCAACCAAACTGGCCTTGAATTTGGGATCCTCCCGAAGAGGGTCTATCTTGTGGGAGTAGGCATTCGATAAATATCCAATAGACGAATGCATAGTTTATTAGTCTAGTGCTGGGGGATCAACCTGAGGTCTTGTGTATCCTGGGCAAGAGCTCTAACTTAACTATAAGCCCAGGGTTAGGGTATTTTAAATTTACATATAGAAATGGATATATAACGTCCTTATAAAGCTAGATGAATTTCCACCGAATACTGGATACATTTGACAGTGTCTAAAGAGCTGCCTAGGGAATGAGCACTAGAGGGCAGGAGAGGCAAAGGAATGAGGGCCAGCCTGCCAGTCACCTGCCCAGAGTGGTAGGACACCCTGCAGATTCACACAGAGGGATTCTGGGGAGTTCCAAAGCCATCCAGAAAATTCAGGAGTTCAGAGGCCAAAGATGTCTCCTCTGGAGTCCCGGGAGTGTGGGGAGACAGCTTGTTATCACCTTTTTTAACTGTGCTGAGCAGGCACAGACTGAATAGCAAGCATGGGTTTCGGGAACACTCAGGGATGTGAAGAAGACAGTTCTCCAAAAAGTTGCATAACCGGTGTCTCAAGTGCAGGCAGAAACTGAGGATTCAGAGCTATCTACACTTGGCCATTTTGTTTCTGAAGCTGCAGGTCTACTTGCCTGTGTCTGTTGTGCTCAGTGCCTCTCCTCCAGCTCCCTCCAGACCCCATCTTGGCACTGGGGATCACTCTGTTACTGAGATACATCTGACTGTTTAATTTTCAGGACAAGGTCTCAGTATGTGGACCAGGCTAGTCTAGAACTCTAAGGCTTCCCAAATTTCAGGATTGCCAGCAGGGAGCCTCTCTGTAATCAGCTGTTTTCAGCATCCAGCGACTGCCTCTTGGATTCTGCTTACCCCCAGTTCTATGGCCCTGGATGTGACGAGCTTGCTAACGGTCTGTTCTGAGCTGCAGCTTATGATGAGGTAAAGACCAACCAGTCACCTGCCACCTGTCTGGGTATAAGTGGCCTCCTTGGAAGCAATCAAGATTTAAATTTTAAATATCAGCCTAAAGTTTCACATGTTCCAGTCTTTGCTGCCTTAGAAGAAGGGCTTCTGGGAAGGGACTGGATATGGATTGCTTTCTTAGTGAGGGTTTCTATTGCTGCAATGAAACACCATGACCGAAAGGCAAGTTGGGGAGTATCTTGGGTTTCAACTGCTGTGAAGAGACACCATTATCATGACAACTCCTATAAAGGAAAACATTTAAGTCATGGTGCTGGAGAGAGGTAACTGAGAGTTCTACATCTGGATCAGCAAGAAGAGAGAGAGACACTAGGCCTGCCTTGAGCATCTGAGACCTCAGAGCCCACCCCCAGTGACACTCTTCCTATAACAAGACCACACCTACTCCAACAAGGCCACACCCCCAATAGTATCACTCTCTCTGAGTCTATGGGAGCCACTTTCTTTTAAATTTTAAAGATTTTTTTATTTATTATTTATACAGTGTTCTGCCTGCATGTGTGCCTGCAGGCCAGAAGAGAGCACCAGATCTCACTATAGATGGTTGTGAGCCACCATGTGGTTGCTGGGAATTGAACTCAGGACCTTTGGTAGAACAGCCAGTGTTCTTAACCTCTGAGCCATCTCTCCAGCCCTATGGGAGCCATTTTCATTCAAACCACAAGGGCACTGATGAATTCATACTATGAATGGCATTATTGGGAGGTGGAGGGAAGTTGGAGGTGGGGCCTAGCTGGAGGAAGTAGGCCTCCTGGGGGTGTACTTTGGAAAGACATACCTTATTCCTTGGACGCTTCCTTTCTCTTTCTGCCTCCTGTCCATCCTAAGATGGGTTGCTATCCTTCATTCCATGGCCTTTGCTATGATGTTCTGACTCACCATAAGCCTAGAAGCAATGGAGCCAAGTGATCATGGACCAAATTCTCTGAAACCATTAGTGAGCCAAATCTCCTCCTCCCTCTCTTCCTCCTCCTCCTTCTTTTTTCTTCTTTTTCTCTATGTAGCCCTGTCTGTCCTGTAACTCACTCTGTAGATCAGGCTAGCCTTGAACTCACAGAGACCCATCTGCCTCTGCAATCTTCACTTCTTTATGTAGGTTGGCTCACGTGTTTTCCCACAGTAATTAAAAAGTAACAGAGAGGTCAAGGGGTCGACTCATGTCTATTAAAATCAGTGTGTAAGCCAGGTGACAACAAGGCCGTACCACACCAGCCAAAGCAATTTTATGATGGGGCTATCACAGAAGGATGACAAGCACTGGGTCTCTCTCCCAAATGGTAGAAAACAAATAGAAAGCACCACGAAGCCATGACCAACCCAGCTGAGCAGCTCTAGGCTAAGCTACCCTCCTCCTCCTATTTCTTTTCTTGAAACAAGAAAGAAACAGAAGGAAGACAGTTCTCCAGAAATTGCCCTGGTTGTCCTAAAACTCACTCTGTAGACCAGGCTGGCCTTCAGTTCACAGAGATCCTCCTGCCTCTGCCTCTGAGTGCTGGGATTAAAGGCATGACTATCGATCCTGGGTAATTATCTTTGTTTCTGGCTATTGCAGATAGAAGACCCTCCATTTACTCTAGATTAAAGTACTTCGTGGCTGATACCTTCATATCAGTTCACTTACAAACCAAGTCCCTGGGAAAGTGACTTAACCTCCTAGCCTCAGTTTCTAAGTCTGTAAAATGGGGCTTTAACAGGCCTGAGCATGGCAAACACAGGCTCAGGTATGGCATACATGGTGCTGGTAGGTTTTGCCCTTTCCTCTCCCTCCCTTGCTAAAAACTGTTAGATTACGTGCCTAAGGCTAGCCCCCAAGCTCCATTCCTTATCTGGCCATTTACTCTTTCCTGAGACAAAACACCAAAGTGTCCAATAACCAAAACTCATTATTTGACTAACATGTTCAATCAGGATTTACCAACTCACCTTTGCAAGGCTCCTCCCTTTTCTCCTTAAAAACAAAACAAAACAAAACAAAACTAATTGCAATAGTAATAGCTATTCCTGCAACAAAACAAAACAAAACAAAACAAAAAACAAAACACCTGCCTGTTGCTGCTGCTTGCTGTCTGCCTTTGAGCGCCCCTCCCCTCTGCTTGTCCTTCAGGAGTAATAAATCTCTTTTGTGCTGAGAATTTGGTATCTGGGTGTGCCCTGTATCAACTCCCTTACACTACCTCCTTTGATTAGCTGTTTAGAATGAGAGCAAAGGCTTTGCAATCAGTAAGGTACTTTCTCATTGGTTCTCTGTCTCGCTTGCACTAGGACAATGCAGTGCTTGGAAAACCTCCAGCTGTAAGCTGGGCTTGTGGACTCAGGCCTACAAAACACTGCAGGAGGCAGAGTGGCTCTCTGCCTTCCTGATACTGTGGCCCTTTAATACAGTTCCTCATGTGGTGGTGACCCCAACCATAAAACTGTTTTCATTGCTATTCCATAACTGTCATTTTGCTGCTGTAATGAATCAGATTGAGAACCACTGATCAAGAGTTTTGAGTCCAGGCCAGGCTTGGTGGCACACACCTTTAATCCTAGCACTCAGAGAGGCAGAGGCAGGTGGATGTCTGGGAGGTAGAGGCCAGCCTGGTCTACAAAGCAAATCCAAGACAGCCAAGGCTACTACTGTCTACCAATAGAGAAATTTTGTCTTGAAAAAACAAAAATAAACAAACAAAAAAAGAGTTTGAGTCCAGCCTGAGCCATAGGGCAAGATGCTGTTTCAACCTCTCTCCCACCCAGAAACAAAAACAAAAAAGAAAACCAATAATCCTTTAGGCACCTCATGTGGCCTTGGTGGCATATTTAAAATGCTCAGCAGCTGCGTGTGGTGGTACATAGCCATATTCCAGCACTTGGGAAGCAGATGCAAGAGAATTGCTGATTCAAGGTTATCCTGCACTACATACTGAGAGCTAGCTCAGAAGGAGTAGGAGGAGAAGAAGAAAAAGAAAAGCCCTGTGCTTTTCATAAATTACTTCACCGCAAGTGCTGACTTAAGAATCTCTGTATAGGGCCTTGTGGTGCTGTTATGGGACAAGAGTTTTCCCAGGGAGACAAAACACACACATACATCTGTTCACCCCAGATAGGGAACCCACAATAAAGTATGGATACCACCGAAGTCCAGCGTGGTGGAAAGGACGAGTTTTATCGGCGTTACGTACAGGAATATGGGTGAGGGGTTACTTACAGGGGCAGAAATGACCCAAAGACAGCTGCATCACCAAAGCCCACTCCTGAGTGGTGACAGCTCCCAAAAGCTGGGAACCTGGAGCATACTGCACAGCCTAAGTCAGCTCAACCGCCTGGACAGTGCCCTTTCCCAGTGACTAAGTCCACCCATGCCTCTCTTCCAGGTGTCTGCTCTGGTCTCAGAGTCTGCTTTGCAGCTTGTCTGGTCTGAGAGTGACTCTACGAAGCTTCATTGCTTATTCCTGGAGGGCGGGGCCTGGTGAATCTGGTCAGTTTCAGAGCTTCCCTTCAGGATGGAATGTTTCCATCTCAGAGGAAACAGTTACACAACAGGTACATGCCATTAGCAGCTAGGAGGCAGATGGAGACAGATCGCTCTGAGTTTGAGACTATCCTGCTGTACCTAGTAAGTTCAAGGCCTGCCAGGGTTATTCCTGAGTCCCTGTCTGAGGGCCACTCCCATCTAACTGTTTTTCTCTCGTGTGTGTGTGTGTGTGTGTGGGACCTGGAGCCTTGCACTTGCTAAGCAATGCACTGTGCCACTGAGCTGAACGGCAGGCCCCCAAGGCAGTACTTTTTCTTATAATCTGAGTTGGCTAAGAGAACATGTGTAGAGCTAAGGCTCTATTCCTGCACACTCCTCTGGGTCTCCCTAGTTATTCTTGTTAGAATTATGTGTATTATAAATGGCTCAGTTAGGACAGGGCCCACCTGTTGGCCGTGACCGTGACAGGGGGTGGAATGACAGAGGAGAAAGCACCTGAGACCCGAGGCTCAGTGCACATGACTGTGAAGGTGACACCTGCAGGGGACAGTCAAGCTGGTGATGGCAAGTTCTGGCTCCTTCTAATGACTTCTCCTTTCTAATGAGCTGGCTCAGAAAAACATGGTTTCTGCCCATAAAAACACAGACTTAGCAAAAATCAATTCCAATTGAAATGCATTCCACCCTCTTCGTATCACAATTGTAGTAGTGCTACTGGGTCCTTATTATGATCTGTTACAGGGCAAAGACACAGAAAGTCCTTCCATGAAATGGATTCATGCCGGAATGAGATGGCTGTTTCTTCTTCTTCGGAACGCATCATCCCTCCTGGCTGGAGGTAGATGTTTTGTTTGTTTGAGTCAGAGTCTTGCTATGTTTTCCTGGGTGGTGCGGAGCAGCCAGGAGGCAGGGACCCTCCTGCTTCTGCCTCCTCGGTGCTGGGCTTACAGGTGTGAGCCACCACGCCTGGTAGAATAAATAGACTTTTTAAAAGGGTATTTTTTGTTGAGAGAGAGAGAGAGAGAGAGAGAGAGAGAGACAGACAGACAGACAGAGAGAGAGCGCCACAAAACTCTCAACTTTGCAAATGATAGATCTATGGAGTTTCTATAAATTCTTAGCAAAGAGGCATTATAGGGGGCAGTAGCCTTGGGATTTCAATGATTTTCTCCTTCACAAGTTTTCATTCATTAATTTTTTTTGCTTATTTGATGAATGTGTCTATATTATATATGTTTATATAATATGTCTATTATATAACTGGGTTAAAAAAAGACTTATTGATTTTTATTTTTATGAGTATGGGTGAGTGCCATTTGTGTGTGTGGAAGTCTTAGGCTGTTGAATCCCTTGGAACTGGAGTTACAGACTTGTCAGCTGGCATTGGGTGCTGGTACGAGGCCTCTGGCTTCTGCTACTCAATTGATACTGGAACCTCACTGGGACTTCTCTGAGATATCCTGTTGTTGCCCAGTGTCATGGAGAGCCTGTAGTTTTGGATCTGTAGGACTGGCTCCTTCATGCACTCCAGATCCCTTTGAAAGGGTTAGATTAACTTTGTAACCTATATGTCTTCTAAAGCCTATAGTTTTGAGTTTTAGGTCCAGGTTAAGCTAAAGCCTCTTAGTACCTTTCCAGAGAGTAAAGGAATGTGACCCTATCTGTGAGGACAGATATTAAAAAAGGACAAGCAAGCAATGACCTTCACTCAGCAAAAGAAGGACCAGACCCTTATCCTTGAGATAGCGTTTCTTAGCAACGAACCTAGACTTCTTCTGAGTAGCTTTTGACCTCCAGCCAAAAGTCTGTGGCCCCTAATCTTCAAGGATGAGCTAACCACCCCCACCTTAAATTACAGCTGCATCCACACTTGGCAGGACTGGCCAAGCTTGAGCACCTAAGACTAACCAATTATCTTACTTTATAACTTCCTCATCCAATCCTAAATTGCCAAAACTGCAACTTCAAATTTCCTGCAATTTTTCTTTTAAAAACCTAAAGGCCTTTGTCTCCCGGTGCCACTCTTTGCTGACCGGCAGGGGGGACCCCGTTGTACAATGGTTAATAAACCTCTTGCTTTTGCAATGAGTCTTGGTCTGGGGGAGTTTCTGGGAAGGGCGCGATTGAACTCCTGAGCTGTGAGACCCCAGGTCTTACACCTTCATTGATGGAATAGATGTTGGGGTGAAACAATTCAAATCCTTGGATCTAGGCCTGAGAGGTAACTGAGCTGGTCAGTCCACCTTCTCTCTTGTTCTCCCACCCTCAGGGCCCACACTCCCTGGTGTTGCAGCTGGGCCAGTTCTCCCACCCTCATGACCCTGGGGGCAGCTCTCCCACCTGTCATACATGGCAACGGTCAAGGGAGGGGAGGAGGGCATCTCACCTGCAACTCCCACATTGTGGGCCAGCTCTACCTGTGCTGTCCAGACAAGGTGCAGGGCCTTCCATCTTGAGTGCTGCAGTAGGTGAGGGGCAGGGCCAGCTCTCCTGTCGGCCATAGGTGGCAAGGGGTGAGGGTGAGGGAGGGCAGACAAGTTTTGAGGTCAGCTCTCCCATGCTGGCACTGCCAGTGAGAGACAGGCATGGGTGTGGCAAGAGGCTGGAGAAGTGGTCAGAAGTGTCACCATGCTAAGCCTGACCTCAGGATTTCATGCACACTACCTATGTGCCCTTTCCCTGAGTAATACCCGCTAGCTGCCACGCTGATTCTAGGAAGGCATGGTTTTATCATGAAGGACGCATGATGGCAGTGAGGAGTGAGCATTCTGGTCACAATGAGGTGAGACTGGGTAAGAGGATATTGGGGTTTCTCTACAGGTGTTTTAACTTTCTGTTACCATAATGGAACATGAGATAACTTTCTAGAGAGGAGTGTATTTGGGCTTATAGTTTTGAAGTTTCCAGTCTGAGATTGGGTGGATTCATTGGCCAGGAGGTAGAGAGAGAGAGAGAGACAGAGAGACAGAGATCCAGGTAGAGAGAGATAGACACAGAAGGTGTCAGATTTCATTCTCTTCAGGACATGTGCCAAGTGTTATGAAACCTGTAAGGCTGGAGCTGAAGAAACCTGCCACCCCAAGCCCTCTGCAGTGGATGATCCAGGCTGCGCTGTTCTAAGCCGTGGCCATTCCAACCCACCCCAAGCTGAGGTAGCAAGCCACCCTAAGTCATGCTGTGGATGAAAATCCTTCTACAGTGCCACAGTGTAAGTGTCCTGTGGGGGCTGAGGCTATCCACAATGAACCCGGGTCCACCCCTGGTTTCATCACAGAAGCTCAGAGGCTGCACAGTGAAGCACCACCAGCAATCATTCTCAAGGAAGAAGAGACTACGTAATTTACGATGTTATTTGCTTTTGTGGTTAAAAACATTCTCATGGAATTCCTGAAGACCCCCTGGTGGATGTGCAGGAAACATTTGGCTAAATAGTTCAGAACACACATAGGCCAGAAGAGTGGAGAGGGGACCTCACCCCCCACAATTATGTTGGTGCTCACTTATCTAGAATCATCTACGAGGGAATACTAGCTGAAAAATTACGGAATGATGCAGTCTTTAATATTTAATCCAGATGATGCCACCTGGGTCTACTAGGAATGTTCAGGTACTGCAGTACTCGGAGGAAAATAGTTTAGTGTAGAATCCACTTTAATCATACCACATATATTTGTCTCTTTTGTGATTAACCAAACAACATTCCTGACTCTTGTTTTAAATGTGATTTATTTTAATTTTTTTTTTTTTTGAGGCAAGGTTTTGTTTGTGTAGTCCAGGCTGGCCTCAGACTCACAATTCTCTGTCTTTACCTCCAAAGCGCTGAGATTATAGCCATGGCCCACCATGCATGGATCTGCAATCTCCTCTCTCCCTCTCGCTGTATCTCTGTCCTCCCTTTTCCCCTCCTCCCCACCTAACAGGGTCTCTCAGGTAACCCAGCCTGGTTTTGAACTTTTGATATAGCTGAGGATGACCTTGAACTCATGAGCCCGCTGCTGCCACTTCCTGTGCTGCAATGATAGATGTGCCCCACCATACCCAGCTCTAAAGACTCTCTCAACTCCTCTCTACACCTTTGTGTAGGCTGGGTAGGATCTGGGTACCTCTGTGTGATAGAGAAGTGGAGCATTCCTCACGAGGCTCTGATTGTCTATTGTAAGTGCGGACTTCCTGCCATGGCTGCTGAGCAGAGCCCGGTAGTAAAGTACAGTGGATGTCACAAGTCTGTCACTTCTCACACCGACAAATTCAGCTGATAGCAACAGGATTCCCTGATCATTCCCAGGTAAGAGTTTGCTGTTGGTGACAGTGAGCATTAGATTACAAAAAGGAAAAACAAACAAACAAACAAAAAAACCCAAACGAAACCCTCTCCTTCCTACATCTGCCCTGCAGAAAGGCTGACACAACAGAAATGGAAAACAGTCGGCACAGGCATAAAATCCTATGTCAGATGGAAACTTGTAAAACAGAAAAATGGATTTCTTGAGGGGGAAATGTAACTTGCTTTGACAATACTGTTTTTATGAAAAGCATTCTGCGGATATTGTGGTCATTAAAAGTAGCAAGGACTTTTTCCATTTTGAAGGAGATGGAGGCTCACGATGGCCCATTCCCCCTGACCCCCGCAAACATTCCCCCTTCAAATCCATATTAAAGTTCATCATCAATGGGAAGCCAGAACTGATATTGGAAAATCATTCTTTTACAAACGGAAACTATTATAATTTAAATGGGCACAAATGAAACCGCACATTTTCAGAAGGGGATCAATGCAAACCGCTTTATTAGAAAATATAAATCACTTTTTAATTTCAAATGCAACAAGAAAAGAACTCATTTTTTCTGTTTCATTGAAATTGATTGGTACACCTGCAGAGAAAAGCAGCTTTATCATCTCGTTATCAGCCAATTAATATGCAGAGCTAAATGTGAATACTATTCTACTTAACTAGAGGCGGATGATTTTATTGAAGTCTTAATAGACTAGGAAAAACTGCCTTCCACCCTGCTTAATGAGGTCAGCAGAGAAAAAAAAAATCAGAAGTGCACAACTTGGAATGGCTAGTTCTAAAACTATTTCTCTAAGTCTCTGGACCACAGAGAAATGGAGGCACAGTGAGTGCCCTGTCTGAAAGCTGAGCCATGCAGTGGTGACACGATGCGGGAAGGAGAAACCCTGCTGTTGAGTATTCTTTTTCCTGGAAAAGAGTTGTTTGGGTTGAATTTTGAAGTCAGACTCCCCTGTTACTCAAAAGATGGTAGACTTTTGTCCTTGGCCATGTCTCTGTTTTGATCACAGGTGAACAGAGCTGTAGAGTAAATGATGCCCACTTGCCTACTTACTGCTCTTCCGTTTCTTTCTGTGCTCACCGCTGCCCTGAAAAGTTCCCCCGGACACATCGAAAAGGGAAGGAATGCTCTCAAGTTCCCTGTTCTCTTGACCCGTAAAGCAGCTAAGCGTCCTTGGCGGAAGCTGACACACACTATGGTGTAAATGACCAAAAGTGTTGACATTTTCTATGATACTTTAAAAGAATATGGCCAAAAGCCAAGGTGCATCCCTTGTAGTTCCAGCTACTTAAAAGGCTGAGGGATGAGGACTGCTTGAGCTCAGGGGTTCAGGCTATTCCTTGCTGAACAAATTGCCCGTGTGAATAGCCACAATATGGCAGCTTAGGTAATGTCCCTTAGGAAAACAAAGGTGGGTGGGATAGGTCAATATAGTAGAGTACAAGGTCCTTCTTTTCCTATGACATTAGGTAATTCTTTGTTGATGAAAACTCAGCTCAAGGCCACCGGTTCCTGCAAGGCTGTGCAGCTGCTTAACGCACTTGGACATTACCTGTTGACACTGCTGCCACTGTGGGCATACACGCAAGACGCTGTGTCAGGAGAGGCCCTGGTGACATCCTTGTTTGAAGGAGAATGGCCTTGTCGGAGTAGTGTGCTACTAGGAGTGGACTTTGAGATTTCAAAAGCCTGTTCCAGATCCCAGTCTCTCTCTACCCCCTCTCACTGCCCTAGGCCTGTGGATCAGGACCTACAGCTCTCTGCTACTGTTCCAGCACCATGCCTGCTGACCACCATGATGATCATGGACTAAAAACTGTAAGCAAGCCCCAATTAAATGATTTCTTTCAAAAGAGTTGCCTTGGTCATGGTGTCTCTTCACAGCAACAGAACAGTCACTAAGACGCAGAAGAAATCAGGAGGACCCTAGAAGCCTTTGCAACCAAAACCTCTCAGAGTGTCTGCTGTCAGGGTGGACTCTCGCAGAATGGGCTGCTGCGGACACCTGCAACAGTTTTTAACACTGACTTGAGTGGACAGAAGAGTACAGAGGCTATGAAGTGGTGCCTTCCCCGGAGCTTGCACTTATATGCACCACTCAGCTGGAGCTCTTGACTCCCCCATGGCTGACAGCCTGGAAGAAGTGACTGCACCACCTGATCCTTGGATAGTAATGTAAGGCAATGTTCTCATTCCATTATAGGATACCTTGTCATTGGCCCAAAACAAAGGGGCTGACTAATCATGGGTTAAAACTCAACACTGAGCCAAACAACTGTTTCCTCCTCCTCTTCTTCATCCTCTTCCTCCCCGTCCTCTACCTCTTTCTTCCCTTTCCTCCTCCCTCCTCCTCTTCTATCTTTTTTTCTTCAGAGTCAGGCTTTCTCTATGTATCCCTGGCTATCCTGGAACTCACTCTGTAGACCAGGCTGGCTTCAGATTCAGAGGTCTGCCTTCTTCTGCCTCCCAAGTGCTGGGATTAAAGGTGTGTGTCATCACACCTGGCTTTTAGACAACCTTCTTAAAAGTTAATTATCATAGCTATTTAAAAAAATGTTAAATTTACTTTTATAACTGTGAATGTTTTGTCTGCTTTTATGTATGTGCACCAGATACATGCTTGATGCCTGCCAAGGCTAGAAGAGGACTTGAGATACACCAAAACTGGAGTTACATACAGGTGGTTGTGAGCTGCCACTTGTGTGCTAGGAAATGAACCTGTGTTCTCTGCAAGAGTAGCAAGTGCTCTGGACCACTGAGACATCTCTCCAACCCCTATGTCAGATATTTTATTGTAGTAACAGAAAGCTAACTAATACATATATGCTCAAAGTTGAGTAGCTTATATTGGACCATCATCACTTCTTTTTGGTGTGCGCATGTATGTGTGTATGTGTGGGATTGCACACAGGGCCTTGTTCATGCTAAGCACATATGCTATCATGCTATCACTAGGCTACAAGATAAGTCTGGAAATTGGTTTATGCAAAAAAATGCATAGTAACTACACAGTTAATACACAAGAGAGAAAGAAATCAACGCATACTCCTAGAGAAAAGAGGAAGATACTACCAGAGGAAGAAAGGAACACACCATCAACAAAACATCCAGGAGCAATGAACAGGGGACAGTATTAAGTGTTTGCCTCTCAATAATTGCTCCAAATGTAAATGGATTAGATTATACAATCAGAAGACATTGAGTGTAGTGATGGGTTACAGCTCGGAGGTAATGGAGCACTTGCCTAGCATGTACATAACCCTGGGTTCCGTCTTTAGTGTTGCAAAAAGAGGAGGAGGTGGAGGAGGAAGAGGAGGAAGAAGGGCTTCAGCAGATGGTGAATGCATTAGGAAAAATCCAGCTATATTCTTCCTGCAAACGATTTACTTAAGCTTAAGGGACATGCATGTATCGAAAGTGAAAGAAAGGGTAAGTTTAGGACACAAAAAGGACAGCAGAGATACGAATGCTTATTTCGGATAACATAGACTCTTAACAGGTATACAAAGAGACCAAGAAAGTCCTTATATACTGACAAAGGAGTAAATTCACCAAGGAGATATAACAACTGTGAATATATATGCTCCTAACATCACAGCACCTAAATTTCTAAAGCAAATGTTAGCTGATCTGAAGAGTGAAATAGACTCTAATACAACAGCAGAGGATACAGTACTCCAGTTTCAACAATGGATAAATCATCTAGACAGAAAATCAATAAGGAAACACTCAACTTGAACTATACTTTAGACCAAATGAAACTAACAGACATGTGCAGAATACCAGCAGAGAATATATGTTTTCCTTGAGTGAACACAGAACGTTCTTCAGGATTTGTCATGCTAGGCTACAAGGCAAGTTTTAACAGAGTTAAGAACATTGAAATCCCAATTACATGAGACTGGAAATTGGTAACAGTAAGAAAATTGGAAAATTAAAAAACTGTAAATGTTAAAACATCACATTCTTGAACAGATTCAGAGAAGAAAGCAAAATGCAAGTTAATATCTTGAGGCATATGAAGATAGACATAACACATCCAAACTATAGTCAAAGCAAAAGCAATTCAGTTGTAATAAACATCTATACATAAAAAGATAATGCCTATGAAGCAAAAAAAAATCGGTTTTTTAAAAATTTATACTTTAGCGTGCACACACACACACTCACACACACACACATACACACACACACACACACACACACACACACACAGCAGCAGCTTGGAGGGCTGTACCCAGGAGTGAATACCCAGCCCTGTCTTTGTGAGAGGGAAACGTGGGCAGCGGCAGCAGAAGCAGCAGCAGCAGCAGTGTTAAATCAGCCTATCGGCCTCATTAGGCATGCCACAGGTCTGGCCCCCATTCGTCCTAACCTTTGCCTCCTCAGTAGCGTCAAACTCGGCTTCTGAGGACATGGTTCACCACTCAGGCACAACTTACGCTATGGCTGCTATAGTGGTTTCACTGTCCAGCTGCCCTACCCACTGTTGAGGGGACAAATGTGGAGGTGTTTCCTCCTAGCAGTGTCACCTTTCATCAGCAGGTATGTCTGGGGCAGGGTTAAATTTGGTCCCCTCCCTCCTGCTGCCAGTACTTGACTGGAGACATGTATTTAGCTCTGCCCTTGTCTTGACTTCAGTGAAGGTGGGCCAGTCCAAAAAAATGAGGGCTGGTGCCACCCGCCCGCCAGATTTGGAGGAACATCCCACGTGTTCACCCCTAGTACACATAAAATAGTCATTAAGTTAAATGAATATTTAAAAAGAAAGTATGAGTTTAGGAGGGAGAGGGATGAGGGCTGGAGGGAGGCAAGGAATGGATGCCGTGGCTCTCGCTGGTCATCTAGCATTCAGGAGGCTGTTTGTGACTAGCCTGGGCTACGTCTTCTAGTTCCCCATCTCACGTCTCCTGGGGTTGGCTTCCGGTTACCAGGCATCCACAAGTAGTTCCAGGACGGAGACTGGGTGTCATCTGGTCATCAGGAATAGCCCTGGTTCCAGTGCAGTCCTCCTTCATTCGGGCTCCTCCCTGTGCTCCTAGGATCTGCCTGAGAAGCCTGGAGCTCTGAAGGGAAGGGTAGTGCTTGCTATGTGCTAAGAAGCACTGTGTTAGTTTTACTCATCTCCATGACATACACAGGAGTCAATAAACTCATTAAAGAGACTTGAACTAGTTTTTAAAAAGTGTGCCAACCCTCCCTTAGTTTATAAACAACAACAAGAGAACCTCCCCTCCCAACAACAACAAATAAAACAAAAATGAGAAGCCCAGAGAGACTGTTCAGTGGTTAAGAGTGCTTACTGATCCTGCAGGGGCCTTGGGTTCAGTTTCCAGAACTCGCCTGATGGCTCAGAGCTGTCTGCAGCTCCAGTTCAGGGGATCTGATGCCTCTGAGTGCACATATGTCAGGTACACATACACTTAAGTGAATATTTGAGAGGAGGGTATGAAGTTGGGAGGGAGATGGGAGGGAGACAGCTGGGGGGGAGCGGAAGGCGCTAGGTGGAGTTGGAGGGAGGCAGGGAACTGACGGTGTGGCTCATGCTGGTCAGACAAACTTTTAGGAAGATGAAACTATGGGCTAGCGGCAAGTTTACGACTAGCCTGGGCTACATATTGAGTTCCAGACCAGTTAGGCTATACAGTGAGATTCTGTCTTAAACAACAACAACAACAAAAACCCCAAAAGATTCAACACTAGAAGTTTAGAAGGGATATGTTTTCTTAGCAAAAAGCAAATGGAGAAACTAAGGGTGACATGTGCATAAGCACCAGTCTAATTCAGTATATACCTAAACATGCACACAATGCATACATACATACCATTTACGTGTAAACAACATGAAGCTTCGTCAGCTTGAAGAAGGACAGGAATCCTTCAGTCCTGACAACAGGGATTAATATGGAGGTTATCATGCTGAGCGAAATTAGCCAAGATAAATACTGCCCGAACTCACCACACAAAGTAGGCTCCAAAGATAACAAATTCAGCTGGATGTGGTGGGGCACACCTTTAATCCCAGCACGTGGGAGGCAGGGGCAAGTGGATCCCTGGGAATTCCAGGACAGCCAGGGCAGTTATGCAGAGAAACCTTGTCTCAGAAAAAAACCAACCAACCAAACAAAAAAACAAAGTCAGCAAGCAGTGGTGGCACACGCCTTTAATTCCAGCACTTAGGAGGGAGAGGCAGATCTCTGAGTGTTTATGGCCAGCCTGGTCTACAGAGTCTAATCCCCAGGTTACAGGACAGCCAGGGCTACACAGAGAAACCCTGTCTCAACAAATATAACCAACCAACCAACCAACCAACCAAACAAACAAACAAACAAAAGTCAAACTCAGCAGGGTTGGGAAAACACTCATAATTCCAGCACTCCAGGCTGAGGCTGAGGACTATGCCAAGAGTTTCTGTCCAATCTGCGTTACCCAGTGAGTACTAGCTGCTATCCAGGACTGTGCAGCGAGACCTTCTCTTAGAAAAACACAACAAAATGAAACAGATAGCGAAGGCCAAACAAATAGCAAAAGTCAGACTCCTAGAAACAGAGGCTAGGAAGGCAGTTGCCAGGGAAACGATGAGATGCTGGCCAGAGGGCACGGGCGTGAGATTACAAGGCTGGTTCTGGAGGCCTAATGCATGGCAACCATAGTTAATGAGAGTGTGTGACATACTTGAAAATTCCTAAGAGAAAATGTCTTAAGCACTCTCAGCACATGCCTGATAACTATGTCAAGTGATAGATAATGATATTTAGCTTGGTCATGATAGTCATTTTGTAATGTATCTGTTTATCAGAACATTATATTTAATACACTGAATATGTTACCTTTTGGCTTGTCAACTATGACTCAATAATGCGCCCCCCTTCAGGAAAATATAAAGTAGTGGTTGTTGCTCACCTTCCCTTCCTCCCTCCCTTCTTTCTTTTTTCTTTTTTTTTTTTTTGAGACAGGTTCTCTCTATGTAGCTTTGGATGTCCTGGAACATCACGGACAGAAAACCTATGAAAGAAAATGTTGTCTCTTTTCTTCTTGTAGTTTTTGAACGACACAACATAATTGACATAGAATATATATTGTATCAGGTCAGTGTTTCTCAACCTTCCTAATGCTGTGACCTTTTAATACAGTTTCTCATGTGATGAGCCCCTAACCATAAAATTATTCTTGTTGCTACTTCATAACTGTAATTTTGCTATCGTTATGGATCCCAATGTAAATGTCGATGTTTCCCCATTGGTCTTAGGAGACCCCTGTGGAAGGGTGGATTAACCCCCAGGTTGAGAACCGCTGCTTTAGTTGGCTCCAAAGAGGCACCTTGTAATGGTGGGGCTTTCTGTGGTATTAGGAAGGACGTTTACAGGAACGAAAACCTGGGTTTTGCTACTGTAATGTATACCCAGACCATCATATCACCAGATCTATTTGCTACACTCAAAGCATCATTTCAGGTCGGGGTAGATGTTGTGTGTTGTCTTCAGCAATGGTTACTGAAAGTTTTGACACTCCCAATTTATTGCTATAATTCTGAAACTTGTGGTGTTGTCCGTTTTGCTCAGGCTGTCCTCAAACATGTGGGCTCAAGTGATCCTCCTTCCACAGACTCCCTAGTCCCTGAATCTATAGGTATGCGTGGCAACACCTGGCTTATTGTGATTTAAAAAAAGAATTCCAGAGTATAAAGAATGTTCTAAGGCTGGAGAGATGGCTCAGAGGTTAAGAACACTGGCTGTTCTTCAAAAGGTCCTGAGTTCAATTCCCAGCAACCACACAGTGGTTCACAACCATCTATACCGAGATCTGGTGCCCAATTCTGGTGCCCAAGCACACATGCTGTACAAATAATAAATAAATACATCTTAAAAAAAAAAAAAGAATGTTCTATAGCCCTAACACCTAGAAGGTGGAGGAAAGAGGATTGCTTCAAGTTCAAGGCTAATACAGGTTACTTAGTGACTTCTAGGCTAGCCTCAGTTTTAGAGTGAGAGCCTATCTCAAACCTAAACAAACATATAAACAAATAAAAAGGGTTCAGAGGTGGAGGCAGAAGGAGCAAATATTCTTCACGGCAGCCTGGGATACATGATCCTGTGCTCAAAAACAACCCAAGAAATAAAAATGAAAGAATGTTACATTGAAGAGTTTTAAATTTGTAAACAAAAATGTACTGTTCCAGAACATCTAGAAATGAAAGCAACATATTTATGGTCTTAATAACCCAACAACATGTGCACCTAACAGGTGCCCTGAAAGCTGCATTAAAGGAAAAATATGTACTTGTTTTGAAAACTCATTGAGCAGTATATATTTATCCTCTGAGGATATGTGTAATTTTTGAAAATAACTAATAGTCCTTTTAAGTTAGTTTGTTAAGGGCTTCTCAGTATAGCCACAAGACTATTTCTGAACATGAATGAAGACTGACAACAAGATACTGGGAACACTGGGATGGAAATGAGGGGTTTAGATTCCAGTCTCAATTCTGATGTTAACATGCCTTGTGAACTTGGGAAAACTCACTCAACCATTCTCCCATCTTTCCATCCATCATAGCAAGCAAGAAAGATGTGGTCTTCTTATTCCTGAGTTTATGGTCTAGTGAGAGAGCAGACTTTGATCCTTCTGTTGGGGTGAAGCAAGGCAGGGTCAGGAACATTTGTCTAAAAGCTGAAGGACTTCACTTCCTCATCTGTACACCAACAGCCAAGAGTTGTGTGGTTTTCAAAATCCTGCCGATTCTGACACAGTATGATTGAGTCTTATTTTACTTTATTCATTTAATTAGATTATTTAGACTTATTTATTTTATGATATGAGTATTTCCCTGCATGTATATATGCTTAGCACGTGCATGTCTAGTGCCCTTGAAAGTCATAGGAGGGCATCAGATCCCCACAACCAGATGGTTGTGAGCCACCATGTGGGTTCTTGGGAATCTAACCTGGCTTGGCTATCAGAGCAACAGTTACGCTTAACTGCTGAGCCACTTCCCCAGCCTCTGTTTTTATTTTTTGAGATAGTCTCATGTTGCTGAGGTGGTCTGAAATGGTCTGCTTAGTTGAGGCTTGTCTTCGGATCCACGTGCCTCTGCTTCCCAAATGCTGAGGTTGCAAGTGTATTACACAGTACTTTAACGATGATGGTGGTGGTGATGTTTTAAAATCAGAAAGCCAGTTTTAAAATAAACTGGTTTCCTCTTCCTTGTAGAACCATTATAGATTTGGTTCACATCTCTTTTGAGGGAGTCAGCTGCTGGGTACTCGTTACCTTTTTTTGTCTGTTGGTTTTTGAGACAGGATTTCTTGGTGCTCAGGTGAGTTTTAAACTTCTTATGTAGTCAAGGCTGGTCTTGAACTCTTGGTCCTCCTGTCTCTACCTCCCAAGTATTGTACGTGTACCTTCTTGCTCAACTGGAGTCCTCTGTCTTTTTCTATTGAATTGAGCCCATTATTATATTCTATCTTTCCTCCTCCCCTTTCTCTTTCCTTCCTTCTTTTCTTACAATGCTGACTCACACTACCTACAAAAATTTCTTTTTTGATTTTTGTTTTTGTGTTTAGATCTTACTACGTAGCGTAGCTCGGACTGTCCTCAAACTTGTGATGTCCTGCCTCTCCATCCCAAGTGCTGGGATTAAAGGTAAATGCCTTAAAAATTATTTACCCTACAAGGAGCTGTTGAACAATTTTATGCTGGTTGATTCCATCAGCACGACTGAATTGAGAAATGCCTATTACATATATGTCACATATGTATACACACACGCACGTGTGTGTGCACACACACACATACACACACACACACCCCAAACTGCTTGGATGAGAGAATTCTTTTAGAGAATTGTGGCTTTAGCCTTGGTTTCACAAGTTTTACCTGCTGGACCTGTAACAATTTGGGCATGTTACCTATGTTTTGGTGACTCAGTTTCCAAGTGTGTATGTTAAAAATTATCTTTTGTGATGTTGTGAATCAAACCCAGGAACTTGCATGCATCAGGCTAATGCTTGCACTAAGTGGCATCCTCAGATTAATGTCCCGTTTTTTTCTTTGTTTGCTTGCTTAATGAGATAGGGTCTCATGCAATCGTGTCTGGCCTGGAGTTTGCTATGTTTACAAGGCTGGCCTTGGACTCATAGAGATTTCCCTTCTGGGATTGACAGCTGGTATGGAATTCACTCTGTAGAACAGAATGGCCTAAAACTCTCAGATCTACCTGTCTTTGCCTTCAAGTACTGAGATTAAAGGCATGGGCCCCCATACCTCGCTGTGGCTCATATTTTCAATGAGAGGTTTCAATTACATCGTCATGGGGTCTTCTTACAGAATTATTATTATTTTTTATTCTAGAAAAAAAACACCCTAATCCCTTCCTTTGTTTTTTTTTTTTTTTTTTTTTAGATTTATTTATTATTTATCCAGTATTCTGCCTGCATGCGTGCCTTCAGGCCAGAAGAGGGCACTAGATCTCATTATAGATGGTTGTGAGCCACCTTGTGGTTGCTGGGAATTGAACTCAGGGCCTTTGGAAGAGTAGCCAGAGCTCTTAACCTCTAAGCCATTTCTCTAGCCCCATTCTTTCTTTTGTTTATCCCTCCCTTCTCTCCTTTCTTCCCCTCTGTTTGTCTGTCTGTCTGTCTATCTATCTATCTATCTATCTAAAAACATTTTTTTTTCTTTTTTGGTACTATACCAGATTTGTCTTGAAGCTTTCCCTAAACTATTGTCTGGCTGTACCCCCCAACTTAGAGCTTTCTAACCTTCTATGTGTATTAGATTGTGACTTGTATTCCCTCTCCCCCAAAGCTGACAAAAAAGATCTTGAATGGGAAGTGAGGTTTAACTAATTACAAGTGATAAGATTTCAGTTTCTGTCCCACATTTCTGTGGATCTATGATGGGATGCTTTAATGATCCAAGTGTTGGACACACATGGAAGCATGCAGGGAAGCAGGGAGGTAACACATTCTAGATGGGAAGATGTTAGTTCCTACTCGTATGCTTGAACAAGTGACTGGGTCCTTCATGGAATGTCACGCTAAAGACCCTTTACATGCTCTGACCGAGCGACTTGGCCATACCCCGTTTTTCCATTTCAAAAACGTTTCGGATTTCCTTTGCTCCGTGAAATGCATGAAAGCTGTGTCTGACCACAGAGACTAATGTGCTGTCCCCTCTATCAGCAAAGAGGAGTCCTGATTGGTTCCAGGGAAAGTGATTTCCCCAAACTTGGCTGCCAGCTGTAATTGGCTTATATGTGACCCATCCATTTCAATACGCTCGTTAGAGCTGGATGCCGGGGTCTTTAGCTCCTGGCAGGCGCTGTTTCCACAGGCTGCTCCCGTTCCTTGGCTTTGACTCCTTCACACATTCCAATCTCTGCTTCTCTGATCACGTCTCTCACTCTCTTGCTTTCCTTTCCTCATAGAAAGATCTTTGCAATTACGCTGGATGCTCTTGGATAATCTCAACTTATTTCTTCAAGATCCTTGGCATAGCTGGGCATGGCAGTGCATGCCTGTCATTCCAGCACTTCAGGAGTCTGAGGCAGGAGGATCATAAATTTGAGGCCAACCTGGATTGCACAGTAAGATAGAATTGAAGAAAAGATTCCTGATTTGATCATATGTGCGATGATCCTTTTTTTTTTTACTTACATGTGTTCCATGTGTGGGTGTCTGCAGAGGTCACAGGAGTGTGTCGGATCGCCTGGAGCTGCAGTTACAGATAAACTGTCTGATGCGGCTTCTGGGAACTGAACTCAGGTCCTGTGGGAGAGCAGGAGGCACTCTTAACTGCTGGATCATCTCTCCCGCCTTGCACTATTCTGTTTGTCATATATACAGGCGTAGTTTAGGATAGATGGTGATATACCTCTACAACCCTGCCATAAGCTGAACCATCTTGAGTTGCAGATTCCTAAGGAGGCCACAGAGTGCCACGTGGAGCACATGTGTTGTATCTGCTGGTGATCACGTGGCTGACGGGAGCTGCAGCTCATGGCCACTGACCAGCATCACAGCTGAAAACCTGACTGCAAACACCTAGCCTGGGAGTAGGTGAAATTCCAGATGGCAGTGTATAGTTTCTCCTGACTGCCTCTGGCTTTTACGGCATTGTAAAGAAATGGACCATCATAATTAGGGGTGTCTGTATGACAGCACTCTCAAGAATGTGGAGGGGGAGGGCATTACGCTGCTTGTTACCCTCCATTCTCTTCCTTTTTAAAAATATTGATTTAGGGATAGTGCCCCAGTATATTTTCTGGCTGGCCTTGAACTTCTGGGCCCAAAGAATAGTCCTGCCTTCAGCTTTCTAAGTAGCTAGGAGTAGGAGTGTGCAGTTAAGCTCAGACTAGTAAATTCATTCCAAGTGTGGTTCTGGGGGCTTGAACCAAGAGCCTTGCACTTTCTGAACACAAACCTCACCACTCAGACACAAGCCCAGAGCCTCATGCACACCTAAGCATCGGCAAACCTTTTTCCCTGAAGAATTCTCAAGTCCTGTTCCGCAGTGCTGCTGAGCTCCTCAGAGCGGAGATCAAACGGGCCAGAGTTTTTAGACCCACCTCCTTCACGTCAACCAGGGCAGCTACTCTGCTGTTGGTTTTATGTATGTATCGATTCTGATGTTAAGAAGCGGGCTGTCCGTGGTGGCCCGTACCTTAATCTCAGCACTCTGAGAGGCAGAGGCAGGTGGAGCTCTAAAAGAAAAGAAGCTAAAAAGGCATTTGAAAGTGTTGAAGTAGAAGGTCTGTAAGGTGCTGTGGGTTCCAGCAGCCCCCGGAAGAAGTCACTGGCACCCTGGTTTCTGCCCAAACCTCCTGCTGAGAAGGAGTGTCTCCACAGCGCAGTACCCTTTGTGCATAGCACAGCCCATGGCCTTGAAAAGCATGAGGTTTGACTCTGTCTCCTAATTTGTAAGGCTAGTCCTCAGATCTAGGTTTAGCTCATCAAAGGGATAAATATTTAAACACAGTAGAACATGCGCAGACACATCCATTCACGAATATGTGTGTCCTATGCAGCCAGGGTCAGCCCTCTCTCTCAGGAGCTTCCACGGTTACGATTTAATCAACTGCGGATCAAAGACAGCAGAGAAAAAAATGACATGTGCACTCATCATGTATGGATTTTTTCTCCTTTTCATTATTCTCAAAAATGGCACCGGATAACAAGTCTACACAGTATTTTCTTTGTATTCAATATTATAAACAATCTAGAGATGATTTGAGGTAAATAAAAGGTTGTGTATAGGTTAGATGGAAATACCAGAAATATTTACTATAAGCATCCTCAATTTGGTATCCTTCGGGGCTCTTGGGACCCTGCCTCTCTAATACTGAGAAAAAGTTATATATATATTTTAATTCTTTTTTAATTTTAATTTTATTTTTATTAATTACAGTTTATTCACTTTGTATCTGAGCTGTAGTCCCCTCCTCCATCCCCTCCCAATCCTACTCTCCCTCCCTCTTCTTTTCCTATGCCCCTCCCCTAGTCCAATGAAGGGGAGGTCTTCTTCCCCTTCCATCTGACCCTAGTCTATATTTTATATTTATATAGTCTATATTTTACATTTATATTTTAAATGATAAAAATGCATAAAAATGGAAACAGTAATATCAGAAGAAAATGAAGATGATACATAATCTCTGATTGATGATTATTCACATTTTAGGATTTCTACTCTAACATCTATCTATCTATCTATCCATCAACCTCTATATCTCTCTATATTTTTATTCATACAGAATCTTACTATACAGCTCCAGATATCTTGGAACTGGTTAAGTACAGTAGGGCTAGCCTCAGACTCACAGAGATCTACCTCCCTCTGCCTCCCAAGTGCTAGGATAAAGGTGTGTGCGATTATTATTGGTTTTGCCCAATATTTAACTGCTACTGCTATGCTTGTAGTATATGCCTATAATCCTAGCACTCAGGAGGCAGGAGGATTACCCCAAGTTCAAAGTCAGCCTTGTCTACGTAGTTCTAGGTCATCCAGAACTACACAACAGGACCCTGCCTCAAAGTATAAAAAGAAAATATTAAAGATGTCATTCAAAACGTGTATGAAAAAGTGTTAGTTCAAGATAGGGAACGTGTTACATTTTGAATATTATATGCTTAGTTTTTGTTTGTGTCTTATCCCATGAACATTCTTCTCATGCCTTTAATTAAAAATACGATTTTAATGATTATGTAAGACTCTTTGTATAGATATATTATGATTTCCTTACCAGTCTTCCATGTAGGACATCTTAAACATTTCTACTTTGTCATGATTATCAGTAAGATTCTGAGAACCTGTCTGTAGAAAAACCTCTTGAAGTACTTTCAAAGGTGTCAATTACTGAACCAGGAGATAGGAACATTTTTTTTTTCAAAGCCTCTTGATGCATTTTTCAAAGGTATCTTCCAAAATTTTCTACTACTTTTACATTTCTGTCCTCCCTGCTGGAGTCATTATTAATGGCATCATTATGCTTTTCCTAGCAGTTAGGTGAGATGTTTAGCGCCATCTGGCATTGACTTTTATTCTTTAAAGAGTGACAAGATAGGCAGCTTTTAAAGTAATAGAATATGCTATCATCTGGAAGAGATTTTTCTTTCTTGAAGAAAAATAAAAGCGTAGAACTAAGAACAGGGTTAAAGTAAGACTGAGTGTTTACATATAAAAAGGAAGAAGAGCTTAAAAAGCCTTGCAGTTCTGGGCAGTGTGACCTGCCCAGAATGTGTTACCCCAAATCCACGTTAAATTTGACTGCTGAGATGGCAGTGTTGAGAGGTGGGGCCGTTAGGAAGTGATTATGTCATCATGGCAGAGCCCTCACCAGTGAGGGTTAGGAGAAAGGAAGAGGCGAGGTTTGCCCTCCTCTGCCGTCTAGCCATATGAGGACACACGGCTTCTCCCCTCCAGAGGATGTAGCAGCAGGTATCACCATGAATACAGACGGCAAGGCCCGTGCTGGCCATTGTGCCTGCTGATACTTTCCTCTGAGGTGTCCCTGCCTCCAGAATCCAGAGGAAAAGCAAATGTTTCTACTCCTTATGAGATACCCAGCCTGCAGTGTTTTGCCATAGTAGCACAAATGACTCAAGACATTCACTTTCCAACAACCCATGTTCTTTAATTTAATGTGTGGCACAGGGCCAGCGTTTGTGGCTAGGCTAGTGAAAATATCAGATGTATGGTTGGAGCTGTCCCCAAAGGGCCCGTGTTCAGAATACAGCCACTGATGTGTCTTTTGCTAACTGGAGGGGTTGGAAGCTGCTGGATCCAGAGGCTCAGAGCTTTTTCCCAAATCCTGCATCAGGACAGTATTGATGTCATCTCTCCTCAGTAGAAAGAGGCTTCCGGGTCCCTTTCCATAGTTATATTAGTTCTCAGATCCTCTAGAAGGCTACAGAGACAGTTTTTTCTGTCATTATAACTTGGTGACCCTAGACTTCAAGAGCAGAGGTGATCTTGGGGCATCTACTTGCTTCCTGTTTCCTACTCCTGCTTCCTGCTTGCTCCGCTCAATAGGCACCAACAATTTTCCCTCAGAGCATGTTACAGTATCTGTAACTTCTTCGGAAAAACTTTATCATAGCTAATCATGGTGATTCACGAATATTTTCAGTAGGGGACCGAGGCAGTAGAATATTGAGTTCAAGACCAGTTTGAGCTAGAGAGCAAGTTTCACACGGAGGGTTAAAAGCCCTTGCTGCTCAAGCCTGAGGACCTGAGTTTGATCCTTGGAACATATATGAAAGCCAAACGTGGTGATGGGAATCTGCAATCCCAGGACTCCTACTGCAAGAGGGGAGGCAGATGCAGAATTGACCAGCGTCTCACTGGCCAGCGAGCGAGCCTGGAGTACACAGTGACATGGTAGGAAACGAGAGACCCTACCTCAGATCAGAAGATTGAAGGTGAGGTCAGACATGTATAAAAGTTGTCCTCTGACCTCTATGAATGTACATGGTGTGAATGGAGCATGCGTACACACACACACACACACACACACACACACACACACACACACGTACCCACCTGCACACGCTATGAATACATAAAATTAGGCAAAATGCCTCCAAACTCAAACATTTGGATTAGGGTGTGTGAGCACGTGCTGGTTAATTCTCTTGGTGGCTGGTGACACAGTAGCAGCGTGCACGGTCCGGGGGTTGACAGTTGCCATTCCATCACATGGACTCCAGACTTCGTCAGAGACAGTTGCTGCAAATCTTTCGTCGGCCTGTTCTTGATTATTGGCAGAAGATTTGCTAATCACCCTCGAATCAAAATTGGAATTTCTATCGACTACCACAATCTAGTGACTGTGAATTAGACGAGCTTCAGCTGTGCGTCTGAGACACTCTTCTCTCATTAATTAACCCTGCAAGCCCTGTTCCTGCTGTCTTTAATGGTCGTGTTTGAACTACAACTAGATCATTGTTCAATGCTGGGGCCAGCTGCCAGTTTAGTTTTTTTTGTTTGTTTGTTTGTTTTCGTCTTTTCATCACACGGTTCTGCCAACAGGGGCAGAACCCAGCTCTAGAGTTTTTGAACACCACAGGGGGCCAGCTGCAAAGTGTCTGGCCCTACCTGGCCAACTTCTTTAATTGATGTTGGAGGCCTTGGCTGTGGACCGAGCAGGTCAACAGGATGGAACTTCAGCTTTTCTTCTAAGTCAGGGCATGTGGAGGAGTCATTGTGGGCCCTCGTGTGATGAGGCAACGCCCAGCTGTCTCTCTTTTCCCAAGCGTGGGCAAGATTGCCCCTGACTTGACTCAGGGACACTCATTTGAGTTACAAGTAGCTCTGGCCCCTAAAACATTAAAACAAAACAAAAACGAACAAGAAAGAAAAGGTGAGAGCTAAAAAAAAAAAAAAAAAAAAGACTTCAGAGTTGATGACCATGTTTTAGACATCCATGAGCAATTTAATTTCCGTGATTCCTTCAGCATCAGCCATTCATAGTGTCTGTCATAGGGCAGGACAAATGAAGAGCTTGTTCTGGATTACAGAGGCACTTGGGCCCTGGCATGACCATGTCACATTCCCAACAGGCCACACTGCCTCAAGCTCCTCATTTGAACTTACAGCTAGCCTGATTCTGAACAGGCAAATGGTATCCCCAGCAACCTTTTCCTGCCGTCTGAGAAGGTCGTGGGAGCTCAGCAGGCTCTGTAACTTGGTTGGCTTGAAAGGTCCACCATGTGACCATATATATTCAGTTTCCGAAGCTTAACGAGTGTTTGTCGGGACATACAGTATCATACAGTTAGTACATACATACAGTGTTAGTACATACATCTACACATGTACTAGGATGTTTAGATGAATGGGCAAAATTTGTTCTGAGGTTTAAGTTAATAGATCAAATTGAATTTTTGTCTGAACTTAAAATGTTTTCTTCAAATGAATGGATCTGGCGTCCATATTTCTGTATGCTTCTGTTAGGGTAATGTTAACAGAGAATACCTACTGAGTGTTTGCTATGTCTTAGCTTTCTTTTCCCTCCTTCCCTCTATTGCTCCTTCCCTCTCTCCCTCCCTCCCTCTCTCCCTCCCTCCCTCTCTCTCTCTCTCCCTCTCTGCCTCCCTCCCTCCTTTCATCTCTCCCTCCCTGTCTCCCTTCCTCTTTTCTTTTCCATTCTATTTTTTCCCCCTATTTCTTGAGACAGTCTCACTCTGTAGTCCAGGCTGGCCCTGAACTTGCAGCAATCCTCCTGCCTCATCCTCTTGAGGGCTGGGAGTACAGGTGTGAGCCATCAAGCCAGCTCTCAGGTCTTCAAACTTAAGCAGATGATTTTCTTCATTTGTTTGTGTGCTCCTGGGATTGAACCTAGGGCCTGGCGTGTGCTAGGTCAGTGCGCTACCACCGAGCTCCATCCTCAGCCTTTCCTACACTGACTGTTCTGTTTGAACCCAGGCAGTCTATCTCCAGAGCCACAGGCTTTAAAACAAAATGGAGGGGGCTGCTTTCCCAGAGGACCCGGGTTTAGTTTCCAGCACCCACGTGGCAGCTCATAACTGTCTGTAACTTTGGCTCCATCGGATCCGATACCCTCACACAGACACACATGCAGGCAAAACACCAATGCACATAAAAAATAAATAACTCATTTAAAAAATTATTAAAAGCAAAATGAATCCTAACACTAGGAAAGCCTAGGCAGGCAGATCTCTATGAATTTGAGGCTGCAAAGAGAAATCTTATCTCAGAAAAACCAACCAACCAACCAACCAACCAACCAACCAAAACTCCTAAACTGTACCAACTCCTTTTTTTTTTTTTTGTATTATTAACACCTTCACCATCTACTGACTTTTAAAGCATGCTTTTGGGGAGATATGTTATTTTGCAGTATTGCCACTCAGAATATACCATTTGTATTTGTGTTAGAAAAAACACACCATTAGTATTATATTGGTATTGATTGTATTAGTATTTGTATTATAAAAATATTTCTATAAATTAGCATTTGTACTAAACTATGTAAATATGTGGCTCTCTGACTGTGAGAAGAAGAGTGCTAACTATGGGGCTTAGAGAGGTGCCTAGCAGTGACAAGCACTGGCTGTCCCTGCAGAGAACTCAAGTTCAGTTCCCAGTGCCCACACGGCGGCTCACAGCCATCCTTAACTTCCATTCCCAGCACCTGACACCCTCAGGCCTCAGGCAGGCATGTGCTGCCTGGACACA